>NC_133619.1:554894208-555588375 GCF_048593235.1 Sminthopsis crassicaudata
GAGTTGATATCTGCCCGTCAGGAGCACCTACTGTCAAAATATATTTTAATGTTGAAAAGCCTCCATGTTTCATCTTTGATTTAAAAGAGAAAACTAAATGACCATCAATTTATTAATTACCTATTAGCTAGAATTAATATGGTGATTATTAATTATTCAGAAATTATGCCTCTCAGACTTTTCATTCATCACAATATTTAAGTGAAGAATGTTTTTGTTTGTTTTTGGTTTTTTTTTTTTAGCAATGCTGAATGCAGTAATTAGATTACGAAGTATAAAGAATAAGAAGCTAGAAATCTGGGA
Source organism: Sminthopsis crassicaudata (assembly GCF_048593235.1). Lineage (NCBI taxonomy): Eukaryota > Metazoa > Chordata > Mammalia > Dasyuromorphia > Dasyuridae > Sminthopsis > Sminthopsis crassicaudata. The sequence continues at coordinate 554,894,512 of NC_133619.1, forward strand.
TCATATTTGAACTTAGGTCTTCCTGACTCTAGCCACAACATTATTCATAGTACCATCTAGTAGCCTTTCATCAAGGATTGTTGAAGTAAAAAGAGATACAACAAATCATTTGCTTCAATCCTCCCATTCTACAAATAAGGAAGCTGACATAGAGAATGCAAAAGTGACTCAGCAAATGATCACTGTTTAAAAGAAGAACAGACTTTAACCCAAATTTTAAGTGGAAAGATCTCCTCAATATTAATTGGTAATTAATTGGTAATTACTAATCATTTCACTTACTTTCATAAGATTATGAGGGTTTTCTACAGAATAATGGCAGTGCTGGAAAAGAGAAGAGCAATATTTTTTCACCATTCTTGTCTTTCCATTCCGTATTTTCTTTATATTTTATCAACATCTCTTATATCTGTTTTTATCCATATCTATTTTTATTCTATATTTCCTTTATTTCTAATCTTTCTTTTCATTTCTTTCTAATAAACATTTTTGTACTTCTGATTCCCATTATCTCATTTCTTCAAATATATCACTTCTTCACTTGTTTTCTTATAATTTCTCCTTATGCATCTTGTGCATTAATGGAAAACCAGTGTTTTTTTAAACTTCTTACTTTACTGTGGCTCAGAAAGTATGTTGCCTACTCACCAAACATTTGTTGATAAACTTTTCTGAACTTAGGCTTTTGAGAGAACAAGTACATTCTATTATCAGTACTATAGCTTGAAACCACTTCAAAAAAGTTATTTGGCAGCTATGTCCACTAACTCCCTCAAGATCCTCAAGGCTTTGTTACTTTCTACTAAATAAAATTAAAACCTGCAGATTTAGAGGTAAGGGTCCTCAACACATGGGTGGCTGTTTATAATTCCAGATTTTGCCTATATAAAGGTCCTGCTCAAGTAAAATCTGAAGATCCTCACAACTGCCTCTCTCTTTTTCTAACAGTGTTAGCTCTAATTGAATGTTCCAATCTTCTCACAACTTTGAATTTCTGTTTACTAAAATCTTAAACATGTTTCAAGGTTTGAATGCTATTTCAGTCTGGAAGCCTCTTTTTTTCACTCCTATTGAAAATGTTTGGGGCAGCTAGGTGGTGCAGTGGATAGAGTACGAGCTCCATAGTCAGGAGATCCTAAGTTCAAATCTGGCCTCAGACACTTAACACTTCCTAGTCACTTAACCCCAATTGCGTCAGAAATTTTTTTTCTTTCTGTTCTATAGCTTTCTAAAGGACTTATAGTCTATTGCACTCAAAGATACATATTAGGGGATAAACTGTATTATATTGTAATGATTCATAGAAATCCATTTCCTCTGCTAAAGAGTCAACTCTTTGATTACAAACTCAGAGACAACATGACAATGAAAAGAACCTTACAATTAAGGAACTGAGGTTCTATCAAAGCTCTCCCCTCCTATAGGATGTTTTTTAAGTGAAAAGTAGATTATTTTATCTCTGTAAGTCTCAGCATCTTTATCAGAAAAATGAGAATAATAATCATTAAACAATTATAGAGTCATTATGTAGAAAGTACTTTATGTTTTAATATACCAAATAACCATTAGTTATCTACATTTTGGTTAGAGATTATGACTTTTTCATGCTCAAAACCATTATATTATGAAGAGTCTGATACATAGTAGACAGTCTATAAATATTTATTACAGTGAATGAATTCAATCTATACCTGCCCATAAGAAGCACCTCCATGCATGCTCTCTCAATAGTAGGTTAGTACAGATATATAAAGAAAAAACAATTTTAGATGATTATATTTAGAATCAAGCAGCAGCTTTGTAAAGTCTGTAATTTAGGGTTTAATAAGAATCAAAAAATTTTACATAAAGAAAACACAATCAGATAAAGGGTCAGTCTAGGAAAAAATGAATAAAAGAGTGATTCTGAGAAGTTGATTTCCCTGTATGGTTCCCTTACCTAATCAGAGAACCAAACCTTTGATCTTTCTCAACAACAGGTATTGATATTTCTCTTCAGGATAGGCTCAAGTGTACAATTCATTCATCAGTGGGTAGGACAGGATGTACTTTGAAAGAATGGGGAAAGCTGGATTTGGCAGCATAATAACAGAAGCTAAACATTGGAAGAGACCACAAAGATCATCGATTTAACTTTTACCTAATCAAGAAAGAAATGCTATCCTTCTGTATTAGCCTTAAGAAATGGCCTAGCTTCTAGCCTCTGCTTGAAGAATCTGGGGGGTGGGGAGAGAAGCTTGCAACTTTTCTTACTTCAGAATCCTCTACCAACAGGAAACAGCCTATTCCACTTTGTGATAATACTAATTATTAAGAGGCTGTTTATTAACATATCTTGTCACTGTTTCTAGTTTTGTCCTCAGGAGACAAGTAGAACAAGTCTAATCTCTAGTTCTTATAACAACTCTTTGGATGATATATTATTATATCATATCTACATATATTACAATCTAATATGCTAATAATTGACATAGGTTTTTGTTAGTTTGTTTTGTTTTTATCAGCCAGTATTAATCAGGCTTGGCAATAGCAAAGGTTCATATTAGTAAACATTTGAATGATGAAATATTCTGTTCTGCCCCCATCTGGCTGTTTATATCCCAGTAGTACTGGTCTAAACTGGAACAGATCCAGGGGCATCTGGTCTAGTACGAAGCTTTTATAAAGAAATCTAATTTAGCCTCTGACTGCCCCACTAAATAGAGTAAGAGCAAAGAGAAGTAGAAATAGGACTAAAAGGTACCCAGATTGTTACTTCAATTTAGAGGATTATGGTTGTGAAGCTGTAAGGAATTATTGTTAAGGTCATCTAGTCCAAATTTTTCTTTTTATAGAAGAGTAAACTTAGAGCCAACAAGGTCATAGAATCTGTCCAAGCACAAACAAGCAATTAATAATCCTGGTGCTTGAATTCAGGATTTCTCACTTCATTTATATTTGCATTTAAACCCCCATTCTGTCACTTACTATCCATGTAAACTCAGCAAGTCATTTCACTTATTTTCTCCTCTGTAAATAGGGGAAATTGGACTAAATGGCCTCTAAAGTTCATTCCAGTTCTCACTTTTCACTCATATATCCCTACTTTTCTTCTTAACCACAGAAAAGGGGGAATATTTTGTCCTTAAGGAACTTCTTGGAACCACTGAGATAAAATGTCAAAAAGAAAAGAAAGGAAAAAAAAACTCTGACATTTGAAAACTGTAATCACCCATCATCTACTTCATCTGACTTCCAGTTCTTTACTCTCCCACTTGACTGCAGTGTGGAGAAAGTCTAAAATAGACTGAAGTCGACAGAAGAGAGTAAAAAAAGCTGACAAGAGCCAAGAGCTGTCTGTGGTCCTGAATCAGCCAGCACACCAGAACTGCTGTCAGGCAGCTGAGAGTTTCAAGCTTCTCTAAGGATTTGTAAACAACCAATCAGCCCTGCCTGGCACCTGTGGACATATGAGCAAGAACCAAAGTTCCACCTGTTCTGGAACAGGTGCCCTGGCACCTGTGCCTCTACAACTCAACAAGGAGATTGAAGCCTATTGTCATTGTTATGTTCACCAAGTCTCTTCTCAGCCCAGATAGTACAGATACAAAGTGAAAGAGCAAATAGTGGATTTGCCTTTCCAAGAAATTCAGAACTCCATAGAATCTACTCTTCCTGACCCTAAATGTCATGATTATATCAATACTACTCCTGGTTGAGTCATATGCTCTAGTTCAGGAAAAGTTTATCTCTTTTGTCACAGCCTCCTATCCCCAGGATTCCCTTTCAAGTATATGGTAATCTGTGAGATATGGGGCTGAGGAAATTCAGTTATAGGTCCTGAACCATAGTGTACTATAATGATGATACATCTCCTGTAGTATAGTAGAAAGAGATCTGGACTTTTCATTAAAAGAGTGGAATGGGGAGGGGGAGGAAATCTAGCTCTTTCCTTAATTCCTAGTTGACCATGATGACTTCAGTTTTCTCACTGGGTTGGGTCAGACTAAAAAACCTTTGAGGTCACTTCTAAGTTTAAATTCTATGACCTTAAGAACTAATAAACATTAATTAACACTTACTATACACCAGAAACTGGATATACAAAGAAATCAGAATCACAATCCCTGCCCTCAAATATAAGCTACTGATATGAGTTGAAAAGAATTATTAATTGTGAAGCTTAATGAAAGCCTTTGGGTCCTCCATATTTGATGCTTCTATACTTTTACAGCTTCATCTTATATTAATTTTTTCCTAATATTTTGACTGTTGAATATTTTCTACCTGCCATAGCATCTTGTTATTTTTCTCCCCTGAAACTATCCCATATAATATTATCCTATCACACTTATACACCACAACTTGCTTAGCTATTTCTCAATTAATAAACATCCTTTTAATTCCCTTTTTGTCCAAAAGCATAACAAAGAGCTACAATAAATGTGTATATATGTGAGTATCTGTACATATATACACATGTATCTATATATATACACAATATATACATGCACATTTATATCTATAATTTATTTTAACATTTCTTGCAGTTTCAAAGTCCTTAGCTTCCACCTTTTGAATTCCAGTTTTTAAGGAATTATTTTCTTCAGGAAGTTTTGTAGATCTTTTTTCAATTTGGCAAAGTTTTCTTTTTCTTTTTTGGTCAACTTTCTCTTTTTTCAGAGAATTTTTGTGCTTCTTTACTTTTAGACCAATTCTGTTTTTAAGATATTATTTTCTTCAGTATTTTTTGTGCCTATTTTAACCAAGCTGTTAATTCTCCTGAATAACTAGTTTTTTTGTTTGTTTTTGGTTTTTTTTGTTTTTTACATTTGTTCCTATACCTCTCATTTTTTTCATTAACCCTTCTAGGTATTCTTGATGTTCTTGGGTCCAATTAACATATTTCTTTGAGACTTTGCTTGTAGCTGTTTTCTTTTCTTTCTTTCTTTTTAAAAATATTTATTTTTAATACACATTATGAACTATGTTGGAAGAGAAAAATCAGAGCAAAAGAGTAAAAACATGAGAGAAATTTAAAAAAAACACAGAAAAAAGAAGTGAACATAGCATGTGCTGATTTACATTCAGTGTCCTTAGTTCTTTTTCTGGATGCAGAAGGCATTTTCTGTCCAAAGTCTATTAGGATTGTTTTGGATCACCGAACCACTGAAAAGAACCAAGTCTTTCATAGTTGATCATTGCTCATTCTTGCTGTTATTGTGTACAATGTGTTTCTGGTGCTGCTTTTTTTGCTCAGCATCAGTTCATGTAAATCTTTCCACACCTTTCTAAAATCAGCTTGTTCATCATTTTTATAGAACAATAATATTCCATTATCTTAGTAAAGCACAATTTGTTTAGCCATTCCTCAATGGATAGGCATCTACTCATTTTCCAATCCTTTGCACTTGTAGCTGTTTTCACATTGTTTTCTTTTACATTTATGTCTTGGTCTTTGCCTTATTTTATGGTGAAGTTCTTTTTGTTGTTGTTATGATTTGCTCTTATCTCTAGCCTATTTTTTCCCTTTGAACTTTATGTTAAAGCTGGGTGATTTTGGGATGGTGAATCAATATCCAAGAATTTAAGATTTTTTTTGTGCTACTGTTTTGGGTCTACACATTTTTGGTGCTCCCAAAAGGTGATATTAGACTAATAATGGAGAGGTCAGTGCTCTTTTAATCTACATTGCTGTCAGGAAGGGTACCTGTTCCTTTATAGTCACAAATATTAATGTTCCTTTTGACCCTGGAACTATAATTAGGTCTTCTCTCTTATGATTGATCACAAGTTCTCCTTTCTGTCTTGGAACTGTACCCATAGCTGATTTTAAACAATAGTTACCATCACTATCTGCAGCCAATATCAGCAAAGGGTCCCCTATAATCTCTTTCTGACAAGATACTCCAGCCACTTGTCTCCAGGCTAAGAACTCCTAAAGGTTCTGCTGCTGCTGAATAGCTGGCTTGAAGATCTGCTATTGGTACTCATGTCTTGCTCTGAACCTGTGCCCACTCTGATGTGGGTCTCTTAAGTTGTGTTAGGCTGTAAAATATCTCCCTATGATCTTTTTTTGTTTCTCTTCCTTTAAAATTTGATTTGCAGGATTATGTTAAAGTTGTTTGAAGGAGAGAGTTAGAACAGTTCAGCTGTCCTGCTGTCTGTACTGTATTATCTTGGTTCTACTTTCTTAGATACATTTTTATGGTCTTCATTTCTATTTGAATCTGGCCCCAGTGCTTTACATGATCAAAGTAATTAATGGGCTATTCTGACATATGTCACTCTAACTTAAACACCAATGGAAGACTGATAAAGTACAATTAATTTCCACAACTGCACTGACAATCTAGTTAGGAAGGGAGAGAGAAAATTACGTGATTTCTGGGTATATGCTTTGAAACAAAAAGGAAATAAAAAAGGTGGAGTTATCTTATAGGTTAATAGATGATAAGGAATATTTATTAATTTCACATTCGTCTTAAACAGGCTGTGTGTTTATTTTTTTTTTTAACAGTTTGCAATACACTAATGGGGCATTAACTTACAAAAGGTCACATGCTGTCCTATTCATTACTATTCCCAGGTTCTTACTTCAATCTTGTGTGGGAAATGAAGTTGCATGTCAAATAAACTTTGGAATCCTAGGAAACAGGGTCATTCTAGGCATCATAATGTCCCTGGATGGCCAATTAATGTTAGGATGACATGAAGTTTTATCAAAGGAGACTGGATGCTCTACTCTAGAGTGAGCATGTTCCAACTATGAATGGATCATTCGAAAGCAAATAACAGGTTTGATAGAAATTCTTTGTATTCACAGGATGAAAGTTTTCATGCCAGTCACACTAGCTAATTCAATTTGAGTGTCCTTCCATCTCTCACAAAATAGGTCTGGTCTAACCATCAGGAAGTATGTTCCAGTAGCTTAAGCCATTCTTTCTAATTGGAATTTTTGTTTATAATTACATAATACTTAGAGCTTGTAAAATAAATTATAAATGTTATCTTATTTTATCATCACAACCTTCAAAAGGAGGTACTATTATCATCTTCATTTAACATATTAAGAAAAGGAATCATATAAACATTAAGTGATCTCCAATCCCTTGACTCCTCAGTTCTCTCCCAGGCTATCTTCCCTATGTTAGCTACTTTCTCCTCTTTTCCCCATCGGGATCCTTTAATGATTCAATTCAGATATATGTTATCTTCTCTTGAAGTATCTGCTCCTTTATTTCACCAATTGCATTCTCTATTCCAAGTCTCAGCTTATGATCACTTTCACTATCTACTACTTTCACTTCTACATATATGCTCCTCTACATAATCAATCATGAATTAAATCTGACAAGATCTATTAAAAATTTATGTTATGCAACATCAACTGGGCTCTCATTGCTGCTAGGCAATCTTATTCTACCTCCTTCATCAACTCACTATCCTTTTTTCAATAGAAGCTCTTCTAAACCTTTTAATTCCTCTTTAAAATTCCCAATGGGCTCCTCCTCCTCTTTCTACTCTCAATTGAGAATCTTGCCTTATATTTTATAGAAAAAAACAAACCACACCAAACCAAAATCGAAGTCATCTGTTGTGAGTTCCCAATTCTCCCCTCTTTTTCATTTCATATCACTCATATGCCATCTGCCACTACCTCTTTATCCCTGAGTCATATGAAAAAGTGGCTTTACCCTTTACCAAAGCTAAGCCCTCTATTTGCTCAAGCCATTCAATCTTATCCCATGTCATCCAATGGATTATCCCCTAAGTCATCTCTACTGTATCACTTATTTCAATTTCTCCCTCTTTCCTTGTCAGTTTCTGCTCATGAATCCCTTATCCTCAAAAAAATCTTCACTTTATCCTTCCATTCTTGCTACCTATTGTCACATACTTCTTCTGTCTTTTGTGAATCAGCTTGAAAAGGCTGTCTACAATAGATACCTCTCCTTTTACTCTCTTCTTAAATCTTTACAATCTGGCTTCAATTATTATTAGATGAAAACTGCTCTCTATTGAATTATCAATGATCTCTTAAATGCCAAATCCTAGGGTCTATTCTCAGTCCTCATTTCTTCAATTTCCCTGTAGTCTTTGATACTTAATAACCACCTTCTTGATATTCTCTTCTCCAGGCTTCAAGAGCACCACTCTCCCTAGTTTCTCTTAATTTCCTAAGCTGGACATTCAGATCATGACTTCAGACTATAGATGTCCTATAAAGCTCTGTCTTGGATTTTCTTTTCTTCTTCATTTATATTTCTTCACTTGATGATCTCATCAGATATCATTGATTTGACTCTTTATATACCATCTCTATACCCTCTCTATACTGATGAATATCAAATCTACCTATCTTACCAGAAATTCTCTGCTGACCTCCAATCTCACATCACCAACAGCCTTCAGATATCTCTAAGTGGATACCTAGTATACTTCTTAAATTCAACATGTTTTAAAATAAACTCATTATCTTTCCCCAAACCCTCCTCTCATTTTTACTTTTCCCATTATTATAGAGGGAACCAGCATTATGAAGAAACCAATTCAAACCCATCTTAATTTTAGTGCCTTACCTCTTTTTCTTAGTATTTATCCATAGAGACTGGAGATATATTTGTTTGCTTCTTGTATTCCCTATTAGATGATGAGCTTTTTCAGAGCAGGAACGATTTTCTGCATGTTTTTAATATTCTCAGTGCTTAAGACAATGACTAACACATAGTAAGTGCTTAAAACTTTTTAGTGACTTATATTCCCAAATCATACAACTAGTGTCTGGGGTTGGATTTGAATTCATCTTAGTGAGTCCAGCTTCAATGCTCTATCTATTGATTCATCCAGTTGCTGTATAAACCAGTATCTGTAATACTTAATTTGGATTCCATTTCTTCCATGAAGGCTCCAGAAGATCTAGATAGAATTCTTACTCTGTAGCTTAAAAGCTAAGTAAACCTAAACACAAGATTTGGCTTCCTTATTTCTAAATCATGGACTCTAAATACTAAATTTAATCATTTAAAAACATTATATAGATGTAAATTATTTATATTATGTTAGTCATCCCTGATGACTCTATATCACTGAAATATTTCTCTGCCCTCTAAGGTCATATATAAATCTTCTTTAACTCTTGAAATTAATACTACATAGTTTAAACTTAAAATGTGTTTTCCTTATCTTTGGATATCCCCCAGGCAGCGTATAATTTCCCCTAAGGAGAATACCATGAGTTATAATTATGTTTTATCTCCTTAGTACCTACATTGGATACATCACAGTCAAGAGCGAACCAATGAAATGTTAAGGAGTTATGAAGTTTCACCTTTTTTTTCATTGAAACTATGACTTACTGGAGCTGAACTGTGAGCTCAGAATATTATGGGTTAAAATGATCTGCAAGCAGGACAAGTTATGTGGTAATAGAATTGTGATTGCCAATTAATCTAAGAAAGTGAGACCCATGGACCTATAATAACCTTCACTCTGGCCTCCTGGAATGCTTAAATGCTTCCTCTGGACAAGTTTCTACCACTCACAATTTGCTATATCCTTTCTGTAAAATGTTTTCTCTGTGAAACTGAGCCCAGAGGGCTCTCTTTCCTAGACTGAGGAGAATGGATTTCTGAGAACATGCTCTGCAATCACTTCCCAAAGCCCCTGTGTATAGCCACATGATTCCCAGAGCAGTGAGGTAGAACAGCATTCCTGAATGATACCATCCTATGTATGATGGTGGGTTGGGGAGTGTTGAGGGGAAGTGTCATGAGAGACAGAGATACAGACAGAGAGAGATAGAGACAGTCAGAGAGACAGAAACAGAGAGAAAGAGAGACAGAGATCAAGACCAAGAATCAAGAGACCAAGATACAGAGACAGAGAGAAACAAAGGGACAGAGAGACAGAGATAGACAGAGACAGAGAACAGAAAGAAACAGAGAGACAGAGAGATAAAAACAGACACAGAGAAGGCAGAACGAGATAGTGATAGTCAAACAGTGCAAAAAAAGAGAGATAAAGACAGATAGAGAGACAGAGAATCAGAGAAAGACAGAAAGAGGCGAGAGACATAGAGAGAAAAAGAGAGACAAAAGGTCAAAGAGAGAATAGAAAAAGAGAGAAACAGAAAAAGAGAAACAGACACAGAGACAGAGTGAGAGAGAGAAACAAAGAGAAACAGAGACAGAGACAGACACCAGAGAGAGAGACAGAGACAGAAACAGAGACATGGAGAAACAGAGAGACAGACAGAAAAAAGACGAACACAGAGACAGACACAAAGGCAGAGAGAGACAGAGGAATTCAGAGATAGAGATAGAGAGACAGAGAAAGAGAGATAGAAATAGAGACCAGACACAAAGACAGAAAGACAATGAGAGACAGAGACAAAGACACTCTCTCTCTCTCTCTCTCTCTCTCTCTCTCTCTCAGAGAGAGAGAGAGAGAGAGAGAGAGAGAGAGAGAGAGAGAGAGAGAGAGAGAGAGAGAAAGAGGGAGGGAAGAACAGGGGGAGGAAGAGGGAGAGAGGGAGAGAGAGGGGGAGAGGGAGGGAGAGACATAAAAAAGAGAGGAAGAGAGACAGAGACACAGAGAGTAACAAACAGAAAAGAGACAGAGACAGAAACACAGAGATAGATTTAAAGGCAGAGACAGAAACAGACACATACACACACAGACAAAGAAACAAAGAGACAGTGAGCCACAAAGATATACATAGAGAGGTTACAAGTATGTAACCTAATCTAACCAGGAAAAAGAAATACAATTTATAACAATCGTATATTCCACTGGCTTTGAATAGGTGTTCACTTCATCTGCCAAAGCACTGACTCATGAAATTCAAAACGTGCTAGGATTATGTGAGGAGCACTTCCTATAAAATTAACATAACAGAAAGATTACTTGAGGGAACACTGCACTACTTTTATAGGTGACCCAATTATAACTAAATTGAGAAGGTTGGCATCCTCTACTGTCTACACCTGACTGCACTACTCTAAGTAAGCTACTCCACACCTTTAGAAACCTCTTCTGCATCATGGCTTTCAATGGAAATCCAGTTCAAGTGTGTAAATTCAGTAATTCACTTCAACAAGCATTTATTTATTCAGCACCTGATATGAGTCATGCACCAAAGATACAGTTAAAAGCAAAACCATCTCTCTCCACAAAGAACTTACAATCTAGTGAACTAGACTATAGAATATTTACAACTTTTCCACCCAAATGAAGTTCCAATATAAAATGATGATTCCTACAGTGCGACAAAGGGATTGTTGAGTGTGGTATACATGGTGGTGATTTCTCCTGAATCTTAACAATGACAGAACACTTTAAAGTTTCCAAAGTATTTCCTCCAATTAACCATTGGAAGTAAGTAGGATAGACATCAATTATACATATAAAGAAACTGCACTCTAAAAGGAAGTGCATAAACTTCTTCATCTAAAGAGCCAAGATCCAAAGTCTAAATTGGACTGCATTATTTTCACACTTTCTACTACACCACACTCTACAATAGTTATGTTTTTGTTGTTTCAACAGACTACAAGTTAGTGTACCTGAGGACCTTTCTTTTATGTTTCTGATTGATAAATATTTATTAAGTGCATTATATGAGACTAGTATTGTGCTGGGCATTTTGAGAGATAATAGCATAATTTTTGGTCTCACCATTTATCATATGCCCATTATTGTCAGGTATTCAAAGTATAATTACAAATCTCTGCCCTTAAGAAGCTTACAGTTTAATTAGGAAAAATAAATTAACACATATTAAATAGAGAACAGGTGAGTATTAAACTATGATGCTTTTTAGAGCAAAGGCAATTATAAGATTAACTTCCATAGGAGGAGATTCTTGAGATGGGTTTAACCAGGTAAAACTGTCTCTGTGGATCAGAAAGGGAAAGCATTAAAGATGGTGAAGGCAGTAAAAGCAAAATCCAACAGAAAGGATAGCCATTTGGAATTCAGTGAGAATAATTTGACTGGAGAATTGGTACCTATTGGAGAAGATAGGATATAAAGTTGTTAAATAGTGGGGGAGATTAGGTAACAGGAAATTCTTAAAAACTTGGAAGAGGAAAAACTGTAGGATCTTTAATACTGAAGAATTTTAGAAAATTATTGTAATATACATGTGTATAATGTATAATATGTAGTGTATGTAATGTATATACAGATACACAGAGAGAAATATAGACAGAAAGACACAAAGAAGGACAGAGAGAGACACACACAGAGACAGAAAAGATATATTATCATAGGATTATAGATTTAGAGCTATAAGGAAACTTTAAAGCCCAATTTTATATTACAGAGTAGAAAACTGAAGGTTATAGTGACTTGCTCGATTATATAAGTCTTTTCAGCAATATGTAAACATAGATTTATCCAAGTCTAAGTCCAGTGTTCTGTCCACTGCATCATATAGCTAGCTATTCAATCATGTCTAAGTCTCTGTGACCCATCTTGGGTTTTCTTAGTAAAAATATTGGAGTAGTTTGCCATTTCTTTCTCCATTTCATTTGACAGATGAGGAAAATGAAGCAAATAGAATTGTGACTTAATCAGGATCACACAACTATTAAGTGTCTGAGGCCAGATTTGAACTCAGGAAGATGAATTCCTAATTCTAGATTCAGTATTCTAATAGATGCCCTACTGCACATAGGAAATACACAAAACAGTGCTTAAGTCTTATTCTACTCTCTGCTGCTTTCACCAAGATGATAAAGAAAGAAACATGCCTTTAATTTTAAGGACTCTATACAAATAAAGAATTGAATGTGGTTTTTTTTTTTCTAGAAAGATAGATGTTTCAATGATTAGAGTTAAACCTATAATCACAAAATCTTGAACCCAAATTTGGCCTTAGACATTGGCTATGTGACCTTAGTCAGGGTATGTAATTCCTTTCTGCTTCATTTCCTCAAGAATATAATGAGAAAAATGAGGATAATAATTCAGGGTTGTTGTGAGAATCAAATGAAATATTTGTAAAGTGCTTAGCACAGTGCCTGACACATAGTAGGCACTTATTAAATGCTTGTTTCTTTCCTTCCTTCCTTCCTTCCTTCCTTCCTTCCTTCCTTCCTTCCTTCCTTCCTTCCTTCCTTCCTTCCTTCCTTCCTTCCTTCCTTCCTTCCTTCCTTCCTTCCTTCCTTCCTTCCTTCCTTCCTTCCCTCCTTCCCTCCTTCCCTCCTTCCTTCCCTCCTTCCCTCCTTCCCTCCTTCCTTCCTTCCTTCCTTCTCTCTCTCCCTTCCTTCCTTCCTTCCTCCCTCTCTCCCTCCCTCCCTCCTTCCTTTCTTCCTTCCTTCCTTCTTTCCTTTTTTTCCTTCCTTCCTAGCTCAAGGCTGCTTTAGCCAGTGTCACTGTGGAGAATGCTTAAGCAATCCTAGAAGGGATGGATGCACCAATTATATGGACTCCTGGATGCAAGTAAAATGAAATAAAAACCTAATGAAATGCCTTTGCACTGAAGTGTTATCTAAAACAGCCTGGGCTGAATGTTCAGGCACAACACTCAGGAGACTTGGCTTGTTCTAATTTGAATTCTTCCACAGCAGTAATACCAAAGAGTAATCTCTCCTGAGGTGTCTAGCATCTCTTCACTACTCAGAGCAACAAAATTTTCAAGAGAAAGAAACATGCTTCAGCAACTATCTCCACTTCACATGTCTGAAAAAAGGAATCTTTGCCATTTAGGGACAACCTAGACAGGTTATTCAATGATAACTATGACACTTTGAAGCTATTGTAGATTAAAATTCCTCCCCACAGCAACAATTAATTGCCAATGCTTATCAGCTATATTTCTATCAAATCACAAACATCTTTCAACTCCTCTCCCCCATTTCTGCCAGTACTTTAAGTTCAGGCCCACATCAGCTTTAAACAGGAGCCTTCCACTTGATCCTCTGTTGCCAATCTTTTCTTTCTATAAATTGCCATTCATGTGAATGCTGATTTGATACTTTTCAAATATGGATATGAACAAGTTGTTCCTGATAAAAAATTGCCAGTGGATCCCCCACTGTCCAGAGTAATAGATATATAGAGACAGAGCTAAAGATATATATATATATATATACACATATATATATATATAATTTATATACATATATAAAATTAAATTAAATAGAGAACAGGTAAGTATTAAATTGATGTGCTATTTAAAGCAAAGAGAATTACAGGATTTACTCCTCTTGGGGGAGACTTGGGATGAGCCTAAAAACTGCTAAGACTATTTATTTAAAGGGAAAAGGAAATACATTAATGCATTAAAGATAGATAAAATAGATACAAATAGATAAAAATAGTACAAGCAAAGTCTTAGGGTGTGGTGTGTGTGTGTGTGTGTGTGGGTGTGTGTGTTGTATAAATGTAGTTAGGTATTAATAATCAACATCATTTAAAGTCTTCTAGTCTGGAACTCCATGCCTAGAAATCACCTTCATTTCTGAGAATCCTTATATTTATTTAAAGGATGTTTTAAGAACTACCTACTATGGAAAACTTAATAAAGTCTTAATAAAATCTTCCTAGATATTAGAATTCTCTTTCTGTGATCTTTTTAAACATGTACGTTTACCTGCTATTACGTATTCTTCAGTAAAAAATATGACCTCCTTCAGGGCTGGATAAACCTTTTTCATTTGATACTTAGCATAGTGTCTTATTCTTATCAATCATTTAATAAATGTCTGTTGAATTTAACAAAATAATTTATTTGATAAAGTCTGCCATTAGTGTTACTAACTGCTAACATTTTATTTCACTTTAAGTTGTATCATATCCTTTTTATATATACATCACACATATCCATATTTTATTTATTATGACACACACATGTGTATAGATATATGTATATATATGTACACACATATGCATATACATCTGTGTGTGTATGTGTGTATAATCTTATTTAATTTTTATAAAATCCTTAGCTGGATGCCATTCTTATCCTAGTTTTACAGATGAGGAAACTGAAATTGAGAGGTTAAGTGATTTGCCTAAGGTCACATTGTATGAAGCTACTCATGCATGATTAAAAACAAAGCCTTCTCAACTCCAAGTTTAGTACTCTATCCACTAGCCCATCTAGCTATCATATGTGCAATCATTCACAAAGAAGAGGGTATAAAGAAATGCAATTAAAATGCATTGATAAACCATTTTTAAAAGCAAAAAAGTGGAGTCTTTTAGCATATATTTATAATACTTGTAAAAGGAATAATTGCATAGAATTTTAGACTTACAAATCACTTGTTAAAATGAAGAAATCAAAGAAACATTCATTATTCACATTTTTAAAAATTTTTCTTCAGATGGGAAATTGAAACAGTGATAGAGTAGCCTTATTTCATTTTATCCCCTTACCAACCCTGTTGAGGTATGAGATGTGGGACCTTGCGTCTCATCTAAAAATAAGAGACACATTCCTGTGAATAAGTGTCCTGCTGCAGATAATATATCTTGAATTTATAGTTAAAACCAGACTAAACTAGTTGAGGAAGACCGGAAAGTAGGGTAAAGTTGGTAGCTTAGTTGTAATATGGGTGTTCATTTGCTTTATGAATGTTAACTTCTCCTCCCCAGTAGAAGCTAGACTCATTTTTATGAACATGTGATATATGGTGGGAGGAGAAACATATCTAGGAGTAAGCATGTAGGAGGCAGAACAGGAAGCTATACCACTTCGAGTACCAGCAGATGTGGAAACAGGAAGGAATCTTGAGGCTGGTGATAGAGATGTAATGTTTGATCCTCTTTTCTTCTGGTGTATATGTCTATTCTATAATAGAACACAATTGCTTCTGCAGATGTATGATAAAACAGACTTTTAACTTCATCCCTTTCTGAGTTTAAGAGTTCTATTTTTCACAGAGTTTTTTATATAAGCATTCAAATTATTTTGACAAGATGAGACAATATATATATATATCACTTTGCAAACCTTAATTATTATTATATTTTTATATTGTCACATTCCACTAATTCCATTCATATCTGCTTTTTCTTATAGTAGAGATCAGAGTTATAAAAGCTTTTAGAAATGCTTATCTTATCAAATACTTGCTTTTTCCATATTCATCCAAATAGGCAATTCATCTTTCCATCAAGTTTGTAGGCAAATATTACTATTCCCATTTCATTTTCATATGAAGAAAAGTAGGAACAAAGTTATCACTTAACTAGAGACCAATAATAAATCACACAAACGGGACTTAAACCAAAGATATTTTTCCTTTGACTCTCTGGTCAATGCTTTTGCTACTCTACCACTGTTTCAATTTCCCATCTGGAGAAAAATTTTTAAAAAATCAAAGAATGAATGCTGCAACAAGGATCCTTGATTTCTTCATTTTAATAATTCCTTTCCAGATTCAGAGCACAATCCTGCCATATATTTCTAGATGGCTTAATGAAATTCTCTGTCCAAAACATCCATAGTATCACCTAGTGAACAATCCTCTTCCTAGAATCACATTCTAGTCATTCCCATAATGGATATTTAGTCAAGACTCATAACACAGTTTTCAACTTCTAACATTCCTTTTTAGCTTTCTTAGGGTTTATGTAATCATGATGTAGAGATGATATTGTATTCTTCAGTTCCATGCCTGTAGGAAACAAGTTCTGGCATGGAAGTCTGAAGAATTGCCTAACTCGATTTTCAGATAAGTAAATTGAAGCCCAGAGAGATTAGGTTAGTCCAATCCAATCCAATCCAATCCAATCCAATCCAATCCAATCTACAAGCTTTTAATAATCACGTATCTAGTGAAAGATATGATGCCACAAAATGATACAAAGGCAAAAGAAAAATAGCCCTGGGAGCTTACATTTTCCAGAAAGAAGGGGAAGTGGAGAGAAGGGTAGAAGATGGAAGCAGCTTAGTGTATACCTGGTAATTTGAGGAAGGAAAGGATGCTAATACTTGGGAAGGTCAGGGAAAAATTCCTGTAGTTGATATCTGATTCACCCATGGTCACAAAAGCAGAAAAGAATAGACTAAGGATTTAAACTGGTTTTCTATTCCAAGTCCCATGTCTTTGTCACTACATATTGATGCACTTTTTTACATTGATGTATCCTGATGAGTCATTCCATCTTTACTCAAAGCTATTTCTCATAAAATAGATACACAAGAGGTAGCCAAACTCATACACTCTAAATAGCTCCATATTTGTAGAATCTGATGGAAGTTTTACAAGTTTATATGGAAAAAAAAACATAGGTGGCATAGTAGATAAAATTCTGACCTCATAGTCAAAAAGATCTAAGTTTGAATTTCACTTCATTTAATTGCCAGCTATATGACCTTACACAAGTCACTTAGCTTCTGCCTGCCTCAGGTGTCAAATTAATAAAATTGGAATAATAATAGCACCTTACTTTCAGCATTGATGTGCAGATAAAATGAGCTAATATAGGCAAAGCACTCTGTAAATCTTATAGAACTAGATGCATATTAGCTTTTATTGTTTGTATTCTTTATGAGCACAACTTTCTTTTTTATTTTTTTAAAATTAATTTTATAATTATAACATTTTTTGACTGTACAGCATTATCCCTTGTACTCCCTTCTGTTCCGAATTTTTCCCCTCCTTCCCTCCACCCCCTCCCCTAGATGGCAGGCATTCCCATACATATTAAATATGTTATAGTATATCCTAGGTACAATATATATGTGCAGAACCACATTTTTTGTTGTTGTTGTTGTTGCAAAGGAAGAATTGGATTCAGAAGGTAAAAATAATCTGGGGAGAAAAACAAAAAATGCTAACAGTTTACACTCATTTCCCAGTGTTCCTTCTCTGGGTGTAGCTGATTCTGTCCATCATTGATCAATTGGAATTAGATTAGATCTTCTCTATGTTGAAGATATCCACTTCCATCAGAATACATCCTATGAGCACAACTTTCAAGAACCCTAGGTCATCTCTACACCAGGATAGAGAAAGAAATTATTTTTAAAAAAGTTTTGAAATTTCTTCTTCAGAGCAAGAGATAGAAATAGAGGCAAAAAGGAAGAGGGACTATTTTAATATATCAAGTAAAACAGAAAAATGACTTTTTTTTAAGCTTGACTTTTAAAAAAATAATTGTTTCATTTTTTTCTGGTTATACGTGTACATTAACTTTTTAAATATATATATTTCTTTAGGGATATTGGCAGAGAAAAATCAGAACAAAAGGGAAAAGCCATGAGATATTAAAAAAATCCAGAAAAAAGAAGTGAACATAGCATGTGTTCATTTACATTCAATCTCCATAATTTTCTTTCTGGATGCAGATGGCATTTTCTATGCAAAGTTTATTGGGATTGCCTTAGATCACCGAACCACTGAGAAGAACCAAATCTTTTGTAGTTGAGCATTGCTCTTTCTTGCTACTACTATGTACAATGTATTCCTAGTTCTGCTTGTTCTACTTAGCATCAGTTCATGTAAATCTTACCCGGCCTTTCTAAAATCAGCTTGTTCATCATTTTTAATAGAACAATAATATTCGATTACCTTCATATACCATATCTTATTTAGCTATTCCCTAATTGATAGTTATCTACTCATTTTTCCAATTCTTTGACATCATAAACTTTTTGCACAAATGGCTCTGTTTTCCTCTTTTATCATTTCTTTGGGATAAGTGGTACTACAGTGGTCAAAAGGTATGCATGCTTTGATAGCCCTTTGGACATAGTTCCAAATTCCTCTGCAGAATAGTTGGGCCATTTCACAACTCCACCAACATTGCATTAATGTCCCAGTTTTCCCAAATCCCCTCAAACATTTATCATTATCTTTTCCTGTCATATTAGCCAATCTGAGAGGTGTGAAATGGTACCTCAGAGTTGTTCTAATTTGAATATCTCTAATCAATAGTTATTTAAAGCATTTTTTCATATAATAGAGATGGCTTTAATTTCATCATCTGAAAATTGTTCATATCCTTTAATCATTTAAGCTTGATTTTTAAAGTACATAATACATAAAACATATTACTTTCAAAGATGTCTAATTTGTTTTTTCCTCTTTGAATTTCTTTTTGTGCATTTTGAGAAAGATGTTTGTTTCAATGACCTTCTCGTCCTCTATTTTCTTCTGACAGAAGCATCAGTTCTGTCCTCCTTGACAGGAGACTTCATGAAATATCCAGACAAAATTCTAATAGATGAATGATAGAACCTAAAGGTTATATCCTTTATGGAAAAGCTATGAACAGTTTTTAGCTGAAATAATCATAGCTATCTATAGCTATCAATATCTATAGCCATATGAAAAAAAAGTGCTCCAACTCACTAATGATTGGAAAAATGCAAATTAAAACAATTGTAAATTCGTACCACGTACCTATTAAATTGGTCAATAGGAGAGAAAGGAAAAATTACAAATGTTGGAGGGGATATGGGGAAAATGAGACATTAATGCACTATTGGGAAAGTTGTAAACTAATTTAACTGTTCTACAAAGCAATTTGGAACTATGCCCAAAGTATAAAATCTTTTGACTTAGCGATACTACTATAGCTGTTTCCATAAGATATTTCAAAAAACAAAAGTAAAAGGATCTGTCTATATAAAAATGTTCATAGCAGCTCTTTTATAGAGCAAAGCATTGAAAATTGAGGAGATGCTCATCAATTGGGGAATGGCTGAATAAATTGTAATATATTAATTATGATGGAATACTAGTATGCTACAAGAAATGATGAACAGAATGCTCTCAGAAGAACTTAAACTTCCACAGGTAAAACACCCTGTGTACAAAGTAATAGCAATATCATAAGATGACCTCAGCAATACAATGATCCAAGACAACTCTGAGTGACTTATGATGAAAAATGCTATCCATATCCAGAGAAAAAAAAATGATGCTATCTGAATACAGATTGAAGCATACTTTAAAATTTTATTTTCTTGAGATTTTTTTGGTCTTTTTTTTTACAACATGACTACAAGGGTAATGTTTTATATGACTATTCATGTATAATCTATATCAAATTGCTTGCATTCTCAATGTGAGGGGAGGAAAGGAAAGAATATTGGGAATTCAAAATTTTAAAAACAAATGTTAAAATTTATATATATATGTATATATATATATATATTTCTAATAAAAACAAATAAATTTAAAGGATTGGAGACCCAAAAAATATCCCTTGTGGAAATATTCAAATTACTACAAAATTTACTCTCTGTAGATTGGTTACATCAGTCATCCAAAAATAGGTAAGACCATCAGACCCATTCCCTGGTCAATGAAAGGTCTAAACTTACCAAAAAGTTTATCATCATATATATATATATATCTTTTTTCTATTAATACATATTCACATAATACCACAAAACTAGATATATCCAAGTAAAACACAGTCCTCCATCAACTTTGGTGATCAATGCTGACAGCTACAGCCATATTTCCTGCATTACCAAGAATCCCTTCTCTAAAAATGTCTCATAAGGTCCAGTTCAACCATACTGTACAATATCAAACTTTTTAAAATTGAAAACAAAGTCACTTTATTATAAAAATTTTTGACAGTATATATGCATGAGTAATCTTTTTTTTATAACATTATCCCTTGTAATCATTTTTCCAAATTATCCCCTCCCTCCCTCTACTCCCTCCCCTACATGACAGGCAATCCCATACATTTTACATGTGTTACAATATAACCTAGATACAATATATGTGTGTAAATCCAATTTTCTTGTTGCACGTTAAGTATTAGATTCCAAAGGTATTAGTAACCTGGGTAGATAGACAGTAGTGCTAATATTTTACATTCACTTCCCAGTGTTCCTTCTCTGGATGTAGTTGTTTCTGTCCATCATTGATCAACTGGAAGTGAGTTGGATCTTCTTTATGTTGAAGATATCCACTTCCATCAGAATACATCTTCATACAGCATCGAAGTGTATAGCGATCTTCTGGTTCTATTCATTTCACTCAGCATCAGTTGATGTAAGTCTTTCTAAACTTCTCTGTATTTGTCTTGCTGGTTATTTCTTACAGAGCAGTAATATTCCATAACCTTCATGTACCATAATTTACCCAAACACTCTCCAATTGATGGACATCCATTCATCTTCCAGTTTCTAGCCACTATGAAAAGAGCTGCCACAAACATTTTGGCACATACAGGTCCCTTTCCGCTCTTTAGTGTTTCTTTGGGATATAAGCCCAATAGCAGCAATGTTGGATCAAAGGGTATGCACAGTTTGATAACTTTTTGGGCATAGTTCCAAATTGCTCTCAGGATTATTGGATTCTTTCACAACTCCACCAACAATGTATTAGTGTCCCAGTTTTCCCACATCCCCTCCAACATTCATCATTATTTATTCCTGTCATCTTAGCCAATCTGACAGGTGTGTAGTGGTATCTCAGAGTTGTCTTAATTTGCATTTCTCTGATCAGTAGTGATTTGGAACACTCTTTCATATGAGTGGATATAGTTTCAATTTCATCATCTGAGAATTGTCTGTTCATATCCTTTGATCATTTATCAACTGGAGAATGGTTTGATTTCTTATAAATTAGGGTCAGTTCTCTATATATTTTGGAAATGAGACCTTTATCAGAACCTTTAACTGTAAAAATATTTTCCCAATCTGTTACTTCCCTTCTAATCTTGTTTGCATTAGTATTGTTTGTACAGAAACTTTTTAGTTTGATGTAATCAAAATCTTCTATTTTGTGATCAATAATGATCTCTAGTTCTCCTCTGGTCATAAATTCCTTCCTCCTCCACAGATCTGAGAGGTAGACTATTCTCTGTTCCTCTAATCTATTTATGATCTCATTCTTTATGCCTAAATCCTGGACCCATTTTGATCTTATCTTGGTATATGGTGTTAAGTGTGGATCCATATCTAATTTCTGCCATACTAATTTCCAGTTTTCCCAACAGTTTTTTTTTCAAATAATGGAATTTTTATCCCTAATGTTGGTATCTTTGGGTTTGTCAAAGACTAGATTGCTATAGTTGTACCATTTTTTTGTCCTATGTACCTAATCTGTTCCACTGATCGACTGGTCTATTTCTTAGCCAATTACAAATGGTTTTGGTGACTGCTGCTATATAATATAGCTTTAGATCAGGTACACCTAGACCACCTTCATCTGACTTTTTTTTTTTTCATTAGTTCCCTTGCAATTCTTGACCTTTTATTCTTCTATATGAATTTTGTTGTTATTTTTTCAAGGTCATTAAAATAGTTTCTTGGGAGTTTGATTGGTATAGCACTAAATAAATAGATTAGTTTGGGGAGTATTGTCATCTTTATTATATTTGCTCAGCCTATCCAAGAGCACTGAATGTCTTTCCAATTATTTAAATCTGACTTTATTTTTGTGGCAATTGTTTCATAATTTTGCTCATATAATTCCTGACTTTTCTTTAGTAGATGGATTCCCAAATATTTTATACTCTCAACATTTGTTTGGAATGGAATTTCTCTTTGTATCTCTTGCTGTTGCATTTTGATGGTGATATATAAAAATGCTGAGGATTTATGTGGATTTATTTTGTATCCTGCAACTTTGCTAAAATTCTGAATTATTTCTAATAGCTTTTTAGCAGAGACTTTGGGGTTCTCTAAATATACCATTATGTCATCTGCAAAGAGTGATAGTTTGATTTCCTTATTTCCTACTCTAATTCCTTGAATCTCTTTCTCGGCTCTTATTGCCGAGGCTAGCATTTCTAGTACTATATTGAATAGTAATGGTGATAGTGGGCAACCTTGTTTCCCTCCTGATCTTACTGGGAAAGGTTCCAGTTTATCTTCATTTCATATTATGCTTACTGACAGTCGTAAATATATGCTCCTGAATATCAAACTATCTTAATACTCAGGAAATAAATGCAACATGTAGAACTCAAGTGAAATCCATGGCATAACCACTTAGCAATGGCATTCCAGGACCTGCAAAGTCTAACACCCATTTTGGTCTTATCAAGCACAATGTTTCATATCTTATGGGATACAGTCAAATCAGACTATTCACTGCTTTCTGCTTTCTAGGATCCACATGCCTTTGAATATACCATCTCCCATTCTGTGGTTGAAATTGTCCTCCTGCCTCTTTGAGCATCAAATATAAATGCATATTTATTGAAACCATTATCTTCCTTTATATACAGGCGCTTTCTCTGGGACATCTTTCCTTTGTACAAAACCAGAATCTTTTTATCTTTAGGCTCCTGCCATAATGTTATTGCTTGTAGAATATTTGAATTGAAATGGAAATAAACTTTAATATGTGTGTACAGGGTAGCTGCAGTTGTCCAAAAATGCTGATGCTGAGAAGTGAAAGGTAAAGGATGATTATTCCATCCCTGACTCATCTGGCTGCATCTGCCTCTTGTAGGTGAGATTTTAATACAAAATATTCCTGCCATTAGATATCACAGTTGTAATTCCTGGCCAGAAAAGCAAATGCAACTTAAGTAAAGATACTGACAAAATCTGCTTAGTCCCTAAGGAATTTCTGCAATAAAACCAACATGACTCAGATTCCTTTTCTGCCCAAAGATCACTGAGGTTTATATTCATCAAAGGAATAAAGAAGGGAGGGGAAGGAAAGGTAGGAAGGGGAAGAAAAGGGACAAAGAACAGGAATGGGGAAGCAAGGAAAGGAAGAAACAAGCATTGATTAAATACCTATTATGTGTAATTATGTTAAATGATTGAATATTATCGAATTTAATCCTCACAACAACCTTGGAATAAAACAGAGGTTAAGAGACTTGCGCAATATTACACAGCTGGTAGGTATCTCAGGAAGCATTTGAAGGTAAGACTTCATACTCACTACTAAACCACCAAATTGCCTCAAGACAGCTAAAGGCCAAAGACTTTATTTTCTCTACATCCAAAACTAATTATTTTTCTTATTTCTTAAAGAACAGTTTTCCCCCTATATTAAAGTCAATTCAACAAGAGATTTCATTTTATTTTTTGGATGCAATCAGGGTCACACAGCTAGTAAGTATCTGAAGCCAGTTGAACTAAAAATCTCCTTATTCTAGGATTGGCACTCTGTCCACTGTGCCAGCTAGTTGCCCCATCAACAAGTAATTATTAAAAGTTTAATTTGTGCCCATTACTATGCTGGGTGCTACATCAGATATCAAGACAAAAATGAAATATTAACTTCCTTGGCCTGCCTTCAGGGGGCTTAAATGTTATGTTGAGGTTGTCTTTTGATTTTTATTTTGGGGAGGGGTTGTTGAGGTTTTTTGTGGCATTTGTTAAAATAATTCTATTGGTATATTCTACTGCAGTATTAATTGGTAGCAGAAAGCAATAGCTATAAGGTGAGTAATTATCTTGCCTTAGGCTCAAATCCATAGCTATTCAGTTCTTACAATAAGCCCTTCATTACATTATACTCAAACTGGGCTTATAATGTGGCTTGTTCTTGCCAGAGTTGCAAGAGAAAAGGGATGGGATTTCAGGAAAAAAAAACCAAAATGCCTCCCCAAATTCAGCTTTCTATTCAAATGCTTTTAACCTTTAGACTTCTATAGTATAGGAAGAAAAAGCCCTGATTGTCTACCCTACAGGTTCCCTTGAAAAATTCATTTTCGGTTATTTTGTTCTATGAGTGTCTAGGAGGCAAAACAGAATGCCAGGCTTAGAGTTAGGAAAACCTGAGTTTCAATCCAACCTGAGAAACTTACTAACTGTGTGACCCTGGACTAGTCATTTAACCCTGTTTGCCTCAGTTTCCTTAAATGCAAAATGAGAGAGAGAAGGAAATAACAAGATGTTCTAAATATTTTTGCCAAGAAAACTCCAAACTGAGTTATGAAGAGTTAGACACAACTGCAAGGACTGAACAATTCTGGCCTATGATAGAGACTATAAGATTGAACAATATCATTTGATTTCAGTTTGATCTAGATATCCCAATTTCTTGTTGTATATTCTCTCTTTCTCTCCCTTCTTCCCTTTGTCTCTGTCTCTATCTCTCTCTGTCTCTATCTCTGATTCTGTTTCTCTCTGTCTCTTTGTGTCTTGTCTCTCTGTCTGTGTCTTTGTCTCTACCTCTGCCTCTGCCTCTATCTCTGTCTCTGTCTATCTCTGTCTTTCTGTGTATGTGTGTGTCTTCCCCTACCCAGCACCTGTGCTGGGTAGCTACCATATGGGTGCTACCATATAGCACAGAAGACATGGGGCTTTTTTTTTTAATTTATGGAGTTCTAGAAATAATTCTGTGATACATGAATGTAATGATACTATTGCATTTTAAGAAATAATGCATATGTGAGAAACTTAGGAAGACATATGAATTAATACAATAAAAATCTAAATGAAAATAGTATTAAATTACTAAAAAACTAGAACAACTGATAAAACACATTCCTCAGGCAGCTGGGTAGGGTAGTTGAAACAGGGCTAGGCTTAGAGTCAGTAATACATGAATTTAAATTTAGCCTTTGACACTAGTTATACAACCCTGGGTAAACCACTTTTCTGGGTTTTTTCAACTCTAAAATGAAGATATTATTATAATGATCAAATAAACTAATAATTGTAAATAATGATGGGGACAGTGCAAGAAGTGACAGATTTTCAGTTGTGCCCTTAATGTCCCCAAATGGATCAAGGTTTAAAATAGTACCACATGGATCTTAGGATAATGTCATGGATTTAAAGCTTGAAGCAATTCTAAGGGACAGCTGGCTCAATCTTGTCATTTCACAGATAAGGAAATGGATGCTCAGTTGGGTAAGCTGCTCAGGAGTATACTAACAGAAGTGAAAGTTGAATCTAGATCCTCTAATTACAAAGTCAATGTTGCTGTTGTTGCTTTCCTGTCTCTAAAAAAAGTCTGTAAAGTGAGGTATTTTTTTTTTCCAATTTGCATTAACTGTCTCTGGGGCCTATGGTACAGGTCATGATTGAGGAAACTAAGCTCTACAACTGATGTCATCTACTTCTCCCTGACTTTCCCTTTGAGGCCTTCTTGATTTTATTCCCAATAAAACTATGATGTGGGACTAAATAATGTCTTAAGCTCCTTGCAAACCTGGCATTCTGCTATTCTTTGACTAAATTAATGGCAAAGACAGGAATGCACAAAGATGGCTAGCCAGCATCTCCCAGAGATGGATATTAGACATGTCCAAGATGATGAGGCAAAGGAAGGTTCCAGTGTGCACAATATTCTGTCTCCTACTTTGCAAGGATGCTCAGGAGTGGCCACATCCCTGCAGACTATGGAGGACTGCAGGAGGGGGTGATGTTTTCCTAAAGATTCTTGAACCAATTCCAGTAAGGTTGAAAATTGTCAGCCCCATACCTAAAAGACATTTACTTGCAGAGAAATAATTCCTACCACACACTAGGAACAGGAAGAGAGTATAATAATAGTAAAGTGTTTGCCAAACTGCATTAATGGAGACATTTTAGAGGCTATTATTAGATCCTTCAAAAGGCCAACAAGTAAGGTAAAGTATAGGGACACTACTTCACTAAGTTATAAATCAAAGAGCCCCATGGGCTCATAATTAATCACTTAATGACCAAACCTCAAGAAAGGGTGACTTAATATTTGATGACTTGGATACAAAGCAGCTTTTTGAGAAGTCAGCATGACTGAAGGTCTGACAATGCAGGCTTTTGTACCACAGGAAACCTTTTCATTTTAAAAAGTACTTTTTACCTGAATTGCATTTTTAAAAATATGTATATTTCTAAAAGCCCTCATCACCTCCTCCACTAAATTTGATAGATAAATTGGTATAATTTTCAGTTTGTCACCAGAAATAGCCTTTCTTGTCAAGAAACTGTGACTTAACTTATTGTAACAGTTGCTGGGGATTGCTGGTTTTAGTGTCTGAGACAATGATGTCAGACAATGGAAATGGTGCTTAGTAAAGCCAAGAAGGGCCACCAACACATTATATGATCATATGCCTTTCAAGGACATTCTAAGACAATAAGAAGACCATAGAGTTGTGGATTTGGAATCAGAAGGGATCTTTGAGTCAACAGAGTAAAAGGATCAATTAATTAAAATGCAGGAGACCTTTGACTTCATCTACTCCACCCCCTTATTTAACAAAGAGAAAATTGAGGGCCAATAATTTGTTCAAAATCAGATGGGAAAGAAATCGGAGAGCCAGAATCTGAATCCATATTCTTTCTCTTGACTCAGTACATTTCCAGCTGTAATACAGTGCTTCTTCATCATTTAAAAAATAAACAGAGGCACAAGAAGGTTTTATTGAATTGCCAGGGAAGTAGCACAGAAAGATTCAAATCCAGATCCCCAAATCTTTGTATTCTCTACAACTCAAGTTATATTCTATCTCCTCCCCCCCTTTTAGCTTTTCTAAATAGAACTTTAATTTTGGGGAAACTAGTTACTTTATTAGTAGTATGCCTCAGTTTTCCTGGTCTTTTTGCCCCTACGTTCTTCTTTCTGTTTTCTTTTTCCCATTTCATTTGTTTTCCACTTTCTTTTTTCTTTACTATTTTAAAATAGCTTTTTATTTTTCTAAATACATGGAAAGATAGTTTTCAATATTCACCTTTGCAAAACCTTGTGTTTCAAATTTTCTCTCTCCCTATCTATCCCTCTCCCCCACCCCTAGATAGTAAGCAACTTGATATTTGCTTCTTTCTTTCTTTCTTTTTTTCTGTTTCTTCCTTCCTTCTTTTTTTCTTTTTCCTTCCTTCCTTCCTTCCTTCCTTCCTTCCTTCCTTCCTTCCTTCCTTCCTTCCTTCCTTCCTTCTTTCCTTCTTTCTTTCTTTCACTTTCTTTCTTTCTTTCTTTCTTTCTTTCTTTCTTTCTTTCTTTCTTTCTTTCTTTCTTTCTTTCTTTCTTTCTTTCTTTCTTTCTTTCTTTCTTTCTTTCTTTCTTTCTTTCTTTCTTTCTTTCTTTCTTTCTTTCTTTCTTTCTTTCTTTCTTTCTTTCTTTCTTCCTTCCTTTCTTTCTTTCTTTCTTTTGTTTTTATTTACCAGATATATGCATGGGTAATTTTACAACATTGACAATTTCCAAATCTTTTGTTTTAATTGTTCTAATTTTTCCCCTTCTTTCCCCTCCAGATGGCAGGTTGACCAATACATGTTAAAGTATAAATTAAATACAATATATGTATACATGTCCAAACAGTTGTTTTGCTATACAAAAAGAATAGGACTTTGAAATAGTGTACATTTAACCTATGAAGGAAATCCAAAATGCAGGTGGAAAAAATTAGAGGGATTGGAAATTCTATGTAGTGGTTCATAGTCATCTCCTAGAGTTCTTTCGCTGGGTGTAGCTGGTTCAGTTCATTACTGCTCTATTGGAACTGATTTGGTTCATCTCATTGTTGAAAATGGCCACATCCATCAGAATTGGTCATCATATATTATTGTTGTTGAAGTATATAATGATCTCCTGGCTCTGCTCATTTCACTGAGCATCAGTTCATGTAAGTCTTTCCAGGTCTTTCTGAAATCATCCTGTTGGCCATTTCTTACAGAACAATAACATTCCATAATATTCATATACCACAATTTATTCAGCCATTCTCCAGTTGATGGGCATCCACGTAGTTTTCAGTTTCTGGCCACTACAAAGAGGGCTGCCACAAACATTCTTGCACATGCAGGTCCCTTTCCCTTCTTTAAGATTTTTTTGGGATGTAAGTCCTGTAGTAACACTGCTGGGTCAAAGGGTATTCACAGTTAGATAACTTTTTGAGCATAGTTCCAAACTGATATTTGCTATTTTCTACTTTCTAAAGCAATAATGTATTAAACCAGTATACTCTGACCCAAATCTCCTTTATAAGAAATATGGACACTCCTTCCAACATTCCCTCTTTCTCAAGGTCCCAGCACTTCCACTAAAATATCATTCTTCTCATCCTCTAAAACCACCCTTGGTTCTTCAGCTAGACCTCAGCAGAGAAAGGGTACTCTAATTAGTCATGTCATAATATCTGCCCTACCCAGACATAGGAAATGTCAGAGAAAAGGATGAATTTCTTTTTTCAAATTTTTTATTGTTTTCTCTTTTTTTTCTGGTTTACATGTACATTTTATTTAAAATACACATTTTTTTAATGAATTACATTGGGAGAAAAAAAATCACAACAAAAGGAGTAACCACGGGAGGAAAAAAATACAGAAGAAAAAAAAGTGAGCATGTGCTGATTTACATTCATTCTCTATAGTTCTCTCTTTGGATAGAGATAGATGGAGTTTTCTATCCAAAGTTTATTGGGATTGCTTAAACACTGAGAAGAACCAAGTCTTTCATAGTTGACCATTACACACTCTTGATATTATTGTGTCTAATGTATTCCTGGTTCTACTTATTTCTCTCAGCATCAGTTTGTGTAAATCATTCTAGGCTTTTCTAAAATCAGCTTATTCAATATTTTTATACAATAATATCTATCATTTTCATTCATATATCATAACTTATTCAGATGGGCATCTACTCACTTTCCAATTCTTTGCCGTTACAAAAAGAGCTGCTACAATCTGGATTACTCCTTAAGATTCCTTTCTATAGGATGACTTTTAAATTGCAAATACCCCTGTATCTTTTGGCATAACGTTGAAAAAAAGGTAGCCATGGGCAAAACTTAAACATTCTTGTATATAGGAAAGACAACTTGCCCAGTCTCTTGGATGATAGCTAGAGGGTTTGGCTC
The DNA here is from genome assembly GCF_048593235.1 of Sminthopsis crassicaudata. Taxonomy (NCBI): domain Eukaryota; kingdom Metazoa; phylum Chordata; class Mammalia; order Dasyuromorphia; family Dasyuridae; genus Sminthopsis; species Sminthopsis crassicaudata. The sequence goes on from NC_133619.1 coordinate 554,924,182, forward strand.
TTTTGGTAGCACGGCATTTTCAGGTAACTAATTAAATGTAGCTCTTACATTGTCTCCCTCAGTCTCCTCCACAACTAACAACTAACAGTATAATTTTTTTCTAATATAGCTGGCACGGAGAATGGTTTCTGATCCTGTTCCCTAACACCAGAATTCAAATGGCATGAATTCTACTTCAGTTCTGTGGAATTGTGAATCCCAGTCACCTAAAGTGACCTCCTGCTTCTATGGCACCTGCTGATCATAGACAATTCTCTCTGATCATGTACTGTGCTGGCACCTGAACTCTGATACCGGGAGCAGCCATTGGGCTGAGTGACAAAACTGTCTGCTCCAATTCCCAACCCCCTTCCTTCTCCCAAACAAGCTGCTGCAGCATTTTTCAGAACTAGTTCTATTTAGCCTGAGTTGGTGATTTAGGTGCTTTAGCCAAGGTTAGTTCATCAGTGTCACCTAGAAATGAAATCAAACCAATAGCTTCTTCCGGGAATGTTGGCACAAAATTTCCAGGTGCTGAGAACATATCCTCCTGATCAACAGACTTTCTACCAACTCAAAACAGACCTCATTTCCCTCCAAAAAAAAAAAAAGATAAAACTGCTGAAACTTCAGTCAGCTGTGAATTTGGCCTAGTTTGCTTCTCTACTCAAGACCCAAGCGGCAGACTATTTCCTAAAATATCATTAGGAGGGATCTGAGGCTGGATACATCGCAGAGTACCTTGCAACCCTTTGGATTCACCAGACTTGGCAGTGTTGAAGCTCAGCTGACCCATTTCACTCCAGGGCTTCAAATGAGTTGGAAATGTGGTGGTTTGGGAGCTTTAAGGACACAGATGGTGCTTTAACAGGGTTTTCATCATCTCTATGAGTTCCAAGGGTCAAAAGAATTCATTTTCTGGGGGATGTCTCTCCACCCTAAAGCCCTAATTAAGTATTCTGGTTGGAATGTGTGTCTAAGGGACACAGGTTAACTGTCTCCATATAGCCATGTGGCCTGAGGAAATATAAAGTGGCTAAACATGGAAACTGTGGGAGTGGAAAAACAGGAACTCCCTCCTCTCCACACATAAAATATCCATGGACTCGGTCCCATTTGAATTATATCAGTTATGCTTCCATACCACACTTGCTAGACTGCTGCCTAGATAGATCATTCACCTAGCACTGTACTTAAAACCTTGCTAGAATGTAGTATTTCTTTAGTTAGAAATGAGAAAAAAAATATAGGAACTTCTAAGACAGATTACACAAAGGAACTATTTGAGGACCGGCCTAAATTTTTGTGCCAAGTTAAGAATGACTCAATTTAATTCAACAAATATTTATTAAAATTTTCCTATGCCCAAAGCACTGTGCTAAGTAATGGGGGCAATGCAATGATTAATAGAACAGGAGCTTTGCCCTCAAACCTAGAAGGGAAAGGAGGGAAGAATAAAATATGCACATAGAAATGTTTACATAAATATAAATATAGTTAAGTGGATAGGAGATTAAAGCATTCTGAGGTAGGATGAGGAAAATAATGAACTAGCTTGAGGAAGAGGTGACTAAGAAAGACTTTTGGATAGAGCATAGGTAGGGTAGTTCCTCAAAAATAAATAAGATGGTAACTGAGTCATCAACCATGCTTAAAGAAGGCATGAGCAAGGGTAGTGAGGTGCTAGGAGAAAGTAGCAAACATATATGGAGTACTGCAAACAGTCCAATTATATTGTAGTGTGGAGTATGGATTAGAATGAAGTAAGGATGTATCAAATTATACCAGGTCTTGCATGCCAGACTAAATAATGCATCTGAACTATTCTTGGTAGAATATATGATTCTCTAATCTGGAGGTGTTATCCTCCAAATTACTGGCTATGATCCATCACAGTAGAAAAATTCTACTCAGTTTCAGGACAGGGTTCTACATGGGATTTTATTGATTGGATTATGGAGAGATCAGCTGGGTAGGACTGTGCTTTTCACAACAGGGATATTGGGGAGAAAAAAAGAATTCTGGAGGCCAAAGCACTAGGGATTGATCAGAGGATGTAATGAAACTGGATTCTTGCACTTCAAGCAATCAGAAAGGCAGATGTGATGAGAGGAAGGAGGGGCTAGGGAAAGGAGAAGAGACAGGGACTGGAAATCTGGAAATCCAACAAACAGAAAGCATGAGTCAAGTGAGCACAAGGCTCTAGTTGTCCCAGGAATGGGCAGATGCTTCTACCCAGCAAATGGTCTCTGTTTCCCTTCTGTCCTTTGAATAGTCCATATCTAGCAACAGATGGGTTGTCAGATTATGTATTTAGAAGGATTGACTTCAGTGATCATCTAATCTTATCTCATTTTACAAATTAGGAAACTGGGATCCTGGGATATTAAATGACTTGGCCAAGTTCACACAGGTAAATTCAAACCTTGGTCCTCTGCCTCTTTATCAGGGTTCTTTTCATTGCACCACAATATCACTGAGGAATTGGGAGAATAATGACCCTTTTTTGTACCTCAGAGAGCTTGGCTTCTTGGGGGAGTATGATGATGAGCCCTAACGTTTTCTGTGCCTTTGCCCTTCTATACCATACTATCTAGTTGTACAGTAGTATGCAGGTATATGAGGAGTTCCTATAGGTGCACCCAAGTACTTCCAATTATCCTAAGCACTGAGACCATGGGACTCAGAAGTTCCCATCTAAAATAATGAATCTCCACCTAAGTCAGAAGGAATAAAAACACAGCAAATACACCAGGGAAGTCACTCTGAAGGGGGTATGAAGACCCTTCTAGGAAGCTGGCAATCTGTGAGTGAGCTTCTGATAGAATGAAAATAATCCTGCTCCACCTGAAGCTTCTCATCAGTGTTCCAGAAACACAGGCTCCTGCTCTCTTCACTTGTTATATTTATACCTCTCGTTTGGAGGCCAAGTGAATCATCAACTACACTTTTAAAATATCTGGAGTGTAATTTATCAACAACCTAACATCTGACACTTCAAAATCTCTAAACTCTGCCTAAGAGAACATGTTTTGTCTGGATGCCTCATCTCCTCCCCTTTCCCTGCCCTTGATTTGATTTATAGATCAAGGTTAAGATTATGTACAGTGATTGCATGAATGAGGAAAGGACATTGGAATTAATAGACTTGAGTTCAAATCTTAACTTTGCTGCTTCCTATCTAAATGATTTTTTAAATTAAGAAACCACTTTACCTCTCAGAGTTTCATTTTGCTAATTTTTAAATAGGGGATATTTACTTTTATTTTACCTAAATGGTTTATGATAAGGATTAACTGATATCAAATGTGGTTGTGCATTTCCATTCCTTATCTTCTCTCTCATTTTTCCCTTTCTCTTTACTCACATGTGGGAAAACATACTGGAGTGGTTTGCCATTTCCTTCTCCAGCTTATTTTACAAAAGAAGAAACTGTGGCAAATAGAATTAAGTAACTTTCTCAAAGCCACCCAGCTAATAAATCGCTCAGGCTGGATTTAAACTCAAAAGATGAGTTTTCCTTATTCTAAGCCCAGAGCCTCCACTACCCCCACTATCACCACTCACATAGTTAGCCCTTCAGTTTTGATTCTTTTGCATAGGTTATTCTAGCTGCCTCCCACCTGCTCTCTCTCCTTACTCTAGTCCAGGAGTTCTCAAACTATGGTGTGCAGGCCAAATGCGGCTGCTGAGGATGCTTATGTGACTCACCAGGTTATGGCAAATGGGCTGAGGGACAGTGAACTGGCCCCCTATTTAAAAAGTTTGAGGATCACTGCATCTAGTCCATCCTTTATCCTATTGCCCATTTTCCCTTTAAATCTAGCTTTGTATCTATTATTCCCCTACTCAAAGAAGTCCAGTAGTTTCCAATTGACTTTATAATGAAACACTTAATTCCTCTGCTCAGCTTTTAAAGTCTTCACAATGTGACCACAATCTAACTTTCCAGGGTCACTTTTCCAGGCTTATTCCCCTTCCTGCATTGTGATGAGCCAAACTAGCCTTCTGTGTGTCCCTTACTTATAATATACAATTTGTCATTTCCCTGACTTTATACTGGCTGAACCCAATGCAGGGAATGCCTTCTTTCTTCATACCTCCACCTCATAGAATCCTATTACTTCAAGTTGCAGTTCAAAGCAACACTTTCTTATGAAGTCCTTCCTGATCTAGTTAATGCCCTTGCTCCCACACTATCTTGTATTGAACTTTACTGCTCTTGTTCAGTTATTTTCACTTGTATCTGACTACTTTGTATATAGTTGTATTTTTTCTCTTTATATTTATTCTGTATATATTTATCTTCCCTATTAGAATTTAAGTTTCTTTGCCAGTAGGGATTATTTCATTTACTTTATTTGGATCCCACAGGAACTTAATAAATGCTTGTTGATTGATTTATTATTGTTATGTAAATCTAAATGAAGCCATTAGATTGTGTTCTTGAATTTTTTTTAGTATCGATTTGCCAGACATTTATGTAGCATAGCCCATGTTCAGATCAATATGACAGACTCTAGGCATATATTTAGTTTATTCTAGGAATGGCACTTTGGCTCATGCAAAGGCATGAAGGAGGGAAAGATGGAAGGCTAAGCTTGGTGAATGACAAATGTGGAAGCTTGGCTGGAAAGGAGGCTTTTTGAAGGGGAATAATGTGCAATAAGCCTGGAAAAACAGGCTGGAACCAGATGGAGAAGGGCTTTAAATGCCAAATTGAAGAGTTTATGCTTTATAGTTTAATGTATATCTTATCCTAGAGGCAATAAGGAGACACTGAAGACAGTAAGATAATGATATGGTCAGATGTATTTTCAGAGTTGCATAAAAAATAGATTAGAAGGGAGAAAGACTAGGAAAAAAAGAACATAACAAGGAAAGTGTTACAGTCATCCAAGCACATGATGATAATGATCTGGACCAGGATGGAAGTCTGGGTGAGCAGAGAGAAGAGGGCAGTTTCGAAGTATTATGAGAGTTGAATTAAAAAATCTTGGCAGCTGATTGGATATAATAAGGGTGAAGGAGAAGAACCCTAGATGACACTTTGTTTATAAACTTGGAAAGCTAGTACAAAAATAATGCCGCCCTCAAGATGAAGAATGGGTGGCTTACAGAGAAAGTAGTTGTTTTCTTGGATTTGTTGAACTTGAGATGTGAAGAGGTCATTCAGTTGGTCATATGAGATTAGCACTTAGAAGATGGGTTGGGATCAAGTAAGTAGATCTGCATTTATAGCCTAAATAGCTAGCATAATGGCTGGCATAACAAGTGCTCAATAAATATCAGTTGACTGATTGAAGTGGAAGAGATCACTCAGAGAGGATACTGAAAGAAAAGAGGGAACACAAGAGAGAGCCTTAGGACACATCCACATTTTAAGGGGTTTAGAATGATGATATAGTAAAGGAGAAGGAAAAAAAATGGATTTATGACAGAACCCATGGAGCAGAAAATATTTTAAAATTGCTTCTTTGCTCTTTAAGTCCTGGGGCCATATAAATGCCAATTGACTGTTGTAAGGTCCTTTCACCTGGAAAGTTATTAGCTCTGGGGAAATGAAGTAAAATTTTCACTTTATTGAGATAGATGGATTCACAGGTAAACAAGGTTAATACAAAAGGAAAGAGGGACAAGAAAATTCACAAAATTATCAAAGAAAGAGTAGAAAGGATGCTTAGAAATCATCTGCTGATTTATTATTCCCTGCTATCCCATTTTCTAAATTAGTAAAGTGGGGCCCAGTTCAGTAAGACAACTTATTCACAATCAGCTAATTTTATTTGAACTAGAATCCTAATTTCCTTATTCTGAATACAGAGCTCTTTTTCCTATCTCTTCACACATCTCCATGTTTTCCTCAGTTCATTTGTCTGAATCCCCCAGTGTTTTCTACATAAAATCAGGTTCTCCATGACAGGAACATTTGTTCTCCAGAATAAACATAGCACAACATGCATCCATCCTTTCCTGAAAGCATCTGCCCAGTATGACCTTTGTGCTTCTTTCCCCATTTACTGATAACTTTACTTTTACATTTACTGATATACAATTATAGGATTTAAGCAAAGTTAGAATAATGTAATTTTTTAAAGCAAGAAATGTTTTAGGAATTATATTTTGTTTTCTCTTGCTCTTGAAACTTTTAAGTACAGCCATAGGACTTCTAGCGAACTAGAAACTTGAGAAAAACTCAGAATGCAAACTTAAAACAGTATAAAATTAATTTTTGGAGGGGGAGGAAGAAGGAAGAAAGGGTATTTTTCTCTTTTATGTTCTTATTCTTGATTCCTTTGTGATCAAAAAAGTCTGCCTACTTGTACAGACTGTCTGGAAAAACTTCAGAAGTGCCTATACACCCTTGATGTTGACAGCTCCTAGAAAACCAACTACAGACCCAACTCCTGAGCTTACATGATAACAGTGGCAGGAGACTTCACTGATTTTTCTGTTCTTAATTCTAAGACATCACCACTCAAGAGTTTCTTGCTGGATCTAGCAAACATTTAGATAATTCATAGTACTTATAGAGCTTATAGTATGATGGGGGGAAAAGATCAAATCAGATAGGTAAAATATACAGTGTTACCTAAGTGTATTAAAGAGGTGTCTTGAAAGAAGGCTATGTATGATACCTCACTTTTCAGGGGCTCCAAAAAAGCCCACATGACCACAGAATATTGTCTAAATATGGTATTCAAACCCTCCACAAACCAGCCTTTACAAGCTTGTCTAATATCTCTTCCTTTAATTAAGATAGCTCTTGAGATAAAAAAAAAAATCGACTAATTTCTGGGAAAAGATACAAAAGAGAATAAGACATGGTCTTTGCCCACAGGGAGTTGATAGGGAAAGTGAAAAGGTTGCATGAAACAAAGCAGAATAAAAGAGCCCAAGATGAGGACAAACTGCCATGATATTTTGGGCAGTTAGGTGGTATCATGACTAGAGTATCAGACCTGAAGTCAGGAAGACATGAACATTTACTAACAGTTATTCTAGACATAGACCATGTAGCATAGTATTTAGTCTATATTAAGTACTATACAAATAGTCTATTCCTTCCCTTTTTCCATGGAAGATATGAGGGAAGACAGCTGGGAATGAGAGGAAGTAACATTGATTCCTCACCTAGAACCTTACCACTGGATGGAAGTCCCCTCTTCCATCTACCCTATATCCGTGAACCCAGAATATAAAATTGCCAATTGATACCTGCTCCTATCTACTGATCAATGTTGACTTGTTTCAGGAACCTCATCTTGTCCTTGTGATGAGCTTTGGTTCCTTTTCAGTTCTTATATGTCATTTCATCAAACTCTGTCCCCATTATCTACAGGTCTCTTTCTCCCTATACTAAATTGAGCTGAAAAAATGACTCCTTATAATTGTTTCTCTTGGATTTCCCAAGAATATTTCTGGTATTCTTTCTAGATCTTTGTGGAAAAGTTGTGTTGAAGCTGAGCTATAATTTTTTTCTGATACTTTCCCATCTTTTTTCTACTTCCCTTTATATATAATATATAAAGGTTTGCAAAGGGTTTCCTTTATAATGGGTCTATGAAGTAGTGAATTAAGATGAACTTTACAGATGAAGAAACTGAAGTTCAGAGAGATTAAGTCACTTGCCCATAACCAAACAGATAGGCAGAAGCTGAGGCAGAATTAGAATTCAGGTCTCTAAATTCAAGCCCAGCATTTTGTACATTGGGTCATACATTTCTCCGAACTTTCCCAACCTTTTCCTGCCTCCATTTTATTTACATCTCTCAAACAAAGACTGCCCTCTCTTGCTATCTCTGCTTCTATCTATATTTTGAAATTTAGTTTTTCTATGATGCTTTCACAGAATTTCAGATTTTCAGAGCTGGAAGGAAAATAAAGAGTATCCTAATATGAACTGGTCACAAAAAATAATTACCTCTATATCCTTCCTGACAAGCATTCATTATGCCTTTGATTGAAGATTTCCAGTGATAAGAAATTCATTGACTCTCCAGTTATGCCATTCCAGTTTTGGTTAGTGTTAATCTTTAAAAGGTGACCATTTCACCAAATCTTTAACTCCCTCAACTTGAAATGAACTTCTTTCTCTCTATGGTCTCTATCATTTTCCCATATGAGAGTGAGGTAGAATATTGCTTTATGTAAATTCAAGAGAGAGATATTTAACTTGACTTCTTAGACTTAGTTTAATTCTTGTATCCCCTCCCCCTTTACCTATTTGAATAGAAAGGAATAAAAAGAAACTGGGAAATTGAGAAAATGAAGGACCCAGAATACCAGACCTCATTGAAGTCAGCTGAAAGAAAGATTATTGAAACAAATCCCTAAATGGATGATGACTAGTGATAGCTCAGCCATCAAACATTAAATATAGAACTCTAAGTAATTTTAAGAGTGAAGTTTCAGAAAGGACCCCAACATGAAGGGACCAAGAAATACAATTTAGAAAAGCATCTGACACTTATGCTACTAGCTAATTGAGGATACCTTGTTATTGCTTAAGATGAGAATTTTAAGCAATAACAAGGTATCCTCTATTAGCTAATATTATTTATTTAGAAGGGAAATTCCTATTCTAGTCAAGGCTCAGAAAATATATCAATTTTTTTTTTCTGGGAAGGGAGGGGAAAATGTTAAGAACTTTCATTTGTTTTCTCACTGTTCCACTGGCTGACCATATATGGAATTTTGACTTTTTCTAAAAGATTTTAGCAAGAAAAGTTTCAGGTTTTTTCCACAAGGACTGAAAGAGTTGAAATAGAGTCTGATCATTCTTCTATGTCAAGGAATTAGAGCCAAGAACTAGAACTGAATCTGAAAGAAGAAAAGGGCTCCACAACCACATTTCACTGGAGGAAAAATGAGCAGTTACCATGAGCTAAAGAAAGCAGGGTGAAACAGGGAATAGCCCTAGTGGGAGCAGTATAGGGACATCTCTGTAGCAATAGAGACCTGGGGTGCCATTGCACTCACTTGACCTGCCCACATGTGTTCCCTATGTTTATCTTCCTACTGTGATATGTGGATTTGTAGAAGAATATGCCCTAAGCTTGTCCAGAAAATATTTTATTATTGTTTTTTTCATTATGGTATTATGCATGATAACTGACTAGGAAATAATAATATTATAATTATCATTATTATTATTATAGCTATCATCTATAGAGCATTTACTATTTGCTAGCCATGGTACTAAGCACTCTACAATTATTATCTCATTTGTTCCTGACAGCAACCCTGGGAGTTATATGCTATGAATATTCCCATTTACAGATGAGGAAAATAGAGGGTAAATTACTTGCCAGAATCTCAGAGTTAGTAAGGGTCTAAGATGACATGAACTCAGGTCTTTCTGGTTCCACATTAGTACTCAGGTACCTCTAGAAAAGGTACAAGAATCATTGAGGCCTTGTGAGCTATGATTTTTAGTGGATAAGGATCCACGTTAATCTTGCTATAAGATTCCCCTCTACAGGATATGTATGGTGGGGAAGAGAGAAGGCTTGGGAAAAGGAGGCCTGTAGTTTTATAAATACTTTGTTCATTTCCATTATTCTGGTGCTGACCTACCTCTGTCATTAGGTTGTCAGCTCCTGGAAAGCAAAGAAAAGTATCCTATTCCTTACTGTATTTCTACCAAGCTGTGCATTTCACAGTGCCTTCTAGATAGTAAATATTAAATATCTAGATATCTATTTATCTATATACTATCTAGATAGTAAATATTAAGTAATTATTGAATTGAATTAAACTAAACATTGAGGATTCTGAATAAACTAGCTTATGGGAAGTAATGAGGCTGAAATGGGAGCCAAAATGTAAGGAGCCTTGAATGACAGAATAAGTAGTTTTTTTCTGCTGTTGCATTTTTTATTAAATATTTTTATTTTCTCCACTTATATTTAAGATTTTTTTACATTTAAAAAATGAATTCCAGATTTCCTTCTTTATACTTTGTTCTTTCCCACATTTTGAAGGGATGGGCTCACCTGATCTCTGAAAAGTAGAAGGGGGATAAAAGGATAAAAAGAGGGACAAAATAGTTCTACTTTAGTTTACTCATCACCTAGTAGTAAAGTGATTTTAGAAATTCCATTCATTTCAATTTAAATACATGTACCAATCTGTATACCTAAAGAGTGAGCTCATGATAACATCCTCTTGAGCAACACAACCACAAAAGTTAGAAAACACCAGATGATTTTTTTTTTTTAATGAGAGGAACAGAAAACACTTTCACTAATCATTGCAATCTTCCCAGCCAACTTAATAATACAAAATAAATTGAGAAAACTGTAAGTCACTTCAAAGCCATAGGGAAAAAAATGAATACAAGCATAGGCCTCAATGTTATCTGAGTGTTAAGGTCACTAGGCTTAAGATCTGATCCAGAAGAGAAAGTAGAATATCTTTCACAGTTCTTATAACATTTTGATTTATAAAGAAGCACTGTGTGTGATAAATCTTTGCAGAAAAGATACTTTTCATCAGACAGAGCTTAGAATTCTAGGAGCAGAGATTGAGTAGAAAAAAAGCATTAGGTAGTTAGATAAATTAGGATTTGCTTTTCAGACATTACCACTGTTGTTATTTTTTTCCAAATAGTAAAAATCAAGTTTATTTGGGGGCTAAGGTATGTACAGGAGATAGCATGCCATAATGAATAGAGACTTGGTCCTAAGATGCAAAGTTTGGTAGCTCTTTGAACTTAGTTCTACATTGCTCTCTGGAATGGTTGGATCAGTTCACAACTTCACCAACAATGCATTAATGTCCTATTTCCCCACATTTATCATTATCTTTTCCTGTTATCTTGACCAATATGAGGGACATGAGATGGTACCTCAGGGTTGTCTTGATTTGCATTTATCTAATCAACAGTAATTTAGAGCATTTTTTTCACATGACTAGAATTTTTTTTTTTGTCTGAGGATTGTCTGCTCATATTCTTTGACCTCTCCTATTTGTCCAAAAGAGAATGGCTTCTTTTCTTGAAGATTTGAGTCAATTCTTTATATACTTTAGAAATGAGGCTTTTATTAGTGTTGCAGGTAAAGATTTTCCCCCAGTTTTCTGCTTTTCTTCAATCTTGGCTGCATTGGTTTTGTTTGTGCAAAACCTTTTTTGACTTAATATAGTCAAAATTATTCATTTGGCGATTTTTTTAAATAAAGGAGAGTGTTGGTCCCAAGTCAGATGGATCTAGGGTCAAATCTAGTTTGAGTTGCATGCTGATAATATGACTCTGGGAAGTCAATTAGTTTCTCTGTGCTCCCGGAAAATCTCCTAGACTATAAGTTTCAGAGAAATGACAATCTGAATTCATAGAGAGAGTTTCTTCATCTAGAAGTTCCCTCTACCAGGGAGTTAGGTGGTGTAATGGATTGATATATGGATCTGGAATCAGAAAGAATTTAATTCCAGTCTCAGGTACTTCCTAACTGGCAAGACGGTTAACTCATTTGCCTCAGCTTCCTTATTTGTAAAATGATATCCCCATTTTAATAATAATAATAATTTTAATAATAGCACCTATCTAAGATTGTTATGAGGATCAAATGAGAGAATATTTCAAAAGGATTTAATATAGTGTCTGGCACTTTGTGATTGTTTATAAATTCTATCCACTTCTCTTATTAATATTATATCAATGCAATTACAGGTTGAGTAGCTCTTATTGTACTGGGAAGGTCTAAGACAAACCAAATTATATGTTCCTTTCTTTAGTCACCATAAAACTTTTATCAAGGTGAAATTATTTAATCATTTACACATCAAAGGGCAACCCTGAAAGAAACAACATCAAGTTAAGAATTAGGACTACAATTTTGAGTCTTTGCTCAATTGCTATCTCACTATTTTGCATGTCTACACTCCATTTTTCTTAATTATAAAATAAGAACATTAGATAAAGAGACCTGTAAATCAGCTTCTTCACACTATAGATAGACAATCAAGAAGTTGCCTAAAAGTAGAATGAACTATTGCTAGGAATAGTGAGTTCTAGCACATTGGTATTTTCAAGCAGAGATAGAATAATCACTTGCCAGAAATACTAGGGAAGGCATTCCTCTCTGGGTCTAGTTGCATGACTCATGAGAGAGATCCCTTCTCACTCAGAAATTTTGAGTTTCATCTCCAGGAAGACCTGAGTTCCTATCCTGTGTCAAATACTTATTAGTTGTGTGATCTAAACAAGTCACTTATCCTGATTCATTTCCCTCACCTGTAAAAATGGACTAGATGGCCTTTAACCTCCCTTCTAGACCTAAATCTAGGATTCTTAATTCTCTGATCCACTTACTGACAGGAAGTTAGTTTGTGTTTGCTCTCAACTTGCTTTTCCTTCTTTCACAGAATTAGCAATAAGGTATGATGACAGAGGCTGGGCTGTGTGTGTTTGAAGGTTGTGTTCCCATGGTGTCAGCAGATATGGTGACAGCCCAAGGCTGAGTGTACGAATACACTTATTCTTCTCTAAAATTGCTTAAATAAGCTCCCTAATGAAGTGTCGTCAGAGTGGCAGATGGTAATGGGCTGTAGGAACAAAACACATCAAGACCTACAGTCGGGAGATTGAGAGGAGATCTATGAGGATGGAAGAGGTGATCCAGATGTTACTAAGAGTCTGGCAATCATTGGAAGCCAGGAAGTAACTCTTGTAAGCAGATAAAAAGTCTGCCATTGGAGTGGGAGGGGAGGGGGCGGGGGAGGCCTGCACCTGCAGGAAGCCTGCAGCCGATCCCAGAGAAATGATTTTTTCACATTATCATCTAAAGTTAAGAAGTTGGAGGGGAGGGAACCTGCAACTTTTCCATTAGCTCCTCTGAATTAGCACAAGCTGTGAGATGCAAAATGGATGTATTCAGCCTCAAAGCAAACAGCTTGCACCAGGACTACCCAATGTGTGGCCCAAAAGCCAGAAATTGGCAGCAAGCCAGGACTCTTTTCTCTAACTCCAACTCCCTTAACTCTCTTCTTCCCCACCTCCAGGGTGGGACCTCCTCTTGCCCTCAGCCCCACATTTACTTTCTGACTCCCCAGGTCCACCAGGTAGGTAGAATGTTGTAGTACAAGTTATCAAGCCAACAAGGATAAAAAAAGATAAATGATAGATACATCAATAGATAGATAGAAGATAACTAGGGAGATAGATGATAGAGAGATGGATGAGAGAAGGAGGGAAGGAGAGGTGGGAAGGAGGAAAGGAGGGATGGAGAAAGAGAGAGAGAGAGAGAGAGAGAGAGAGAGAGAGAGAGAGAGAGAGAGAGAGAGAGAGAGAGAGAGAGAGAGAGAGAGAGAGAGAGAGAATGAATCTACTGTTTTGTATCAGGTACTATTCTAAGCACTAGAGAAACAACAGAAAAAAATTAAAGTCTGATCTCAAGAATCTCATAGTCTAATGAGTAAGACAATATACAAATAATTATGCACAGATGTGACATATGCAAGATAAATTGGAGGATATATAATCTTAGAGAGGAGGTATGAATATTAAGCATGACTGGGAATGTGTGGAATTTTAACTGAGACTCAAAGAAAAACAGGGAAGCCAAATAGAAATAAGGAAGGAAGAGAATTTCAGGCAGGGAAAGAGAAAGTTAAAAAAAAATGTAGTATCTTGTGTAAGGAATAACAATGGGATCACAGTGAATGTGAAGGGTATAAAGTATAATAAGAAAAATGTCTTAGAGAGTTTCCTGAGACCTGAAAGAATTAAATGTTATTTAGACAACTAATAATGGCACGGTGAGGATTTGAATCCAGATCTTTCTGCTTCTAAGTCTAGAATTCTATATGTTTATTTTGTATTGCTTCTTACATTAGTAATTATACAGGGTAGCAGTTTTAAAACTGCACATAATTCAATGTGTTCTTTATCCCTGAAGCACACAGGAATATCAGAAACAGGGAAGGAAATTAATGAATCATAATAGTGAATGTTTTTAGAGCCCTGGTCACTGAATAATTCCAAGTAGCATTATTAAAGAAAATGAGAAAGAATAAAATATTTAAAGGGTAAAAACCAGAAAGCACAGGGTTCATTCATGTATCAAGAAGATATGACATCCCCTAAAGCATTGAAACCTAAGTGATTTCAGTATTTTTTTTCATGGATATTTTTAATGACTAGAGTGGAGAAAGGGAAGTTTCTACTCTTGTAGAGGAAGCAGAGCTAAGTTAATAAGACTACATGACCTTCCCTAAGCTTTTCATTGAAAGAAGGAATAGCTTTGATATGTCCCTTTTCCTTTCTAGCTTTCTTTTTTTCACCTGAAAGAAGAAAACAATATATGTCCTAGCAGGATTATACTTCTATCCAATAAAAAGAGATAAATGCTTATGTGAGAATGCTCAATTAAATTTAAAACAATACTAATGATTCTTAATGAGTAAGACACTAACCTAAGTACTGGGATATTGAGATAAAATGAAACAATTCCTAGCCTTAAGGTACTTTTGGGTGTGGAAGAGACTGGAGTGAGGGGAAGGGATATAGAGAGGGAGAATTCAACATGTGTGTATGCAGGTAAATAATAAATATATCCGAAGTAATGTCAAAGAGAACAAAACACTGAAAGAACGACTAGACTATTTAAAAATGTGAGGTTGGGGGAATTGGAAATCAGAAAATCCTCAAAGAGTTCATTTCTACCTTTGAACCGATGAACAAAATTAGCAAAGAAACTGTGCCCAGAATAAGAAACTGTGCTACCCGAATCACTTGGACCTTAGTTTGGCATCTACCTTGGCCTTTCTAAACCCAACACTGTAGACAAGAACCACAAGTATCTGAATTACTGCCAAATATTGACTTTAAAAATTAGATTTTTTTCTGGTAATTCTATAAGCCAACTAATTAGGTCTTGTTTCCTAATCATTCCTTTAGAATGATTGAAAAAAAAACATATTAATGCTATAAAAGGGATCTTAGAATTCAGCCCAATTATTTTACATAAGAAGAAACAATTCCATGGAAAAGAAGTGAAATCAAGTCATGAATTGTTGGCAACAGAGCAAGGAGAAAATCCAGATATGAGATCCCCTTTTTCATCAAGGGTGCTTTTCATCCTGATTTCCAATTGAAAAGTTTTATTAATCATGTTGTTTTTCATTCTGCTGGAGAAGGAAAATATATTGGTCCAAAACAAACTCAGGAACCAAAAACAACAAATTTGTTTGTAGGGAACATTGTTGTTGTTGTTATTCAGTCATTTTAGTTGTGGCCAACTCCTCATGAGCCTGTTTTAGGATTTTCTTGATAAAAATATTGGAATGGTTTGCCATTCACTTCTACAGTTTATTTTACACATGAGGAAACTGAGGCAAACAGGGTTAAGTGACTTACCCAAGTTCACATAGCTATTAAGCTATTAAGAACAGATTTGAACTTAGAAAAATGAATCCTCCTGACTCTAGGCACTCTGTTCACTGTACAACCTATATATACCTTCAGGAATAGCCTGGGTTCATATTCCAATTTCTCTCCCTCTCCCCCCTTATCACAGACATGACTTCCTATTAGTAGAGGAAGGCAGCAGGAAACTGGATGCTGACATATCATTTGTCCTGTATTTAGAGCATGTGACCTGGAGTTAGGGGGTCAGAGAAAATAGCAGAAGAAAAAGATGAGGGGATGAGAGTTAGACATGAAAATATCTCTGGGTCCACCAGGGGCATGATGTGAACACTGGGGGAGGTTCAGGAAGGTTACCTTGTAATTACTGGCAGTATGAATGTACTTAATCACTTTCTGAACCTGTTACTTCATCAGTTAAATAGAAATAATACATTCTTTGCAACATGTGCATTTCAGTGTTGCTATGAGGAAAGCACTTTGCAAAACTTTAAATTGTACAGAAATGTGAATTTTATTGTGGATGATACCTGTAGGGTAAAATTTAAAGGGGATTTTCAAGTGAAGGTTGATTTGGATGGCCTCCAATTCACCAATATAGTGAATAAAAGAACCATCTCCAATCATTCTGATCTACATCTTGATATTTGTCCCATATGGTTCTGGAGGAAAAAGTGAGATTTTTAAATAGCCATTTTTTTTACCTAAATACAATTCACTTGAATATTATCATCTCCTCCCTAATGTCATGATCTTCTTTGAGAAAAAAAGGACAAGCAATAATTTTTCTTTTCCCTTTTCTTATTTTTCTCTTGTTTCTTCTCCTACTTTTCCTTCCTTTCCCTCTATTCCTTAACTGTAGGTGCTCCACCCAAAGCAATATTAATTTTGATTGCTGAAACCTCTAGCAAGATATCTTGAGTTTATGAGCTAAGATCATGCCTTAAACCTAAATCACTCTAGCTCTCATTGATTGGCCAACAATAGGTTCTAGTCCAGTTGATCACTCTTTGGACCCTAGTTGGCTCAGAGGGAACATAAATAACAATTGTATCTATTTGGAGCAGAAATTCTGAGGATCTTTTTTCACGTGGTTAGAGGCTACTCTATCCCTCATTTTTTACCCCAATGGCTCTGGAAGAGAAAGTGAGACTGATAACTTTGCATAGCCCTCCCTCACTTCAATCCAATTCACTTGCATGTCATGTGATGTCACCGTCCTTTTTGAGAACAAAGGGCAAACAACAACAACATGGTGAATGGAGGAAAGGAGAGAAGAAACACAC
Source organism: Sminthopsis crassicaudata (assembly GCF_048593235.1). NCBI lineage: Eukaryota > Metazoa > Chordata > Mammalia > Dasyuromorphia > Dasyuridae > Sminthopsis > Sminthopsis crassicaudata. Next base: position 554,940,814 of record NC_133619.1, read on the forward strand.
GCACATGCATATATATATATTTTTTTATTTTTTTTTTCCATTTACTAGAATGTAAGCTTCTTGAAGTCAGGGAATTTTTTTTTATTTCTCTAATTTTAATCCCCAATATCAACAAAAATATCTGACACATAATAAATATTAAGCAATTCCCACATGTATTCATTCAGTTATTCATCCTTTAATCCTTCCTTGTCCCCTTAAGCATATTTATGTCAGAATCTATGAGACTGAAAATTAGCTATGGCAGTTCACTTTTCCTTTCCACCCCCTACTTCTGTCTAGTGTGTCAGGAGTATGCAAACCAAAAGACCTTTAAGTTCCTTTTTCACAACCCATTGATTCCCAATATAGTCTCAGTACAAGCAGCACTCCTTCCTAGGATGTGAGGAGAACATGATTCCCAAAATTTATGTAGTACTTTAAAGCTGGGTAAATATTTTAGATACAAACCTCATTTCAGTTTCCAAATGACCTAATGAGGTCTTTAACTACAGAAATTATCTCCATTTTACAGATAATAAAATTAAGAATCAGAGCCATTTAACAATTTCCTCATGGCCAAATAGTTAGCAAATTTGAACCCAAGGATTTGAACCAGAGCTCAAATTTAACTTTGAACCCTGTACTTTATTCATTAAGTTAAGCTATTTCTATGCTCATCAGATCAATCATCATCTTTGGCACCTTCAAGATCTCTAACACACCCATCCTCGTTTCCCAACTGAGTTCTCCCTCAAGCTCAGCTTTTATAACTTTTAAAGAAAGGTCAAAAAACGAAGACTCCAGCAATTTAAAGCGGTATTTTACCTGTGGTAATGACTTTGTCAGCCTTGTTAACAACATTGATTCAAGTTGTGTGTTTCTCCTTAATGTTTACCTTAAAGATTTGAATTGGGATTGAAAATTTCTTAGGTTGCTTGGGTGACTTCAATTTTTGATTTAACAACCTTTTATTCCCATTCAATATTAGGGAAATATATTCAATGCACTACTTTGGAATCTATCCAGATTGCAAAATGAGCAATACCAACATAAAACATCTAACAAGAATGGACAGTAAGTGACAAATTAAATATATTCTGGAGTATTTGATCTTCACAAAACTACCTTCGCCTTCCCACTGTGTCCTTGGCCTTGGACCAAGGGGATGAAAAAGGAATTTTAAATGGTAAGATTTGCATGCATCTAATGTGGCTTATCCTGAGATGCCCATTCTTTTCCTCTTTACTAAATAGGTTCCTAATTGTCTTTTAATGAACACCTCAATGCCAACCTGCAGACTTATACATAAAAGCACAGACTTTGAAACTGAAAGAGACTTTAGAGAATATCTTATTTAATCCCAAAATGAGGCTCAGGGAAGGTCAATATTTTGCCTAGGGTCACACAAGTAGAAAGCCTAACTTATTTAAATGAAGTCCACACCAAATCCAAGATCTTTAATCTATGTTATGTATTTTTAAGGTTAGTTATAGTGGTGCTTTCTCACTCCCATTCATAACAAAATACCTCACTTTTAGCTTTTGTACTTCACCAATATGCCTATGTTGTAATTTATATGATATTGTTTTCTGTGTATTAATTTTGTATTTTCTTCCTCAACTAATCTATAAATTCTATGAAAGGAGTACTGTCTTATCTACACTTTCTATCTAAATTTAGTACATAGTACAGTAGTTCTTTAACACAAGAATTCAAGTATTTGTTGAATTAATGAAAATGACAAAATATAGTAATTTTCATCCTATTAGTAAACTGGATAGCAGTTAGCTTAAGAAATGACATTAAGCAGTAGTCTAAACATATCATGGAAGCATGGAATGGTTTAATTTGTAGGGACCTTAAGATTTAATTTTCTTTTCTTACTTTGTCCAGAGCCACTCAGACTTATGGTAATAGAGTTAATTCTAAAGCCCCAGATTCTTTGAATGCTAACAAAGTGACTGTCATTTCCATTATGTACATCATACTTGATATGAGGTTGTTTGCATGTTGTCTTCTTCATTAGAATTTGAGTTCCTTGAAGGTTGGGACTATGCTTTTACTCTTTTTTTGAATCCTGGCATGTAGCACAGAACTTCCCACATAGCAAGCACATAATAAAGTTTGCTGATTAACTATATTAAGTTGTCTCTAGAATTGTCTTTCTTAATCATCTATTAGGCGTTGTTTCCATGAACGGAGATATGATTATCTATTGATGGTATACACTTACTATATGGATTAATTGGAAGAAAGACCTGTCAATTTTAAGTAAGGAATGCATTATACAATATATTTTTAAATGTATCATGAGAACCATTCATTCAGCAAACATAGATTCAGTGACCACCTGTGTATTTTTCAAGTTTGTTTTTGGTTACAAAGGATTAGAAAGAAAGGGTCCAGGTAGCATTGATGGAACCCTTGATGCTCTAATCTTAGAATTGACGTCATCATTGCAGAAATGAGGTATCCATTTATGGTAAGAGCAATATTACCATGTGGACTTAGCTTACATTTTCACTCCTACACAACAAGTCCAGAGGACTAAGAGTCAACTACCTAAGATGGCAGGCCAAGAGGAAGGTACTTTGAATGTATTGATTTCAGGACAAATGACCCTTTAAGATCAAGTGCTGGGGAATGGTAGAAAAGATGAGGGAGAGTCATCTATAAAGACCCTGATGGAAGTGTAGCAGATTATTCTGCCATACTTCCAAATGATTGAATAAAACATTAAATCTGGGGCTGATTGCAACAGACATGTTTATCTGCCCATTAGATTCACAACAATTTTTCCTGATCATTAATAATCTCAAATTTACTAGAGCAATTCTGTTTCTTCATTAGCTAAAAATTAGAAATTTCTTTACAATGTGACCTAATAAGAACCTGACATTTTTCTCACTTCTCTGCATTATTAATGCTTTGGGAACATCTGTCAGAACAATGATGTGCACCATGGTGGCAGTGTAGCAAGACAATGGAAAGGGAATGGGATGGCAGAGTGTGGAGAGATATGAGCTAGAGACACTTTCAATTACTACATGGACGATTAATCTACATCCCAAACTGTTATTCAATTCAATATATGTTTTATTTATTTGTTGAACAGATCTCTGAATATTAAACATACAATAGCAATAGAAAGAAAGCAACTTATGTCTGGATCATTTCTAATTTAATTTCATCAATTATAAAGTTTGAAAGATTTTGAAATAAGAATAACAACAATAATAGTGTAACTAAAATGAAAAAATTTTCCAAACTTTAAAATGATATTGAAATTTTAGCTATACTATTATTGTTGCCCTTCTCATTTCAAAAATCTTTTAATCACAGCCATCAAATAAAATAGGTAGTGAAAATATTATTATCCTCATTTTACCAATAAGGGAAGTAGGGCACATACAGAGCAGCTAAGTGAATTGTCCATACTCACAAGTCTAGTGTATCAAAACATTTCAGTTTAAGTTTAGGTCACTGATTATAAGTCTAGTGTTCTTACCATTAACTCATTCTGCTTCCCATCTCTCTCTATTTAGGACCTCTGTTAATGAGCAGAGTAGAAGAATAGCTTAGAGGTACAGCGGCTGGAGCATCAGGCTTTGAGTGAAGAAAAACTGAGTTCAAATCTGACCTCAGAAACCTATTAGATGTGTGACCCTGACCAAATCATTTGATCTTCTTTGCCTCAGTTTCCTCATCTGTAAAATGAGCTGGAGAAGGAAATAGCAAACCACTCTAGTATTTTTGCCAGGAAAACCCCAAATGGGTCTTGAAGCTTCAAAAAGGATTGAAACACAACAACAAAGTGCCATAGCTTTCTAAAACATCCTCTGTGGAACAAAATATTGCTGCAATTTACAGTCTATTGGATCACACATTTAGAGCTAAAAGAACTTGTTTTTGCTGATAAGGAAGTTGAAGTTAGAGAGATTAAGGGATTTGTTCAATATCACACTGGAAGAATTTGGAACACCTGGGACTTAACCCACACTTCCAAAACTTGTATCCTAGGAACCGAGGAGAGGATTCTTCTGATAGTTCCTTAAAAAATCGGGGTGGAAGGGAGTCTTTTAGTTGAATTGTTGCTGAACTTTTTCAGTCAATAGACTACTTTTTTTTTAAAGTGATAGATCCCAAAGACTACTAGGTCCTATATCTTCTTGGTGTCATTAAGAAAAAATGTTTTTTAATGGAGAGAGGACCAGCTTTGCAGCCAGGGGTCCTCTTTTAAAATCTCATCTCTGTCATTAGGACCTATTTGATCTTGGACAAGACATTTGCCATGTTTCTTCATCTATAAAAATGATGGAAGTAGACTAGCAGATATCTGAGGTCCTTTCCAGTTTTCAATGCGTTCCTATGAGGTTCTAGGTTTTTATTAAATCTCTCAATGCTAGCTGTGTAACCCTGGGCAAGTCACTTAACCCTAATTACCTAAATAAAAAAAATCTCACATCAGTGCATAGACATTTTCATATTAATAATATCATTAACAAGAAATATTGAAAGAAATTACAGAACAAAATGAATTCCTATTTCTAATTTTCTTATACACTTAGTCACCACCACCACATACTCTGCCCACTGTCCTCCTTTTTTTAAATAGTGTTTTATTTTTCTAAATACATGTAAAGATAGTTTTCAACATTCATTTTGTAAAACTTTCAGTTCTAAATTTTCTCCCTCCCTCCTGTGACCCCCTGCCCCAAAACAGCATGTAATTGGATACAGGTTGAATATAAATTGTTCATATTTCCATATTTGTCATGTTGTATAAGAAAGCTCAGATCAAAAGGGGGAAAACAAGAAGAAAAAAAACAAAAAGGTGAAAATACTATTCTTCTATTCACATTCAATTTCCATAATTTTCTCTTAGGATGCAACCGGCATTTCTACCATAAGACTATTGTAATCCCCTTGAATCACTGTATTATTGAAAAGAGCCAAGTCCATCACTGTTCTCCTTATTCCTCACACACAATACTCTATCTCCTGACTATTTTCACTAGCTATACCCTTAGCCTTAAATTTCCATCTGGAATCTTTTTCTCCTATCTCCCTCCATGCCCTGGCTTCTATCAAATCCCAACTAAAATCACTTCTTCTACAAAAAGCCCTTTTGACTTCTCTTGGTTCAAGTGCCTTCACTCTCTTATCTTTAATTTATTCTCATATACCTTATTTATATATTGTTGTAAATGACAGAAAAAATTCATGCAGAAATAAAATAATGAGGGTAATATCATATTATGACTGAGCAAGTTTTAAAAAATGATTATAATCCTGAAACTATAATTATCTAAACTAATGAAGGAACCCATTAGCCCAGATCCCTGATTGATATGAATAATCCCTCCAGAGGCTTTAAAGCCATGGCTGTTTCTTTCATAGCTGTTATTTAAGAGCAATAGTGTATTTTCCCTCTTCTTTATTGATATCATGTATCTTGATAGAAAGGAAACAAAGAATCCCAAATCTTAGAGTTGGAAGGAAGTTTAGAGGCATCTAGTTCAATCTATACCTGAACAGAAGTCTTTTCTTTAAGTAAGCATCCAGCTTCTTGAAGCCCTCTGGCAAGGGGAAACCCATTGCAGCTTGGAATAGAACATTGCATATGGGGATGGCTCAAAAGATGGGATCATTTTTCTTTACATCAAGTCTATGTCTGCCCCTCTTCAACATTTCTCATATTGTTCTTATTTCTATTCCATAGGACCATGTAGAAGGAGTCTAATTACTTTTGCATGTCATTCTTTTTTATGATCCTCTGCATCGTCTCCATTATGTTTTTACTCTTCCAAACTCTAGCACCTAGAATTCAACTTCAGGTGTGCTCTGATCATAGTAGAGGGTAGTCAGACTGCCACTTTCCTAAGCCTAAATCTTATGTTCCTTTTAATGTAGCCAAAGATTATAGAAGCTTTCTTGGTAACCAAGTCACACTATAGCTTCATACTAAAATTGCGACTGCACTAATCCCCTAACATCTTTTTCTGACAAACTGTTATCTAACCCTGCTTCTCTCCTCTTGTGTACAAACATATGCATACACAGTATAATGGAAAGTGATCATCAGCAAAAAAGACAGAAAATAAATATAAGCTTCCTACCTCCTTTCTATCTATTGTATGATGGCATAAAACTTATTTTAAACTAAAGCTTGCAACAGATATGTCGACTATAAAATGTTTCCAGCTTTTAAAATATGAAACAAAGTTATGGTTCCTTAAAAAGAAGTCAGAACAAAGTTTGAATTCTCTAAGCGATCAGCAATCATATTGGAGCCAAAGAACATATGTTAAGCTAAAATTCTGCATCCAGCTGACAAAAAAAGCCAGACAGCCTTTCTTCATGTCAATTATTCAAGACTTCAGGTTTCCTCTACCTTTATCTCTTCCAAGGAAAGCAAGAGAGTAGACCCAAAGGTGACCTATGGAAGTGGCTGAAAATCATGACAGTTGATCCTAGGAGTCTCTAGTCAAGAAAATGTCCAGCAGCTCCTTTGCCACTTTCTTTGACTGCTCTTTCTTAGGGGTTCACTTGATGTCTTTGTCAGGTCCAGTCACAGGGTGCCTTCTGAGGCAGACAGCTAGGAGTAATCTCTGCATGTTTCTCACAAACCATGAACTGTCAACTTTTTTTAGTCTTACAAAATGAGAAGGGCTGGAAGAACTGAAGGAGAGGAAGATATAGACAAGAAGAGGAAAACCACAGGTAATTTTTTTCTACCAAGAATACAAATAAACAAATAAAATGCACCCATATGGAAATTAAATTCAGCTTCTGGGATTTTACATTTAAAAAATAATAAAATTTAAAAAAAACTTTTTTTGCCCATTTGATGGTACATATTTTTTAGTCTAATCGGTTCCTCAGTACCATATCTGGCATCCAATAAGAGGCAACAGTAATAATAATAATAAAAAAACAAACATAAGCTCTATTACAGACCTATTGGATATATGACATTGATGTTATAAAGCCAGTGTGGAAAATGGTCCTTGACAACAAGGAGCATATGTTTTATCACAACAACATGTTTTGTTTCTTTTAAGTTTTCTCTTAAAATTTATTTGGAGATAGGATTGCATACTGGATAGAACCCAAATTCTAACTCTGGCATTATCCAGGTAATAGCAGATAAATCATCTATTCTCTTTAGACCTTAATTTCTTCATCTGCAAATAAAGAAAGATATGGAGAATTAAATCCATAGAGAAACATAAAGGAAATAATATATGGAAAATATTTTATAAACCATAAATGATAGTTCACATAATGGTGATTATTAAATAACTCTACATAAAGGTACTGCTACTTCCAAGAAAGCAGATGCTGCTGAATATCTGACAGATAGAGGCAATAGAGAGCTAATGTAGTGCTGTGGGAAGCTCACCAGATGGAAAGTGTGGAGATATGAGTTGTTCAAATCTTGTACTCAAACTTAGAAAATAGGGGAAAGAATTCACAAAAACTCCTTCTGGCGACCATCACTGCAGTAACTATTTTTTTCTTTAACTATTTGTTCCTTCTTTGACGTGGAATGCTATAATTGCCTATATGGACATTGTGCAACTCCAAAGTAATAATATTGGTTTTCATGGATGGTTAATAGCATTCTACGAGATTTGATGACATTCTACCACATTCTCATCTCTTATTTATATATTTCTAACCTTTTAGTGTTATGATAAGACCTTGGATTATATGATAGGTAAAATGGGGAGAAGGGCAGAATGACTATAATTAATTAAAGAAACAAAAATATACAAGTTGTCCCCACAACTGAAGGGAGTTAGGAAGAGCCTTGTGTAAGGAGACAGCACTTTAGCCAATCTTTAAAGGATGTCAAGCATTCTACTAAGGAGAAAATTTTCTTTTCTTTTTTTTTAAATTGTTTTTATTAAAGCTTTTTATTTTTGAAAACATATGCATAGATAATTATTTTTTCAATATTTACCCTTGTAAAACTTTGTGTTCCAAGGACTTCTCCCCTTCTCCCCAACCCCTCCCCAGATGATAAGTAATGCAATATATGTTAAATCTAATATATGCATACATATTTATACATTATCTTGCTGCACAAGAAAAATCATATCAAAAAGGAAAAAAAATGAGAAAGAAAATAAAATACAAGCAAGCAACAAAAAGAGTGAACATGCTATGTTGTAGCCCATACTTAAATCCCACAGTCCTCTCTCTGGGTATAGATGGCTCTCTTCATTAGGGAGAACATTTTCAAACTTGAAGAACTGTATGTACAAAACCCCACAAATGGAAATGGAATGTCATATCCAAAGAAAATCTCAGGGGCCAATTTGACTGAAACATAGAATTCATGAGAAGAGAAAAACATACCTATGGAAGAGCATCTTATTTTATGCAAATTCTGAGTTAACATTGGTTAATTAAAGAGCTTTCCAAGTTTTCTTTGACTGTCCCCCCCCCCCAAATGGTTCCTTTGTGGGAAGAGGCCTTAAAATATTTAATATATGATTAACTTCTGAGTCACTGTGGTCTTTTTCTTCTCCAGGGATGGTTGGGTGTCTTTCAAACTGCTGTTCACCATATATCCTTAAGGGCTATAAATCTTTCAGCTGTCAAATATGGTTTTTAGAGTTGTTCAATGAAAGGAACATTTTGCTAACGTCCTGGAAACAAGCTCTTTATTGGAAGCCTTAATACACAAATATTAAGATTACTTATGGAAGAAAGCATCTGAATTAAAGGATATATTGAAAATATTCAATTTGGATAATGGGGCCAACTTGATAGCCTATACAATAGAATACTAAAGCAATCTTGAGAATGAAGGAGGAATGAGTGATGAATATGGTGGTGAAAACTACAGGCTTTATTTATATAAAGAAACCCTAGTGCTTGCATTTGCAAGGATAATGACTTAGGTGCTAATGCATGGAGCACAGCCCAGGAGTAAGGATTTGTTGAGCTATATTGGAGTATTTATTTAACTCTTTAAATCAAGATGATATATTGGAAAGCATGCAGTCATGCAGAACATTATAAATGGCTTCTCATGAATGTCCTTGAGCAAGGCATTTCTCTATTCTGGGTTTTATTTTTTCTCATCCATAAAACAGAGAAGAGTATAAGACAAAACACTGTATACCCTGATATGGAAGAGGGATTATATTATTTGTTCTGGGGTAGGAGTGAAGTAGGAACACTGGGAAGAAGTGGGCAGAAGTTATTAGAAGAAAGGTTTTGCACAGTTTAAAGGGGAAAAAAAAGCACTTCCCCAAAACGAAACCAGTCCATAAGTGGAATGGGTTTCCTTGGGGGTTGGAGTAGGGCAGCGGGTGTGGGAGACTAGCACTCTCTCTAACTGGAAATCTTCAAACAAAGGTTGAGTGTCAGAGACAACTTGTCCAGTATGATGTAGACATGATTTATTATTTCAGTTGTTTAATAATTAGAGTTAATTGCTATGAAAATCAATGATTGTGAAATTAGATCAAAGCTTCTTAAATTGTGGGTCATGTAACTGAATTTCAGGTAGCAGAAAATTTGGCAATAGTAAAAGGCATCAAATGTTGCATCAAGATTTAATTCTTTATGTAAAAGTAAACAACCATATCCATCTCATTTGTATGCAAATTTTCTTTCATCATCAATAAATGGTGAAATTATATGTATAGCAAAGAATTGTTTTAAATAATTTTCTTTATGATTTATTATCAGTAAACATTTTATTTGTATACCTATTTTATATATTTATATACCCAGGGTTATGTAAAAATTTCTTGGGAAGAAAAGAATTGTGAATAGAAAAAAGTTTAAGAAGCCCTAGTCTAGATGACCCTTTCAAGTCTGAGATTTTATTATTCTTAAAGGTAGCAATGATGATTATTAATTTTTCCTAGTTTCTGTGTTCTGCCTCAGGATGGACATAGATGAAGGGAGAGAAATAAATTAAAGCTCGGCATCTGAGCTCTCTGGGAGAAGCAGGATTGATGAACCAATAATTCTACTCTTTATATACTAGCCATTTAGGTTTATACTTCACTTGGTCAGTTAATTGGCATTTATTAAGTATCTCTTATGTTCTAATCATTGGACTAAGCCCTGGGAATACAAAGAAATGCAAAAAACACCAGCCCTTGATTTCCCTAACTCACAGTCTAATGAAGAAGACAACATTCAAACAACTGCATAAATAAGATGCATATAGGCTAAATTGGAAGCAATCTCAGAGGGAAGGCACCCAGACTAAGGAAGACTGGAAAACTTTGTTAATGAGTAGATATCTTTTTTTTTCTTACCCAGTGAAGTTTTTCTCTTTTAACCTGAATAAGGTTAATTTCATTTAAAGATTTTGCTTTTCAGCAGGGGAGAAGAGCTGAGAAATCCTGATGACCATTAGGCAAATCAGAAGGAAATAACTGATGATCAAAAGAGGAAGGCAATGCAGTGAATGGGGATATAGCCTGATTCTGGAGAATATAGAAAGATGCTAGAGATCTGCCTAGGTTCAGGAGTGAGAAGTATACTCCTTACGTAATGAAATGGGGCCCTAATCCCACCCTTGCCAATATAGCATTTTCTTTCAATGTTGAAACCAAAAAGGATCCTGGTAATTGGACCCTCCTCAATTTTCCATATAACTAAGTCCATTCTCCATCTCCACCCCAGCCCCATGCTCTTATCTGCCAGTCAAATAAGGCATTAGCTAATAACTAAACATACATGCTTAGCATCTTAACATGAAACTTCAAAAAATGCCTCTAAGTAAAGAATGTAGGGAATGAAGTTAAAATGATAGAATGAATAGGCTGAATAATTATATTTGGGGAAGTGGTCCTACCCTAACACCGCCTCAAATAACACCACAAGTGTCTATTTCTCCAGCAACTCAACCTAGCTGCCCTCTTACCCAAGATGATCCAAAACAGTTGTGAAATACTGATTAGAGTAAATGAAACAAAGTAATACTGTGCTTAATAAGCAAAACTATACAATCCCATGAGATAAATATGTTCAGCATTTTACTTTTAAATGAGACATTTATTAAATGCTTATTGACTGAATATCATAGACCATTTAATAAATGGGGTTTATAGTTATATTAAAAATGGCAATAGGGTGGAGCTAAGATGGCAGATTATAGTCAGGAAGCTGCTCTAGTTCTCCCAGTTTCCCTAGAAAACCACATGAAATCAAGCTTCTGAACAGAATCTGGTGGGATAAATCCCTTTTCCAGCTCAAGATAGATTGAACAAACTTCAAGAAAGGTCAGTCTCACTGGGGTGAAAAGGAAGTTCAGTCCAGGTCAGATAGACTCTGGTTAAGACAGTGAGAATTGCAAATCAGCAATTAAGACCCTCAGTCCTGGCTCAGTAGAAGAGCAAATCAGGGAGGCAGCTTCCAGTACCAGCTCAGAAGGCAAACTCTGGAAAACCAAGTTGTTTCCTGTGAAAAGAGCAGGCAAAACTACCCTACAAACACAAGAAGTCCCTGTGCTCAAAGCCAAGGTTCAGAGCTACACAGAGAGCTTGGGACAGCATGTCCTTTACCCTAAGAGCAAAATTCCACCTTAAAAGAAAAAGAAGAAGTACCAAAAGAAAAGGAAAGAAAATGAGCATATAACAAAAAAGTACTGGGACCATAGAAAGCTACTATGTGACAGGGCAGACAAAAACACAAACTCAGAAGAAGACAGAATGTCCACTGAAGAAATCTCAAAGAGTGACATAAATTGGACTCAAGCCCAAAGAGGGAATGCTTCAAAAGGCAAATGAAAGAGGTAGAAGAAAAAATGAGAAAAGAAATGAGAGGTATTTGATTCCACTGTAATAGAAGACAATTTGAAGAGGCTTTTGTTTTAACTGGAAACAGTGAGATCTAAATCCTTTCCAAAGATTCACTTGTTTTAGTATTGTTACTATCATCTTTCATTCAATTGAAAGATTTCCTAAGTGTCTCTTCTGTGCTGAGCATTATGCTTGTGCCTCAGGGGAGATAGAAAGTTCAGAGAATTAATAGATCCATGCCTTCCAGTAGTCTGCAGTTTAGTAAGTGGACATTATATAAAGAAAGAACTAAACTTCACAATAATAGCATAGATGCATTAGAGATCTGTAAACAAAAAAAAATGATATAAAAAAGAGATCTGTAAAACATTCTCTGTAAATAACAGTAAGGACAGGTAGGTGACACAGTATGTAGAGTGTCAGGTCTAGACCCAAGAAAACCTCCCTTTGTGGGGTTCTCACTTCCTTGAGAAGTCTGGGAAGTCATGACCACCTATGTTCTAAAAGCAAAAGAAAGTGGGAGATGTTAGGATTCTTACAAGGTTCTAAGTAAGTGGAATTGAGGAGACAGTGGTTAAATCTAGTTTAGCACTGATTTAATCCTACAACAAATAATGGTTTCCTAGTGATATATGATCATCATATATATACATATGATTGATGTATATACTCAGTATGGGTTATATAAGGAGGAACTGTCAGGGCCAGAAAGGACAAATGCACTAGAAGCTCTTTGGAGGCTGAGACAGATTCATTCCATCTTCTACCTTTGTTGTGACTGGAGGCTGAAGTACAAATCTTTGGATTCGGAGACATTCAGAGAGAGCTAGAGACAGAAGCTGGCAGAGGCAAAGGACTAAGCGTCAGGAGCTCTCAGAAACAAGGAGAAAGATAGGCATTTATTAAAGCTAACTGGGCCCCAGGAAAAGAGACAAGACTTTGAAGAAGACAATAAAGGATTTGGACTTTAACTCCTGGCTGCATATGGGGTGATTACACTGAACTGAAACAAAAGCTGCCTCTAGAAGCCCCCCAAGAAACCTGCTCCCAGAGAATATTACATTTTAGAGAATATTACACCAGACCATTAAAATATATACAAAAATTCCTGCAAATCCTCCTATTAATTAGGAAACCACAACTTAACATCAGTTTTATTACATTTCATTTATTTTGTTAAATATTTTCCATTTAAATTATTATTAACATTTTAATCTGGTTCTGGCTTCACTGAAGAGTATTAGGGGGGGTACTAAAAGAATTTTTGATCTCTCTGTTCTGGAAAGCCTCCAAGGACAGGATGCTCTCATTATTATTTCTTGGGGTAACCTAATTTTAAAATTTTAAGGTTTTAGTTATTAGACCATTAAAAAAATTGAACTAAAATCTGTTATCATTAAGTTGCAAAGAAATTACTTTTTAAAGCTTTATGTAATCATGAAATATTATTTTGCTATTATTATTGGCTGGACAACTAATATTAAGAGAAAAAAAGGATTTGAGAATTGGAAGGGAGGTAATAGATCAGTCAGTCAATAAATATTTATTAAGCACCTATTATGTGCTTAATATCCCCTGCTTATAGAGAGGATATAAATATGAAAAAAAAAAACAAGTCTCTGCCTTCAAGGAGCTCATAACTTAGTGGGGGGGAGATAATACACAAAAGGAAGCTTTTTTTTTAAGAGGGAGAATTTGGGAAGAAGTATGATAAAATCTACAGTAATGTAGAGGATATGAAGAAGAAATGAAGAGAGTTGTCTTGGAGTTCATGACTAGATGTAAAGGGCTGAAACTATGAAAAGGTGCACTTGAATCAGACAACCAAGCACGTAAGGCTAATTACCGATTTGACAATGACTATTAGCATATGTTTGGAAAAATGTCTCTTCTCACTCTTTGGTGTTGGCTCAATGTTTAAGATAATCATAGGCAAGGATTAGATAGAGGATGGAGTGACAGAGGCCAGAGACTCACTTGGTGGCAGGAGAAGGAGGAGAAAGGTAGAGATTCTGGATTCTAGAATCAAGAAGAGATCTTTGGTAAAACTCCTGACAGTTTACCTGCTTCTTTAACTTCTCTCTTTAAAGACCAATGACTTTTACTTATCCTGACTCTGGCTGATCCTGAGACCTCCAGGGAGCTAGTTTGGACTTAACAACTAGACTCTCTAATTAAAAGACCAGAGGGTAAGGATGAGGTGTGAGTATCTCTCATTTGGCAAAAATGATAGGAAAAGATAATGATAAATCTTGGAAGAGATGTGGGGAAATTGGGACACTAATGCATTGTTGATAGAGTTGTGATCTTTTGGAGAGCAATCTGGAACTATGCCCAAAGGGCTATAAAACTGTGCATACCCTTTGAGCCATCAGTGCCATTACTAGATATATATCCCAAGAAAATCATAAAGGATGGAAAAGGATCCACATGTGCAAAATTGTTTGTAGTAGTTCTTTGTGGTAGGAAAGAATTGGAAAATGAATAGATGTTCATCAGTTGGGGAATGGCTGAACAAATTGTGGTATATGAAGGTAATGGAATATTATTGTTCATTAAAAAAATGGTGAACAAGCTGATTTTAGAAAGTCCTGGAAAGATTTACATGATTTACATGATGTACTCCACATTGTACACAATAACAAGAAAAATGTGTGATGATAAATTATGAAAAACTTGTTTCTTCCCAGTGGTTCAGTGACCCAATGTAATCCCAATAGACTTTGTTTTTGTTGTTGTTGTTGCTATTGCTTTTTTTGCTAAAGCAATTGGGGTTAAGTGACTTGCCCAGGGTCACACAGCTAGTGTCTGAGACCAAATTTGAACTCGGGTCCTCCTGACTTCAGGGCTGGTGCTCTATCCACCGCGCCACCTAGCTGCTCCCCCAATAGAGTTTGGAAAGAAACTAAGGAGACTAAATGTAAATCAACACATGCAGATTTCACTTCTTTTTTTTCTGTTTTGTAATCTCTTCCATGGGCTTTCCCTTTTGTTCTGATTTTTGTCTTGCAACATGATTCATAAAGCAATGTGTGTTAAAAAAATGAATAAATAAACTAAAAAATAAATTAGTTTTTAAAAAAGGATGAGGTGTGAGTACTACATTTCAATGTTGCAAGAGTATGAGACTTTCCAATAATAATTGTCCTGAAAGCATTATGGAGAAGTTCAGAAGGAGAGCAGCCAGTGGGGAAATGAGGAGGAAATGGAAAGGTAGCTAAATTAGCCCCTACATGAACAAGAAGCACATGACAAGTTTTTTTTTTTTTTTTTTTTTTTACTTGATAAGTGAGTCACCTAATCCTCCCTTTTACACCTAGTAATCAGCAACCTGGAGAGGCATCCCATTCTATGTTTCCTAGTTTTAATTATTCAAACCATACTAAATCTTGAGTGGAAAAAGATCACAGAAATTTTCTGGTCCAAGTCTCTCATTTTATAATCAGGAAATATTTTAAAATTGAGGAAATTGAGACTTGGACTTAAAAATACTGTCAAAGATCCATAGCAGAGCTGAGCTTTGAGCTCAACTACATGGACTCCACAACAAGGCTGCTTTTCTCTTTAGGAAGTTTATCCTTATATTAATCCTAAATCCAGCCCCTACAACTTCTGCTAACTATTCTTAATTCTTTCCTCTGTAAGCAAAACAAACAAACAAACAAACAAATAAATAAATAAATGCCACTTCTTCATTACTGGTTTTTAAATACTTTGAAGATATTTATTCTGTTCCTTTTAATTCTCCTTCCCAGGAGGCAGCTAGGTGGCTCAACAAATAGAGTAACAGGCCTGGGGTCAGTAAGACCTAAGTTAAAATTTGAACTCAAGACACTAGCTGTGTGATGCTGGGCAAGTTATTTAACCCTGTTTGCCTTAATCCACTAGAGGATGAAATGACAAACCATTCCACTGTCTTTGCTAAGAAACCTCTAGGCATACCATGTCCTAGGGTCAGAAGAGTTGGACAGGTTTTGTATTTTCCTCAATCATGAGGTGAGAGACTATTTTTTTACATCTTTGTTTTCCTAATAGAAAGTTTAGCTTAGTGGATAAAAATCAGAACACAAAAGCCAAGAATATCTGAATTCTAGTACTACCTTTTGCCCATACTGGTTGTGTAATTTTGGGCACTTAACTTTCTATCAGTGACTTAGTAACTTTCCAAGAAGTTGCTTGTCCAGCTTTGGTAGAAGAAGTTCCTCCTCTGGGAGTTCCACAAATTTATACAAATCCCAGTTCCAGCATCTATCACCTCAGAATTATTTGCTATTTTTCAGTCTCTCAGTCCCAGTTCTTCAAGACCCCATGGATGATAGTCTATCACTACAGCCCATGAGTCTTTCTTTAATTTCTTAGCAAAGATGCTGGAGTGGTCTGCCATTTCTAATAATGAAATTCAAAAGCAGAAGAATGATTTCTCTGGAATTTTCTTCTTCAGATTCTCAAACAACTTCCAAGAACTGAGGCTTCAGAACACTCCCCATCTGATTTCTCTAGTCCTGTTTGATAAGGCCAGACTGTTATCTTCCCAATTCATGAATGGAGTATCATTTATTTAAGTGATCTGTCTGTCTGAGGAGAAGTAAAAGAAGAAATTGTCCGAAATCTCACTGGATTTTCCATGCAAAATGAATTGCTCTCTAACTCCTCTACTCTAAAAAGTCTCTTGTTTCACTGTTTCCTAAATTCATCTCTCTAACTGGTGATGTTTTCCCCATTCTTTGAAAAGCTTCTTAAAATATAATATGGGGTCATATAACTAAATGTGAGGATCATGAAATGATCATTTATTATGAGTAAATATTTGATTTGCATACCTGTTTCATATAGATATGTACCTGAGGTCGTATAAAAATATCTTGGATAAAAATACATTGCAAATGGAAAAAGTTACTAATTGGTAACTTCTCCAAGAAATTCCCCTGGTAACATCTAAGAGAGTAAATGGCTTTTTCTCATCTGGACTGACACTGCCCTTTTCTGTTTCTCTTTGTTTCTGTCTGTCTTTCTTTTTTCTCTGTGTTTCTGTCTGTTTATTTGTCTCTTTCCTTCTCCTTTCTCTCTCTTTCACACAATTATGCATATATATATGTGTATATATATATATATATATGTTTGCATTTATACACATATTCATATATGTGTTTGTATACATACAGATACACACATTTGCATAAAGGTGGTCTATTTGTGAATAGATTTGTTGAAGAGATAATCAGTTCTAGCTGGGGGGAATGGGGAATGATTTCAACAGAAATTCCTTAAGTGTGGAAGAACATGTACCAATAAACAGAGCAGAGAGTGAGTGGAGGACAAAATCTGGGAACAAAGTTCAATTTGGCTCAGGTTTGAAGAAACCAAGGGAACACAAAAGTCAGAAAGGTAAGATGAAGACAGGCAGATAGAGGAGAATTTTCATCAATAGACACAGATCTCCCTAAAAGTCTATAATAGCTCTCCTTGTTATGGCATTTCAGATAAAAAATAAACATCTCAATAGCAGGTACAAGGTAACACATTCAAGGTCTGGGGCTTCTGAACAAATATGAATTTTTAAGGTGAATATTCTATTTTGGGTTGTGGGTAAGTTAAAAACTCAATATTTTGTTACAATTATATTTTGATTTGTTTTTTAATTTGAAGTAGTGATGTTGCTCAAAATTAAGAAGTAAAGAAAATCACTGAAGTCTTTTTAATGGCATAAAAAAGAAGGACGTTTAGAAGGAAATACATACAAACCGAATAGCTATGAAAGTAATATGTCAAATTTATTCTATAATTTTTAAAAAGATCAGAATGTACATAATATAGATTAATGGTTTCACATATAATCCTCTTTTTCTTTTTGAATTTCTTTTATAGAAATGTCCTTTTTATGTCTTTGTTAAATCTAGAATTTTAAAAAAATCAATAAAAATCTACTCAGAGAAGAAAAGAAAAGCTTTGGTAGCAGCATTTTCCCTGTTTGGTAGGAAGGAGACTATAATTTGATATTAAAAAATAACTAGTGCAATGTAGAAAGCTATTTTATTATAGTATTGTGAAAAATGGAGAAGACATTTTCCCTTCTCATTCTAATTTATTAAAAAACAATTCAAGAAAATATTGACCTATGTGACTAGATTCTTTAGTCTTTCTATAAATTGGGGCAAAAATACTTTCATTCCCTCATAGTCTTTTTTCTGCTCCCCTGCCAAAGCCTGAGAAACCTTTCCTTCCTCATACTTACATGGTACTTTATTCTATATCCCCTATGTTTTTATCAGGTTTTATGGGTGGTTATTTATATGTCTATTATATTCAACATTTCAGAAATATCTTTTTTCATGTCCCATCACAATTTTGTTCTTCAGACTAGATGCTCACTAAATATTTACTGAATAGAATCCAATAATATTTAATTCTTAAATATCTGTGATAATGCATAATAAAAATTATACAACATTTTAAAAATATCCTTTAATCAACAACTATAAATTCTTGCTTCACCAAAAATTTTACAATGCAGCTAAGATGACAAACTGCATGCAAAAAAATCTGGTTGGGAGACAACAATGGGCTAAATTTAATAATATTTAATCTAATAGAGATAAATGTAATTTTGGACCATGGGGGTCAATAATACAGCCTTACAAATGCAAGACATAGGATAGATAACTAGGGGGAAAATGTCCCAAAATAGTGGAACAAATTCAGCATTAGGCACTAGTGCAAAATGACAATTAAAAAATGTTATCTACCCAAGACTACATGTATGTGCAATTTGCAGAAGGACTAATATTATTTTCCAATACTCTACATTGTCCTTTGTTTGAAAAAATGGCTAGAAGAATGAAAAAGACTACTAGTATGCCACATGAAAGGATAAATAAGAATAATTTCTAAAAATATAAGAGCCCATATCAATTGTTGCAAGGTAAACAGAATGAGGAAAATAATATATAAAATGGTGACAATATCAAACTAAATGAAAATAAAATAAAACTCTATATTGTAAAAATATTGTGACCAAACTTGTCACTAAAAAACAAGTTGAAAAAAATATTCCTCTTTCTTTATCTTCTGAAGTAGGGTCTAGTGATGTGGAAATATTATATACACTATTAGATACGATTAATGTGTTCATTTTTATTGATTTTTTTTAGTTGTATAGGAAGGCCACCAGTATATAGAAGGGACAAGCCATATTCAGAATTGATATGTGAAACATCTAGAACAATGAGTTCTTATCTTGTTGTTGCTGTTCAGTCAAATTCTATTCTCTATAACCACATTTGAGTTTTCTTGGTAAAGATACTGAAGGTGTTTGCTCGTTTTACAGATGAGGAAACTGAAAAAAAATTTTTAAATGATTTGCCCAGAATCATACAAACTAGTAAGTGTTTGAGGGTAGATTTGAACTTTGTTCTTCCAGACTCTAGGCCTGGTGCTCTATCCACTCCATCACCTAGCTGTCCATGTTCTGTCTCAGGTTCCACATTTCAGAAAGATAAAGACAAATTGTTACATGTGCAGAAAAATTAAGAGGATGATGAAAAATGTGGAGAACATGCCCAAATAATATTTGAAATACCTCGAGATGTATGACATAGAGAAGAGATAATTCAGAAGACATGATAGTCTTTTGCAAATAAGTAGAGGGCTATAATATGAAAAAGAGATTAAGTTGTTTTGCTTAGCCTCAGAGAATAGTGCTGGGAACAATGGGTGGAAGTCAAAGAGAGGCATATTTAGGCATTATATGAATAATTAGTGTTATTACAAATTGAATGGGCTAGTTGCCAAGAGAAATTGAAAATTTCTTCTTCAGTAGAAGTCATCCAGATGGATTTGTTAAGAATATTATAGAAGGGATTCTCACTCAAGGAATAGGTTGAACTCTATGACTTCTGAGATCTCTTCTATCTCAGGTCTAAACTTCTATGAAATGGCAGTATAGATGAAATCTTGTACTTTTCCATTTTGCATACTTCATTCCCTTATTTGGGCAGCTAAGTAGTAGCTGGAGCTCTAGAGCAGAAGCAAGAAAGATTGGAATTGAAATGTAGCCTCAGATGCTTAGTATCAATGAAACCTTGGGCAAGTCACTCAACTCTGTTTACCTCAATTTCCTAATCTGTAAAATGAGTTGGATAAAGAAATGGCAAAACAACTTCAGTTTTTCTTTAAAAAAAACAAAAAAAAAAACAAATAGGATCATGAAGATTACTACAGGACCAAAAGATTTCCAAACAACAAAAATAAACACAAATCAATTCCTTTATTTAACAGATGATGATATGGATTTGTAGGAAAATGGGGAGTTTCCCTAGGATTATATAGCCAGTAGTCTCTTAGACCAGTTTTCTCTCAACTTCCTTAAAATGTCCTATGTTTTGTCATGAGTTGATTTTTTAAAAGCCCACATTCCTTCAAGTCATTTTTTAAACATCACTAAAGAAATACAGAGATGTTAAGTAGAGAGTTAATGACTAAGCTCTCCTCTGGCACACAACTACCTCCAAGGAAGGAATCCATTCTGATACAGAGAGGAATGTTACTCCATATGGAGTAAATCAATTGGAATTAACAATACATTCAGTTCCAATTCAAGAGCCAATAGAAAGATTGTCTTCCATGTCTGCAGTCAGTCAAATTTTCCCAACATATTTTAAAGTAGGCCCAACATTTGTTCAGCAATTTGCAAAGATATCCATCTAGCTCATTAAAAACAATTTAGAGAAATAACAATGTAGACTGGCTAAATGGTATAAAAGGAAATCAATGTATGGTAAATATTTGAATAAGTAAAGTATAGTTAGACATCAGGGAATAGAAAAAGGCAGAGAAATATAGTCCTTGTACCAGAAGGAGACAGCATGGTATAATGGAGAAAGTACTAGAAGCTTATTTGAATCCTGGCTTTGTTCCCTCCCCCAACCCCCCATTCAACCATAAGCAATTTACTTCTTCCCTTTGGGCCTCAGTTTGCTTGACTCTAAAATGAGAGAGCTAAACTCAACAACCTTTAAAACCCCTTCTAGCTCTAATTTTACAATCCTAAGTACTGAAATGAGATAGAGAAAAGGAAAGTATGAATTGAGTCAGTTAAAGAAGGCTATTTAGATTTTACACAGGATTTGCTAGATCTAGCAAACTAAATGCCTCATTCCATGAGGAGGGTTTTTTTCTTTTTTAATATTAAAGCTTTTATTTTTCAAAACATATGCGTGGACAATTCTTCAACATTAGCCCTTGCAAAACTAGTGTTCCCATCTCCCCCTTCCCCCAAGCCTTCCCCTAGATGGCAAGTAGTCCAATATATGTTAAACATGATAGAAATATATATTAAAGAGAAGGTTTTTTTTCATCATCATTTGAGAACCATAATGAATGGCCCCCAAATTCAAGATTCTATAATACAAGTGTTGCTGTGCCACTGAATAATCTACCACCATCACTCCCACATATATACACATAGGTACTTAGGCAGTGGACACTTAGGCAATATATCCATATGAAACTAGCAAAACTCATGCTCCCCTAAACAGTGGAGGAGCTGTCAAAATACACGAGAACAAAAATAGACAGTCTTAGGCGCAGATAATGCCATAAAGGTCAAATAGAGATGTATTAGAGCTAAAAAATGTTTTCATCATCTGCTTGTTCCTCTTCTTGCTCAAGGCAATATAAAGATCAATGAGAGACAGGCTGATGCCAGGGACCATATATGGGCACTTGACTATAAATATACAAAGAGAGGTATCAGAGAGAAATGAGGAGTTCTACAAATAGACTCTTTGCAAAAAAAATAATGAAACACCTCGCCTATTGAAATAGGAATCATCCCCCACGTCCATTTGTATGAGTGTACTTGTCTCCCACAGAAACTGCCCACTAGGGCCAGATAGTTGTATCTCTTCTCTTCCCTTCCCAAAGGAACAGGAATTCCCTGGTAAGACAACATTTTTGTACTTTTTTTTTTTGTAGGCAGAAAATAGAGGGATGAACAAAACTGAGAATATTAGAATGGGGAAGTAGTCACTGATAAGAACTGATGCAAATCTAGGCTAATGTTTATCTGAGAGTAGACTTTGGAGGGACCTCCTTTTTCTATTTCATCAGAGCTCCTCTTAGAGAAAAAGTAAGTACTGTTTTGCTCCAGCACTGAAGCTTTCTGTGATTAGACTGGACCATGGATGATAGTAGGATGCCAGCATAGAGGTAAGAGCTGAAATTAAGGGGAGTGAGTAGAAAGATATAGATAGACACTGGCTCACAGCTTCCAGACAAAAAGTCCATTTGCCATCAGAAAAATCCCAAGGTGTGAAATAATAATAGGCAAGGGAGAATTTTTTGGGAAAACTGCTTCTGCTTACTGACAAAAGACCATCTCAGTGTGGAAAAAGTCAAGATTGCCAATCACACACTACTCTTTTTAGCCTCACTTTTTCACATAAATGCTAGTACCTTTTTGCAGTAAGATCTGTGTGCGTCAGCAGAAGAATTATAAACACACACGTGCATCTTGATCCAGGCAATGGGGAATGTACACAGACAATGATTTTCTAATGTCCGTGAGAAGGACAAGATGACTGAATGCTTCTTTCCCCTTCGTCTTCCTTCCTGAATTTATAATTTAATTGAAATTGGGGCCAACAAATGTAGCACCGCAAGTTTATAAATAAACTGCCTTGCTCTGAATGGCTCAAATTAACTTTGTGGTGTACTTTTTTTTTTTTTTTTAATAAAGAATGCATTACAGTTTACTGGGAGTGTAGGAGGATCTAAATCAATTTGAGCCAGGATGATTAATTAAAGTGTGTCTGCTGCATTTCTCTGGGTGTACGGATGGATAAGAAAACTGTATAACATTGTAACCAAATGTACATTCTGTTTAACTTACACGCTACAGGTAAAACAGCTAATGCCCTTCCATTTATAGAAAACATGGCACACACACTTGTATATGGGAGCGTCAGTCTTATAGTAGTTTCTTCACTCAGTGATGGAAAGTTGTTAGGAGATGGTTTTGCTGTGTCTACTTACATTCTATGTGACTTTGGAGAAGGCGACTAATTTCTGTGGAACTCAGGTTTCCCATCTGTAAAATGAGAGTGTTGGGCTGGTTGCCCTTGATGTTCTTTTTCAGCCCTAAGTCATGTGAAGGAGATTCAGAAGTGAAGGCAGGGATGGAGAGGCAGCATAGCTCGTGGAAATAGAGGTTGTATCTACTGTCAGAGAGCCCAGATGCACATCTTGCCTCTGCCATCACTTGAGTTATTTAACCTTAAGCTCTTTATCCATAAAATAAAGGAGTTGAACTACATCATGTATTTAAGACTTCTTCCAAGTCTAAATAACTGCTACCATTATTTGTAGGTTTCCTTTCCCTGTTAAATCCCATGATCTTATGAAATAGATCCTTTGTCATAATAAATGTTATTTCTCTTTTTCTTAAAAAAGTTTGTTTTCATAGGAATGGTTAAAAAAAATCCATACACATACATGTATATATACTACATTCACATGCATATACATGTAATATACAATAGGTATTCATGTGTATGTGTGTATAATGTATATGAATACATATATGCATGTTTCTATATCTATCTAGAATCACAAATATAAACAATACTAAGTATATCACATATACTTATATGCTGCATATATATATATATGTACAGAGAGAGAGAGAGAGAGAGAGAGAGAGAGAGAGAGAGAGAGAGAGAGAGAGAAAGAAAGAAAGAGAGAAGTGGATATAGTGGGAAGACGTGTTCTGGAAACTGGGTTCTTATCCAGAATTTGCCATTAAATAACTTCTTGGATTTCCATAATGGTGAATTATCTCAGCTATACAATATGTATTTGTATATTCTGAGGATAGAGAACATTGGGTAAATTGATCCTTAGGCGGATCCTTCAATTTCCAAAATTTTATGATACAAAAATACAGTAGGAAACCAAAAGATATGATGGTTATGGATTGTGGTCAATAGCTAATTTTTATTCCTAAATTTCTGCTCTGCATGAGATATATAAGTAGGTCTAGAGTTCAGAAGAAAGTTTATAGGGAGAGAATTGTAGTTCATTTCTTTTAAGATGAGAATTGAAGTACTGGGAGCTGATCTAATCACCAAGGTAGAGTCACAGAGAGAGAGAATAAAAGTCCTTTGAGGATAGAGATTATTTACTTTTATATCTGTAATCCCTCATTTCTCCCCAGTGTCCTCAACAGAGAAGGTATTTGATAAATAATTTTAAATTGAATTATGTATTTTATAAAGTTAAAAATTAAGACAACTAACAAACATCCACACAAATTCTAATCCATTCTGATGGCTTCATCGTAAAGTCACAGGGCATAATAAAACATGACAATTAATTCTAAGCTCATAATACAATTATAATTAACAGGAGACTGAAAAATATCTGGAGTATTTTGAAAACATTAGGTCAAGGCAACAATTAAAGTGGCAACATAAGTTCTTCTTTTCCTATTCATAGTACAAACCCAATTAGTTGTGGATTTCAACAGTTTGGCAGTGGTCAAACCTCAGATGCAGAGCACAGAGGTAATTATAATGTTATTAGGACAAATTTATATACCATTTTACCAGACTATAAAGAAAAGGAATCATTTATTATATTTGCCAATGTGTCTGCATCTCCTATCATTGAGCTGTATAAATCAACACCCTACCATCCACTGTGGCATAATCTTTATTTAAAAACATTTTTAGCTGAATGAATGATAAGTGAATTGTTAGCATAGCCAGCCAATGATATTAGTAGAAAGAAGTGAGCATAGTCTCAATATTCATTTTTTTGATCTAATTTTTTTTTGGAAAGTTTCTCTAGTATTATGTTTCTACACCAAGCTAATTGAGCAGTTAGTTAGGTGGAACAGTGGATAGAGCACTGGGATTGGAGTTTAAAAGACAAAATCAAATATAACCTCAGATATTGACAAGCTGTGAGACACTGGGTAAGTCATTTAACCTCTGCCTCAGTTTTTCCTTTTATGAAATGCAATTAACTCCCAGAGTTGTGAACATAACATGAGAAAATATTTATAAAGCATTTTATACATCTAAAAATTCATGTAGAGGCTAGCTTTATTATTATTATCATCAATTCACCTCTTAATTTATCATATATCTTATTTTTTTTGATTGACCATACATGCTTATTTATTTATTTATTTTTGTTGAGGCAATTGGGGATAAGAGATTTGCCTAAAGTCACAAAGCTAGGGGGTATTAAGTGTATGAGATCAAATTTGAACTCGGGTCCTCTTGACTTTAGGGGCCAATATTCTATCCACTGTGCCACCTAGCTGCCCAACATGTTTACTTTTTTATTATTAAAGCTCTTTTTTCAAAACATATGCATAGATAATTTTCAACATTCATCCTTGTAAAACCTTGTGTTCCAAAATTTTTTCCTCCCTTCCTACAACCTCCTCCCCCACACAGCAAGTAATCCAATATATGTTAAACATGTGCATTTCTTTTATATGTATTTCCACAATTATCATGCTGGACAGGAAAAATCTGATGAAGGGGAAAAAATGAGAAAGAAAACGATACAAATAACCTACAAGAAAAAAGTGAAAATACTGTTGTGACCCACACTCAGTTCCCACAGTCCTCTGCAGGTCACTCTCTCCATCATAAGACAATTGGAATTGGCCTGAATCACCTCATTGTGAAAAGAGCCACATCTTGCTGTTGCTATATATAACAATCTCCTGGTCCAGCTCGTTTCACTCAGCATCAGCTCATGTAAGTCTCTCCAGACCTCTCTGAAATCATCCTGCTGGCTGTTTTTTACAGAACAATAATATTCCATAACATTCATATTCATAACTTATTCAGCCATTCTCCAAATGATGGGCATCCACTCAGTTTCTAGTTTCTGGCCACTACAAAAAGGGCTTGCTGCAAACATTTGTGTACATATCATATATGTTATTTATCTATACACTACTGATGAAAGGATTAAAAGTCTAATTATTACAATGAACTGTTCATCCTAGTATAATATCAAGTCCTTTTACATGATTTTTTTTTTATGGATCTATAATTTCGTCCTTGTGAATCTTTCCTTCCACTGATGATGAGTCTTCTGAGTCTTGTTAGATGGTTATATGGAGTGGCCACACACACACACACAAAAAAAAAAAAAAAAAACAAAACATTAACTAGTCAAGCTTTTGGTAATTAGATTTTCTAAATTTAGCTGGACTGGTGCTCAGATAAAAAGACATACACAGACCTGTTGGAAATTCCATGCCGAATATCTTTCCAGCTTGGTATGATTTTCTACTTTAAACCGTAATATTATATATATATATATTATAATAATATAATTAATATTATATAATAATATATTATAATTATATTATTATAATAGAAAAAAACATTAACTAGTCAAGCTTATGATAATTAGATTTTCTAAATTTAGCTGGACTGGTGCTCAGATAAAAAGACATACACAGACCTGTTGGAAATTCCATGCCAGATATCTTTCCAGCTTGGTATGATTTTCTATTTTAAACTATAATTATATATATATATATAATTATATTATATTATTATTATTATATAATTAATATTATAATAATATAATTAATATTATATTATAATAATATAATTAATATTATATATAATAATACATTATGGTTATATTATATGTTAATATAATATAATATAATATAACATAACATAACATAACATAACATAACATAACATAACATAACATAACATAACATAACATAATATAATATAATATAATATAATATAATATAATATAATATAATATAATATAATATAATATAATATATATATTTGCTTCCCAGCAAACCAGCCCTAGGTCCCATCTCAGCAAATCAGTGATCTGAGTCCCAGGGCAGTGGAACAGATTAATGCCAATTCCCTACATGCTTCAGCACTACCAGGGGAAAGGCAGACTCTGGCTCTGAGAACCACTAGGAGAATCACCAATTCTTTAGCATAGCCCCAGGCATTTAGTAACCATTTAGCAGCCAGATCTTCTATTCTCCAGTATAGCCCCAAGGAAATGCAGAAACTCCCCACTGGTCTCAGCACATTCCAAACATTAGCACTAGCATCCAGGCTCAGCAACATGAGCTGCCAGACCCTTATCTCCTTCCAAAGTGCCAGCCATTCCCTGTGCACCCC
Organism: Sminthopsis crassicaudata; assembly: GCF_048593235.1. Taxonomy (NCBI): domain Eukaryota; kingdom Metazoa; phylum Chordata; class Mammalia; order Dasyuromorphia; family Dasyuridae; genus Sminthopsis; species Sminthopsis crassicaudata. The sequence continues at coordinate 554,967,767 of NC_133619.1, forward strand.
CTAAGCACAGCACCAGCAAAATATGAGGTGGGCCTAAAGACAATATCAGTGCAACACCCATTAAATAGCCAGGGCCTACAGACTCTGGCACAAGAATCCTGACAATGCCCCTTCCATCCTGGGAACAGACTTAAAACTTAAAGGAAAGGAAAAAGGCCAAAACTCAATAAAAACAAAAAAGAATGGGATTATAGAAAACTATTATGGTGACAAGGAAGATAAAAAATACAAACTCAGAAAAAGCCAACAATGTCAAAAGACCTATGAGAAAAACTCCAAAGCAAAACTGAAAGTGTCTCAATCTAGAAAGAATTTATGGAAAGGGATTAAAAATCATATAAGAGAGAAGAAAAATTGGGAAATGAAATAAATGTGATACAAGAGAATTATGAGGGGAAGGAACAACAGTTTGGAAAAAGAAAACAACTGATTAAAAAGTAGAGTTGACCAAATGGAAGAAGAGATACAAAAATCCACTGAAGAAAACATGATCAAAGAAGAATTAGCGAATATTATGAAAAGCAAAACAGACAATTTTGATTACATTAAATTAAAAAGTTTTTGCACAAACAAAAACACAACAGAAAGGGGAAGTACATAACTGGGAAAAAGTTTTTAAAGCCCGTATTTCTGATAAAGGTCTCATTTCTAAAACATACAGAACTGTGTCAAATTTATAAGAATACAAGTCATCTCTCAATTGATAAATGATCAATGGATATGAACAGACAATTTTCAGATAACAAAATTAAAGTCATCTATGATTATATGAAAAAAGTGCTACAAATCACAATTGATGAGAGAAGTGCAAATTAAAACAACTCTGAGGTACAACCTCATATCTCTTAGATTGGCTAAGATAACAGGAAAAGATAATGGTGAATGTTGGATGGAATGTGGGAAAACTGGGACACTAATGCATTGTTGGTGGAGTTGTGAAATGATCCAACCATTCTGAACTGCAACTTGGAACAATGCCAATAGGGTTAGAAAACTGTGCATACCCTTTGACCCAGAAGTGCCATGACTGGACCTGTAGCACAAGGAAATCATAAAGGAAGGAAAAGGACCCACATGTGCAAAAAAGTTTGTAGCAGCTCTTTTTGTGGTAGCAAAGAACTGGAAAATTAGTAGATGCCCATCAATTAGGGAATAATTGAACAATTTGTGTGAAGGTAATGGAATATTATTGTGCTGTAATAAATGTTGAACAAGCTTATTTACATGAATTGATGCCGAGTGAAACAAGCAGAGCCAGGAATATATTGTACACAATAACAGCAAGAATGTGTGATGATCAACTACTAAAAACTTGGTTCTTCTCAGTGGTTCAGTGATCCAACATAATCCCAATAGACTTGGATAGAAAATTCCATTTACATCCAGAAAAAGAACTATGTAGATTGAATGTAAATCAACATATGATATGTTTACTTTTTTTACTATTTTTTTTCTCTACCAGTGTTTTCCTTTTTGTTCTGATTTTTCTCTCAAAATGTTTCATAAAGCAATGTGTATTAAAATTAATTAATTAAAAAGAAAGAAAACAACTCCTTAAAAAGTACAACTGGTCAACTGGAAAGGAAAGTACAAAAGGTAAAGGAGGAAAATGATTGCTTAAAAGTTAGAATTTAATAAGTAGAAATTAATGAGCATATGAGACACCAAGAATCAATCAAAAAATTCAAAAGAATTAAAAAATAGAAAATTTATAAAATATATCATTGTAAAAACAACTAACCATGAAAATAGATCCAGGAGAAACAATGTAGAATCATTATCAAAAGATAACCTGGACAGCATCTTTGAAAAAATTATCAAGAAAAATTGCCCTGATATCTTGGAACTAGAGGGCAAAACAGGTATTGAAAAAATCCACTTATTTCAGGAAAGAGATGCTAAAATAAAATCTCCAAGAAAAATTATAGCCAAATTATACAACTATTAGATCAAGAAAAAAACATACTGCAAGTGGTCAGAAAGAAACTATTCAAATATTAGGGAGTCACAGTCAGGATTACATAGAATTTAGCAGCTACACTATTAAAGAATTAGAAGTCATGTAACATGATATTCCAGAAAGCAAAAGACCTAGAATTACAACTAAAATTACCTCCCTGGAGAAATTAAACATAGTACTTTAAGGGGAAAAAGGTCATCTAATGAAATAGAAGGATTTCAAACTTTAATAAGGAGAAGACCAGAACTGAACAAAAAAATTGACCTCTAATATCAAACCCAAGAGAAGCTGAAAAGGGGAAAAGGGGGAAAGAAAATATAAGGTATTCAGTGGAGCTGAACTGGTATCTGCCTACACAGAAAAATGATCATTTTAATTCTTAATAAATGTACTACTAATAGTATACCTAAAAGAAAAATGCAGAGGTGAAGGATATGGGTATAAGGTGAATTTGAGGGAATAACAGAGGAGTACAAAAGGTACACAAGGAAGGGAGAAATAGAATGTGGTAACAACACATGAAAGACATAAATAACCTATTACAGTAGAGGGAAAAATAGGAGGGTAGACAATGTCCATTGCTTGAACTTTTCTTTCATCAGTATTGGCTCATAGAGGGGAAAATATACACAATCAGTTAAACTTAGTAATCTATTTTACTCAATAATAAAGTAGGAAAGGAGGAGATTAAGTAAAGGGAAAGGGGACTAGAAGAAGAGAGAGTTGACCAGGAGAAGGAGTACATAGAAGCAAAACACTGAGGGGAAGGGTAAAAGGAGAGAGAGGACAAACAGCAGGAAAAATATATAATAAGGGAAATATACAGTTAGTAATCATAACTGTGAATGGGAATAGGATGAACTCTCTCATAAAACAGAAGCAGATCAAGAAACATACTTGAAACAGAGGCACACACAGAGGAAAGGTAAGGGAATAGGGTAGAATTTACCATGCTTCAACAGAAGCTTAAAAAAAAGCAAGGAATGCAATCTTGATGTCAGACAAAGCAAAAGCAAAAACAGACCTAATTAGACGAAATAAGGAAGGTACTAAAAGTACCATAATCAATGAAATAATATCAATAAAAAACTTGTATGTACCGAGTGGCCTAGCATCCAAATTCTTAAAGAAAGTGAGTTACAGGTTTGTGATCAAAGATCGAGAGCATTATGAAATGTAAAATAGATAATTTTGATTATATTAAATTAAAAAGCTTTTGCACAAACAAAAGAAATACAACCAAGATCATGAGTTCCGCAAGGTGAGATACTGTGTTTTTAGCTTTCTTTGTATTGTCAGCACTTAGCACAATGTATGCTGCAAAATAAGTATAATTGTTGATAATAATGTCATCTCCAGAATCTAATATAATATTCCAAATATGTCAATCAACCTGAATTTATTATGTATTTACTACATAACAGGCACTCTAGTAAATGTCAGAAATACAAATATAACAAAAATACAACAGCCCCTGTTTTCAATGATGTTACATTCTAATTGGGAAAAATAATACTCAAAATACTTTATCTGGGGATAGAGGAGTATATAGGAAGTTTCTCATCTTAGGACAACAGGGACTTGATGAAGGAGTTGAGATTGAATGGTGAGAAATGAATGAAAAGATGGTTAATCTTGGAATGATGACAATGATAATGATGATGATATTTACATATAAAGATAGTTTTCAACATTCCATTTTAATGTGAGAAATGAATGAAATGATGACTAACCTGGAAATGATGATAATGATGATGACGATGATGATGATGATGATCTTATCATTATCATTTTCTTCTTTTTCACCATATATATATTCCTTTTTTTAAGATTTTTGAGTTTCAAATTTCTCTTTCCTCCTTTACTTCCCCAAGTGAAAATTCATTTTTATAAGATTTATAATTCCATTTTTTCTCTTTCCCTTTCTTCCCTCCTCTCTCCTCAAGACAACAAGCAATCTGACATAGATTATAAATGTGCAATCATTTTAAACATATCACTTTTTTGTTTTTTTATTTCTCATGGTTTTTTACTTTTGTTCCAATTTTTCTTTCACAAGGTATCTAATGGGGGACCTTCTTTAAATGAAGATTCTGGAAGAAGTCATCCAATCAAAAGGAGGGGACACAGGAACTGAGGATAATTACAAGGTGTGAATTCTGGGCTTAAAGTGATGTTCTAGGATGAACAGTTTTCTAGGTCTTCATGGAGGAGTTCAGATTGTAGCCTGAAACAGACACATTATACCACATCTATCATCTAATTGTTCCTAGAGATGATGTCTCTTTTCTTGTAATGCAATATCAAATTAGTTTTCTGAATGGCAGATCATGACTGATCTTATCTCCTTCAAGAGTCTAGGCCAAGAAACCAACAGAGTAATTTCTTATTAAGTACTTATCAACCCTACTCAAAGGACTTTGTACAGTTTCACATCTGATTAAAGATAAAGCAAAAATTTATTTTTAAATTTCCAATAAATTTCATTAAAATGACCAGCAATAGCATCTCTCATTTTTTCTCAACATCAAGCTATTAATAGAAATTCATAAATTTTACCAACTTAACCATTAGATCATGAAGAAATTTATATAAAGGAATGAAAAGTAATCCATCTCTGTGAATTAGAATAAATACCATAATTATGAAGTCAGGGAAATGTGCTATATAAAACTGAATAATATAACAAAAATTAATATTTAAAACATATTAATAATAGATTACTGTTATGCCTACCATTCTTAGAAGCACTACCTATCATCCTTAAAACCTAGAAAAAGATAAAAAGATATGAGCAGGGCATCTGGATCCATTTCTTCTTTTTGAGAGACTGAGGCTAACTGAAAAGGGCAATACCCTTGGAATCAGGAAAGACCCTCCTTTAAAAGCTAGCATCTGCAACATGCTAGCAATGTGACTTTAGGCAAATCGTTTAATCTTTCTGATACTTAATTTCCTTATCTGTAACATGGAAATAATTAGCATTTACCTTAAAGTAAATGTGACATTTGAAAACATTTTCTGAGGAAATGAATAGGAAATATTGTTTATTAAGTAGTCATTCTGTTCAAATTGCTGGACCAGATGATAGAGAAAGATGGAATTTTTAAAAAGTAGCCTGATGTTATGGAGTTAATAGTTTATAGAGATGATCAAACACACACACACACATACACACAGACACACACACACACACACACATTTAGACAGGGCTTGAATAGCACCACATTAGAGACAGTAAAGGAGAAGTGCCTACATTAATTGAAATTCATGTTTCCATTCATCTAGTTTCACTGCCATTACATTAATATTTGCTTGCACTGTCTGCCTCACAGGTTGTCTGTGACATGTGCTAAAGGAAGCTCTTTGTAACCTTGAATATTCTACTTAATGAGAGCTGATATGATTAATTCCTAAGTATCTACCTCAGAACTTTGAGTTACACTCTAGAAATGAGGCTGAAACTCAGTCCCAAGTCACTTATATGTTAAATCAATAAAATATTTTCATTAGTTAATACTGATATTCTCAGAAGTTGTCTTGTAAAATCACTTCTTTCTATATCTTTATATATTTATATATCTTTATATATTTCCTCTCAGTTGCCAAGGTCTCTAAGTTCTGTCTCCATAATATCTTGCACACCTATTTCCCTTTCTGTATTCATATGGCTAACATTCTAGTTCAGGACATTTTCATCTTTAGTGGGAATTATTGTAGGAAGCTTCTTTTATTGTTGTTAAGTCATTTCAGTTGTGTCTCTCTGTAATCCTATTTGGAATTTTCTTGGCAAAGATAATGGAAGGATTTGCTATTTCCTTCTCCATCTCATAATATAGATGAGGAAACCGAAGTTAAGTGACTTGCTCAGAGTCACACAATAAGTGTCTGGAACTGGATTTGAATTCAGGTCCTCCTGATCCCAGGGCTGTCATTCTATCTACTATGCCAACTAATCGCCCCTATAAGAAGCCACAACAAATATCTAAATAATTGCAGTCACTTCCTATTTAGTTTTGTCGTTTCCTGTCTTCAACACAACCTCCACATTACTACTTTAAATTTCTTTGCAAAGCACTGATCTTACTATGTCACTAACTTAAGCCAAAACCTTCAAAGGTTCCAGAATAACTATAGTATAGAAAAAAAATCTTTACTCAGGTATTCCATGCTCTCTACAATCTGATATCTGCCTACCTCTCAGCCTCATTTCACATATTCTACTAATTTATTGTACATCAGCCAAATTAGATAACCAGCTATTATATGAATTCATCATTTTGTTTCTATATGCACTAAGGAGGGAAGGGAATAAGCATATATTAATTATGTCCATGAACAACTATTGATTTAATTTACTTATATAACAGTCCTAGGAAGTATTATTATTATAACCAATTTACAGTTGAAGAAACAGAGATTAAGTGACATGCTTAGTCTCATCATACAACTACAAAGTATGAATCATATTCCTAACTTTAGGCCCAGCATTCATTGAACCACCTAGCAATTATGTTCGTGCTTAGAATCTTTTTGTTTCCACCTTTAAAAATTCTTAATTTGTGGGGACACCTCAATTGTATACTCCATCTGAAGTCTCCTTTGATTTCTCTCCCCTCCACTCCCAGCTATTGGCACTCTCTCCCTATTTCAAGTTATATTGTATTATACTTATCAGCATACTAGTTTCTTTAGCATTAGGGACTAGTTTCATCCATGTCTTTGACATCCAGCTCCTAGCACAATGCCTTATGAATGATAGGCACTTAATTTCTGTCAGTTAACTTGAATCACAATTGACCATTATGCTCCCTTTAAGTCTAAGCTTCTCTAAGACTAGAAATAAAGAAGTACAGATTTTTCAAAAGGAAGGAAGCAAAAACTGAGTGGGGTTAAGTTACTTAAAAAAATTCTTATATTTGATATTATTTTGATGTCTTTCACAACTTTCTTTTCTGCATATGACATGGATAATCAGAATCCATGACCCATAAATACTTATTGTTCTAAGCCTGTTATGACTGAAGGTTTGGTATTTTTTTTTAAAAAGGCATTTCAATAGACTTTCAGCCAAAGGTGACTCAGCAAGGTGATGTGGTGGCCAAAATAGTTGGAACTTGGATTGTATTAATAAAAGTCAAGAGACTGGAATAGATAAGGTGATAATTCCACTGTCTCTGTCCTCATCATATTATCCCAGAAGCACTATATTCCACTCTAAAGGCCACAGTTTAAAAGGCTGCTAAGAAAACTGGATAGCATGCCCTGCAAGTCAGCTTCAGAAACTGGAGACATATTCCTGGAGAAAACAAAACAGTGGAGAAATATATAATGACTCTCTTCAAAAATTAAAAGGATAAATAGGATCATAGATTTAGACTTCAAAGATCATTTAGTCCCCAGATTCTTAAATGATGGCTCATGACCCTATAGGGGGGGTCTCATAAATGAATGGGGGTATTATAAGTTATAATTTATTATCATATATAAATGTTTGATTTGTATGCATATTCCATATATTTATATACTCAAGGTCATACAAAAATTCCTCAGGCAAAATGAGGTTGTAAATGGAAAAAGTTTAAGAAGCCCCAATCTAGTCTACCTCCTCATTTGATAGATGAGAGGAGAAATCTCATACAGAATGTCACAGAAATTAGATTTAAACACAAGTCTTCAGACTCCAAATTCAGAAAGAAATTATACTTGTTCTTCATGGTTTCAGTCAGAATTAGGATAAATGAGGAAAGAGTCAGAGAGAATATTTTAGGTCAGGGTAAGGCAAGATTTCTGGACAATTAGTGTTATCCAAAATTGGAATGTGCTACCTGACTAGGCAGTTAATTTTCCATCACTGAAGGTCTTGAAGTAAAGGTTGGATGATTTTCTGGGCAAGGGACTATGGTAAAGGGTATTGATATCTTGGTTCATTATTGAACCAGCTTAACCTCTGAGGCCTGATTTAATTTTGCATTTCTAATGATTCTTTAAAAACAACAATTTCAACTGTTAGCCAAGAAGAGCAAGTGTTAAATTGCTACCTCTCTTCACCCACACCCATTTTCTTCATCTTTCCTCTTGAATTTCCACATAAATATTTATACAGCCAACTGTCAAACCCATGCCTGTCACATTTGAAAAGGAGAAAAAATTAAATGAATAATAGGTTATGAGACAAGAACAAACAGTGGTATGAAAAAAAACCCTGCCAAACTATCCTCAGTCTCTGAGACTCTATGTGCCAAGGCTGAGGAGTAAGAGAGGTTATAATTTTTCTGCTAGGACATAGTGTCATCTGATTAAATTATAACTGAGTCCAAAAAGAGAAATTATTCTCTCCATTTTTGTGTTGCGTCAAATCTTGCCTACTCTTTAAGGACTAGTTCAAATTCCTCTTCTTCTAGGAAGTCTTTTCTGACTAGATTATTGAAAGTATAGACATTTATAAAGGGGAAGGGACCGTGGAAATGATCTATTCTAATCCTTTCTTTTTTTGCACATGGAGAAACTGAGGCACAAGGAAGAGAAATGACCTTTTTGAAGTTACACAATCAGTCACAGATTCTATTCCAGATTAACTTTTTCCTTCTCTGGAGGTTTATAACATTTTAATTATATATTACTTACTAATTTTCTAACTCTCTATCATTTCTTCTCAGGACTGTAAAGTCTTTGACAGCAGAGACCCTGTCTTTCTCCTAATGCCAAAACTGTCTCATCCAGTTAGGATGAAAAATTTTTCAGTATTATGTTACTTAATAAAAATGTAATAATAATGATGATGATGATGATGATGATAGCAGTAGGTAGGACTTAAATAACACTATATATCAGGTACTGTGCTAAACACTTTACAGATATCTCATTTCATCCTTACAACAGTACTGGAAGATAATTGTTCTTATCGCCATTTTATAGCTGGGGAAACGGAGGTAAATCGGAATTTAGGGACTTGGCTGAGGTCACACTGCTAGAAAGTATTTGAAGCCAGATAACTGCCCAAATCTTACTGACTAGAGTTAGTAGGTAGCTACTGTATCATTTAGCTCCCTAGGAAAGGGAAGGAGAAATAATAAGTAACACTAAGAAACTAACCACAAAACCTATAAAACATTCACAGCTTTCAAAACATTTTGCATACCTTATCTCACTTGATAATAACATATTTATCTCATTTGTTAAAAAAAATCCATGTTGTGTCTCATAATAATACATGATAATACATTTGATTCTCTTCGCAAAATTTCATAGTAGGAGGAGGAATAATATTAATACAACACTGAATATAACAATAGCTAACATTGACATAGTACTTTAATATTGGAAAACAGAAAAAAAACTTTTTAGCATTATTTCCCCATTTTACAGAGAGAAAATTGAGGCTTAGAAAGGTTAAGTGATTGATTTAGAAGGGAAAGTTGGAGAACCAGACACATGTTTAACAAGGCTAGACTTTATGTGTAGCATTGGGACTTAAGTCCCTGAGTTTCCCTAATTTTCTCTAAATTTCTTCTCTACAAATGGATGTTCAGCTAGTCTTCGGAGGCAAATGTTGACGGATATGTATCCTTAATAACATATACTTCAAAATACTGGTATCTGGTACTATACTGGTAGCAATTTAATAATTGGCTCTTTGGGGAAGGAAGAAAATGTGCCCACAACAATTTTTAACAATGTGAACTTAATTTGCATTATTAGCATTTTCTTCTTCATTTTCTTAAAACTATGAACAATCAACCATATGTCAACAGTAAAATATAAGAATACTAAACCAACCTCTCATTTGTAACATTTGTGAATTTCTGAAGTGTAAATGCTCACAATTAAAATTTAACAATAACTCTGAGCCTGAAAAGCTGGCTCCAGCATGCCATTGTCTATGATGTACATGAATTTTTCATTCTCCACATCAGTCTTTACTACTGCTGGGAGAGGTTAATGCAAAGCCAAAAAGAATGGGACTAGTTGCTGTCAGACTAGGATTCAATTCTTGGCTCAAATATTTACTTGCTATAGGACTATGGGCCTTTCTCCACCTCTGTTTTCTCATATGTCATAAAGGGCTAATCTCTGTATTTACTACTGGCCAGATTTGTTATAAGAGGAACACTATATAAATCTAAAGACCTTCTGAAAATATAAATATTGCTAATGCTATTTATTTAAAATATATTTTATTCATTTCATTAAATATTTCTCAATGCTAATTTACAAAATTAATATTCATTTTAAAAATATTGAATTCCAAATTCTTTCCTTCCTTCCTTCCCTTTTCCATCTTGAGAATGCAAGCAACAGAACAATTACACATATGAAGTCATATAAAACATATTGCAATATTGGTCATGTTGTAAAAGAAAATATATAAAACACAAGAAAAAATGAAAATCTGCTTTAATCTGTAATCAGACTTCAGTTCTTTTTCTCTGGAAATAACATTTTTCATGTGAGATGCTTTGAAAATGTATTGGAGCATTGTCTTAATCAAGGCAGTCTTTCACAACAATTGCTTTTTTGCATACAATATTCTTCTGGTTCTCATTTCATCCTGCATCACTTCATATAAGACTTGCTAGGTTTTTCTGAAACCATCTTGCTTGTCATTTTTTTTTATTGCAATAGTATTCTATCACTATAGTTATTATTAACAACATTCTGTACTCTACTTGGGATTACATCTGGGATAGCTGTGTCTTATCCCTTTCCCCTGATCTACACTCTTAAAGCATACATTGAAAAAGTGTTTTAAATGGTTGGTTGTGTACCTAGTTCTATTGTGGAATAGTGAAGGAAATGCTGAATTTGCACTACCAGTTCAAATTCTATTTCTGGCACTAACCAGCTATTCAGTCATGGGTAAGATAATATCTGTATCCATTCGAGACCTCAATCTCTTCATCTCTCAAATGGGAGTGATTACACTTATACTACCTTACTTGGGGCACTGTTGTGAGGTAAAAGACTTGAGAAATCTTAACATTTTCTTGAAGTATGAGTTATGAAAATGGAACAAGCACAGATTCATCAGTTGCACAGACTTCAGTCTCAAAAGCTTCTCCTTATTTATAAAACTAGCTGAAAATGCCCGTCTCTAACAGATCAAATGACTATTGAATTTTTTTAGGTCTCATGATGTCTGGGCTAGGACCTAGAAAAGGTATACTAAGGAATTCCATTTCATGACTAGGAGAGAAAACAAGCAAACTACAGCAAATCAGGGCATGACTTCATTTCTTCAGTCTGTAGATATTAGCACTGCATGAAATTCTTTCTTGTTAGAAGGAATTTGAATAAGTAAGAAAGCACACAGAGACTCAGTCTGCAAAGTACTGTTTAGAATAGTATAAAAAATATGTGGGCAGTTGAAAGTAATGTCTTCCCCTTTTGGATAACAAAGCATTTTAGTCTCTTAAATCCTTATTGCTTTCTCATTTCTGTTGCAATTATCATGCATTCCTATTACTCTTCTATATTAGACTAAGCACTGCAGAAGGGCAGGGATTTTGCTATATTTTTCTTTGTATCTCTCCATGGCTCAGGCTGCTCCATATATACATATGTAAAGGCTGCTCCTTTAATAATTGCTTGTTGAATGGAATGGTATCAACTAGATGTCCACTGAAGTCTTTTCTCAATGTGAAAATCTGTGATTTTGTGAAAGAATAAAAGCTAGATATTTTGAGAGATAAAAGATACACGAGTAGATTGGCTTCACCAGGGGTAGTAGAAAGTGCTGAATGATGTTATATGGACACAAATGGCCACTCTTAGCTTCTGCTAATTATGAAGAATGTGGCTTTTTTATGACTTCTACTTTTAACATTTGAAGAGACAGTTGTGATGTAATGATCAGGGCGTGATATTTCAAGTGAGGAAGACTGGAGGGCTCTACCACAAGCTACCTTGGGTAAGACATTGACAAAACACTTCTCTCTCTCAGTTAAAGGTTAACTTGTATTTTTCTTGTTGGTCAGTTGTTTTCAGTCCAACTCTTTGTGAGCTCAATAGGAGTTTGGAAAGGATAATGATGTGTTAATTACTACTCCAGCTCATTTTTACTCATGAAGAAACTGAGGTAAAAAGGATTAACCAAGATTATAGTGTCTGAGACCAGATGTGAACTCAAGATTGTTTCTGACTAAAAGTCCAGAACTTTAGCTACTAAGCTGCTGACTTATATTATTTATGTCTCCTTTTATTTTATCCTCCTGAACTTTATGACCCTAGAAATAAAATGTATGATGATAAGGGAAGGGGGAAGGGAATAATAATTTGTTAAGTGACTACTTAGTGTCAAGCATTGGGCAAAGTGCTTTACAAATATTACCTCTTGATCCTCAAATCAATCCAGTGAAGTAGAATGTTATTATCTTCCAATAAACATACTTTACAAATGAGGAAACTGAGTCATGCAATGATTAAGTGACTTCTCCAGAATCACAAATTTGAGAACAGGCTAAATTAGTTTTTTTTTTTTTTCCCCCTGAAAATGTGTGGAGGGGAAGCTGAAAGTATGGATATTGCCATCATCCAGGGAATTCAATTTGAGATTAACCAAAAAATCCTGGAGTTGGGAACAGATCTGGGAACAGTTTCTGATCACACATATTCCTCACTTAACATCCCCAAAAGGTAAAAAATGGAGGATATCTGTGAGGTTGAAAATCCTTGGATTGATCAGAATGAGTTTTAAGAATTGCAATTCTTGTTTTAGATGACTGTACAGAATTAGGATAATAAGATTATAGCAATATAAAATAAGATAATATTTATTAAATACTTAGCATAGTTTCTGGCATGTAGTAGGTACCTAATATATGCTTGTTCTTTTCCTTTCCTGTAGATTTAAAAGAGATTAAGTCAAATAATCTAACTGAAGAAACTGGCATAGAAGTAGAAGTGACTTGCTTGAGGTCATATAGATAGTAGTCACCAGAGGTACATTTTGAAAACAGGTCTTGTGACTCTGGAGGCTAAATTTTCTTCAAATGTTCCTGTTCTCCAAAACTATCACTATCCCCAACTACCCCTTCCCCCCCCCAAAAAAAAAAAAAAGAAGTAAGAAAGAAAGAAAGTGGAACAAAGGAAGGGAAGGAGGAAAGGAGAGAAGGGAGAGAATGAGGGAGGAAAGAGGGGAGAGAAGGTTGGGTTTAGAAAGGAATGGAGGGAGAGAAGGAAGGAGGGAAGGAGGAAGAAGGAAGGGAGGAAGAAAATTTCAGAATCTTATCTGATAAAATCCAAACTATAGCATAGAGGCATGCAACAGATGGGAACATGGGATCCACTGGGGGAGTTTTGGCAGGAAACTTTAGCTGGCATTAGCAAAATATCTAAGTTAAGCATATTTAAAATTAAGCTTAGGCCTTTTATACATAAAGAGGCAGTAGGGGATATTAAAATAGAGCAATAGAAACTTTCTGGGGTTTGGATGAAAGGAGATGCATATACATATATCTTTAAAAGGTCAGAACATTTTCAGTAAGGGAGGTATAGTCAAATGAGAACTGGCATTTCTTTATTTTTTAGGACATTGAGTGATATGAGACAATGGGTGGGTGGGGAGTTAAGTGTCTGAAGTCAGATTTGAATGAAGGTACTCCTAACTAAAGAATTAATACTCTAACCATTGTACCACCTAGTTTCCATAAACAAATATTTCTTATAAGGGCTTCTTAAGTGCCATACATCCAGCTAAGTGCTGGGGATACAAAGAAAAGTCAAAACTAGACCATGCCTTCAAGGAGCTCACACTCCAAAGAGAGTCCTATAAGAAAGAGTTAAATAATGTAAACACAGTTATACCAATTTCACATGTGATGAAAATTTCTTTTAGAAAGATTAAATCATTTGCTCATGAAGAGTCATAATGACACTGAGTGGAACAGTCAATAGCTGGACCCACATCAGGGCTCTTTCCATTCCACTATCTCTCAAGCCTAGTATTACTTTTAAGTATCACAGACAATGATAAAGTACAATGATGTCAGGAGGAAGGGGATCAAATTCTGAGGGGCCTTGAAGTCATGCCAAACAAGAATAGGTTAGTGAACTGGTGATATTTTTCCTAGAAAAGAGAAAGCTGAGAGGGTGACAGTAGCAGCCCTCAAGTTTTTGAGTGGTCAACCAATGAAAAATAGATTTAACCAGTAGGTGGGAAAGTGGCTAAAATCTAGAACTGGAATCAAAAGGACATGATTCCAAATTCCTTGTCACTACTTCAGTTTCTCATTTGTAAAATGGGGAAAATGATAGCAACTACTTTCCAAGGTTTTTGTGAGGATTAAATGAGATAATTTATGCAAGGCACTTTGCTAACTTTAAAGCTCCATTTCAATTCTCAACAGTGATAATAATAACAATAATAAACTTGTTCTGCTTTATTACATCAGAGGAAAAATTAGGAACCAAAGAAAGAAAAAATGTGGAAGACTTTATTTAGTCAAAGTACTTACTTGGTATTTCAAGCAAAGCAAAAAAAAAAACTCCATCACATTATAGGAACAGTGACCAGCATACAAATGCTGTTTTCTACTTTCTCAAGGAACACAAGGTGAAACTATCACCTATTCAAAGAGTTAATTAATGTTAGCCTTAAACCCTATTCAGAGTAATTGCTTCCCTCTGGCAGCATCACCTAGCAATATATAAGTTGTATGATTTTATTTCTACCCCATGAAAAGACAACTGAGAAAAATTACTCTTCAAGAGAGTTAAAAATTTGGACCACCCAATACTCAGGAGAAAAGGTAACAATATCCTTTTGTAAAAGACACAGCCACAATCTATCCCTCTGACCATTCATATCCTTTATCCCAATACTATGGTATATTGAGCTTTAAAGATGCAACCATTATTCCACATTATCCTTGCCTTTGAGAATCACAAAAGTTTTAGAGCAGAAATACATGATATCAATAGGTGATGAGATTCCCATCAAAAAATGGAAGACCATTTTTCTCTTATAGAAACCAAGTCTGTTTCAGGTATGTGTGGATGTAAATGATAGCTAGGTCTCTCAGAAATTCAGAATTTAATTTTATCTCACTTTAGCAATCATCCTAGGTAGCTAGATGGCACAATAGGTCTGGAGACAGGAAAACATGTTCAAATCTAGCCTCAAACACTAACTTTATGGCATTGGGTAAGTAACTGAACTTCTGATTATCTCAGTTTCTTGTTCTGTAAAATGGGTATAATAAAAGCATCTATTTTCTAAGGTACTGAGGATTAAATGTAAAGCATTTTGCAAACCTTGAAAAGCTATATAAATGCAAATTGTTTATATTTGTTTTTTGGCTGTTGCTTTAGTTTTCTACTATGTCATGCATTTTCAACTTCTCTGTTGTCACCTGTGCTAACTATATCAGTAGGTCAGTCAGAGGTACTCCTTGAACCCAGGTCTTCCTGAATTCAAGCAATTCTTTGCTGAGGCAAATTGCTACTTAGCCTGAATCACTGAATGACTGTTGCCTCAGCCAAATGGAAACCTGTTAAAGATCTTAGCATGAATAAGCCAAGATTTTCCTATTTCATCCAGTGCCATGTGCAGTCACCCTGCTCTATATCTGGCTACTGGACCCAGATGACTCTGGAGAGGAAAGTGAAGCAGGTGACCTGGCATAGGCTTCCTCACTTAAATCCAATTCACTTGCATGTCATGGCATTACCTCCCTGTTTTCACGATCCTCTCTTAAGACAACCCACTTTATCAACTACTCCATGCTGAACGTATTTTTGTCTTTTTTTCCCCCTGAGACAATTTGGGTTAAGTGACTTTCCCAGGGTCACACAGCTAGGAAGTATTAATTGTCTAAGGCCAGAGTTGAATTCAGGTCCTCCTGACTTCAGGGCTGGTGCTCTATTCACCTAGCTGCCCCTCTTGTCTCTCTTTTTAAGAAGAATAATCTGAAATTCCAAAAGCTTAGATGATTTTCTCAAGGATACACAGGAACTATCAAAGCCATGATTCAAACCCATGTCTCAAGTCAGACTTTAATGCTCCTTTTCCCTACCTCATGCTTGTCTGGTTTAGATTAAAAAATAAAAGTTCATTCTGGATTTATCTGAAAACCAGGAGGAATCTCAGCACAAGAGTGTGAAACAAATTCACAAGATTCCTTCATAGCTATTGTAAAGTCTCCCTCAGCTAGAGTACCCAGTATACATTAAAGTATTAACTTTGTGATCATCCAAGAGAAAATCCTTGCATAGACAAAAAAGAATTTCCAAGTCTGCAGAAAGTCTGCTAAGTTCAGGGACAACTAGTGAACAACAAAAACTCTCTCGTAACAAATATTCCCCCCAGAGATTTATTAAGGATTTTCACTACAATTTCTTTCAATTCTATAAACACATTTCTCATCCAATGACCTTTTCTCATTTACCATCTAACCAGCTGGCCAGAGAGAATCCCCAGGGCCTTGCTAGTTTCAACTAGAGACACTGTGCAGTGTCATCTGTTCCCATGGGTCAGTGACCTTCTGGACATTGACAGTATGCACATCCATCTAACCCTGTACTTTTCTCCTGGGAACCATCCTTGCAGCACAAGAGGCCCATGACAGGGCCTCCTGACCTTGGTTAGTTTATGACACATCATAAAAGAGAGCTAGCATTCTTCCCCTAAAATCTAGTCAGCTACAAATTATCCATCTGTTCATCTATGCCCTTTACCCCAACACAGTGTGGTATACTGGGTCTGAAAGATGAAACCATTATTCCAAAAGTTCCTGTTTAGTATCTTGGCCATGTCCTATTTCTGTCTCTGTCAGTCTATCTCTATCGCTCTCTGTCTGTCTCTTGCTCTCTTTCTCCAACTATCTGTCTCTTTTTCTGTGTGTTTATCTCTCCTTCTGTATGTCTCTCTGCTTCTGCCTCAGTTTCAGTGTCTCTGTCAGTCTGTGTCTTTGTCTCTCTTTGCCTGTCTCTGTCTCTCTCTTTCTCTCCTTTCTCTCTGCCTCTCTCTGTGTCTCTGTCTCTGTCTCTGTCTCTGTCTGTCTCTGTCTCTCTCTCTCTCTCTCTCTCTCTCTCTCTCTCTCTCTCTCTCTCTCTCTCTCTCTCTCTCTCTCTCTCTCTCTCTCTCTCTCTCCCTGAGAGCCTCAAGTTGCCTCTTTAGAAATATTATGTCTTGCTACTGACATAAAAAGATATCTATAGATATATGAGATTGTTTTCTACTATGTGTTTATCTATAGTTATATAGCAGAAAATAATTCAATTCTAACACTAGTAAACCATAAATACAATGCATTGAATGAAAAATAATGCTTTATCTTAGTCAAATCTTGAAGAAAACCTTAAGGTTTATTTAGAGAAAGTAATGAAAAGATGTTATGTAGACTCTGAAATTGTCTTTGGCCATTTTAGGAACTTTATATGTCATAATCAATTGCTCAATATATTTTCATTAATTTTTTTTCTATGAGCTAAGCTTTGTGCTTAGTAATGTGGAAATAAAGGGGGAAAAACACAATTCTTGTCCTCAAAGTGGTCACATTCTAATGGAGAAAATGACATGTAACCAGATAAGTACATAGAAGATAAATGGAGAGAGTTGATGGGAAACAGAGAAGCTTTATTCTCAATGCATCATAAGATATGGAGTTGGAAGAGATCATAGGAATAACTTAACTCTATTCTCTCATTTAAAAACTGAAATCTGGTACATACTGGTGGGACTTTTCCAGAAGGAGTTGCATCCAGAAATCCCAATCCCCAAATATAGCCTCTCTACTTACAAATGCTGCTTGTTCTCTTTACTAGTTTTGAGTGATCAAAAACAAATCAATTAGCTTCTTTCTGCTTCCATAACTTCACATATAAATTAGGACTAAAAACAGTACCTATATCCAAGTGCAGAAAAGAAGGATCTGGTGTGCTATGGCCATGGAGTTACAAAGAGTCAAACATGCCTGAATCGCCACAACCACACAATTACCACCACCACTACCACAATAACCAAAACCACAATCACCATGACCATGACCACAACCACCATCATCGTTACCACCATCACAATAACAACCTCTCAGAATTAGTATGAGGAATAAATGAGATATTTGTAAATGTTTCATAAACCTTACAATTCTATCTAAATGCTATTATTATATTTATTTGGATTAACATAATTTTATTTATTAGCATTATATTTACTGTTACTTTAACTCATAGGATTTCTATATATTTTATATGTGTGAGATATATACATTAACCCACATCATCATCCTTTTCTCTGAGTAATTAGTTCTGGATACTTCATTTCAAGAAAGATACTGATAAGCTATATAGAGTCTAGAGGACAGCTAAGAGGATAAATGTCCTTGAAACCATACAACTTGAGAAACAGTTCAAAGAACTAGGGTTAGTTGATCAAGCAAAGAATAGTCTTAAGTATGGCTAGCATGGCAGGTTCCTTTATCTATCTGAAGGGCAGTCACATGGAAAAGGGAATCAAGTTAGTCTTGGAGGATAAAACCCAGCATCATTTGAATTTCATATAAAGAAAATAGTTTCCTAAAACTTATAGATACTTATCAAAAGTGAAGCAAGCAATCTGATCTTGGAAAATAATATGCATAAGGACAACTGTGTCAATGGAAAAAACAGCAACAAGTATACAAATGAAAGTAAAATGTCAATACTAGACCTTCATCCCAAAGGAGAAATTTCAGTGTGCATCTTGCCTTTTTTTATAGGGGTAGCTGATTATTGGTATAAGTGTCAGAATCAGATGATATGTTGACTAGTTTCAATGAAATGGTCCCCCTTTTTTTTTCTTTGTCACTGTCTAGGATGGGGGAATGGATATTCTGGGAAACATAAGCAAAATATACATTTTTTAAGAAAAATAAAAAATACTTCCTATCAAGTAGAGTTGTCCATAAGTAGAATGGTTGCTTCAGAATGTTGTTTTCTCTCTGAGAGATCATCAAGAGACTTGGTGATCACTTGTAAGGGTATAACATAAAGAGGAGTTAGTTGTGGTTTAATCTAGCTGACTCAGGGTTCTTTCAACTATGAGATGCTAGAATTCTGCAATACTCTAACAAATGAAATGCAGCCTGAATAGATATAGGCTTTCCTAATCAGAGAGGCTAAAATCCTTGAAGGAGAAGGATGAAGATTTTAGCACATAGCCTTGCTCCAGAGGCCAAGAAAACAGAAAGCAAACTCTTGCAGGATCAAAGCCAGAAATTCATAAAAATCCAAGGGAGGACATATCAGAAGCTGGGATATCTGCACATTCACTCAGAATGGGGCCAGACAAATACCCCAAAGGGGAGACTACAGCTGACAGAAGATCTGCCTCACACAAAAAATCAGCCTGAGGCAGCTGGCTGTTCTGGGAGTGTGGGCCAGTTTCCATCTTTAATCAGCTGATGGCAATGTGCCTGCTAGGCAATAACAACCTCCACTATCAGCCTACACCTTCCTAGTGTTCAAAAATTGGTAGAAGGTAGAGGCAAAGCCTGAGCCATTACAATAAATACATTTTGGCAGTCTTTTGGAGCTTCACAATATCACAACACACTGTTTTGGACATGACATGTTTACTAGTTGGGAAATGGCCCATGGTAAATTTGAACTTGCTAAACATAACCACAGAATTTGGTGATGTGATATGACTTAGGCAGGGGATGAGGAGCTGGATTTGTCAGCACACTGATCTAGATTCAAATCCTACTTTTCACATCTAGGTAAGTCCCTTCATCTTTCTCAACTTCAGTTTCCTTATCTGTGAAAGAACTGTTAAGAGACTCAAATGAATTATTTTAAGTAATGGCTTTTTATTTTCAAAGGACATGCAAAGATACTTTTCAACTTTCATCCTTGCAAAACCTTGTATTCCAAGTTTTTTCTCCCTCCCTTCTCCCCACCTTTCCCTACACAGAAAGTAATCTATGTTAAACGTGTGCAATTCATCTATATATTTTTCCACAATTATCTTGTTGCACAAGAAAAGTCAGATCAAAAAAGAAAAAAAATAAGAAAGAAAACAAAAAGCAAGCAAATAAAAACAAAGGGAAAAACATTATGTTGTGATCCACATTTAGCTCCCATAGTCCTTTTTCTGGAGCAGATGACTCTCTCCATCACAAGATTTTTGGAATTGGCCTGAATGAACTCACTCTTAAAAAGAGTCCACCAGAACTGATCATCACATAATTATGTTGTTGCATAAGGTTCTCTTGTTTCTCCTCGCTTCATTTAGCATCAGTTCATATAAGTCTCTCAAAGTCTTTCTGAAATCATTCTGCTGATTCTTATAGAACCCTAATATTCCATAACATTCATATACCATAACTTATTTAGCCATTCTCCAACTGATGGGCATCTACTCAGTTTCCATTTCCTTGCCACTACAGAAAAGGCTGCCACAGAAACTAGGTATTGACCCATACTTAACACTGTACACCAAGATAAGGCCAAAATAGGTTCATGATCTAGACATAAAGAATGAAATTATAAATAAATTAGAGGAACATAGGATAGTTTACCTCTCAAACCTATGGAGGATGAAGGAATTTGTGATCAAAGAAGAACTAGAGATCATTATTTATAACAAAATAGAAAATTTTGATTATATTAAGTTTAAAAGTTTTTGTACAAACAAAACTAATGCAGATAAGATTAGAAGGGAAGCAATAAACTGGGAAAACATTTTTTTTTTACAGTCAAATAAAGGCCTCATTTCTAAAATATATAGGGAATTGACTCAAATTTATAAGAAATCAAGCCATTCTACAACTGATAGTCAAAGGATATGAACAATTTTCAGATGAAAAAATTGAAACTTTCTAATCATATGAAAAGGTGCTTCAAATCATTATTGATCAGAGAACTCTGAGATAACACTACACACCTCTTAGATTGGCTAAGATGACAGGAAAAGATAATGATGAATGTTAGAAGGGATGTGGAAAAACTGGAACACTGATAACATTGTTGGTGGAATTGTGAATGAATCTAACCATTCTGGAGAGCAATATGGAACTTTGCTTCAAAAGTTATCAAACTGTGCATACCCTTTGATCCAGCAGTGTTACTACTGGGCTTATATTCCAAAGAGATCTTAAAGAAGGGAAAGGGACCCATATGTGCAAAAATGTTTGGTGCAGGCTTTTTTGTAGTGGCTAGAAACTGGAAATTGAATGGATTCCCATCAATTGGAGAAAGGCTGAATAAATTGTGGTATAGGAATGTTATGGAATATTATTGTTCTGTAAGAAATGACCAGCAGGATGATTTCAGAAAGGCCTGGAGAGACTTAAATGAACTGATGCCAGGTGAAATGAGCAGGACCAGGAGATCATTATACATTCAACAACAAGTCTATATGATGATCAATTCTGATGGAAATGGCTCTCTTCAACAATGAGATGATTAAAACTAGTTCCAATTGTTCAGTAATGAAGAGAATCAGCTACACCCAGAGAGAAAATTGTGGGAAATGAGTATGGACCACAATATAGCATTTCCACTCTTTCTGTTATTGTTTGCTTGCATTTTTGTTTTTTTTTTTACTTTCTAGATCCAATTTTTCTTGTGCAGCAAAATAACTGTATAAATATGTAATAAAGTATTGTATACTTTAACATATTTAACATGTATTGGACTACCTGCCATCTAGGGGAAGGGGTTGGAGGAAGGAGGGGAAAAGTTGGAACAGAAGGTTTTGCAAGGGTCAATATTGAAAAATTACCCATGCATATGTTTTGTAAATAAAAAGCTATAATAATAATTAAAAAAGAAAAAAACACAAAAGGCTGCCACAAACATTTTTGCACATATAGATAATTTCCCCTTTTTATGATCTCTTTAGGATAGAGACCAAGTAGAGACACTGATAGATCAAAGATTATTCACAGTTTGATAGTCCTTTAGGCATGGTTCCATATTGCTTTCCATAATGGTTGGATCACTTCACAAATCCACCAATAATATATGTATCCCAGTTTTCCTACATCCCCTGCAACATATATCATCTTTTCCTATCATTATAGCCAAAAGACTTCATTGAATTAATATATTATCTATGATAAAAGCACTTTGTAAACCTCAATTGAGATTTCCTTCAGTTTCTCCTGTTGATATTTTGTTTTTACATGGTTGTTTGGACATTATCTGCAAGTTTATGCAGTCATTGAGAATAGGGATTGGTTTTGTCTCTTTATATCTCCATTTCTCAGCATAGTGTGTGACACAATAATTGCTTAAAACTATTTCTTGACTCAATTTATTGACTAAATAGATGTAAACTTTGTTGTTGTAGTTGTTGTTATTGAAAAATCAAGTACCCAGCCTTTTCATTTTATAGTAATTTTTTTATTATTAAATGGTTTGCTAGTTCACTGGAAAATGGGATTAGAACATAGGTTTTCAATTCTATATTCTGCTCACTTCCTCCAGAGTTCTTTCTCCTGGACTGGACTGTCCTAGGCTGGATATCCTATCTTTTTGTCTTTTACCCAGATTTGCCAATCCAATGGTATAAACTGCTATATTTTAACTCTCCCAAACTATCATACAAAAAACTTTATGTAATCAATCTTAAATTCTTTGCTATTCTTTTCTTTTCACGTCTTGTTTTTCTAACTAAATCCATCATACCCTCTCTGAACATTCACACACACACATATACACACAGACACACACACACACATCATACACACATACACATACACATAATTCTGAAACATCCGGTCTTGCTACTCAATCTCTATATTCCTACAGTCATAGCATCTATCACACCTTTGATCATCTTACTTCCTCCTCCCTAGAATTCCCTTATTAGAAAACCCCTTGACTGATCCTCAAAATTCATTTTTTTCCTCTAAGTTTCTCATCAATCCTTCTGACTTATACAGAATAATTTTATTCCCACCCCAATTCCATACTGTTCCTCTAATGTAAAATAATTCTACCACCCCAATGGCTAGATTAAAGCAAATAAACTCACTCTCTGCTTAGAAATCCCTGAGACAATTTCTTTAAAAAAAAGAAAAAAATACAATTTCTTAATCTTCCTTGCTTCCCAATATATCTCCATTATGCATAGGGAAAATTTTAAAACTACAAAATGAAATAATTTTAGGGATTATCCATTTTCAGCCCTTTATTTTACAGATGGGGAAACTGAGGCTTTCATCTGATCAGAGGCTTGTTTATCTAAGGCCCCTTAGCTTTCAAATGGTAGTGTCAAGATGAGAATCCAGGTTTTTGGAATGCAAACCAGTGCTTTCTTCATTTTACCTTATATTTCTCCTCAGCTCCACAAGCTACCTCCCTTTTACATCATTCAAAAACTTAGTAGAATTTAATTTCTTCCAGAAAGAGAGTTGGGATTTTTCCCCAACACTATTTTGTCTAAACATTCAATTTCCAGGCCAATTGCCTTGTACTAAATGTAAATGTGGTATTTATTCTTTCCATTTTTTAAAATGCTTAGACAGTATCTCCATATCTATGTGGCCTTTACTGCATATATCTGTTACTAGCTTTCTGTTCTGCCCCAAATAGAAGATTACATTTGGGTGAAGATATTTCTATTTAATTTGCTTTGTATCCCACTAAGTATAATATCATGAGCAGATAAATGAGTTCATAACAAATATGTTTGACATTTTCTCTTTAAAAATTAAAATCAAATGTGAACATTTTAGAGTGTATCCATATTGGAAATAGCATAAGACTGAGAAACAAATGAGATTCTATTGTCAGCTCTGTTATTAAATTACTATGTGACCTTGAGAAAAACTTTTTTTTATGTCTCTGGGCCTCCTTTTCTTCATTTTACAAATTCAAGAAATTAGAATAAATGAGTTATAAGGATCTTTCTAAAGTGTATCAGAAGGCAATGTGATAGTATGTTGGAAAGAGGAGTAGATAAGGAGATAAAGATCTTGGTCCTAACTCAAAGAGAAGAGCAGTGGATTTGGAACCAGAAATTTTGGCTTTTGATTTCAGGTCTCCCACTGATTATTTGAATGACTGAGACAAGTCACTCTGGTTTCAGCTACATTCTCTGGAATAGGAGATGATTGGATTAAATAAGTAGATGCTATCATTATTTTATAGATGAGGAATCATAGGCTGAGAGAGAGAGGTAAAGCTTCCCATCCAGTGTTACACAGTTGATAAGTGTCAGATAAAACTTCCAGCTCTATGATTCTGTGTGATCATTTAGGACAAATGGATTTACCTTATTGTTTCTCTAGATTCTACATTAGTGATACTTTGAATGCTACATATACCAAAGAGAGAAGGAAAAAGGAAGTGAGGGAGGGAGGGAGGGAGGAAAGAAAGTAAGAAGAAAAGAATAAAGGAGAAAGAAGGAAGGAAAGAAGAGAGAGAAAAGGAAAGGGGGAGAAAGACAAAAAAAAGAAGGAAGGAAGGAAGAGAAGGAGGGAGGGAGGGAAGAAGAAAGGAAAGGAAGGAGGGAAGGGGGAGGATAGAAGAAGGAAAAGGGAGAGGAAGGAATGAAGAATAGGAGGGAGAGAAGAAGGATGGAGGAAAGAAGGGAAGGGAAAGAGGGAAGAGTACAAAAGAGAAAAAGAGAGAAAGAAACAATAAAGAAGAAAAAGTAAAAGCAGAATGGAAGAAAAGAGACAAAGAAAGAAAGAAAAGAAAAGAAAAAAGGGAGAAAGAAAAGCAAAGAGCAAAAGAAAGAAAAAGAAGGAGAAAGAAACTGAAAAGAAAATGAACCAAAAGAAAAGCTTTATAAACTTAAAATGCTGATTTGCTGTATGCTACACCATAAATGATACAATTCATTAAAACGAAAGACTTTAAAAGCCTGTAAAACTTAGCTCCTGGCTGGCAAATTGATGGCAGCTTGGTGTCATAATGGATAGAGCACGATTCAGGAATACCTGAGGTCAACTCCTCTCTGAGACACTTACGGTCTGTGATCCTAAGAAAGCAATTTAGCTACTCTCAACCTCAGTTCCTCACATGGAAAATGGAGGCATTAATAGCATCTCTCTTACAAACGTATGAGCATCAAATGAAATAAGCTATGCAAAGTCGAGTGAAGAAGCATTTAATAAGAGCCTACCATGTGCAGCTTTGTGGACTTTACACTGATATATAGACACTTTTATCCAATATTTTTCTGGATACCCTTCTTTCTCTCAAATAAGTATTAAATTTGCCATGTGATCAAGGCTCTAAGGTCTGTCTTTTATACTTTTGGAACACACAACAAACAGCAGGTAGTTAGCATACATATTGATCCATTAAATAGAGAAGATATCATCAGTGTAAGAAAAACACTACATTAATACATATGAGCTCTAATTATTATCACCATGTCTTACAACTGTGGAAACTGAGGCTCAGAGGAACTCAAACACTTGCCCAGGGTCACATACCCAATCCTTCGTAGATCCAAGTCTAGTACTTTAGCCCCAGACCAGAATCATCCTATATAGGGTCTCAGAAGTGGATGTGGGGGGGTCACAAAATTATGATTTATTTGTAATAAATATTTGTCTATATACTTATTTTATATGAGGCCATGTTAAAATTTTCTCAGGCAAAAAGGGTTGCAAGTAGAAAAAAGTTTAAAAAATCCTGCTTTAGCCTGTCTTATTAACTCTTCGTTCAAATAGATGACTTGTTTCCCATTAAGAAAATGAAATTCCACCTAATAAGGGAGGATGTAGAAAGTGTTTGCTTCAAAATGCCCTTTTATAGCTACAAGTGGCAGCCCAATGGATTTCTAATATCAAAAGGGCAAAGGAAAGAAAGCTTGGACCCTTTAATAAAGGTACCATTAAATGCTTTCAATTAGGATTTTAGATCTCTGAAGCTCAGAAGCTGAGGAAAAGCTCCAGTTTTCATTCAGTAATCACTTCTTTCCTTTGTGTTGGGCTCCTTTTCTGCTGCACAGGCTCCTACTGGGATTAGGCCTCTATGGCACATGATGCTATCTTGTCATGCTGTGATATGAAAAGAGATGTGTAGGGGCTGTGTTAGGGAAGGAATGGAAAATGAGAAGGAAAGCTAACTCAAGCTAATAATAGAAGAGCCATGAATGAAAATTTGCTCATTCACCTCTGTTTCTAAACATTCACAGCTTATAGAGCCTAAAAACAATTCAACTTAAAGGGCTTTTTGAGACCTCTCTGAAAGAAATTGTTTTTATTTCAGCGAATTACCTCCTATTTCCTATATTTTGTTTTTCACAAGTGTATTTGTGGGTAAGGGAACTCCAATCAATTTTTTTTCTTTATTTTTTTTCTCAAAGCATATTTTTAAATAACTTTCCTTATTTTTCAAGATTTTTTTCTTCTTTTCTAAGTTTTTTTTTTTGCAACATGGCTATTATAAAAACATTCTGCATTTCTACAAAGACATAATCCCCATAAAATTGCTTGCCTTGTCAAAGGGAGGCGTAAAAGAAAGGAATTTAGAAGTCAAAGTTTCAAAAAATGAATGTTAAAAATTGTTTTTCCATATAATTAAGAAAAAATGAAAACTTCAAAAGTCTTATTAAATATTAATTTCTACTCTATATAACTATATTCTGTTTACTTTGTAGATCATTTTAGGTTGCAATAAAACTTACTTTGCTTTACAGAATATCATATTCCAGTCTCTAACACCCTTAATTGTGTGATATCTTGTGTGATTCTTTCCTTGTGAGGCCTGGGTTTCTCCAATCATTTTCTATCTTTTATAACAAATTATTTTTAATGTGTTGACATATTACGTATATTTATTTTTATTTTCAAATCAACCTCTATCGGATCCATCATAGAACCTGATTCTTTGTAAAAAAGGAGAAAAGGAGAGAAAAAAAAAAACATATCAACTGTTTCTGATGATACTTACCATGTTCCACACCCACAGTTTTCTCACTCCTGCCTATAGTGTCAAAATTTAAATAGAAACAATGGAAAAGCTATTTCAGACTTAAAATGACCTTCCAACTGGCCTTCTATAGCCATTCCTCACACAGCTGTCAGACTGCCACTGGTAAAATATAAGTTTGATTATGTTATTGCCTTGCTCAAGGAACTTCAATGGCTTTCTATTCCTTCTAGAATAAATTTTAAACATTTCTGTTTAGCATTTAAAGCCTATCCCAATCTGACTTTAACCTATCTTTCTAGGCTGATTCTTTATTCTATTATTTTATATACCCAACGATTCAAAGTTGTTATCTTTGCATATACAGTTTGTCCAAAACTAGAACTCTCTTACTTTTGACCTCACCTTTATGTAATCCCTAATTCCCTTCAGGATTCAACTAGGTCTGCTATCGCACACAATAATTCTTTTTCTGTATTATTGTTCTGTAAGAAATGACCAGCAGGATGATTTCAGAATGGCCTGGAGAGACTTACATGAACTTATGCTGAGTGAAATGAGCAGGACCAGGAGATCATTATATACTTCAACAACAATATTATATCATGATCAATTCTTATGGACGTGGCCCTCTCCAACAATGAGATGAACCAAATCAGTTCCATTTGTTCAATAATGAATAGAACCTGCTACGCCCAGCAAAAGAACTCTGGGAACTGAAATCTTTGGAATACACTACATAGCATTTCTAATCCCTCTGTTTTTGTCTGCCTGCATTTTTTATTTCCTTCACAGGTTAATTGTACATTATTTCAAAGTCCAATTCTTCTTGTGCAGCAAAACAACTATATATATATATATGTATATATATATGTTGTATTTAACATATGCTTTAACATATTTAACATTTATTGGTCTACCTACCATCTGGGGGAGAGGATAGGGGGAAGGAGGGGAAAAATTGGAACAAAAGGTTTTGCAATTATCAGTGCTGAAAAATTACCCATTCATATATCTTGTAAATAAAAAGCTATAATAAAAAGAAAAAATAAAATTTTAAAAATAAAAATAATAATAATAATTATTTTTCTGCTATACCCAGGTTATTAGTGTTTTCCACCACTCCTATGCTTGTTACTTTGTATGTATGTGAGTATATATAATTTAATTCTTTTAATCTATCTATCTATCTATGTAAATACTTATATAGTTAAAATCTTACATCTCGATGGAAAGGATCTCAGAAGTTTGATCTTCTCATTTTGCTGATAAGATTGCTAGGTGGCACAGTAGACACACACATTGGACCCAGAATTAAGAAGGTCTAAATTCAAATAGCTTCAAACATTAGTTGTGTGACTTTTAATAAGTCACATAATTTCTATCTGTCTCAGTTTCCTCAAATATAAAATGAGGGATCTAACAGCATTTATTCCCGGGGTTGTTGTGCAGGTCAAATGAGATAATGTTTGTAAAAGTACTCAGGCACTGTGTGTGTGTGTGTGTGTGTGTGTGTGTGTGTGTTTTTTCTATTAGCAGTATAAGAACAATTATCACCTCATTCAATATGGTGTATTGTTTTGATTGATGAACTGAACTAAATTTTATTTCACTTTAATTTAGCCAGTGACTTTCCAACCACTGCTTCAGTAATAAAATACTGGCTATGTATTTGATCTGTAGCAAAATATAGTCCAATACCAATCAGCTTGCAAAGCTGGTATTGAGCAATGTAAATATTAGTCTCCTTACTTTATAGATCAGGAAACTGAGTCTTTGAGAGGTTAAAAATCTCTGCCCATATCACATAGCTCATAAGTAGCAGTACTTGGATGAATCTCCTTTTTCTGATTGTGGGTCCAGGTTTTTTTTTTTTTCCCTTCATTCCATGCTAGTAGAAGATCTGAATGTCATCTCTATTTAAAAGTTGTGAAAAGCTTTTAAAAAATTTTTATTTAACTGCTTTGCTAATAATATCCCTATGAATTCTAATTTTATTTGTGGTTTTCCAAGAGTTAGAAGTACAGCTATACCAATGGCATTGCATTTCTCAGACTATAGACTAAAGTTATACATCTATTGGTGTTGGGAGAGATGTGATACTGACCTTTCAGTGAGCTGTTTGTGTGATAACAATGGAACAAAATAGAAAGGGAGATTAAGAATGGAAGATATGAGGAAAACGGCTGCTGCTAACAATTTCAACTTCTCAACAATAATCCATATGAGTTCACAGGACTATTCATTCATAAATGTAAGGTTATCTTATAGACCATTAAATAATGATAATAAATACTGTTTTTCTTTACTTTATAGTTGCAAAGTGTTTTTCTCTCTCTCTCTATATATATATAGATATGTATATATCTATATATATATATAAATACATACACACACACACAAACACACACACACACACACACACATATATATATATATATATATATATATGTGATCTCATGTGATACACACAAAGATCTTCTGAGGTGGTAGCTATTATTACCCCCATTTTATAGACAAGGAAACTGAGGCTGAGAAATTATGTGATTTGAAGCAGAATTCAAATTCAGGGCTTCTGGACTCTCAGTCCAACACTCTACCTATAGAGGCATTTAACTGCCTCTAGTTCAACCCTTCTCAATTTTCAGAGAAGGAAACTAACACCTACACATATATTTCAAATATATTATTAATCTTCCTAATTCATCACCTTCTGTGATTTTTTGGCTACTTCTTTACCCTGGGTCACAAACTTCCTCTCTTCTTTCATGTTCCCTCTTTGGCACAGTTATTTTCCATTTCCATCTTGGGGAGAAATTATGAGAAGAAAAAGAAATTGTTCTAAGATTATATAAATGGATCAGAATCTATGTAGCTAAAAACAGGAGAAGGGGGTCAGGGTACCTACCTAGTCATTAAACATAGTTTAAAAAGCATTCAAGAGTTACCTTAAAAACCACAGGACATTCTGAAGGAAATAAAGCCTTCTGCCAGAGGCAAGGGAATCTGGAGGGAATGGGAAGAGGTTCAACAAATGGAAAAAAAAAAAAAAAAAAAAAAAAAGGAAAAAATTTTACAAAAACTCTTTCTTATCTACTTAAAAAGAATGGCAAGTTGTCCACAATACATACACATTTCCACAATCATCTTCATTATTTCACCATGTTATGGAAATGCTTATTTTATTCTGTAAATTTAAAGTAAAATAAATTTTTAAAAATTGAAAGGAAGGCATTTATGCATTACCTGAGAATCCCATGATTTCCTCTGTCATTTTTAGGAGGAAAATGTAAGGATGAATGAAAAAGCATTTATTAGTTACAAGATTCATGAAATATAAGTAATTATATATTATATAAGTATAATATAATATAATATAAACATAATTAAAGATATAACTAAAGAAAACTCTTATTTGTAGTCCATTTTATTTATTTGCTTATTTATTTAGTTTAAATGCATCTTTATTCTCAAAGGTAATTTTTTAAAAGATTTTTATTTTCAAAATATATACATGAATAATTTTCAACATTTAGCCTTACAAATACTTGTATTCTGATTTTTTCCCTCCCTTTTCTCCAGTAGGTAGAGTTGAAAGGGAAGAACATTCTAGGCATATAGAACAGCCAGAATTAGGTGTCAATGGATGTAAGAACATAATGGTAGGAAGTAAGGTATAAAACTGAAGAGATCAAAAGGCCTAGGTCAAGCAGAACTTTGAACTTCAAACAGAAGATTTTATATTGTATTTGGTTCTGTTGGTAGACAGGGAACCAATGGAGTGTATTGAGTCAGGGTTGGAGGAGATGAGTATTATGATCAGATATTTGCTTTAGGAAAATCACTCTGATGCTTAGTGGAGGATGGATTAGAGTGGAGAAGGAATTGAGGCAGGAAGACTTATTCCCTCAATATTGCTATTTTTATTATTAAAGCTTTTTTATTTTTAAAACATATGCATAGATAATTTTCAATGTTCCCCTTTGCAAAAACTTGTGTTCCAATTTTTTTTCTTCCCTTCTCCTTACCCCCTCCATAGACAGCAAGTGATCCAATATATGTGATTTACATGTAATTTTTTATACATATTTCCACAAATATCATGCTTTCCAAGAAAAATCAGATCACAAAGGAAAAAAAAAATGAGAAAGGAAACAAAATGCAAGCAAGCAACAATAAAAAGAGTGAAAATACTATGTGGTTCACATTCAGTTCCCACTGTCCTCTCTCTGGGTGTATATGGCTTTCTTCATTACAAGATCATTGGACCTGGCCTGAATCATCTCATTGTTTATGAGAGCCATGTCCATCAGAATTGATCATTGGTTAATCTTGCTATTGCCATGTATAATGTTGGCCTGGTTCTGCTCATTTCACTCAGCATCAGGTGATGTAAATCTCTTCAGACCTTTCTGTATTCATCCTGCTGATTATTTCTCATAGAAATAATATTCCATATTATTCCATAACATTCATATACCATAACTTATTCAGCCATTCTCCAATTGATGGACATCCACTCAGCTTCCTGCCATTACAAAAAGAGCTCCCACAAACATTTTTGCACATATGAGCCTCTTTCCCTCCTTTATGATCTCTTTAGAATACAAGCCCAGTAGAGACACTGCTAGATAAAGGGTATGGACAGTTTGATAGCCCTGTGAGCATAGTTCCAAATTGCTCTCCAGAATGGTTGGATCTATTCACAGTTCCATCAACAATGTGTTAGTATCCCAGTTTTCCTACATCCCTCCAACATTTGTCATTATCTTTTCCTGTCTTCTTAACCAATATGAAAAATGTGTAGTGTTACTTCAGAGCTGTCTTAATTTGCATTTCTCCGATCAATAGTGATTTATAGCACCTTTTCATATGACTAGAAATTATTTTAATTTCTTTATCAAAAAGTTGCCTATTCATATCCTTTGACAATTTATCAATTGGAGAATGACTTGAATTCTTATAAATTTAAGTCAATTCTCTATTTTAGAAATGAGGCTTTTATCAGGACCACTGTATGTAAATTTTTTCACAGCTTATTGCTTTCATTCTAATCTTGTCTGCATTAGTATTGTTTGTACAAAGACTTTTTAACATAACATAATCAAAATTATCTATTTTGCATTCAACAATGTATTCTAGTTCTTCTTTGGCCAATTTGTAGTCCATTTAAAAATAATTTCATGTCTTTCTCCCCTTAAGTAAAGATAAAATCATTCTAAAGCCTTGGAAGAATATTATACAAATATGTGAATCAGAAATGTGATATAAAGAACTGAACACTAGACAGAGTCCAGGAAACCTAGCTCACACAATTCTCTGTGTTTGACATAGAGTAGATGCTTAATAAACATTAGTTGACTGATGACTCCATCTTCAGAGCTTTATGCAATTCATCAAACTATGTAAATAGACAACCTTAAAATTCAATTATTTAGTCACAAAAACTTTGTTTCCTTTTTTATTTCTAAGTATTTGCTGCTCAACAAAACAGGAAGAAAATAATCTGTGTAAAACAATACTGTTGTCTGAAACCCATTCTCTGGCAAAATCTAGTTTAAGAGTCTCTCATAATGCAATTTAGTCTTGCCAAATTTAATAAACCTTTACGAGAACATAAATTTGACACTTCTGTCACTCAGTGGATCTGTAAAGTCACCCATTGATGCTGGTAAGGCTTTTTTCACCCCAGCAGATAGCTGAAGGGCTCTCATAATTTGATTTTGTGAACTTGGAACATGTTTAATATTGGACCAGATCTGCAGAGCACACAGCTAATCCCACTGTGAGTTGTATTTTGAGATGCTTGTTCCACAACAAGTGGTATATTTAATAATACATCCCAAACCTTCAAAGAACATGAGAAGTCTGTGGCTATCAACAATCTAGCCCAAAAGTAGCAGGCTTCAGGTCTCAAATTCACTGGATAATTCTCAATATGCTGTTTTATGATTTCAAATAGAAAGCTAGAACTTGCCAGATCTTGGATATTTGTGTGCAGTGAAGACAGGAACATTCTTGGTAAAATTGTATTCCCAGTGTCTAGCACAGTGTCTGGTACACAGGAAGCACTTATTAAATGCTTATTGCCACCTTAATGTTATCAAATCATTAGATATAAAACTAGAAGATTTTGTAGATTACTTTGTTCAATGCCCTGAATTTATGGATAATTAAGTGAAACACTGGAAAGAATGCTGGGCCTCAAGTCAGGAGGAGCTAAGTTTAAATCAGTCCCATAATCAAGAAGACATTTTTCTGAGTTCACATCAGGCCTCATACACTTACTAGTTGTATGATCCTAGGAAGTTATTTACCTTATTTGTCTCAATTTCCTTATCTATAAAATGGTTGGGGAAGGAAGAGGAAAACCACTCTAGTATTTTTTACCAAGAAACTCCCAAATTGGGTCCCAAAAGTTGGATGCAACTGAACAAATACAACAGCTTGACTTTATGAAGAAAAATTTTATATATACATATATATATATATATATATATATATTGTGTATGTATGTGTGTAGTCGTAGTAGTAATAGGACCATCTCCAGTCATACTGATCTATATCTGGCCACTGGACCCTGATGGCTCTGGAGGGGAAAATGAGGCAGGTGACCTTGCCCAGCCCTCCCTCCCTTAAATCCCATTCACTTGCATATCATGGCATCACTTCCCAGATATTATGGTCCTCTTCAAGAACAAAGGACAAACAACAATAACAACACACACACACACGTATACATATATATATATATATATATATATATAGGAGTAAAGGTGAGATAATAATAATAACAAGCATTTATATATCACTTTGAAGTTTTCAACACACTTAAAAATATTTTATTTTATTGTTGTAACAACTTTGGGGGTTTATTATTATCCCCATTTTATAGCTAAGGAAACTGAGGCCAGATAGGTTAAGTGACTGCCCAGGACCATACAGCTAATTTGTGTCTGAGGCTAGATTTAAATTCAGTTCTTCATTGTTCCAAGTCCAGCTCTCTATCCATTCTGCTCCTAAAGCTACCTAACAACTGATTCTACCTCCAATGTGTGGTCACAGAATCATAAATTTTAAACTGGAAGAGAGCTCAGAAGCAAAAGATAATGGATTTAGAGGTTGTTTCATTCAACTGCACAGTTGTATATATGAGGAAACTGAGATCTGAGATTTTTAAAAGTAATATTAAAGGGAATATTTTTAGTCTTGGGAGATGTGGGTTTTGAGTTGTCTGACTTTAAAGCTGGTGTTGTTTCTACTCTGCATTTTCCATAGCATCATGCTGTTTCTGGAATCTTTGATCTCAAATCTTATTGTAAATCAATGAACTTTCCGTTGCACAGGAGGGTGACCTGGACGTGAGACTTCATTGCTATAGGGATTTTCCAGTGAGGAAACTTATGGAGCAACTTATCATCAGTTCACATTTCTTGAGACTTGCCTAGGGCACTGAGAAGCTAAGTGGGTCACAGAATTAATATGTGTCCAAGACGGAATTTAAATTTATTACTTCTTGATTCCAAAACAGGTCTTTGATCACTATTTTCACAGAGCTCTGAGGATGAAATGGGGCATCTAGGTGGTAACAAATAAACACTGGGTCTGGAGACAGAAAGATCTGAGTTCAAATCCAGCCTCAGATAGTTACTAGGAGTGATCCTGGGCAAATCACTTAATCTTTGTCTGCCTCTGTTTCCTCATATGTAAAGTAGAGATACTGCCTCTCAAGATTATTGTAAGGATCAAATAAGAGAATAATGCTAAAGGGCATAACTAAGTGCCTGCATTCTCTTAATGAATGTTAGGTACTTTAATTTTGATATATGATGACTTCTATTTCAGAGTCTTTCTCTACATAGCAATCTTACAGAACCAGCCCTAGAAATCAACTCTCTCGAATACCCATTAAGATTTTAAAAAAGAAAGCAAATCATTAAATTTCCCAGGACCTTGTACTATTAGAATCTTAGAAATGGCAGTCCCTGGCTTGGAAAGGCCATTTTTCTGAGGAAGGGAAACACTAACATTGAGACCTTGTAAACATTTACTAAATCATCAATGTCAAAATTCTTCCTATCTCTATGATTTATTCTCCTCACTAATGACCTAATTAATGACCAATATTTAAGAATTATCTTAAGCAGCAAAAGGTTTTAAGGCAAAAAACAAAAACCTAAGTCCTCCATAACTACTCATGGTGGCAAAGGACATTGGAAGTGAACCTATTTCTTTCAGAAAGCCCATTCAACCCCAGATGCCTGTAGCTGCCAATGAGGAGGGTATGAAACTTCAATGAGCATGTGCAGCTGGTAGAAAGTGGAATAATGTCACAATGCCAAGCCAATAGCTGCAGGTGCACAAATGTACCAATTAGACCAGGGAGGAAGAGAGGAGGAGGAACCATTTCATCAGGAAACAAAGTTCTCTAATCTTCAGCTGCTGAGGCTAAGGGGAAAAAAAGCTAGCTCTTGTTAGGAAAAGACCCAGCTCCCAAAGCTAGATGCTACTAGGCAAAATAAAATGAAGCAAACACATGCACTTGTCTTTAGCAGTAGGCATCATAAAACATCTACACCAACAAAACACTAAACAGAGTGTTGAAAAATCATATATTTCAAAAGGAGTTATAAAACACATGAGATTTATTCTCTTGGAGACCAGCTCTCCTATCCTGAAGCTATTCGTTCAGTGTTAAGATTGCCTTATGAATAAAAATGCCCTGGAAACTATGGTTTTATTGCATTGCAGAAATCTAATCAAGCTTCCGGCTCAGGAAAATGAATTTATTTTCTCCTTTTGGATCAATAGCAAATAACAGAAAAGGACTGGCAGATACCAATGACAAACTAGAAGGCAGGAAAAAAATTCTTCTCTGACATTTAGTCTCTGTATTCATTTTGGTATTTCTATAACTAAGAGTAATATTTGTTTTTCTTTCTGTGTCTGCTTCTGCTCCTGATCTCTCTCCTCCCCTCCAAGACCCACACCTAGAAAGTGAACAAGATGGTGAGGGAACAGAAGAAACTGGGGTTGTTTACTTTAGAGAAGAAGATATTTGGGAGGATGGCATGCTGACTGTCTTCAAATATTTAATAGACTGTCTTATAAAAGAAGAATTTGACATTTCCTTTTTAGTCTCAAAGAACTTATCTAGGACCAACGGCTTGAAATTTTAAAGGCAGAATTCAGCTTAATATAAGAAAATGATTTTCATTAAAGTAGTGAGTTCCCCATCAAACTGCAGTTATTTGAAAGGGAATTCTTGCACACATAGAAATTTAGCTACATTTGTTTCCCTTCCCTATATTTTTCTATATTCCCTTTGGCAATACAGTTCTTCCCTCCCTGATTCTTACTTGAGTCTTTTTTTCTTTATGCTATTGAAGCCCTTACCCTGCCAAGCCTTAACTTTGCATTACTACCATCATCTTCTGCCTTCATTCCAATTCACTGATAATTATTTCAATGATAATTAATGAAAGTGGAGAAAATCATGAAACTATGCTGACTAGCTCCACTACAAATTTATGTTACCTAACCTTAGCTGGGTCTTCTCAACAGCAAGACAATGCTTTTATAGCTCCCTAATTGACTCACTCTTTCACTCAGGTATTTTCAAGCTTTCTGATCTATCTTCAAACTTCCTATGGATCTTTCCTCACCTTTTCTCATTTGAGATTTTACCTCAAATTTCACTGGAAAGCAAAACAAAACAAACAAAAATCTTGAGGCCATATCCCTAAAGCTCTTTCTTTCCTTGCTTCAATGTCATTAAGGACTCCTGCCACTTTCTTCTTCAGTCCTGTCTCACAAGAAAACATGGCCCTTTAACGAGAAAATCCCACATAGGCACAAGTGATCTCATCCCATCTTAATTCCTTCACCAGATTGCCCCTCTATCACCCCACTTTTCTCACCTTCATTATCTTCCTTTCTACTTACTGTTTCCTACTGTCTATAACTCTGCTGCATTTTCCCATCCTCAAATAATCCGTTTTTTAGTTGTCCATTCCTGCTAACTATTCTCTTTTATGTCTCTTATCTTTTTTGACTTACTATGAGTTATATATTCTACCTGCAATGCTAATATAAGCATAAGATATTACAAGTGGAAGAGACCTCAAGTTCATTCAGTTCAGCACTTTATGTGGTGCAGTTGTTTTCTATCTGCTCCACCCCCCCCAAATCTTTTTACATTCTCAACTGATTCTTTCCACGGTTGGAAAAAAATGGCTCTCATCTGTATATTACTTTAAGATGCAGAAATAATCACAATCACAAAAGTCCTGTACAGAATATAATGCAAATATTTCATGATTCCCAATTTGTAAATGAGAAAATTGACACTTAGCTCACCCCGCAAGTGAATATCAGAGCTGGATCAGCCTCAGGTTTTACCAGTGCTCTTTCCAACCCCGAAGGATTTGTGTCACTTTGTTCATGCCCTCTCCCACTCAACTCCTCCCCACCATTCAATTTTTCTCTCTTCCCTTCATTCTCAATTCTTATTCCATATAAGTTTCTATTTCTAAAAACTCACAACTGTTTTTTTCAATCAATCAATCAAATATTTTCAAATGCCAGGCACTGTTCAAAGCACCAGGGACATAAAAAGAGACAAAAGGTTGCCCCTGCCCTTAAGGGGCTTGTAATATGTATATATCTCACATATATATGCCTATATATGTATATAATCTGTAAATGTGTATGTATATATGTGCATATTGTATATACTTTATGTATATGTATATCTCATATATATGTCTGCCTTTACATGTATATTGTGTATATATCATGCATATGTATATACAGCATGCATGTGTATATATCTCATGTGTATATGCATATAATCTCATGTATGTGCCTTATATATAGAGCACATATGCATGTACACATCTCATGTGTTATATATGTACATATCTCATAAATGTGTGAATATGTGTATATATCTCAAATATATATATGTATAATCTCATATTTATGCATTGTGTATATGTGTATATAGCATATATAATGCATTACATATATATGTATATGTATATCTCATAAATGTGTACATGTGTGCATTATATATCCCATATGTATATATAGAACATATTGTATACCTCATATGTATGAATGTATATCACATATGTGCATATATATATATACATATATATATATAATGTGGAGTCTTTATCTCAAAAATGTGATATGCATATGTATATATCATATAAGTATGTGCATATCTGTGTGTGTGTATATATCATAAATATGTACATAGATTTCTTTCTGAAATTAAACTTTTCTTGAAAGCTGGAGCAGTTTCTATTTCTTTACTATTTTCCCCATCCCCATTTTTTCACATTGAATACTGTACATTTTTGCTAATAGAAAGACATCAGACAAGCCACTTTTATAGCACTCCCTACATCTGAAGATCTCCAGCTAAAACCTGAAGAACATGAGATTCAGGATGAAGACACAAGGGCAGAATCACACCCTGCTTCTCCAGAAGGTAGATCATTTGGAGTGGCTGATCATTTATTAAACAAGTATTATACAGAATTTATACTGTATGCAAGTCACAGCAATGAAGAGACAGAGAAAAGCACGCATCCTGCCCTGCAGGAGCTCACAGTCATATTGTAAACAGAATAAAACTGCATAAAATAAGAGGGGGTAATATAAGACAGCATAGAGATAGAAGACAAATTGAGGAGCACATATTATAAACCCATCTTTTTAAAGCAGACCTGTGATTTTATCTTTTTGGAAAATTCCTAGTAAGGAGTTACTTCCTATTTTTTTTATCAATTCAACATCCTTATACTGCAACTTATGGTCTCAAAGAATTGTTTAAAGTATTAAGACCTTAAATAATTTTCCTAGTCACCTAGAAGTGAGGTCTTCCTGACTTTGAAGAAGTTTTCTATTCATTACAACTTATTTTTTCTAGGAACTAACAGCTATCATTTGCTACATTTTTCAGATTGGGAAATTGAAATTCTGAAGGTAATTTTAAGGGTCAAATAGAAAGATGCATGCAATTACATCCTACTTGTTTCAGTCATACTTGCACTCAGAGATAGTGATTATCAGGTGTAGATAACCCTATATGAATCCCAGCTACCATTAGTAATTAATCCCACATTTGTTTTAGTTAAGACCAAAGTTGAAGCACTGGTTCAAAAGACGCAGTGCTATAACAGTCAAGGTAAAAAGCCTTCATTTTTGTGTTATCTTTGACCATGTTTCTGATAGTTGGGTGAGCAGATAATCAAAGAAAAATAAATACAACACTTGTTTCTACTAATCAAAATATAACCCCTAATCTTAGAGTTTCACCAGAAGCAAATCCAGGTGTTATAATGAGTTTGTCTTCTAAAGAAAGACAAATCCATCATCCTGGGCAGTTTGGTCGGTATTTTCAGTTTGACTCATTGGAAGAAAAATGTTTCGCTCTCTCAGCTGCTTAACCAACATGGGTTAGAACCAACTGGAAAAGGATTGGCTCCAATAAAGCAAATTTCAATGGAGAATTTTGATTCATTAGTGAATGTCACCCTTTGAGACACAATTAGGATTTCTAAATGAAACATTCACGATAATACTGCAGCCTCTCCTCCTCCTCTTCAGCTACATATTTACCGTGTGAGCTGTAGAGGAAAGAATAAGAAGGTGACTCAGTTCGCTGATGTTAAAATTGGGCATAAGAATGAAAAACCTTCTTGGTTAATTTTTGTGCATGGACAGCTGGATTATGCAGGGGATAAAGCATCAGCCCTGAAGTAAAGAAAATCAGCCTCAGTTCCTAGCTATGTGACTTCAGGCAAATCATTTAACCCTGTGTGGACTCTACTGAACTAAACAACAACTACATACAACTACACACATACATATAATGTATACAAACATATACACACACATATGAAACAATTCATTGTAATGACATTAAGATCACCTTTTCCCCCACAATTAATGCTATTTCTTCACTATCACATTGAAATTACAAAAATAATAAAGATAATTTCATAGGAATACAGATTAATAGTTATGAGGAAGCTTGGAGATCTCATCTGGCTCCTCCAAGAAAAACCTAAGGATTACAGAGGAGGTGTCATTTATTCATGCATAGAGATGCTAAAAGGCAGAGGTGGGATTTGAGCCTGTTTTCTTTTATTCCCAATCATCTCCTTTCCCCCATTCACCCAGACTGCCTCTTATAATTTTTATACTTCGTGATTTTCAAATCAGTTTCCATCGATTATCTCTCTTAAACCTCAAAATAATTCTATAAGCTACATAATTTAAAGGGTGATTTGGGGGTTTGAGCTCAGTATCCCATAGAGTTATTTGAGGGATTGAGATATATATCTCATAGGCTGATTTGGATGAGATACTACAGGGATCATCATCATTTTGCATATGAGAAAACTAAGTTTAGAGAGTCTGACTAGTCCATTGTCACTTACTTGTCAAGGGTTAGAGGGAGATAATGTCTAGCAGGGAGAAAGAAAAAATGGTAAAATGAAGGAGATTGATAATCTTTTTGCTTTGTTAAATAGAAGACCCAAAGTTCCTACTAGTAGGGGAGTTTCATCCCCAGTCTTCCCAGAGTGGAAGCATGCATTTTGAATTTGATAAACATGAATTAATCGAATTAATCATCTCTGTGTAAGACATTGTATAAGAGACTAGGAACACAAATGTGAAAAGTGATGTAGCCCCTGCCTCCAAGGGAAGAATAATCCAGAAAAGAGGGTGATACTATATTAACTACAAGTAAATAACAAAACATAAGTTTATAAGGATATAAAATCATATATCTGAAGTTGGACAGAATTTCAGCAGTCACTTAGTCCAACCCCTGAATTTTAGAGTATAGGAAATTTAAGTGAAGGGGGCAGTGTAGACAGTGCTGTATCTGGAGTCAGCAAGATCTAAATCCTGCCTTGAACATATGCCAGCTATTTGACTCTGGGCATGTTGCTTAACCATTTCCTAAATCAGTTTCTTCAACTTCAACTATAAAATGGGGATAATAATAGCACCTACTTCTTAGGGTTATTGTGAAAATAAAATATGATCATATTTGCAAAGTCCTTAGGACATATAGTACCTGTTTCCTTCCCAAAGTCACATACCCACAGTATACAGATATGCTTGGACTGGAACCCAAGCCCTCTACCTTACAAACTGATTCATTTTCTATTACATTATTACTTTCTTTCACTGATCATCTGTGTTTCCCCATTCCCATCTCAGCTTGTTCCCATATGTGTGGCTGTTTACCCAGACTGATTCTAGAACACCGAAAATAAAGGACAGTAATAATCTCTCAAATGTCAGCCACTCAGACAAATCAATGACATGTGCAATCTTAAAGTCACAATGGAGAGGAAAGAATGCCATAAGGGTCTTTCGCAACTGTCACTTATGTGATAGTCTCCTTTCTAGGCAGAAAATAGAATGTCAAATGGGGATTTTTCTAGATTCATCAAACTCTACAATAGTTGTTATGTCCTATTGTATATAGAACCCTGTGTAAGGTCCCAGAGAAGGAACAATGTTTGGCAAAGGCATGCTCAAAAATGTGAAGGAGTGCAAAGGTATGATGTGAGAGAAAGAGCCTGGCTGAACTTGCCATTAGGAAATCAGTGTCTAAATTCTGGTTCTGACTTCTGAGACTTTGGGAAAGCACTTAATCTCACCAAGTCTCAGTTTCCCCTGTGATGATAAAGATAATAAAATAAGATGGATTTGATAAAACATGCATAGTAGTGATGAAAGACCTCTGTAACTTTGTAGAACAACAAAAAACATGAATTGTTATATTGAAATTAAAGAAAAATATATAATAAAACTTCCTCAATTCCCCATAAGTTTAGATTTTGGCCTCATTGAGGTAACTTGGGTAAGTTTTACTTTTGGTTTGTAAAATAAACAGATTCTTGATCTTATGAATTTAAGCAGAACAATTAAAATATTTAAGGAACAACTACTAACATATGAACACTAATTATAACAATTGCCTACCTCTAAGTATTCTAAAGAATTTCAAAAGCCATTTAATATAACCTCAACTTGAAGAATTAATCCTACATTATTTTCATGATAACTGGTCATTTGTCTCTATGGAAATAACTTCAGTGATAGATATTGCCATCTCCTTTGACAGCCACTTGGGAATAGAACTATTTGTTAGTAAGTTTGTTCTTTTATAATGAAATCTTTCTCTGCAACACTTCAATCCACTAAGATTCAGCCCTCCTGGGACAGGCACAATAACTCTAATCCCTCTTTTGTATGACAACCCTTTAAATATTTAAAGACAGTGATCATGACCCTCCTTAATTCTCCTTTTTTCCTAATCTAAGTATTCCCAGTTCCTTCAGATAATCCTCTTATGGTATAGGAGCAAAATTGGAGGATAACAGATGGGCAGCATAAGCATGAGATGTTGGTGGCAATGTGCCAGAGGACCTAGAGAGCTGGATTTGGAATAAGGAAGACTTGGATTCAAACTCTACCTCTGACACTTACTAGCTATATAATCACAGGCAAGTCTTTAAATCTTTTAGAAACCCAACTTCCCAATATATAAAATGGAAAAACAAACAAAACCAAAAAAAATTGTAGAAATGAATTCCCTGTTTTTTGTTTTATTTTAGGGTTTAGGGTTTTTTGGGGGGTCTTAAATAAGATAATAAATATGAAGTGCTATGTTTCATATGCCTGGGCACCTACTTAGTACAATGGATAGAGTGTTATATGAGGAGTCAGAAAGATGAGTTAAGTCAGCTTCAGATATTTTCTAGCTGAATGAACCTGGGCATCTACTTAACTTTGCCTCAATTTTCTCAACTATAAAATTGGAGAAATAAAATCACCCCAAATGTATGCTTACCAAAAAAAAAATTACATGGCAAGCACTCACAAAGTGGTCAGAAAAAAAAGCAATACAAGGATACATTCAAGATCTCTTTTAAGATTTTAGATTTGATTCAATGACATGGGATACACTGGGGCAGGACTACTCTGTATGACATGCCCTCATCAGAGAAAGTATTGTGCTCTAAGAACAAAACAAAATTGAATTAACCCAGAAGAAAAGTGAGATGCACAAAGTTGGATTCCACCCAACTGTTCATGGGGATTTTTTTGTGTTCAACCTGTGGCAGAACACTCCAAACTCATGTTGGTCTGATCAGTCACAGTTTGGCCCATTATAACTCAACTCTAACACAGTGATGTTTGGTCCCTTTTGAGAACATCAATATGCTATGTAAAAGATTATTAAAATATTGAATATTAAAATAACCAGAGAAGGAATTTAAATCAGTTGGGTGAATTATCTATGGAGGATTTTACAGGAAGACAAATATAAAATGTGCACAGAAAGAAGAGATAAATAAGGTTGGTGACCTGCACTGACAGGATCCATCTGCAGATAACTTTGGAGAAGGCACTACCCAAGTCAACAATTGTCAGTACTAGTTGGTAATTTTGCATGTCTAAAAATTTATTTACAAACCTCAGAGGTAAGAGCCTATGCATAGACAGGTAAAAATGAAATAATATGTTAGATTATTTTACAAGCTTTGAAAAATCATAAAAATGTCAGCTATTATTATTTTGATATTATTATATCTTTTTTTTCTAATCCCAATGGTTAAAAGCTTATTGTCTCTAGTGCTACACAAGCTATGGCATTCTGCTATTTAAGCTGTAAAATAAAAAATGCCTTTATAATTGCTCATGGACTGAATTCATTTAGAAATTCTGACACTGTGTCTTTGTCCATATGTATCTTGACTAGAAGTTAAAAATGAAGTATAGCTAGTTGTGCATCCCACTCACCACCTACCCCACTTTAAAAAAATTCTGTGCTAATATGTTCCCCCAGTTAAAACATGACATGTGTCTAAATTGGACTAAGAGTTTCTGCTTATATATTCAATTTCCAAAGAAATTTTCTGCTATCTCTGCCAAACAGACACTCTTTGTGATTTTTAGGGGATCTCAGATTGCAATTTGTATAATTCTTTACTGAATACAGCATGTATAACATAGGATCCATTTTAGCTATGTTTCCTAAGAATCTGCAATGTGCTTAGGTTCTAGGAATATAAAGACAAAAAGGGGGAGAAAATCTCCTGCCCTCAAAGAGCTTACATTCTACTTGGGTTATGTAACATCTAAACAATGATGTACATGATACTATGAAGAGGGAATAAACTCAAACTAAGATGATTATTGTTCCATATACAATGTATCTCATAACCTGAACCTACATTTTCCTATCAATCATTTAAAAAAAGTTATTATTAAGCACTGTGTGCTAGACATTACACTAAGTCTGGGGACATCAGTATAAAGAATGAAATGATCTTTTCTCACAAAGAAGTTCCATTTTAGTGGGTCAAATATATTTACCTAATTAGAAAGCAAATAAATATAAACACAAAACAATGATATACTAGGTAATCTTAGAGGGATGACATTAGCAGTTGGGATAGAGGTGGGTAGTATTGGTAGAGATCAAGAAAGCAGAAGCTGGTGCTTAAGTTAGGTCATAAATTAATAGAGGAAGTCTATTAGGCAGAGATAATGCATTGGCAAAATAAAATATTTTAAATAAGTAGTTATATACTTCATAAGCATTTTCTTCTACACATTCCTGGAATACGCTCTCATTAACCTCTCTGACATCCTCTCTTCTTATGTAAGCCTCAGCTCAGAGATGTCTCTTCCATAAAACTTCTCTGACTCTTTCCCCACACTGATTAATGATCTTTCTCTGTCTTCAGACTTCAAATAGCCA
Organism: Sminthopsis crassicaudata; assembly: GCF_048593235.1. Classification (NCBI taxonomy): domain Eukaryota; kingdom Metazoa; phylum Chordata; class Mammalia; order Dasyuromorphia; family Dasyuridae; genus Sminthopsis; species Sminthopsis crassicaudata. Next base: position 555,012,355 of record NC_133619.1, read on the forward strand.
TTTGTTTACATGTATTATGTCACATCAGTTACTTATTTATACATATGTCATATTTTTCACCAAGGCTGCAAACTCTTTGATGGCAGAAACTACTACAACAAAACAAAGAAAGAAAGGGGAAGGGGGAGAACATTGAATTTAGTTCCAGCAGACCATTAATCAATATTTTGCCATTGACCAGGACTAACTATATGGTCACATGAAAACTCGTTTACCTCTCCAGGACTCAATTTATTTTTCAATAAAATCTGAATAATAATGTTTACATTATCTAATTCTATGAAGTATTACCTAGAAAAGTGATTTGCTGTTACAATCTAAACTTAGTAACTCCCTTTACAATTCCTTTTTGCACTTAAGACACAATTATTACATATACATCAAGTTGAATAAACATCCCCAGTTCCCTCAAAAGGCAATTAATTATAAAGCATCTTCTGTGTACATATTGATTTCATATTGGTGATGATACTACTACTATGAAGATCATTACCTCCACTACCACCACCACTACTACTGCTACTACTAGTACTACTACTACTACTGCTGCTGCTACTACTACAACTACTATTACTGCTGCTTCTGCTAGTACTATTAATACTACTACTACTACTACTACTACTACTACTACTACTACTACTACTACCACTACCACTATTAATATTATTACTATTATGACTACTACTACTACTACTACTACTACTACTACTACTACTACTACACTTACTATGGCTATCCCTCTCTTCAAGGGAGGCTATCTCTTGGTGGAGATAATCCAAATACACATAAATATGTAAATATCATTTCCAAAATAAATACAAGGGTTTTTTCCCCAGGAAGGAAGGGAGTCAGGAAAGGCCTTATGAAGAGGATGATACATAAGCTCTCTAACTAAAACAAGAAAAAGTCGTATGACAAGAATTTGTTAAACTCCATACAATATTCAGTTTGAACCCTAAAAATGGAGACAAATGTCTTTATGTCACAAAGGGAAAAATGTCATCTACAGTTTCCTATAACATTGCTTTTGGTGTCACAGGAGTTAATTGTTGTGTAGCTAATAATCAGATGAAAAAGATTGTTTTATGAGGCCAAAACTCACTTGGAGAAACATATCTAAATTAACTTATGGGAGAAAAAAGCAGAAAATTACAGTAACTTTTTCACCTGAAACCTGGTAATAGCCCATTCTTTCTAAGGAAATCCAGTTATATAGAGATAGTTCAATAGTGAAGTGGCCTGACTCCTGGCCCTGGAGTCAGGAGGAAATTCAGTTATTTAGTGAGAGTTGCAAGTAGAGAATTTTTATACCCAGAGCAATCGATATTAAACTTGCCTTGACAAACTTTTTAAGATATTCAATTGATGGAATGTGGTTTGGGTCAGTAAAAAATTCATCTGAAGTGTGTTCATGTTCTCTCTTCAACTCCTCTCCATTCACCAAAAGCAGGGTACTAGCTTGTAGTTTGTTTCCAATATGAATTTTGCTATCTAGGTCTTAACCTTGCTGTTTCTGTGACCCTGAAAAACTGCAAGAACTGTCAAAATCCTTTAAATATTAATACCTAAGGCAAAATCCCTTTCATTCTAATGTAAGAGTAATTTAGTACATTATGATACTTGGAGCAAGATAGGAAAACAACATATATATGACATAGAATCTTGCATGCTAGGTGCAAATTAAGTGCTTTTTAATTTCATATTCATTTGAATGCATGTACAAGTATAATTTATTATTTGAGAATTATGGAAAGCAATTATTCTTTTCATAATGTGGAGATTAGAGGCTCAGTACCCTGTGATCTGCAAAATTCACGTAAAAATTTTTGGCTCTCTCCCTGTAGGGAGAAGTCTGAATGATTATGGTTCTAAAGAATAAAATATGTTGATATCATACAATGTTATACACATATTTTACATATTTCTTCATTTCTAAACTTTTTCTGTGTCATCTGTCATCTTTTTGTCATCCTTTGCATGTCATCTGCAACTTTCTCAAAATGTCCAGCAATTTTCAATTCAATTACTTAAATTTACTGTGACATAAGAAACCATTATGGTGTTATAGTCATCACGTGGAAGGGATTACCATAGAGATACAAGAGAGGCTATCTAATTCAAAACTCTCATTTTATAGATAAGAAATTCTAAATCCCTTACAAGATACAAAAGGGTCATTAAAAATCTAAGAGCAGCAACTCCTTAAATCTTATAATCTCTGTTACTTGCCTATTATATCCTAAAATACCATGAGTTGGATTCCAGTAAATCACTTGATCAGGAAATTCTTGATCAACCTCTCCACTGCATATATTTACTGTGTAATATTTTTCTTTAGAATCTCAAGTTAATAGAGAGATGGCATTGTTATTTTAGTACATTTATGCAGTACTTTCATGTTTTATAGACTTTTTCATGTTTTAAAGTTTTTATAGATATAATCTGAAAGGCAGAACAAACTGGATGGTGGGTATTGTGATTTCTCTTAAAGGTAAAGAAACTAGGACTCAAATTGGCTAAGTGACTTGGCTCAAGGCCACACAACAAATAAATATCAGAGGCAGGATTTGAATCTAAATCCCTCTTGATTCCAAGTCCAGTGCTCTTTTCATTATGCCATATTGCTACCTTCACCATAAGAGGGAGAAATGTATAAACAGATATTACAGATTTATTTAAGATTGCCAAGTAAAGTATTCATTATTAAAGGTTCCCAATAAGAACTCCAACCATGGTCTTATTTCTCTGCATTACTATGTTTTTGTAAAATTCACTTTGGAAAACTTTTTCCCTGACTCAATTTACTTTATCACAAAATGAAGAGTATCTTTTAACAAGTCTTTTTAAACCCAGTACTCTCAACTGATGGAAACTGAAGTGTGAGAAAAAGACAGATAGGTTTGGTAGAGATGATATACTATTTTTCATCATCTGATTTTGATCTTTCCATTAGAACCTCCCCAGTTCTATTTTTAGGAAATAAATTTCTGCATTAATACAGAATTAATCAAGCCCAAATATGGGTCTGGAGTACTCAGTGGGGTAATGCAAATGAAACCTTGGGAGAACAGATGGATTTTGCTATTATTGAGGCAGGAATGATTTCCAAGAACATACTGTTTGTTCCAAAAATCTCCATGCCTGAATTTTACCAAGTCTCCAATCCAGAAAATCATTAAATTATTCCCTACTTGGGATTTGCTTTGGAATGCATTATACTTGGGGAATGGCTCTGAATGATTTCCTTGATGGACATAATGGTTTGTTCATGCCCCTTTGAAAACACAAATAATATTATGATAGTATCAAAATCTTCAAAATGAAAACAGTTCTTTGAAATTTCCTACATTCTTTCCTGCCTCTAAGCTTTGGGAATCCAACTTGGTAACTTCTTATAAAAATCAAAGTCTGGAAATGTATCAAATAAGAAGGTTCCAGATTACAGTACTGTTCAGTAAAATGGGTCCAAAGTCTAGAACATAAGGTCAAAAGCTAAGGGGAATTCTTGCAGAGTCTAACAAAGCTGATCCATCAGGGCTTTAGATAGAAGTGATTTTCTACATACAAAGATCTAAGATGCTACAATATACTTGATATTATTCTACTTTCCTTCTTTCTCTTTCTCTCCTTCCACCTCAAGCTGGAGGCTAGAATAGTTCCTATGTATTCCTATATGAAATTTAAATATTTCAAAAAGTTTTTCACTTTTTGTTAGATCTTGCACTGTAATATAGTTTAAGGGTTCTCCAGAAACCTTTAAAAAACAATCTCAAGAAAGTCTTTCCATGTGAAATGTTGAAATGGAACTTTGAAGGGTGGAGTCAGAGCCATTTTCTAAGCTTTTGGGACTAGATAATCTAAATTGTTTTTACTTCTTAAGTAAAAAAGCTTAGCTCAGCTCATATTAAACATAAGATAACATATATACAGCATTTTGTCAAAATACTAATAAAAACACAGGCATAGTAAGAAGTAATTGAGTTATAAGAGAAAGAAAAATTCTTGCTCTCCCTCCTAAGCATATGTAAGATTTAGAGCAAATAATTTTGTCTGTATGGGTTTCAGTTTATTATTCTAAAAAATTAAATCATTGAGTCAACTGATGGCTAAATTTTTGGCTCTTGAAATTCTCCCATTCTATATGCTGCAACATCCTGGAATAACTTAGCCACTCAAGATAATCTTTGTATGAAAGAAATAATCACTATCCAAAGCCCTGACCTCCTTCCTATTTGCTGATCTCTCAAGACTATTTTCTAAGACTCTTCAAGAATTCCCTTAACTTTTGATTTTATTCTGTAGATCTCAGACCCATTTCCTTCTTATCCAGTTCTTAGATGTGAAATCTCCTTCTCTGTTACATTTCCAGATTTGGACCTTGATGAGGAGCTGCCAAATAACTTGATTCCCAGAAACTGGCATTGTACTTCACTGTACAATGTCCATGTTCATCCCCCCAACAATTACAGGTTTGTTGACTTTATAATTCTATGCCCTGAGATGGATAGGTGCCTTTTAAACACTCTTTTGTCCTGGCTTCTTCCACTCCTCATGCTCTAGAAAACAAGAACAATAATAGCACTAAACTCAATGCAGTGTTTGTGCCACCTATTGACTCACCCAGTAATTCAGTCAATAAGATTCATGGGAAGAGTCTTCAGGTAGTTAGGCTGATCTTTTCCTAAAAAGCATCTCTTCTGAAAGCCTTCCCTTCCACTTTTGGAGAATTCTAAATGTTAGGAGGTTGTCCCTATATCAAGTTTAAGTTGAGAGTGAAGTAGAACATGATTTACCCTTCTTTAACTTGGGAGTCCTAAGAACAGTGATTATTGTCCTAAGTCTTCCATTTGCTAAATTGTCATTTAGCAAATTAAGGAGAGAAACCATACTCTATGATTTCATTGGAAAAGGAAACTCCTATTACTATGGCTAATAGTCATTTTCCCTGAAACTCCAACTTTGGAGTACTGCTTATAGACTTCAGAGATAAAGTGACTTGGTCAGTCATATAGCCAATTTTTGTTGTTGTCATTTGTCCTTTGTTCTCAAAGGGGACAATGACATCATGAAGGTGATGTCATGATATGCAAAGTCACCAGCCTCACTTTGTCCTTTGGAACTATTTGGGTTCAATGCCAAGATATAGCCAGTATATATCAGAGAAAGGCCTGAACCAAATTTTCCTGATTTCTTGAAGTCATCTCTTTATATACCTTACTACACTTATTGCTTCTCATTTACTAAATTAACTACTAATGTCAATTTTCCAAATGAAATGCTCAGCTCAGTAAAAATTTATTAAGCACCTACTATATATAAAGCAATCTTTTGCCTCTGATTGAATACTCCATAAATGAGTCTGTCAACAGTTTCCATGATGAATTCTTTATTGAAAGCCTGACGGGTTATGACTTATTTCCAATCCTGTGCTTTTAGGATAAATTAAATTATAATAAAACAATAGGGAAACTTCAAAAGACAAAGTCTTTATGAAAATTCCTTTAAATGTCTTTAAGGAAGAATGTTGAAATTGTACATCCCTCTGGCCCTTTGACTGCAGCTATATTTCTCAAGGTAAAAACATGGCAGAGAATATCATAGGGTAGTCACACCATTTTTGATCTTCTCCATCTGTATTTTAATTCCTTTCTTGTCTCAAGTACAGAACACTTTTGCATTGAAGAAAAATAAGGTAAGCTCTTAATCTAGAATTCCTGAACTTATTTTGCTTTGAAAAAATGTTTTGATAACTATATTTCAACATAATTGATTTCATTTGTGTATATATATATATATATATATATATATATATATATATATATATTTAGTTAATTAATAACAAGATTCTAAAGAGTCTCATAGGCTTCACCTCACTAACTGCCCAAGGAGGGCATAACAGAAAAATTATTAAGAATAAGATCTTAAAGTATAACTTAGTCTAATTTTAGGGCCCTCCATAACCTAACTCAACCTTATTTTTCAACTTAGAGGCAATATAGTATACTGGAAATAGTGCTGGAGTATCTCTATGGGGTCTGTCTCTCAAAGAGATCATAAAAAAGGGGAAAGGACCATTATGTACAAAAATCTTTGTAGCAACCCTGGAAGTGAAAACTGAATAAATGCTATCAGTTGGGGAATGGCTGAACAAGTTATGGAATATGAATGTATATAAGAAATTTTATAAGAAATGATCATCTGGTTGATTTGAGAAAAGCATGGAAAGACATGAACTGATGCTAAGTGAAGTTAGTAGAACCAAGAGAACATTGAACACAACAAGAGTATATGATGATTAACTGTGATGGACTGCTCTTTTCAGCATTGAAGTGATTGCAACAGACTTGGTGAAGAAAAAAGCCATGCATATCCAGAGAGAAAACTATCACAGCATAGTATTTTCACCATTTTTGTATTGCTTGTTTGCTTATTTTTTTCTTTCTCATTTTTTTTCTCTTTTGATCTGGTTTTTCTTGTACAGCATGATAAATGTAGAAATATATTCAGAACAATTGCATGTAGTTAACCTATATTGGATTACTTGCTAACTAGAAGTGGGGGAGGGGAAGAGGAAGAAAATTTTGGAACACAAGGTTTTGCAAGGATGAATGTCGCAAACTATCTTTGCATGTATTTTGAGAAATATAAAGCTATTATTTTTTAAAAATAGAAATAGTGGATCTAGGAGTTAAGAACTTGGTTTCAATACCTTGCTCTAATCACTATTAAATGACCAGCAAAGGTTCCAAAATTCAGTTTCCTCTCCTGAAAAATGGGAATGATAATATTTGTAAATATACAGCTCATGGCTATTGGGAGGAAATTTTTTTTGTAGACCTTCAAGTATTACATGAATTATTTATTCCATTCCTTCAATCAAACTGTACTCTTATCAAAACAAAACAAAATGTTAATCATCCCTTTTAGACATATATTTTCCTCAGTTTCCTCACCTGCAAAATGAAGGGCCTTGAAAGGCCACTCCCAGCTCATTCTAAAGTATGTGATCTAATTCTTTGTATCCTTTGATATTCATGCTTGTAATATTCTCCCAAAGTCACCAATTCTAGATTTTGATATTTTATCTATTCTTTTTTTAATGAACAAAAATTTAACAAGCATTTTCTCTTTTTCTCACCTTCTCCCTTCCCCCAAATGAAAAATAAAAATCCTTGCAATGTTATTCATGAAGTCTTGTCTGATCTCCTGATAGAATTGATTTCTTCTTCCACTGATTTCATAAATTATAGTCTCATTTTCTTCTCACATTCCAATTTACACTACACATGTACACGTCTTTAGCATCTCCAGTAGACCATAAATTCCTTGAGAACAAAGACTATTCCATGTTTGTCTTGCTTTCCTTGCGTTCTTAACATAGTCCACTGTATGGAGTAGGCACTTAGTAGAAATCTATTGAACAATGAAAGAATGAATAAATAGTCAACGAAATTCAATATATACTATTAGCTAGATTTTCAAACTGGCTGAATTAGGAAATATTTCACTTGTGAAAAGGACTCCCAGTTTTCAGACAAGTTGTCCTCATGAATTCTGAGTTATCAATATTGAATTACAGGCATGTAGAATAAAATGAACAGAAATGTGAAAACAAATATGAATAAAGGACATAGGATCACTATGCATTTTACAAATAAAATGAAAGCCATGCAAAAGAAATGATATGTCCAATTTTGATAACACCTCCACATACATATGTTTCCCCTTTCTCTGTCTTCTCAACAGGAGTTAAATTAGTTTTTCCCTAAAAGGCACCAAGTATATTATCATTTGGTATATGTCCCAGTATCACCCTTTGTTTTGCGAACCACACCAGCAACCTTGTTGAACATTTTCTCTAGGTTATGAATAAATAAGCTTCTTTTTCATTAATTGTTGAATAACCAATGAGTGCCTCATTTTGTTCTAAAAATTTTTCCTGAATCAATCTCAACCATGACACAAAGGTCACATATGCTTAGGGAAAGATGAACAGTTTTTTGCTTTGAGGGTTTTGCTGGTATTGTTATTGTTGCTGCTGTTTTTGTCTAGAGAACAGAATATATAAAGGGAAGGAATAATAACTCCTTTATACTTTTTTTAATATCATCTTGCATGGATGATTGATGGAAAAGGAGACTTACCTGTAGAGTGACTCAGAAAGAGAGGTGGGTTTGTTTTCTGTTGAAAAAGCAAGTCATCCGATCAATTCTGATGGATGTGGCCATTTTCAACAAAGAAATGAACCAAATCAGTTCCATAAGAGCAGTAATGAACTGAACCAGCTACACCCAGCAAAAGAACTCTAGGGGATGACTATGAACCACTACATAGAATCCCAATCTCTCTAATTTTATCCGCCTGCACTTTGGATTTCCCTCACAGACTAATTGTACACTATTTCTAAGTTCAATTCTTTTTGTACAGCAAAACAACTGTTTGGACATGTATACATATATTGTATTTAATTTATACTTTAACATATTTAACATGTATTGGTCAACCTGCCATCTGGGGGTGGGGGAAAGGAGGGGAAAAATTAGAACAAAAGGTTTGGCAATTGTAAATGTTGTAAAATTACCCATGCATATATCTGGTAAATAAAAACTATCAAAAAAAAAAAGAAAAGAAAAAGCAGAAGTCATCCAGTCAGTATGTCTTTTAATAACAGCACTATAATTCTTTGTAGGGCTATCTCCTCCCTCTCATAGGCATCACTTTGTAAATCCAATTACTTAGTTGAATTTAGATGTTTATTCAGTGTCTCTCACCTAACCACTCTGCTTCAGGATTTCTGAAACAAATTTCTCTTGAAATTCTTAATTATTGTAAATATGTCAGAGGCCTCAATCTGTTTAATAAAAAAAGTACACAGTATTTGTTATGGCCTTTTTATTTAATTCTCCACAACATATTTGGGAGCCATATTGTGTAAATAATAAAATACTGATCATCTAGACAAAACTTTTACCTAACCAAAGGTTTTCTCTCTTTCAAAAAGGTGATTCTGAACTTTCCAGCTGGTGGAAAATGGGAAAATCAGAGATGATAGAATACAACACATAATACTTGTATTTTGACTACAGATAATTATGAAAGTTACACAATCAGAAATACTTTAATTTTAATTTAGACTACATTTTCCTATACTTAATAAAAAGGCTCTTGGTTAAATCAAGCTGTAAATTTAATTTTTCTTTGAGAGAATATATCCCCAAGGTGTTCATCAGCATTAACTTTTAAAGACGGCAATTCATAACATGTCTTTTATGTGAATTTTCTGTCACTTGTTTTGGGAAAAATAAATCCTCCAGATGAGATTTTGTATGCCTTTTTAAAATGTTGATATGATCACCATCCCCACTCAATTTTCAAAAGGAACTTTAAAGTACTAGTTCATTCATAGCCCCCCTCTTCATATTGAGTGCTCACAGGAACAGAAACATGACTAGCTATGATATAGACCCTTTTAGAAGAATATAAACTTGAGTCATTGTATCTACTTTTTGTCCTTGATACAGGGCTAGGAAGATCATAAACTTTTATTGATTGAATAAACTTCAAGTCACCCTTAGAGAACTTAAGCTGAAACTTAGGCACAGGGAATCACATGTGATCCAGCTGCTACAATATTGAGACCTGTTGTTGGGCCATACAGCTGCAGACTTATATAGGCAAACCAATCCATGCACATACATGTGTGTATTCATGCACATATTATTCATATTCCTGGCTGTTTTTCCTTAAGAACTGGTGGTCAGCCACACATATAGAAACATGAAGGAGAAAACCCTCAGAAGTCCATGACCACTACTACTACATTGCTTTGCTCATATTACAAGTCTTATCTGACTCTTCCTCCTTCTCCTTCCCTTCCAAAGCTCTTCCTATAATAATAGCACAGAATGTGTAGTCAAAGCATCTGATTTTGAATCTGTTCTTTTACTGCAAAACCTTGTACAAGTTGTTCGTCTTTCTCTTTTGTAAAAGGAAACAAGTTCAATTAGTTGTCTGCTAATGCTTTATATCTTGTAATCTTTGGATCCTATGAAAGCTACTATTTGTTCATATGTTAGCTACTAAAAACTGCAGTGATGGAAGAGAATGGTGCAGATATTGGAGCAATTTAGAATAATTTTTGTCACAATTAGCTGGTAAAAAGAGAATACTGAATTTGCCATCAGGAACTGAGTTCCAATCCTGGTTCAGACTTTTAAAAGTTACGTGATCCTGAACAAGTAACTACATCAGCCTCAATTTCTTCTTCTATAAAGTGGCAATACTAATATTTCCCTATTTGAACATCAGATAAGATAAGTTAGTTTAAGCACTTTGCAAACTTTAAAGCCCTATATATATGCTAGCTATAATTATTATAATCATCCCTTTAATTTCCAGAGCCTATGCTAATAATAACTAGCATTTATATAGCATTTTGACATTTTATTTTAATCAGTTTAATCCCCAAACACTATGAGGTGGGTGTTATTATTACTGCCAAGTAAAAGATAAAGAAACCAAGGCTTAAAGAGGCTAAGTGGCTAAAAGAGGCTGCTGTGTGATACTCAGTATCATACAGTTAATAAATGTCCGAAGCACAATCCTATCTGAGGCATAAGTGGAATTCAGATATTCTTGACCCTAATTTTTCAAATTCTCTCCATCACCTATCTTCCTTTACTACTAGTAGTACTACTACCACTGCCACTACAACAACTACTATTTCTATTATCACTACTATTACTATTACTACTACTACTATCACTATTACTACTACCAACATCAATACTACTGCCGCAACTACTACTACTCTTACTACTACCACGTCAACAACAACTATTTTCTACTATCATTACTACTACTACTACCATTACATTACTACTACCACTACTACTGCTACAACTACTATCACTATTACTACTACCAACATTAATACTGCTGCTGCTGCTACTTCTGCCACTATCACAACCACTGTTACTACTATTACTATCTCTACTACTACCACAACTATTATTTTTACTATCACACTACTACTACTATTACTACTACTACTACCACTACTACTATACTATTTACCACTATAACTATTACTACTACAACACCAATAATGCTGCTGATACTACTACTACTCTTACTACCACGACTTCAACAACTATTTCTACTATCACTACTACTACTACCACTATTACTATTACTACTACTACTACCATTGCTACAACCATTATCACTATTACTACTACCAACATCAATACTGATGCTGCTGCAACTACTGCCACCATCACAATCACTATTATTACTATCATTATCACTACTACTCCACCACCAAAACTACTACTACTACTACTACTACTACTACTACTACTACTACTATCACAAACACTATTACTACTATCATTACCACTACCATTATCACTATAACTACTACTACTGCTACTACCAATACTATTAGTATTACTACTGCTGCTGCTGCTGCTGCTATCACTATTAGTACGACTACTACTACTACAACCAGCACCACTAAAATCTAATATTTATAATGTCTATTATATACCAAGCACTAGTTTAAGTGATTACCAGATATCTCATTTGATCTTTACAACAATCCTGGGAGGTAGGTGTTTTAAAAGAAAACAAACGTGCAGTCATGCTGTGGCACTCAGGCCAAGTATTAGTTCTTGGCATGCAAGAAATAAGAAATCTATGAGCCTATCAGCTTATAGGAACATACTGGAATTGCCTACAGTTTTATGGCATTTTCACAGCCATCATGGGAATTATATGGAGGGGCAAGAGGAACTTAAGGAGGAGGAAGAGAATTAGACTTTTCTTAATCTAGTTTGAAATTACTTGCTACTATAGAATCTCATTACCTTTAAAAGAGCCTAGGAAAAGTGCCACAGATGGAGTGTAGAGGAGTTAGAAGATCATGGTCATATGGTACTATTTTTGAAGATTCCATCCCGAGAAGTTTATAACTGAATCTCAACCATGGCATCAGACTCTGAGAAAGTGATCATGAGAATTCTACTGTGGCTAGACTCAGCCTTCTGGCATTACACATAATTTGTGATGATAAAGCATTTCTGATTTAGCTGAGATCTGCATCTCTGACTCATCTTTGTTCTAAGACTTTATGCTACCAATCTTGGGTAGGATCTGAGGATCTCTTATATTGTACAACTGTTAGAGCTGGCTGCAACCAACTCCTACTTTCACAAGCAATATAATGAGAGACAATAACAGAAATATTTCTAATGCTAGAAATCTTTAAATTGATTGACCATATTAGAATGAGTCAGATTAAGTTTTTCAGTTTTCCACAGACTTCAACTGAGGCATAAAGTTGTGATCTTGCCATAGTTATTCCCATGGCACCATGGACCAAGTAGACACAAACTAAAGAACATCCATTGGTATTTAAATACATATGTGAATTATTTATGTAATGAAGGACATGTGACTCAAATGAAATCTCTTTGGAAGGGATCTTTAAAAAATCTTTTTGAAATTTTATGGAATTTTATTTTTCCAAATACATGCAAAGATAATTTTCAACATTCACTTTTGCAAAACCCTGTACTCCAATTTTTTCCCTCTCTTCTTAGTTACTCTTGTTATCTTGGCAAGATAGCAAGCAATCTGAAATAGGTTAAACATGTGCAATTCTTCTAAACATGTAGGACTTTTTTTAAGAAGGCAGCATGATTCAGGGGAATGGACAACGACTAGAGTCAGGGGATCTAGGTCCAAATCCCACCTGAGAGACTTTGTGTGATTTAGGCAAGTCATTTCATGTTCTAAGACTCTGTTTCCTCACCTGTAAAATTAAGAGTCTTGATTAAATGACCTCTGAAATTTCTTCCGTCTGTAGATGGATGATCCTTTAATGGAGGAATTATCCTAATGGAGCTCTACATGAACTCTTTGAGGGATGAGAGGGGTATTTTGCTCTTTGCAAAAAGACATGTGTGACATGGCACCCAATTTTTCTATTGAACTCCATGTCAACTACTCTAAAGTTAATTATTGATAACTGAGACATGAGAGATTGCCTATTCAGAAGTCTTTAATAGGACCAAGGGAGAAAAAAATCCATTCTTCTCTTTTTCTTTAAGCATGTTACTTTGGGACTCTACCAGCTCTAGGGCTAGAGAGAAACTGACAACTTACTATGTTTAACCCTTTCATCAGAGAGAAAAGAGAATCAAGGTAAAGAGGTAATAATGCTGTTTCATGTCCAAGATCACACAACTAATCAGTGGTAGGTTTGGGGTCCAAGCCCCAGCACTCTGACCTCAAATTTAGTATACTTTACAGAAAAGGGAAAGTCATCAGCAATGGTCCAAGAATTCTCTTTACTCACCTAATTGTATGTATCTAATTATAACTCTGTGGGTGAATAAAGATCTCTAGGGATACAACTATTATCTGTTTGTCTGTGAACAAAGAATAGATTAGAAAATGCTGTGATATGGTCCAACTATGAAACAAGATGGCCCTAAATATATTGACAAGTGCATCTGAGAATGTGTTTGTGAGATATTCCCTGTCTTCACCTTGAAGAAATAACCCATAGAGATTGAGTATCCTCAAAAGACACTGCTGCCCCCCAAAAATACATCATCACAATGACTGCTACTACATTGAGGGACTATCTGTTGACATAGTTTATATCATCAGTGCTTAACACAGTATTCAACACACAGTGAGTGTTTAATATTCATTCAATGACTGGCTTCAAAAATTTCTGGAAATGAAGAATCTCAAGAGTACCTACTGTTTAGAGAATATGGTACTAAATGGATCACTCTTCTTTTGGAAAGAAATACCATCTTTAAGAAATCAGATCCAAACTAATACAATCTTCACACTATTTATACAATAGTATAAATTACTATGTGTAATGAAATTACTAGTATCATTGCTATAAGAAGTAATGCAAGAAAGCACATTTCCATTTTCCTCAATGAAATATCAGTAGAAAATACTTAGGAATGACAACTTGAAAAATATTCAGATGAGGTAATGAGTTGTCAATGAAGTATAAACCTCATGCAAAGTAGGGTGGGGAGAAAACTTTCTTATCATAGTGACTTTACAAAAACAATAATTTATGTTTAATAATTTGGAAAACTCTATATTTTAGGACATGTTTCCAGAGTAAAGTAATGCAGACATATTACCCATGGGGGTAGCAAGATGGAGTGAAAAAATTAATACATAGCTAACTAGATGAAATACAAATAATATTCCAGAGAATCAGGTTCCCCATTTTAATAATATCATGATAAAATGTAATTGCTAAGCAAACATTGCTATTACTACTAATAATAATTACTCTAATTATTGAGAAGATGAAAGATAAATGGTCTATATAGAGCTCAAACTGGGATCTGGTATATTGACTCCATGATACCATGGACCAAGTAGACACAACTGAAGCACACACCTTGGTACCCAGAAACACATTTGAATTATTCAAAAGTAGGTAATGATAACATGAGTCAAATGAGATTTCTTAATCTAGAGAGAACTCCCAGAACCAGAGAGTTCGGTAAGGGAGATGTTCCCCTCCTCCTAAAATAAATTAAGGGTGTATTTAAGCTTGAAATCATGAAAAAATATAAGGTCCTAGCACATTTATTGGGGCATTGTGTACTTTACACAAGATTGAGTCTCCAGAAAATAACAACATGCTTCAGGGAATTAGATTTTAGAAAACAAAAATCAGGATTGGTCACAGAACAATGCTTTTCATGATAACCTATGGTTTTTAGGTACATAAAGCAGCATGAATTCTCTTAATAAATGGGTCTGTTGAATTATTAACAACCGTATCTCCTTATTTTCAACAAGCCCTAACCCATTTGTGTTGTGCTGGTAACAATATCTTCAGAAGAAAAAAAAGTATGCACTATACTAATTTTTCAAGAGTACTATGCTAAAAAATATTTGCAGAAACATTTTATTTTCTTTCAAATAAAGAGGTGCTAATCAATTTATCATTATCCCTATTTCTACTTGCAATATTTTTTTTTTCTTAGAACAGAATCATAGGCTGCACTAAACTTCTTTTATTATAAATAACATCTGGGAAAGATATAAAGACCTCTATCTGAAGTCACATGACAAAATTTGAAATTCCAGGGAGTAGTAGAGTAGCAGTAGTAGCCAAGTAGAGAATTGTATTCAATGTTATAAGAATAAGGAGTCAGACTATCTATATTCAGAAAGAGGACTGTGCTGACTATGAATCACAGCACAGTATCTTCACCTTTGTTGTTGTTTGCTGGTTTGTTTTTTTTCCACATTTTTCCTCTTTTGATCTTATTTTATTTTGTGCAGCATGATAAATGTAGAAATATGCTTAGAAGAATTACACCTGTTTAACCTATATTGGATTACTTGTTGTCTAGGGGAAGGGGAAGGTAAAGAGGGAGGAAGAAAAAAAATGCCCAGAATTCATTTAATTTCATTTAATTTTCAGTTCCTTGTCACTACAAAAAGGACTGCTATAAACATTTTTGCACATGTGGGTCCTTTTTCCTTTTTTAATATCTCTTTGCGATACAGTCCCAGTAGAGACACTGCTGGATCAAAAGTTATTCACAGTTTGATAGCTCTTTGGGCATAGTTCCAAATGGCTTTCTAGAATGGTTGGATCAGTTCACAACTCTACCAACAATGTATTATTAGTCTCCCAGTTTTCCCACATTCCCTCCAAAATTTATCATTATCTTTTTCTTTGACAATCTTTTTTGGAATATTTTTTTATTAAGACCTTAGAATAGATTCTCTCTGAAGTTTCTTTTGGCTTACATGCTATAGTCTCACACAATCAGTAAAAATCACTTTCTTTAGCTGATATGCTCAGATTTATCTGTGGTATAATGGAAATAATGGTAGATATTTACTCAAAAAACCCGGGTTCAAATCCAAGCTTTAGAAGTCACTACCTGCAACATCTTGGGCACATCATATGAAGTTGCTGGGGTTGTTTTTATTGATCAGCCATTTTTCAATTGTGTCCAACTCATTGTGACCCCATCTGGGGTTTGCTTAGTAAAGATGCTGGAGTTACTTGCTATTTTCTTTTCCAGCTGAGGTTAAGTGACTTGTCTAGGGACACATAGTCAGTAAGTATCTGAAGGCATATTTGAATTCAGATTTTCCTCCTAGGAGCAGCTTTCTATTCCCTACCTCATATAGCTTTCTCTCTGGGTATATTTACCACACTATAAAAGAAGGCATTTGGTATTGTCACATTTATAATAAGACGGCAACTTAAGCATTTGCAAACAACTTCTTTATGACCCTTTAGGAAATGAATGAAACCAATATGTCTTGTCAGACACTAGCAAGGCAGCACAAATACTCTGATATTCAGGAAAGAGTAGGATTATACAATACCCCAACCTAAATTATAGGGTCTTCAAAACATTTACATATAATTAGGTACTAAAGACTTAAGTGCTGGGTTACATAAAAATATTGTTGGCACAGAGACATGTCTATAATTAAAACATGCAGATTAGACTGCTCCCCTTAAAGTGATAATCCATCAGAAAGCTGATTTTTCAGAAGTCAGATAAGACTAATATGAAGCTTCAGCACATAGGATATGTGAAGAGGAATAACAATAAATCTGGAAAGGTAGGTTGGAGCCATATTTTGGAAGACTTTAAATTTTAGCCCAGATATATAATATGTAGGGCCAATACAAAATCTATGAATTGATGGAGATACCAAAGAGTTCTGACACATAGAAAAAAGAAGAAAATCAAGTTAGATCAGCAAAAAATAAGCATTCTATATTCCTGAGATCTATAAAAATTAGATGCGTTATCAATGAATTAAAGAACCAGAACCATTAGCATTTTGGTTC
Organism: Sminthopsis crassicaudata; assembly: GCF_048593235.1. NCBI lineage: Eukaryota > Metazoa > Chordata > Mammalia > Dasyuromorphia > Dasyuridae > Sminthopsis > Sminthopsis crassicaudata. Next base: position 555,029,240 of record NC_133619.1, read on the forward strand.
AAAGTGAACATTAGAGTAGTTATATAATACTCAGTTTGCAGAAATTGACCAACTTTAAGTACAGTTATTTAGGAGGAAAATAAAACTTTGAATCTGGAGACCTATGGTCCAAGTCTTGACTCCAACTGTTACTGTCTGCTGGACAATAGGGAACCTAAATGGGGGTAATAATAATTTACATTGGTAAGGTCACAAGATTGAGATGAGAAAAGAGTTTTGTAAATTATAAGGAACCATTATATGTAAACGATAAGAAAGCAGTTATTATCAAGAGGATGTCTAGTTGTTTTTAACAAAATATGAATTACTTCTTTCTGAAGTAGCCTACATGTTGTGGACATCTGGGACCTATAAAGTTTTTATCAGAAGAACTCACAAATTGTATATTTTCTTTTTCTACTGTATGTCAATGTCCACTAAAACTTTATGAAATGTCTAGGCCAGGGCTTCTTAATCCGTAAACCATAAACATTATATGTGTATATGTGTGTGACATATATACATTTGTGCATATACATGTTTATGAATATAAATGTAAATATATGTACCTTTCTATGTATATATAAACGTATCATCCTATTTGTTATTGTTACAGAATAGTCATATATGTATTATAATATTATTTGTTACTGTTTGTTTAATCATTTTCATTCACATTGATTCTTCATCACACCATTTAGGGTTTTCTTGGGGAAGATATTGGAGTTGTTTACCATTTTCTTTTCCATCTTATTTTATAGAGAAACTGAGGAAAACAGGTACAATCACTTGGCCAGGTTTACATAGCTAGAAAGTGTGTGAGGCCAGATTAGAACTCAGGAAAAAGAGACTTCCTGACTCTAGGTCTGGCACTCTTTCTATTGTGTTATTCAGCTGTCCTTTAAGCCTTAATACCTTTATTGAAAAAATGGAAGTAGTAATTCTTGCAATGTGAGGGATCACAAGATTATTGTGAGAAATGTACTCTATTAAACTTTATAAAATATGATTTTATATGTAGTATACAATGTATCACTTGTATAATTGGTTCAGGAATTGACATAAAATATCTTAAATCTTTATTAACCATTTGCTATATATATCCTAGAAACCTGTTCTCCTAGCTTCCCCTTGTTCTGCTTCTTCAAAATATCAAGAATTCACCACTTCCTCCTAGTTCCTGTCTTGTTACTCCCTCTTAGGGATTTCCTGTAAACCAAACTTAGGAAAGAAAAAATTGTATACTAAGGCTAGAAACATTTATTGCTACCATGTCCAGCTGGATAGTGGTCAGTTAATGTCTATTTGGGATAGTTGACAGTATTTTATGCATTATTTTTCTTTCTTAGACCAAATTCACATTTTGTTAACTGATATCTAACAAATTAGATCAGACATAATATTAAGTGAGTTTGTAGATAACTCAGGAGCTTCTTAAAGACTGGCCAATTAGCCACTACAACATGTGATCTCAAAAAAAAAATAGAAATAATAACAATGATGGCACCTAGCTCCCAGAGTTGTGGTGAAAGTCAGATGAATTAATATCTATAAAGTATGTTACAAACCTTAAAGCACTATATAAATTCTAGCTATCATCATTATCTGATAGATTCCAAAAAAAGTTAAAACACTTTTGTGGAATTATTCTTTAGTTGTTAAGGTACAATGGAAGAAAATCGGGGAGCTGTAAGAAAACTTTATGTCAAATGAGATCACTAAAAATGAAGCCAAGAATCATTTTGAAGATGTTGATTTGTAAAGAACTATTGTAGTTGTTGCATTTTAAAATGTCTTTAAATTCTAGGAAAGCATCAGGATCCCAACTTAGAAGTATTTCATTTTTTACTATTTGCTTCAATAGACCCTGACCTACAAATATTTTTTACTGAATCTCATTTTATTTCTTTGTTTCTCCCTTTCTTCATATCTTTTTTCTTTTCTCTCTTCTTCCTTCCTTCCTTCTTTCCTTCCTTCCTTCCTTTTTCTTTCTATCATCCATCAGGTCTAGACATACCATAGAAATAAACCAATAAGAAAGTAACACCAATGAGGTGTAGACCAGGACAATAAACTACAAACTTTAATTAATCTTTTCCCTGATATGAGGCATGATCACTATGCTGAGGAGAGAGGAAGCTTTATGGATATACAGACAAAACTAAGATGTGAAAAGGAAAGTTGTTTACACCATAGAGAGTTATTAGGAGGCAAGAGCCTTCGGATTTTTTATCTAGAAGGTAATGTTCCAATTCTTTCATGTTGTTTTAATTATACATTGAAGTGGTTTGCAATTTCCTTCTCCAGCCTATTCTACAAATGATGAAACTGAGACAAACATAATTAAGAGACTTGTCTGTAGCCACATAGCTAGTAAGTATCTGGAGTTACATTCTAATTCAGGTCTTTCTGACTTTAGACACAGTGTTTCATATAGCTACCTAATTTAAAATTTTTTTTAATTCAGTTGCTTCATTGTACAAAGGAGGAACTGGAAGTTTCCTGAGGATAAATTGGGCTTAATTCACTTTCTTGATTTCTCTAATGCCTTGGAAGAGGTCAAGCCTTGCTCTGCCCCATCTCCCATACTTAGACTTAGGATCACTCTCCTAATTAGCTTGATCTTTTCATGAAAGGAAGCAACATGCTCACTACACTTCTGGCTCATCTCACTCTTTGGAATTATTCATTTTCTCACCAGGAGTCTGGGCCTCCCTCTAACCTATTCCTCTTTTCCCTGGTTCTTCATCATGTTAACCTTTTTTGGTTTTTTGCTTAGAATATAAGCTTTTCAAGAGTAGCACCTGTCTTTACTTTAATTTGTTTCTCCAGGGCTTATTCACAGGGCCTAGCATGTAGGAAAACCCTTAGTAAATGTTTAATCTAGCTATTTAGGTAGTTAATGGCACAGCCTGGACAGGCTTTTACCCCAGCGGCCATTGCATTATATGACATGGCAAAGTTATATTATGTTAGCTTTCCCATTTTGCTGGATTAACTGAATGATTTGCAGGCACCAGACAGGACATCGAATAACAAATTCACTAATACCAGGCAGGATATATGAACTGCTGTATGAGGTGGACAGGCAATCAAGAAATAGTGTTGTTTCAAGCAGAAGACCTAGCTCATTCCTTTTTTTAAAAAAAATTCTGCTTATGAACAAACTGCTGAATTCTTTTTTTTTTTCATTACTATTGGGTCTGATTCACTAAGCTTCAAATGGCTAATAATCTCATTCTTCACCATTTCTTTCTACTTGAAAGAGCAATTAGTCTGTTAACACTGAGAATGCATTGGAACAGGATCAACATACCAATTTTTTCACAAGTCTGCTTCTCCCTACTTAACATAATTATGACATTTCCTTAATAAAAGAAACTAAAATTTTACAAGTCTCTTGATTTCTGTTCATATTTATCCTTTAATTGACTAAAATTACATTAGGAGACAGGTTGATGATAACTTGTTTCAAGATTGCTTCAAGAGGACACTGAGTTAAACAAAAGCATATCAATGAAAGGCATCACAATTGCAGGTGACAAATGGCAATGAAAAATGTCAAGCTGCTATTCCTGCTGGTGCACTGGATCATACCATGCTTGAAAGTTCAAACAAACAGTCTTTTGACTTAAAATGTAATCCAGGATCTCCTGGTCAAATCAGTTCCCAAGATAAATAAAAGTAATTCAGGAGAATAAAAGTCAGGGCAAGAAGGTTAAAAGCAGTCAGCATTAGAGGTTCTATGGGATTTGGGGGGCTTTCCATGAAGGTCCTAAAATGCATTTATATTATTCTTTCCCAAAAATTCCATAGTGTTTTTCCACATTTATCTACTTTGGGGGAAATTTAACCAAAACTGACCCAGAATTACATCAAACTTCCTTGATCACTAACTACAGTGATTATTAGTATTGGAGGATCATGTGGGTAAAACATGAGGAATCATTCCAGTTTTGCCAATATTCTTGAGGGCAGAGATAATGTCTGCATGCTCTGCTCTTTGTATGTGCCCCCTTACACAGTGTTGGGGGGTAATCTAGTAGCTACCCATATAAATTGCAACTAGATTGATTAATTGAGTACAAGCAGAGGGAATAATTTGATATTATTAGAAATATCCGTGGATCTCTAAAGCAGCAAAATGAATGCAGCCCAAATGGATACCATCCTTTGGTTATCTTTCTTTTTCAAAATGTATCCAGGTGAATAAACTTTCCTTATGATCTTTTCATTTTCCAGCACTAGTGATTAAAGGAGCCCAATCCTCAATTGGTAAATTTCTAATATACACATTAAAGAAAGTAGGTCAAGGCAGTTTTCAGTGGGCCAGTTCCATCATTATTATCATATCTCTCTTAATCCTAAGTTAAGTGATTCCAGCCATTAAAAGTACAGTAATCAGGATAATGTTGTGGACTTGAGTTGAGAAAGACCTTTAGTCAAATCCTACCTATGGCATTATGTAACCTCCCTTTGCTCCAGTTTCCTTAGCTGTAAAATGGAATTGATCATACCTGCCTCACATGATGGTATGAGGCTTAACTGAGATAATAGTTATAAAACAGTCTGCAAACTTAAAAAAGCTATATGGATATCAGCTCTTATTTTTATCATCCCTATAAGGGCCCTTCTTCCTTTCCCCAGACTGACATGCTAATGCAATCAGCTATTCTACTTGTGAGTTACTCCTCTCTCAGCAGGAACCTTTCTAGGTCTCTAACTAACTTCAGCAAGTCAGAAGATTAGGTTCTAAGCATTCTTGCATAGCTTTTTATTGGCAGTAAGTTTCTAAAATGCAGAAATAAGCCCCAAAAGGAGAAAGTTACTTCTTTGCTTTAGTCAATAGACTGATCTACAAAATCATTGGGGGAGGGGTAATCTGGAAAAATATGGGCATAATCTAATATGGAGAAATGTAAAGTCCTTGTGTAAAATTTCAAAAATAAATTAACTAAAAAGAAAAGAAGAAATCTACATAACTAACTACTATTGATGTGAAAAACAAATTACGGGAGGATTTCAGTTTGCTGTGAAGTCTGTATGGGCAAACAAGTTAATATAGAGCTAGGGGTGAAAGAGGAAAGGAAGAAAGTGAAGGACAATGACAATAAATGAATCAAATCTCAAAGCATTATTTTTTTTTCCATTGGCAAGTACAAAAGTAATATTTTCCCAATATTTGAAGACTATAGTGTACAAAAAGGATACAACAGTTAGATGGTATAGCAGAGAGGATGTTGGATTTGGACTGATGAAGACCTGAGTTCAAATCCTGCCTCAAACTCTTGCTATCAATGTGAAGTTGGATAAATCATTATCCACATTTGTAAAATGGGGATAATGAAAGCTCTAAAGTTAACAGGTTTTTTTTTATGGAGATCAGGTGAAATGACATATGAGAAACATTTTGCAAACCTTAAAACACTGTGTAAGTGCTAGCTATTATTATTAAACATAATTTAATTGCCCAAAATAAAATGAGTGGATGGCAGATTTCAACTCTTTAGAAAATAAAAAAGAAACACAAAAAATAAAGTTGTTGAAAAAAATAGACTACTTCATGAGGTTCTCCATCACTTGAATCTGTTAAATGAAGGCTTCAAAAACTAATTGTAAAATCCTCATTTTGCAAATGAAGAAAGATACAAAGGTTAAGTGACTTTTCTAAGGTCAGCTAGTAAATATCTGATGATGGATTTGAACATATAAAACAAGGAATTAGGGGGGGCGGAGCCAAGATGGCGGAGAGGAAACACACGACTCAGTGAACGTCTTCACTCCCTCACAACCAATTAGATAAATTAAGTCTCAAAATTAGCTCAGGACTGATAGATACCACAAGGACTGGAAGCACGACTTACCAGCTGAAGAGAATCTGGAGTTTCAACAGGAAAGGTCAGTTCTCAGGGGAGGAATAAGAAAGACCAGCACAGACGGTGGGGTAGGGGCACACTGCGCCCATTGCGCTGGGAGGGGCTCTGGGATCAGAGAAGCCACTGAGGTAAAGGAATCTGGCACAGGCTGTTAGCTCTTCTCTGCTAATTATTTAGCAGTTCAGAAGAGAAAGCCAAAATATTTTAAAACTCAGATTAGATTTTCCCCGGACCCTGGGGGTGACTCAGGCACCAGGGGGTGTGGCCTCAGCTACCTCCTGAGAATAGTTAAGAGACTGACAAGTGGGTGGATACGGCCCAAGGCAACACACACTGCCTAGCTTAGCTGGAGGGAGTGGAACTCAGCTCCAGGAAGTCCCAGAGAAGCGGAACCTTTGAACTAGGGACCGCGGTTTCTGGCAGACACTTCCAGTTTGAGCGCAGGGGCTTCTTACGTCACCTGCTGCAGACACCCACTCCCCACCCGGACACATAGCCTGGGCTTCCTGCAGTCTTCACTATTCTACGCCCTCGAAGCACAGTAGTGCTAATCACCTCTGAGGCGCTTCCAGGAAGGGGGTGGGGAACTCTCTCCCAGAGCTCTCTCTTAGCTCAGGCTCAGGAGCCGCTGCATCCATCCCGTCTGGGAGGAAGCTGGTAAAGAAGTAAATAATTTCCTACCCCAGAGACAGACCCCAAAAGATTTTTTTTAAGTATGAGCAAAAAAGCTAGAAAAACCATAGATTCCTTCTATACAGAGAAAGAGCGGGTGTCCAACCCCGAGGAAGTTGACAGCAGAGAATCAGATAACAACCTAAAGGGGAACGATTCCTGCCCCCCATCACATAACTCTCTCCTAGAAGAAGCTCTTAAGAAATTGAGGGAGATCGAAGAAAAATGGGGCAAGGAAAGGGAAGTTATGATAGAGAATAACAATGTCCTGAAATTGGAGTTGGAAAAAATAAAGAATTCACAGGAGATTCAGGGAAACAAAATTAGTGAATTAGAAAAGGTTAAAAAAACACAGGAAAGTAGGATTTCTGAATTGGAAAAGATAAAAAAGTCTCAAGAAAATAGAATTTCTGAATTGGAAAAAGAAAATAATTCTCAAAAAAAAAAATTAGGGAAATGGAAAAAAACTCAATAGAGCAAAATAATTCATTTAAAAACGAAATTGGGCATTTACAAAAAGAACTAAAAACTGTGAAAGAAGAAAATAACTCCTTAAAAGTCAGGATGGAACAAATAGAAATGAATGATTCACAGAGAACCCAAGAATCAGTCAAACAAAACAAAAAAAATGAGAAGCTGGAGAACAACGTCAAATACTTACTGGGAAAATCTATAGACCTGGAAAATAGATCTAGGAGAGATAATCTGCGGATTATTGGACTTCCCGAAAACTATGACCAAAAAAAGAGCCTAGATTCTATTTTACAGGAAATTATCAAAGAGAACTGTCCAGAGATAATAGAAACAGAAGGGAAAGTAGATGTGGAAAGAATTCATCGAACTCCTTCTGAAATAGACCCTAAAAAAAGAACACCACGGAATATTGTGGCTAAGCTGCAGAATTACCACACAAAGGAGAAAATCCTGCAAGCAGCTAGAAAAAAACAATTTAAATACCAAGGTGCCACAATAAGGGTCACCCAAGATCTGGCTGCCTCCACATTAAAAGATAGAAGGGCCTGGAACCTGATATTCCGTAAGGCAAAAGATCAAGGACTGCAACCAAGAATGAACTACCCAGCTAAGTTTAGCATCTTTTTCCATGGAAGAAGATGGTCATTCAATGAAACAGAGGAATTCTATATGTTTCTAAGAAAAAAACCAGACTTAAACAAAAAATTTGATCTACATCCACAAGACTGAAGAGAAACAGAAAAAGGTACACAGAACCCTTGAGAACTGTAACTTTGTTGTGGGTATATAAAAAATACTCAAGGATAATTTGATTTTACTGATATAAAAGAAAAAAAGGGGGGTGTGGTAAAGGGAAGGAGGTCGGTTCAGAAAAAGGGGGAGGAGTGATAAAAAGAGGGAAACTACATCCCAGGAAGAGACATAGAAAATACACCATATCTGAGGGAACTTAGTGAGGGGGAGAATCATTGTGTGAATCTTACTCTCATCAGAAGAGGCTCAAAGAGTAAATAATTAACATATTTGTTTTTCAGAGAATTTTCTCTCACCTCATTAAAAGGGGGGAGAGGAAAAGGGGAAAGGAAAAGGAGAATAAGTGAAGGGACTTGGAGGGAGGGGGGAGGGATCCTAAAAAAAAAAAAAAAAAGAGGGAGGGTTGCGCGTCACAAGGGGGGTCTGTAAATTAAATATCGGGGAGGGGGATCAGGGGGGTCAAGGGAAAAAAGTATAATCTGGGGATAATACGATGGCAGGAAATACAGAAGTAGTAATTTTAACTGTAAATGTAAATGGGATGAACGATCCCATCAAACGGAGACGGATAGCAGACTGGATCAAAAAGCAGAACCCTACAATATGTTGTCTACAGGAAACACACTTAAAGCAGGGAGATACATACAGAGTAAAGGTAAAAGGTTGGAACAGAGCTTATTATGCTTCAGGTAAAGCCAAAAAAGCAGGGGTAGCTATCCTTATCTCAGATCAAGCAAAAGCAGAAGTAGATCTCGTTAAAAAAGATAAGGAAGGAAACTATATCCTGCTGAAAGGTAGCATAAATAATGAAGCCATATCAATACTAAACATATATGCACCAAGTGGTATAGCATCTAACTTTCTAAAGGAAAAGTTAAGAGAACTGCAAGAAGAAATAGACAGTAAAACTATAATAGTGGGAGATCTCAACCTTGCACTCTCAGATTTAGACAAATCAAACCACAAAACAAACAAGAAAGAAATTAAAAAAGTAAATAGAACATTAGAAAAACTAGGTATGATAGACCTTTGGAGAAAACTGAATGGCAATAGGAAGGAATATACTTTCTTCTCAGCAGTTCATGGATCCTATACAAAAATTGACCATATATTAGGACATAAAGATCTCAAAATTAAATGTAGGAAGGCAGAAATAATAAATGCCTTCTTCTCAGATCACAATGCAATAAAAGCTACATTCAGTAAAAAGTTAGGGGTAAATAGACCAAAAAGTAATTGGAAACTGAATAATCTCATCTTAAAGAATGACTGGGTGAAAGAGCAAATTATAGAAACAATTAACAATTTCACCCAAGATAATGATAATGATGAGACATCATATCAAAATCTTTGGGATGCAGCTAAAGCAGTAATAAGGGGAAATTTTATATCTTTAGAGGCTTATTTGAAGAAAATTGAGAAAGAGAAGATTAACGAATTGGGCTTACAACTTAAAAGGCTAGAAAAAGACCAAATTATAAACCCCCAACCAAAAATTAAACTCGAAATACAAAAATTAAAAGGAAAAATCAATAAAATTGAAAGTAAAAAAACTATTGAATTAATAAATAAAACCAAGAGTTGGTTTTATGAAAAAGCCAATAAAATAGATAAACATTTGGTAAATTTGATCAAAAAAAAGAAAGAGGAAAATCAAATTGATAGTCTTACAAATGAAAAGGGGGATCTTTCCACCAATGAAGAGGAAATTAGAGAAATAATAAGGAGTTACTTTGCCCAACTTTATGCCAATAAATTTGATAACTTAAGTGAAATGGATGACTTTCTCCAAAAATATAGGCTCCCTAGATTAACAGAGGAGGAGATAAATTGCTTAAATAGTCCCATTTCAGAAAAAGAAATAGAACAAGCTATTAATCAACTCCCCAGGAAAAAATCCCCAGGGCCAGATGGATTCACATGTGAATTCTACCAAACATTTAAAGAACAATTAGCCCCAATGTTATATAAATTATTTGAAAAAATAGGGGATGAAGGAGTCCTACCAAACTCCTTTATGACACAGACATGGTACTGATACCTAAACCTGGTAGATCGAAAACTGAGAAAGAAAATTATAGACCAATCTCCTTAATGAATATTGATGCTAAAATCTTAAATAAGATATTAGCAAAAAGACTTCAGAAAATCATCTCCAAGATAATACACTATGATCAAGTAGGATTTATTCCAGGAATGCAGGGCTGGTTTAATATTAGGAAAACTATTAATATAATTGACCATATTAATAATCAAATTAATAAGAACCATATGATCATCTCAATAGATGCAGAAAAAGCATTTGACAAAATCCAACATCCATTCCTACTAAAAACTCTTGAGAGTATAGGAATAAATGGATTATTCCTTAGAATAATCAGGAGTATATATTTAAGACCGTCAGTAAGCATAATATGCAATAGAAATAAACTGCAACCTTTCCCAGTAAGATCAGGAGTGAAACAAGGTTGCCCACTATCACCATTACTATTCAATATAGTACTAGAAACGCTAGCCTCGGCAATAAGAGCCGAGAAAGAGATTCAAGGAATTAGAGTAGGAAATGAGGAAATTAAACTATCACTTTTTGCAGATGACATGATGGTATACTTAGAGAACCCCAAAGACTCTGCTAAAAAGCTACTAGAAATAATTCAAAATTTCAGCAAAGTGGCAGGATACAAAATAAATCCACATAAATCCTCGGCATTTTTATATATCACTAACAAAATGCAACAGCAAGAGATACAAAGAGAAATTCCATTCCAAACAAATGTTGAGAGTATAAAATATTTGGGAATCCATCTACCAAAGAAAAGTCAGGAATTATATGAGAAAAACTACAAAACACTTGCCACAAAAATAAAATCAGATTTAAATAATTGGAAAGACATTCAGTGCTCTTGGATAGGCCGAGCGAATATAATAAAGATGACAATACTCCCCAAACTAATCTATTTATTTAGTGCTATACCAATCAGACTCCCAAGAAACTATTTTAATGACCTAGAAAAAATAACAACAAAATTCATATGGAAGAATAAAAGGTCAAGAATTGCAAGGGAACTAATGAAAAAAAACTCAGAGGAAGGTGGTCTAAGTGTACCTGATCTAAAGCTATATTATGTAGCAGCAGTCACCAAAACCATTTGGTATTGGCTACGAAATAGACCGGTAGATCAGTGGAATAGATTAGATACAAAGGACAAAAAAGGATACATCTATAGCAGTCTAATCTTTGACAAACCCAAAGATTCCAACATTAGGGATAAAAATTCATTATTCGGAAAAAACTGTTGGGAAAACTGGAAATTAGTATGGCAGAAATTAGATATGGATCCACACTTAACACCATATACCAAGATAAGATCAAAATGGGTCCATGATTTAGGCATAAAGAGGGAGATAATAAATAGATTAGAGGAACAGAGGATAATCTACCTCTCAGACTTGTGGAGGAGGAAGGAATTTATGACCAGAGGAGAACTAGAGATCATTATTGATCACAAAATAGAAGATTTTGATTACATCAAACTAAAAAGTTTCTGTACAAATAATACTAATGCAAACAAGATTAGAAGGGAAGTAACAAATTGGGGAAAATATTTTTAAAAACAAAGGTTCTGACAAAGGTCTCATTTCCAAAATATATAGAGAACTGACCCAAATTTATAAGAAACCGAACCATTCTCCAATTGATAAATGGTCAAAGGATATGAACAGACAATTCTCAGAGGAAGAAATTGAAACTATATCCACTCACATGAAAGAGTGTTCCAAATCACTACTGATCAGAGAAATGCAAATTAAGATCACTCTGAGATACCACTACACACCTGTCAGATTAGCTAAGATGACAGGAACAAATAATGACAAATGTTGGAGGGGATGTGGGGAAACTGGGACACTAATACATTGCTGGTGGAGTTGTGAAAGAATCCAGCCATTCTGGAGAGCAATCTGGAATTATGCCCAAAAAGTTATCAAACTGTGCATACCCTTTGACCCAGCAGCACTACTACTGGGATTATATCCCAAAGAAATACTAAAGAGCGGAAAGAGTCATATATGTGCCAAAATGTTTGTGGCAGCTCTTTTTGTTGTAGCTAGAAACTGGAGGATGAATGGATGTCCATCAGTTGGAGAATGGTTGGGTAAATTGTGGTATATGAAGGTTATGGAATATTATTGCTCGGTAAGAAATGACCAGCAGGAGGAATATAGAGAGGCCTGGAGAGACTTAAATCAACTGATGCTGAGTGAAATGAGCAGAACCAGAAGATCACTGTACACTTCAACAACAATGCTGTATGAGGATGTATTCTGATGGAAGTGGAAATCTTCAACATAAAGAAGATCCAACTCACTTCCAGTTGATCAATGATGGACAGAGGTAGCTGCACCCAGAGAAGAAACACTGGGAGGGGAATGAAAATTGTTAGCACTAATATCTGTCTGCCCAGGTTGCATGTACCTTCGGATTCTAATGTTTATTGTGCAACAAGAAAGTGATATTCGCACACATGTATTGTACCTAGACTATATTGTAACACATGTAAAATGTATGGTATTGCCTGTCGTCGGGGGGAGGGAATAGAGGGAGGGGGGGTAAATTGGAAAAATGAATACAAGGGATAATATTATAAAATATATATATATATATATATATATATATATATATATATATATATATATATATATATAATAAAAAAAAAAAAAAAAACAAGGAATTAGATTACATGACTTTTAATTTTTTATCTACCCCTATGACTCTTTTGCTCAGTTCAACTGGGGTTTCTAGATGGTTATAAGTAGAAGTCATGAAAGTGAAAGAAAGATGGTTTTGGAGTCACAAACTAGCTCTTGTCACTTACCACCTGTTTCACTCCAAGGTTATCTCTTCCTCAGATGAGGAGATTTTCCTAGATGACCTCTGAGGTCCTTTCTAACTTTCATTCATTGATCCCATGATCTAATCTCAAAGGAACAACTCCTTTAATGAGGCAGCAGCCCATGCCTCACTATCTAGCTGCATTCAGTTACAAAATGGACAGCAATTTGAACTAATGCGTTATCACAAGTATAGAGATTGCCCTTTATATGTTTCTGTTTTCCCACTTCCCTTCAGCTCTTTTTATGTGGACTTTTCAAAATGAAAAATTCACAACATCAAAGCTCCGGAGGAAGCTCACCCTCCTCTTTGGCCAAAATAAGAATCCAGTTTCTACAATAAATGAGATCATAGCAACACTACTCATACTGCTATAGATAAAGACCTGTCAGCGTTTTCATTATAAAACCTTTTTCCTGGAGTTCCCAGACCAACCGTAGCAATTTGCTGGGAGCATAACTCCTCCAACACACACAGCTCAGAAATGAAGAAAAAATGTTTTCATTTAACAAAACCTTAAGATAGCTTCTTTGGGAGTTATGCAAGCATTAGTATTCCAAAGAGACAATTTTTCCCCTATATGGTTATTGGGTCTTTTTAAGGGAGGAAAAAAAAGAGTTTGACAAAAATATGGTTTACTATTATTCAAAGCTAACTTTTTAAGGAGGCAAGCACAAAAAAGGGGAAATGGTTATCAAATAGAATATGACAGAGCATGAATTACCTCTGACGATAACAATAACGACCATCCATCCATGGTAGTATCTTCTGCCACCAAGATGTGCCTTGTGCTTAAGAGCACTCTTATGACTCTCTATTATGAAATAATATATTAAAATAAGAAAACTGATGCTAATGACTTGCTCAGAGTCACATGACAAGTTCAGCATTCTCCTGGTATGAGAGGAGAAGGACTTTGACTCTGACTATTGCTTCTCAGCACAATTAGAAATAGAAGAGGCAGCACAGTACAGAGAACAGTGCTGAACTACAAATCTGCAAATCTGGGATTGGGATCCCAGCTCTGACACTTCCTAGCTTTAGTCAAACCATTTCTTCCTCATCTATAAAACGAAAGGAAATAGCTTTATGATGCCTAAAATAATTTCCAGCTCTAATACTCTATGGTTGTGTAAAGTGGGAATTCATCCTTCTTGCCACTTATAAAATGTGTAACCCAGCTTCTCCCCATAACTGACGGGTCAGTCTCACCATCTCTGCAGTCCATAAGACTTGCCAGCTATATTCCCTAGCTTCACTGGGGAATGCCAAGGACACAGCCCTGCTTTGGATCTGAACAGTACTGCCTATTGGCATCCAATGGCATAAGAGAGTTTTTTTTTCTATTCTCCCAACAACAACCAAAAAAAAACACACCAGAATTGATCCAGGAGCCCCATCTTCATTCATACAACATTATCTATCCCTAACCCAAATAATGGTAGTAATAATAGCAATAGTAAGGATAGAAAGCATGTTGTAGAGTATAGAAAACTGTTGTTGAATGCATGAAAACATGAGTTTAAGTCCCACTTCTGACACATACTCCTTATCTAACTCTCAGCAAATCACATAATCTCTCAGTGACATGGACAAATTTCTATAATTTTCTTTCTTTCTTTCTTTTCCTTTTTTTTCTGAAGCAATTGGAGTTAAGTGACTTGACCAGGGTCATACTGCCAGGAAGTGTTAAGTGTAAGACTATACTTTACTTTTCATTGAAGGTATCTTTCAGCATTAGCCAAGGGGAATAGGAAAAAGCAAAGGAAAAGGAAAAGGTTACAAGGAGGGCAGAATTCTGTGGAGGAAGCTTAAAAATTCAGAAGCAGTTTGAGCTGGGATGTAAGCAGTCTTATAGGTAGAGAAAAATTGCCAGAACAGAAAGGCTAATAGTGAGAAGGTAAAGTTTAAAAATTAAGTTAAGCAAGAAGTGTTAATAGCAATAATAGGTAGCACTGATGAAATATTTCAATGTTTTTTTAACAACTATTACCTTATTTGATCCTCACAAAAATCCTATGAAGTCTGTTCTATTAGCATCCTGATTTTAAGATTTTGAAACACTTCAAGTGATTTACCCAATGTCACTCAGTTGTTAAGTATCCAGTGTGATTTTTTTTTTTTTACTTTTGTCTTCTTAACCCCAAGATCAGCTATCTATCCATTATGCCTCATTGACTCCCTTTAAAAACCCAAATCAAATATGATTAATTCTTTTCTGGTCTTTCCAGGGAGAAATAATCTTGATTTTTCTACAGTAATCTCTAATATGACCCCTTTTATCTCTCTTTTACAGTTATTATACTATTTTCATAAGCATGGCACATATTTTAATGATAATTGTATAACTTTTTATTTTTTCAAAGTTATGCAAATATAGTTTTCAACATTCACCTTTGTAAAACCTTATGTTCAATTTTTTCTCCCTCCCTCTCCTACTACCCCCCTCTCCCAGATAGCAAATAATACAGTAGAGGTTAAATATATGTAATTCTTCTGAACACATTTCCTATATTTGTCATGCTGTACAAGAAAAATCAGATCAAAAAAGAAAAAAATGAGAAAGGGAAAAAACAAGCAAACAAACAACAATGCCACCAGAAAGGTGAAGATACTATCCTTTGATTCACACTCAATCTCCATAGTCCTTTCTCTGGATGTAGATGGCTCTTTCCATCACAAATCTATTGGAATTGACTTGAATCACTTCATTGTGGAAAAAGACTCATGTCCATCATAGTTAATCATCACATACTCTTGCTGTTGCTATGTACAATGTTCTCCTGATTCTACTCATTTCACTTAGTATTGGTTCTTGTAAGTCTCTCCAGGATTCTCTGAAATCATCCTGTTGATGGTTTCTTATAAAGCAATAATTTTCCTTAACATTCATAGACCATAATTTATTCAGCCATTCTCCAACTGTTGGGCAGACACTCAATTGCCACTTCAAAAAGGACTGCTACAAATATTTTTGCACATGTGTCCTTTTCCTTCTTTTATGATTTCTTTGGAATACAAACCTACTAGAAACACTGCTGGATCAAAGGATATATACAGCTTTATAGTCCTTTGGGCACAATTAACAAATTGATTTCTATAAGGATTGGATCAGTTTACAACTTCACCAACAATGTATTAATATCCCTGTTTTTGTACATAGTCTACAACATTTATTACTATCTTTTCCTGTCACCTTAGCCAATTTGAGAGATGTGAAGTGATACCTCTGAGTTGTCTTAGTTTGTGTATTTCTCTAATCAATAGTGATTTAGATCATTTTTTCATATGAAATAAAATGGCTTATTTCTTCATCTGAAAACTGTCTCTTCATATCTTTTGAACTTAATGGTCATTTTGTCCCTATCCAAACTTAGTATAACATCTGGTATGATGTAGTAGATAAAATGCTGGACTTGGAATTTAGGAGACTCAACTTCAAGTGTTACCCCTTGGTGACAATTGAGGAAGACCTTGAACTCTGAACTTCATTTATATTATCTGTATAGTAGGGTTAATAATATCAGAATCTCACAGGCTTGTTGTCAAATACAAATGAGAGTATTGAAAAGTGTTTTGCAACATTTAAAGCTCTCTATATATGTCAGAACATCATAAATGGTTATTGAATGAATGAATGAGGAGACAAGTATGCTATTTCTTTCTATCAATTTTTAATAGCCTGTTTACTCATCCCCTAATAGCTATAAAGAAGCTTTAAGCTTTGCAGAAATTATTTTGCAAATCTGGTCCATACCCTCAACTTAAATCCTAAACAAAAACAAGTCATTACCTAGAGAAAGAAGGATAAATAGCATTTTATATTCAAAAGAGAGCTGAACTTGAATTCAGCAAAGTTGAGATAAAATCATGGCTTCATCACTTACTTTATAGCTAGCTGACCATGGGGAGGATATGCTACCTCTCTTGAGACTCAGTTTTATCATCTATGAAAAGAGGGGAAATGAGCTAGTTAAGTGTTACAGAGAATAGAACTCTAGACCTGGAGATAGGAAGGCCAGAGTTCAAATATGACCTTTGATAGTTATCAATTGTGATCTTTGGCAGATGACTCAACTTCTGTATGCTTCAATTTCCTCAATTATAAAATGGGGCTAATATAAATGGCTACTTCTCATTGTTCTTCTGAGGATCAAATGAGACAATATGTGCAAAACAATTGACAATGCCTATATACTTAAAATTTTGCCTCTTTCTTTCCTTCTTTCATTCCTTCCTTCTCTCCTTCCTTTCTTCCTCCCTCTGTCTTGCCTTTCCTTCCTTCCTTCCTTCCTTCCTTCCTTCCTTCCTTCCTTCCTTCCTTCCTTCCTTCCTTCCTTCTTTCCTTCCTTCCTTCCTTCCTTCCTTCTTCCCTTCCTTCTTTCCTTCCTTCCTTCCTTCCTTCCTTCTTCCCTTCCTTCCTTCCTTCCTTCCTTCCTTCCTTCCTTCCTTCCTTCCTTCCTTCCTTCCTTCCTTCCTTCCTTCCTTCCTTCCTTCCTTCCTTCCTTCCTTCTTTGTCTGCATCCCCTACCTTCTAGTTCCCATTCTAAAACTTTTTAGACAAAAGAGTGTTTTATTTTGCTCATACTTGTATCTCTAGCACTTGACAAGAGTCCCTGATATAGAGTTAGTGCTTAATAAATGCCCATTCATTAATCATTAGGTGGTTTTGCCTAAACATTGGGAAATGTCCATTGTGGGGGTGGAGTCCTTTGAGTTTTTTTTTTGGCGGAAGTATATGTTGCACCAGTGCAAAATATATCACATCTTTAAAAAGAAAGAAATTATAGATTACAACTGAATACAAAAATGGGGAATTATTGCTATTATCATCTTCTTCACTCACCCCCACCCACAGAGTCAAACATAATGCTGAGCACATAATAGGTACTAATTAATTAATATGTGAGGTACAAATAGGTACTTGGCAAAATTGCAGTATGTTTGGAGGTATTACTCTGAAATAAAATTGAGAAACTTAGTCACCAGAAAAATCAGCCAATTAACATTTTAGTGTCTATTGGGTGCACAAACCCATTATTAGGCTAAATCAAAATTAACATATTGCATCCAATCTTATTCTTAGGCAAAATACACATTTATGTTATCATAAAGCCCCAATTAATTTAATGTAAAATATGAATGCTAGACCAGTTCATATTCTTATGACCTATAATATATAAATGAATGAATTTCTCAACAGCAGTCATCAAGCAAAATAATTTAAACTGCCTCTCAGATCTGAAGAAACTGAAATAAAGATAATGCAATTGATGACTGTCAAAAGTTAATGCTCATTTGTGGTTTTTTTTTTTTTTTTCTCTTTGGTTTGGTGTCCACATTTACATTTCCCCAAAACTACTTTATTTGTGAGACAAGTAGGAGCCATCATTTTGGAGAATGCTTTCATTCATCCTGACCCAGTCATTTGAACTAGCATGTACAGATATGGCAACATAATCAGTTTTCTACTAGGGCACCCAGATATATAATATGACCTAGCACATTCTTCTAGATAAACATCAATGAAAATTCCACTAACATTATAATTAATGCTTCATCAATGCAACATCAAGTACAGGCTGTGATTTATTACAGAGTTAGGCCATTGACCTTCGAAAAAAACACTAATAGAGAGAAGCTTAGCACAGTGCCTCTCACACTGCTTAATAAATGTTTATTGATCAATTTACTCCCCAAGGTATGGAAATTGAGTATTATATTATAAAATGCATTATCTCCAATACCTGAATAAATTATGGAAATTTGTACATTTCAATTCATTCAAAATGTATCAAGTGCCTACTATGTGCAAGATACTATGCTATGAGCTGAAGATAAAGATAAAGAAGATAAAGAACAAAATTGTCATTGCCCCAAGAAATTGACATTTTTACTGGGAGTGGAATTGACTTGTATAAAGGTAAGGAAACAGAGTAGGTACAGAACAATTTTAAAGAGAGGGCACATTAAAACTAAATTCATCTGGAAATTCATCCTGTAAAATCTTTGCTTTGGAGGATTCTAGCAATTCTGAATCAAAGATGAGGAAAAAAATATATTCCATACATTGGGGGAATAACTTCTTTGTGTAGAATGAACTAGATAGAAGAGACACTGGATGCAGGGGGTCTTATTAGAATGCTATTGGCATAGTTCAGACAAAAGGTGGTGAAGGCTGAATTAAGTAAGAGAAGGAACAAACACAAGAGATGTTGTGGAGATCAGAAATTATTTATGAAGGAGTAAGGGGGAAAAGGTAAACAAAATGGTTTTTAACCTCAAGTACATAGATAACCACAATACCAAAAAAGTATAAGTGCTAAGGAGAGGTCTAAACCAGGACTTCTTAAACTTTTTCTACTTATGACCCCATTTTGCCCAAGAAATTTTTACATGACCCAGGATATATACATAAAATGGGTATATATACAATCATTTTCTGATAATAAATCATAATTTAGCGACTATCACATTCAGTTACAAGTTTAAGAAGATTGGTATAAACAATGCACAATAAGAGAAATACAGAGGGTGAGATCAATTGTAGGACTAGAAATTCTGAAAGACTGAAGGTTCTGAAATTTTTGAAAAGCTAATATGGGGCCTTATAGGAAATGAAAGGTTTTAGACAGGTAGAAATGAGCAGGGAGACCATTACAGGACCATATGATCTAAGACACACATGGAGAGGAGGATGCAAACAGAGAGCAGTTTGACTGGACCAAGGAATTCATGGAGGAAGAAGTTAGAGGAGCAACAAAAAGATGAGGTCAGATTGTGAAGCCTCTCGAATGCCAGCCTAGTAACTGTATTTTTTTCTGGCAGGCAAAGGGCTGAAGTGACCATAGTTACAGATTCTCAATTCATTTATTCCCAAACACCTACACAGCTGAATTACATAATGCACAATATCCTCAGGACATTTTCACTATAAGGATTTAAATAAAAAATTTTCAAAGTCAAGTTATTAAAATGAAGTAATCATCTAGCATGTATATAGTGCTTTAATTTTTTGTTTGTTTTTTCTCTGAGTCAATTAGGGTTAAGTGACTTGTCCAGGGTCACACAGCTAGGAAATGTTAAGTGCCCTGAGGTCAAATTTGAACTCAGGTCCTCCTGACTTCAGGGCTGGTATTCTATCCACTGCACCATCTAGCTGCCCCACCTTTAAAATTTTTAGAGTACTTTTCATATGTTTGCTCTGAGTACTCACAAGAAGCCTGTGGACCCTATTGTCATTTTACATTTTACAGATGAAGAAACTGAGGCTTGGGAATAATTTATCCAGAATCACATAGCTGAAGCAAAATTTGAACTCAGATCTTCCAAAATCCAAGATTGACACTATCTATTCTATCATATACATGCCTACAGACACCATAATTAATGATGTCTCATCTGAAAGGCAAAGTACTAGAGTGAAAATAGTTCTGACTTACATCTCAGCTTTGACACTAAATAGCCATAGGATGTTGGAAAAATATTTCAATATTTTCTGAATCTTAGTTTTCTCATCTGTAAAATGGGGCTATTTATAAATTTGTAGTATCTGTGTCCCAGAGCTGTAGTAAAGAAAATGTTCTGTAAGTCTTAGGCTTATAGAGAAACAGAATTGTCATTGCTCACCAGGTGACCTTCTAGGCTTATCCTGAATCTCTCTAAATAAGCTCAATGCAAAAAGGTTTTATAAGCAGTTAGGCTAAGTCTGGGTCATATCACAATTTTGAATTCTGTAGACTCAACAGCTATTTGGGAATTGGGGTGGGAGGAAAAGGTAAATGTCTGAAGTGCCTCAACCACAGTTTTGCCTGGCCTGCTTGCTAAGGTACATTCTGCACTGCTTTTGCTCATTAGCTCATTTTTCATTTTCATTTTCCAGGTCAGGTTTAATCTATTTTTTTTTCCTTAAGTACAAATTATGTAAACTTCTAGCCTTTGCCTTCTCTAGTGATAACATACTCTGATATTGTGTTAATAGGTTAAGATAGAGTACTTAATGATAGGCGATCCTTAAAATATGCAAATACTCCAAAGTTTAAATATCCATTAAAAAAATCTCTTCTAGTTTGTTTTATGCATCTAGACAAATAACTACAGATAGCAATTCAAATTTTTTGGTTTCTGTAATTTCTAGACAGTTTACAGTTTCTAAAACTTTCATGATTCTTTCCTTGTTACTCTGCTCTTCACTGTCCAGATTCATTATTCTCAGACAAGATCATTTGATCTAGTCTCATGACTTCTGTTGTTCTCTCCAGACAAATTTCTCTCCAATTGGTATCTCTATCTCTGATCTCTTATACCAGTACAGTGTCCTCACAACTGTTTCAGGATATTTCAATTTGGATTCCATCACCTCATAGTCAATCCTTGGGCTTTAAGTAAGGTGAGACTTTTCATCCTATCTCTGATATTTAGCTGATTACATTGGCAAATCAATCTAATTTTCTAAGTTTAGGTTTTGTCCTCTATACAATACAGGAAAATAATGCCATGAATACCTATCTTAGAAAGGTATTGTAAGGATCAAAAGAGATATTTTAAAAGGCTTTTTAAATATTGCCTATTGACATTGAAGTCCTCATCACCATATTGTCCCAGCCATGTAAATTGACTTTCCTTCCCAACTTCTCAATTGCTACCAGTATTCCCCTTTAGCTGTTCTTCCTGGCTTTAAAAAATGAAAGCTTGAAATCTTGATTCTTCTGCCTCCTTATAATACTGCACATATTATAAAATCTAAAACTACAAGTTACTCACAGATCATGTAGGTCATCGCCCACATTTTACTGAAAAGAAAACTTCTCCATATTTATTTTACATATTACTATATAAGTATTTCACTGCCACACTCAAATATAAGTTTTTTTCAGAGTAAGGATATATTACATGCCCTTAATATCAAATGTCATCTCATTTTTTTTTAAATTAGATAAGAAAGGAAGAATTTACCTTTCAGATTTGGGGATGGAGAAGAATTCATGGCTAAATAAGTGATGAGAGGATCACAGAAAATAAAATGGACAATAGAGATCACATATGATATAAAAGTGTTCTTAAAACATAAATGTAATTATAAGCAAATAAAAAAAACATAGGATAGTTTTCCTCTCAGATATGTGGAGAAGGAAGGAATTTATGACCAAAAAAGACCTGGAACTCATTATTGAATACTAAATAGATAATTTTGATTATATTAAGTTTAAAAGTCTTTGTACAAACAAAACTAATGCAGACAAGATTAGAAAGGAAGCAATAAATTTTGAAAAGGCCTCATTTCTAAAATAGAGAATTGACTCAAATTTATAAGAATTCAAGCCATTCTCCACTTGCTACATGGTCAAAGCATATGAACAGATAATTTTCAGATGAAGAAATTGAAACCATTTCTAGTCATATGAGAAGGTGCTCGAAATCACCATTGATCAGAGAAATGCACATTAAGACAATTCTGAGATATCACTAAATACCTCTCAAATTGGCTAAGATGACAGGGAAAGGTGAATGTTGGAGGGGATATAGGAAAACTGGGACACTGATACATTGTTGGTGGAATTGTAAATGAATCCAATCATTTTGGAGAGCAATTAGGAACTATACTCAAAAAGTTATCAAACTGCATACCCTTTGATCCAGCAGTATTTCTACTGGGCTTATATTGCAAAGAGATCTTAAAGGAAGGAAAGGGATCCACATGTACAAAAATATTTGTGGCAGCCTTTTTATAGTGGCTAGAAACTGAAAACTGACTCTTATCATTGGAAAATGGCTAAACAAGTTATGGTATATGAATGTTATAGAGTATTATTGTTCTATAAGAAATGATCAGCAGGATGATTTTAGAGAGACCTGGAGAAACTTACATAAACTGAAGCTAAATGAAATGAGCAGAACCAGGATTTCATTGTACTTGGCAAGATTATATGGTGATCACTTCTGATGGGTGTGGCTCTTCTCAACAATGACAAGATTCAAGACAGTTCCACTGATCTTGTGATGATGAGAGCCATTAGCATCCAGAGAGAGGACTGTGGGAATGAAGTATGGATCATAACATAACATATTCACTTCTTTTGTTGTTGTTTTCTTGAATTTTATTCTCTTTCTCATTTTTCCATTGTGATTTGATTCTTTTACAGCAAGATAATTTTACAAATACATATGCATATATTGGATTTACATATACTTTTATTATGTTTAACATATATTTGGATTATTTGCTATCTAGAAGAGGGGGTGGGGAAATGGGGAAGAAATTGGAACACAAGGTACTGCAAAGATCAATAATGAAAAATTATCCTTGCATCTATTTTGAAAATGAAAACCTTCTGGCCTAGCTGTACCAGATCTTAAACTATATTATAAAGCAGCAGTCCTCAAAACCATTTGGTACTGGCTAAGAAATAACTAGTTGATCAGTGGAATAGGTTAGGTTCACAGGACAAAGTAGTCAAAAACTATAGCAATCTAGTGTTTGACAAACCCAAAGACTCCAGCTTTTGGGATAAGTATTCAAAAACTGCTGGGAAAATTGGAAACTAGTATGGCAGAAACTAGACATTGACCCACACTTAACACTGTACATCAAGATAAAGTCAAAATGAATTCATGATCTAGACATAAAGAATAAGATTATAAATAAATTAGAAAAACATAGGATAGTTTACCTCTCAGACCTATGGAGGAGGAAGGCATTTGTAACCAAAGAAGAACTAGGGATCATTATTGATAACAAAATAGAAATTTTTTATTTTCTAATATTTATTTCTAATCATATGAAAAAGTGCTCCAAATCATTATTGATCAGATAAATGCAAATTAAAACAACTGAGATACCACTACACACCTCTCAGATTGGCTAAGATGACAGAAAAAGATAATGACGAATGTTGGAGGGAATGTGGGAAAACTGGGACACTGATACATTGTTGGTGGAATTATGAACAAATCCAATCATTCTGGAGAGCAATTTGAAACTATGCCCACAAAGTTATCAAACTCTGCATATCCTTTGATCCAGCAGAGTTACTACTGGACTTATATCCCAAAGAAATATTAAAGAAAGAAAAGGGTCCCACATGTGCAAAAATGTTTGTGGCAGCCCTTTTTGTAGTGGCTAGAAACTAGAAATTGAATAGATGCCCATCAATTGGACAATGGCTGAATAAATTATGGTATATGAATGCTATGGGATGTTATTGTTCTGTAAGAAATGACCAGCAGGATAATTTCAGAGAGGCCTGGAGAGACTTACATGAATTGATTCTAAGTGAAATTAGCAGAACCAGGAGATCATTATACACTTCAACAATAAGACTATATGATGATCAATTCTGATGGACATGGCTTTCTTCAATAATGAGATGATTCAAACCAGCTCTAATTGGTCAGTAATGGAGAGAATCAGCTACACCCAGAGAGAGAACTATGGGAAATGAGTGTGGCTCAACATAGCATTTCCACTCTTCTGTTGTTGTTTGCTTTCCATTTTTTGTTTTCCTTCTTAGATTTTTTTAACTTTCTTTCTAGATTCAATTTTTCTTGTGCAGCAAGACAATTATATAAATATGTATACATGTATTGTATTTAATATATGATTTAACATATTTAACATGTATTGCACTACCAGCCATCTAGGGAAGAGGATGGGGGAAGGAGGGGAAAAATTGGAACAGAAGGTTTTGTAAGGGTCAATGTTGACAAATTACCCATGCATATGTTTTTTGTAAATAAAAAGCTATAATTAAAAGAAAAACCATCAATATTTTTTAAAAAAATCTAATGTAGTTAAAAAGTAGAAGAGAAATGAGAAACTGGGGAGGGATGTAGTAACAAGTGTCTCAGATAAAATTCTCATATCCAAGATATAAATGAAACTGATTCAAATTCATAAAACTAAGAGCTATTTCCAAATAGAGAAACTGTCAAAGAAATGAACAGATATTTTTCAAAGAATGCTATCAAAAGCATAATTTTAAAATATTTTAAAGCGCTAATAATTAGAAAACTGAAAATTGAAGCAATTCCCATTTCATGACTACCAGACTGCCAATGACAAAAGATAAAATGACAAATTTTGGAAAGATTGTGGGAAAACAGGTACGTCGTATACTGTTGGAGCAACTGAATTTATTCATCTACTCTCAAAATCACTTTGGAACTAATCCCAGAAAAATCAACAAATTGTGCATATCATATGACTCAACTTTACCACTACTAGGCCTATACCCTAAAGAAATAAAAGAAAGAAGAACAGAATTTATATATTAAAACAAAATTATAGCAGCTTTTTATGTAGCCAAAAATTATAAACCAAGACTGTGCCTTCCTGTGGAGAATGGCTAAAGAAATTTGCAGAGTCATACATTTTTGGACATGGCTTACAAAATGATTTTTTGCCAGATAATTTGGATATGTTTCCAGATTTTTTTTTCAGGCACTTTTAAAAATTTGTTTCATTGAGAGGGAAAATAATAAAATAATCATTATTTTAAAAATAACATGAAAATAAAAATGAGAAGCTATTTGTTAGAAAAGAGGTTTAGATGACTGTGTAGATAAATGAGAGTTTCTGAAAAAGAACAGTTAAAGCAAAAATGGGCATAGTTGGATTGGAATCCATTGACAAGGAGTCAAGGCTACAGAAGCTATGTATATGCATGCAATAATAATTGCAATAATTGAATTCATATAAATAGATCCTGCCTATAGGAAAAACATCATGGAAGTCAATAAAAATGACTAAGTACTTAGCTTTTTGGAAGTACCCTCATTTTCCTCATCTGCATAATGAAGGCTAAGCAGGCTTTCAAAAAAAAAAAAAGCATTTATTGAAGACCTAATATGCACCAAGCATTTTAATTAGGTGGAGTATACAGATATACAAACAAAAATAAAGATGATTTCTGCCCTCAAGTAGCTTATATTTTAATGAAAGAAATCAAAACATAAAGAAAGTTTAAAAGATGTTTATGTAAAGATAAAGTCAAAAGCATAGCTGGAAGAGAAATGATGCATAATTAAACTGGTCCTATTTCCAAAATAGTGGCCCTGGAATGAGTTCACCAATAGGAAAATAGGTCTGGGAGAGATGAGAAATGTTCCAAAATGAGAAGGCAGTTAAGCATGGTGCAAAGTCCAGAGTGATTCAAAAGTACAGTCAGGAGAGGAATGAGGAGGGACTACTACACTGTTTGTAATTCCATTTCCAATCTATAGCACAATGCTTGGCACAAAGTTACCATTTAAGAAATCTTGTTGTCTTACTGTTAAGTGACTTGCCCAAAGTTCCACAGATAATGACAGAAGGTTCAATAATTCCATAAGGTGGTTGTAAAAATCAATTTAAACAATATTTGTAAAGTTCTTAACAGTACTGAGCACATAGTAGGTAGGTGCTCAATAAATTCTTATTCCTTCCTTCCAACTCAAAATACAGTGTTCTTTCTACTTCATTGTTCTGCCCATTCAGACCTTTTATATAAGTCTACAGACCTGCCAAATGTGCCTCCAAAATTTGCATCTTATTTTCTATTCCCACCCCAATTCAGCTGCTATTATATCCCTATTGGCTTTATTGTGCTTTTCATGTTTGTACATCTTGCTTCCCAGGCCACATGGGAAAGTCACTTTACTTCTATAGAACCTCATTTTCCTCATCTGTAAAATAAGACTAAAATACTTAAATGCTTTTTTACTTCATAGGGCTGTCATAAACCATTATTGTACCCAAAATTACTATAGAGTTATTATCATCTTATTCATTTAAATAACTAATACCCATCCAGAATAATTTTTAAATGCCTTTTCTTTGAGTTTTGATTTTCCTTACATTTTTATTTAATATGAGAAGCTGATACTTTTCCCAACTTCATTACCTATCCATAGGTATTAATTTGAAAGCAGAACTTACCTGTAATATGATAATCATTAGATTGTTATCACTACCACAAAGAATTTAAATGTGCCTCCAATTATCCAGTTGGGTATGTGTGAGATCTATTTTATAAATCAAAAAAGAGAGTCACCAAGCATAGTGTTAACTAGAATTACCAATCTGGGAAGCTGAGGCTACTGTCACAGTTTTAAACAATTAGAGTTGCAGAAATCAAAATCCAAAGTCACACAATTAGTAAATAGCTGAGGAGATATTCATTATCAGTTTTCCTGACCTCAAATTTAACTCTCCATTTATTTTTCCCCCAAATCCACCTATTGTTTCATTTTCCCTGTGTTTACAAATCAAATGAGAATTACAGTAACTGGCCATCTACTCTGTCTCACACCTGAAAAAAAAACCAAAAAAAAAAACTTCTTAATATTAAGTAGTCTCTGAGACTACAAAGATAGAAATGAAACTGTCCAGTCCTCAAGGAGAATGCATTTTGTCAGGGAAGATAACACATGTGAGGTAAAAATAAAGAAACACTAAGAAATTCATGTTCTCTTGAAAGGCAGCTCATTTCATTTTTGGACAACTGCATGGGAATTTTTCTTCCACTAAGCCTCTGTTATTTACTTCTATCTAATAAAGTTCAATTCTAATATTTGATTCCATACCTTCACCTACCTCCCTTGACTCTCTTTTTCTCCAGGGAAAACATTCCCAGTTTATTTTATCAATCCTTGCTATTCTCTCATCATTGTTAATTTGTCACTGAATATGCTCTAACTTCTCAAATATCTCACTGTCATTGCCAAAATGGGGCACCCAGAACTGGACACAATGCTCCAGAAATAGTCTAATCAGGATAGAGTACAGTGGTACTATTAGTCCTCTAATAATGGACACTATTTCTAAAAAGCAGCAGTTGTAGATTTTTGTTGATTTTTTATATCTTACTCTCACAGAATAACTTGTCCAGTGCTGAACAATGAATCTACAAAGAAAATAATTTTCTTAATTAAAAAGGATGTTTCTCTTCAATAAGTTCATTTTTAAAGTTTGAGTTTCTATATATTGAGTATTATCAATATAGATTACATCAGTATAAGCCCTTGAATCATGGTGACAAGTGACAGGTGCCAATAAGTACCTAAAAACAGGATTTAATATAGTGACATTTAGATTAAGCAAAATTCTCATCCCTAGATATTTAAGTTAACAGATATGATGTTTTGTGTGGCTTCACAAAGCAGATATGAAGTTCAGTTCAACATATTTAATTCAAAGAAAGAATATAATACATATCTACAACTCATCTTGTATAGCACCATATGGCTTACAAATTGATATCCCCACCATAGCCCTATGAAATGGGTCATGCAAGCATCATACATATAAAGTGTAACAGGAGCTATGAATCCTTGCAAGAAACTCCCTCCACTGGCACAAATCAAAGTGCCCTCATGATTTAGTAGCTAAAGCCAAAGAAATTGTTTGAAGCACACAGGTTAAATTACTTGCTTAGTATCATAAACTAATCAATATCAAAAGTGAGCTATGAAACTAGCATTCATTATACTAAAGGTATTATTATCACTAACTGATGAATTAATAAAAGCTCAGTGAGGTTAAGGTACTTGCCTTAGTTTACTCAATCAGTAAGTGGCAAACCGGAGACTAGAAACATTGATCTTCAGGTACCAAGTTCAGTGCTCTTTCCTGTACCTCAAGCTGTCTTTCATTTTAAAGAAATATGTGGAGAAAAAAAAAGATAAGTAAGGGGGATACAAGAAAAAAGGGAAGAAGAGCCAATGCCTTCATTCTTCTCCAGACAAGATAAACTATTGGTCTCCACTCCTCTTAAGTTCCAGTTGATTGTTCTTTTTTCCTCTCCAAAGAATAACTTAATCTAAGGCTTTTCAGCACTTATAAACTGGACAGCACCAGGATACTTAGTCCTTCAAGCCTTCAGTGTGTGGTCACAAATTAACTCTATACAATTCAGCACATATTTATTAAGCATCTAATATGCAGGGAAGAAAAACTTTTCCAGATGCTGAGTGGAATGTAGTGTTTAAAAAAGTTATGGTCCTTTTCTTGATGTTGCTCACAGAGTTGGATCAAGGATTCTTTCATCAAAACACAGTAAGTTTTGTTCTTAACCAGTATTTTAAATCTCATGAACAAAAGTATTATTGTGATAGAGTCTTTCAATACAGTGTAATTAAAAGGAAGTATAACCTCCCCATTCACTACTGCTATTTAAATAAACCATTTATTAGGAATCATAGACCTAGAGCAAGGACTCTTATTCTGATCCCTTCAATTTATAGATGATGAAACTGAGATTGCAGAAAAGTTAATTTAAGTAGTCATTAGAAATACTGGTATTTAAATCTAGGGTCTTTAACTACTAACTTTCATGCCACAATACCCTCCAAAGTTGGATTACATTCTATTACAATTATACTAATAATGCACAAAATGAAATTTTTGAAGGATCATAAAACCGTATCACAATACACACACACACACAGAACACAGCTAAAAAGTACATCTAAAGATTATTGAGTTCTCCTCACATATCTATGTTAGATTTTTTTTACTGCCATTCAACTTCTCTATATTATCCTTTTAATCTAAAGTATGCACAATATCTTTTCTTTAATAAAACACTTTTTTTGGTTTTCTTAAAAAGGTAAAAACCAGATAAAAGAAAATAATGTTTAATATAAAGTTTTATTTTAGAATTATAAAATAAAAATATGATAACTTTCTCTAACAGGATCTGAAAATCTTGAGAAAGCTGAAGGCAATCAAAGAACCTCTTTGAAATTATGCTCAAAGCATTGCATGCAAATTAGACACCATTCCCTAGGCCACTGGCCTATCTTGCTAAATTGGTGATTTGTGTTTAATTTCCTTTGTCTAATAATTTTCCTTTATTAATTATCACTTTGAAACTAGTTTTAAATATTTGTTGGAATGAATATTAACCTGAAACTATTGCTTATGTGTTATATAGCATTATATTCAAGATAGGATTGGGGTAGTATCAAAGAATAACTCACCATTTATAGGATTGGGGGTGTGTGTGTATATGTGTAAAATTATATAAATCTCAAAAATTGACTAGTATCTTCAAAATTTGGATAATAAGTCTTCAGGAGTTTTTTAATATGATACAGATTGATGTAGGGGACCTCTGAGGTATCTTCTTATTCTGAGATTCTGTGCTTAATGGGATCATGGGTATAGAGATCATGTAATTTTAATCCATTGGAACTTAGAACCAGAAAGATTAATTAACAATTAAAGTCACGTTAAATATATTAATAGAGAAAAGATTTGAATTCAGGTCCTTTTACTTCAAAATATATTGGTTTTAGTACTTTATCCCTCATTACTCCATCATTTAGTGCAAAATCAATATGAATTCTTTCTAAATTTCCAAACAAATAATCACCTGGTCTATACTTGAATAACTCCGATGTCTAAAAAGTATATTTAAAACAATCCATTGAATTTTAACATCTTTAATTTTAACAAAGTATTTTCTTTATATCAAGTAAAAGTCCAGTTCTTTTTAAATACATACCCATTGTTATTAGTCCTCGGGTTGCTGTCTAGGGAGAAAAACAAAATTTACCTAATCTTTTTTTTTTCACCTGTCCATCACATGTTCAAGTCAGAAAATATAACTTCCTAAGATTTATTTTTTTAAGGTAAATAAGCAAGCTAAATAAATAACTCTAAATGTTATGATTTCTATTTCCCTAACAATTCTGGCTCACTATCCTCAAGAAGCTCCAGATTATTAATGTCCATCCTAAAATGTAGTCCCTAAAGCCCCAGTGACAACTTCACACCACTGAAAATAAATGTTACACCAATACTTTAGTTAGAGGATATCTAGTTTAACTAACCTTGTCACTTTACAAGTAAGTGAACTAAGAGGTCCAGTTAAGATTTTCCCTAGGATTATATGGCTAATAAGTCACTAAGGTGGTATTTAAATCCAAATCTTCAAGTCTACTTATTCATGTAATTCTTACCTAACTTGCAACCATAATTAACATACAACTTCTGACAACTCCATACTCTTTAAGTAGTAAAATAAAGAGAATTAAGTTACTAGAATAACTGCTCCCCTATTATTAAACCTCATTCAGTTCAAAAGTTATTAAAAGTGAAACATAAATTTTAAGACATATACATACATATATAGATGCATATACACATCTACATATATATAGCTGTGTATGTATGTGTATTAGAAATTATCTTATAAATGGATGTTAGAACACAGAACAGAGAATATTCAAACTAGAAGGGACCATGTAACAGTGTCTAACTATAAAAGATAGAATCTTAAAGCTGAAAAAAAGATTTAGGTATAATGGATTTCATTACCCTTATTTTTCATATGTGTAAACCAAGGTCAAAAGAAGTTATGTGATTTGATCTCACATAGGTAAAAAGTAGGAAAATCAGTATAAAAACCTAAATCTAACTTGTTTTTCCCAAATCCTGTCTTAATCTCTCACAAAACTGACTACCAAAGTCATTCAGGTTAACAAATGGTTTTAAAATAAGTGGTGGATTACTTTTTTTGTTTTTTAAGCCATCTTAATTTTCCATTTCTACTCTAAAAACCACCCCATATAACAAATTATATTTTTGTAAGAAAAAAAAAAAAAAAGAAAATCACAGTCACTCAGTACGTTGAAGTCTGAAAACGTGCTATGTCAAACACCTGTAGACTTTCCACCTTTAAGAGCTGGGCTGGGGGAGTGTCTTCTCTATCTCTTAATTGTAATTGTAATTAATCTTTATATCTTTGCTTCATCCATTTATGTGTGGGTGGGTGCGCGCGCGTATGTGAGCGTGCACCTGCGTGTGTGGTTTTTCTTTCATTTACAAAATTGTAAACTTCCTGTCAGTGAACTTTTATTAACAGATAGCACTGTGCTAGGGAGGTGCAAAATAGAGAAAGTCATCTCCCTCTCGAGCTTTGGGTCCCTTTTGAGCTTTGGGTCTAAAATGCAAGTAAAAAAAAAAAAAAAAAAAAAAAAACTATTTATCTTGCTGTATGGCCATGAGTAAAATCATTTAATCTTCCTGACTCGGTTCCCTCATTTGTAAAAGTGAACTTAAAAATAACTGCAGTTCCTACAGCAAAGTTTGCTGGTGAGCTTCAAGTGAGTTGGTATCTGTAATGAGTTGAACTTTGAAAACTTTAAAATATTGTGGTCACTGTGCCACACATGATAAATTCATTAAAGATGTGTAAAACAAAGAACAGCTTATATTCATGCTACTATTTAAAATAGTCCCTCCACCTGAATTTTGTCTTTAGGGTAAGACTTTTAAGGGGAAATGGGACATTTGTGATTTTTGGCATTTGAAATAAGTGACCTTGTCTATTTCTAGTCATGTATATTGAAGGTTTGTTGTTGTTATTGTTGTTTAAATGGTACAGAAAAAAGGGATATACAGCATTTTCTACAGAAAGGGAAGAGCTGTCTTCTATCGAAAAGAAAGTAGGGACTGGTACTAAGTTCATTGCTGCTGGATGATGATTGACAGCTCAGTAAGTAAAGACGTTGCTACATTCAAAGTGTCAATATTCAAAGGATTAAAAATCCCGAAAATATAACTCCAATAAAACCTTTGGGCTCTGCAGAAGTGAACACTAAACCTCTCTAAGCCGAATTTCCTTGAAAATAAAAAGCACCCGGAGAGGGTCAGTTATTAGCTGAAAACTTCCCGGGTAACTGCGCCACCTTTTGATTTGGTTTCCCTGAGAGGGTTTCACACCGATTTTGTAAACCCCAGAGGGAAAAGACTTAGGAGAGTAAATAAACATAAATCAACACTTTCAAAAACAAATAAACGCTGAAACCTTAGCAAAGTAAAATTCTGTAAACTGTTCTCTCCAGATTCAGCACCAGTCACTTAACAGACACAAGCAACGCCCCCCGGTCCTCACCTCCAGGCAAGATTAAGCCCTCATTTGTTCAGGGTTACAAAATAATTGGTAACGGGAATGGAGCTCACGCGAGCGAGTCAGGAATCCCATCCTCATTAGCTAAGTGTAAAAGCTAAATCTCCATAATTTAGAAATTAACATTAGTCGTTCAGCTATGTTAGGCTTAGAGTATTCAATGCATTAAAGGTCTCTCTCCACCTGCCCAGTCACCTCCGGGCCACTATCCTTTCAAACACCACAAATCGCCCAACAGAAATGAACTTCCTTCTGGCTCGGGCTCCTTTCTTATACAAAGAGAAAGACACCGGTGTCTTCCTCTCTGTGTGAGCAATGAAGGAATTGTTCGTTGAGTCCCCGAGACTGTAGGTAGCATGCATGGACTGTAGATTATTAACTCATGTCCTACCTTGCATCCAAACATCAACGACAACGTGTTGTTGGTGCAGGCAACTTTGCAGTGGCAAATCATTGGTGTGAAACAGTCAGGGTTCTTAACAATAGGGGACATTCCTTCAGGGCCGCAGCACTGACAGGTTACTGTGGGACGACAACAAGGCGCTCCCACACCACATGGATTGGCGGCATATGCCGCTCAGCAGCTCTCTGCTTTTTTCCTGCTGGTCAGAGGAAGCTTGCTGGAACCGCTCCCTATGTCCCGCTCCATCCCTCCTCGGTTCTTCTGGGTTCTGCTCTGCTCTCCACTCCTCGCCTTTCCTGGGTGGCGAGGGATGAAATCAAGGATGCAGCATTGAACGGAGGACCTCAGTCCGCGTTTTCCTGACACTGGGAAATTAGTTTGGGATTTTTTTTCCCCCCTGGGAAAGAGATTGGCTTTTTTTTTTTTTTTTTTTTTTTTTTTAATGTTGAAATTGGAGGAGGAAAAAAAGGGAAGCGAGGTGGGTAGGGTTAAAAGTAGGTGGGGCCGTATTAGCATGTAAAAGGATGTGACCGCCCACTCTCCACGATCACAGAAGAGTGTCATGAGAGCTGAAGTGGGCTGAAATTATTCCATCGGAAGAAAAATACTGCAGCTCCTGATTTGGTAAAAAGCCAGTGGCTTGCTGCAATCCATAGTCATGGAGGGGAGGGGAGAAGAAAGCATAGGAGAGAAGGCAGGGAGGGGATCAGTGTGGCAGGCAGCTACTTCTCTTAGTAGATCGAATCCTCTTTATTCATTCCAAAGAGGATTCCCTGCCCGTGGGGGAGCTGGGGGAATAAAGGGGGGGGAGGAATCAGAGAAAGGGGGAGTGCACAAAATCAATTGAGTCACTGCCCCGGAGGAGTTCTGACCTTTAAACGCTGTCGGGAGATGGATCTCAGCACGAAACCAAAAGCCAACTGTACTACACACTGAAAGATGAAAATCGCAGGCACTAGAGTTTGCCTCGGGAGAAAACCTGGTTAGAAGTAACATTTACCCAAGCCTCTCCTGCCCCGCGGGATCATTCTCCAGGCTCGCATTTACAAACAGCCTGATGGATCGCAGTCAGCTGCGAATGAGTCTATAAAGTTGATTGGGAAAGGCTGAGGGAGCTGAGACTGTGGGGCTGAAGCGCAGCTTCCGAGGTACTGTATCTCCCCTCAGCGGCGGCTGGACGATTTGGGCTCCCAGCTGGGCTTTGGAGCGCATGGCTGCAGGTTGGGGGCTTTCGGAAACTCTAAAAGAAGGTCTTTTCTGGGATGGTGCCTAAGAGATTGTAGCTAGAGACCTAGCCTAGAGCTGCAAAATTCCAAGTATGAATGAAATCTAAAATGATAATATTTTCCCTTCTCCCAATCCCTAGTTAGTAGTGATTTTTGTTTCTAATAGTGGTACATACTGGAAAATAATAATTAAAAAAGGAATGAAACCCTATGTATATATACACGTGAAGATATGGGTCTGTAGATGTACATAAAACATGTACATATATGTGATTATGTAGACGAAGTAAGTGATAAAAATAATCTAAGGAATGACGTGGAGAGACAAAAGCAGTATATGAATAATAAAATTAAATTCAATCCATCACCAACTTTATTCCTACATCAATCCCTCCTACATGAGAACTACCACAATTAATGTTTCAAATGTCCTACTCACATGAGAATGAACTACTAGAGAAAAGGCATTTTCCTTTCCTGACAGCAATCAGCAGATTCGTTTTCTAGTGTGAGGGCTCATATTATAATGCTGGTATAGTGTGGCCTGTGTCCTGACCATCAGATAAAGTTGGAAATTGGGGTTTCTATAAAATATTTTCACTCTAAAAACTTTTCATATTGGCTGGGATAATTTTTTTTTAATTAGGAAGTAGTATTGATTGAAATGAGTAAAGTAATTGAAAACTGTGAAAATTCTCCTATTAAAAAATAAAGAGAATTTTATGTCCATTTCATCTGTTTTTAGTTTAAATTTACAATTGTCAGATGTAACCCTCTGAGAGCTCCCACCTATACAGTGATTACAAACTTCATAAGCTTTTTAACAGGGCACTGGATTCTCAATAAGATGTGCAACATTTACTTAATTCACTTAGGCTATAAATGTAGATTCCACACTCCCATAAAAGTATGTTGAATTATCTGTTGTGCTATTCCAAGAGTCTGTGACAAATTCTCCCAAATTATCTAGGTTTCTTCTGACCTGTCATTTCAGGCCAGTATCAAAGGCTGCCACTTTTAAAATGATTTCCCTAATTTACCATTTACATTGGTTAGTATTTACTGTGGCCTTGGGACCTAACTGAAAATATCTGCCTATTTTATCATCTCCTCCTTCTCAGTGTAACTTGAATTGACCTGACAGAAGTTATATTTCTATTTGCATTTTTATTTACAGTTTGTTTTCTTTCAAGAATTGCCTTTTCTGATCAAGCTTTGGTGTAAATTTAGAAGAAAAAAGTGTGGTTTCCATGACAATGCATTCCATAGTTACAGCTAGCAACCACTATCATTAAAAAATGAATCACATAGTTACCTTAAGATTTGAATACAATGAATTATTGGTCTAAAAAGTATTCATTTGGCATAGGGGTGTACTGAAATATTTTTAGTTGGGGACATTACCAGGAAATGCCAGGAGATGATGTATGCATTTCAATAGTCAAAATGACCATAGCAATAAGACATTTTGATGACTGGCAAAATTCATAGCTCTTAATATTCAACCTCTTTTCAAAATGAGAGTGAATCCCACACCTTTACCTTTTTTTTTTGGTCCATACCAACTTTCCTAAACTGATTCACAACCTCATACATCAGACCTGGGATTATAGTGTGTAGATGAAAATCAGCTTGGTTTATTTTGATCAGAAAGGTAAGGAATAAGGGGAAATTGATTATTTACATTTTGTTAATGCAGCAATTTGTCCACCTAACCAATTTGTCTTTGTGAAAAGTAGATATCAATGAATTACAAAATCTTAAGAGTTTGAAGGAAACTTTGAAGTAGTTTAGTATAGATAGATCTTTGCCTTGTTACAAGATCAACCAAAGATTTCTTAAGTTTTTAGTAGTCCATTCTAATATCTTATATTTCTATAGTGTCACTTATTTTTATTTTTCAAAATGTTCTGTATATTTATGATCTCATATCTGAGAGATCATTTAGATTGGCCCATGGAAAGTCATCTTTAAAGTCAAAATCATCTGTATTCAAGATTGCTCTGCCATATTATGCTTATGTGACCCTAGGCAAATTATCCAATTTCTTAGTGGTCCCCAGACAACTCTCAAAGCCCCCTAAACATCCCTGGATGGTACAGATATTCATTAGTAGGAAATTCCTCATGGAAGAGCTTTTTATGACAATGAAATCACAAAGCTTTATCACACAAACACACATTTTCATTGTTAATCTTTAATAGTACTTGCAGGAAGTCCTCCTTTAAGGCTAATAGACTGTAATTGAAGCCTCTTCTTTTTTGCTCATAGGACCATAGATTTAGAGCTGAAAGAAGTTTTATAAATTGTTCTTATATAATAATAATAATAATAATAATAATATAAATCTTAAGATGAGGAAACAGGAACATTAAATGACTTGTTCAAAATCACACAAGTAATAATTACTAGAATTAGAATTTTAATTCAAATCTTCTCGTTCCAAGTCCAGCACTCTTTAAACCATACCACTTGTCTTCAGTAGATAAAAAGCAAACATTAAAGAGAATTAGTGATTGAAGCAGACCTTAGAGATGATATATAAATTGCCCTCTTTTTTGCAGGTGTGGAAACTTAAGCCCAGAAAAGTGAAATGATGTGCCTAAATTCACACGAATCAGTTAATGGAGAGAGAGAAAAAAAAAGATTAAATGATTTTATATTCACAAGGAATCTCACCAGCCTACTTAATTCAACTCATATCCCCTAAAAATTTGCACAGCTTCTAACAGTGCAAAGTATTTTAAAATGTGCCATGACATGAAGCCTCTTCAAATCATCTAATGGCCTCTTGATTTCATATATTCATCTGGGGGTGGTATCATCCATATTTCAACAACTTATTTTTTTTCCTCCATCTTCAAAGTTTTCCAAAAGCAAAACTTAGGAAAGGAAGATTTTTTTTTCTCAAAAAGCTTGTCTCAGGGAAGGGACTATTTCTCATTTTAGAGGAACTCGTGACATGACAATGAACAGAAGCAAAATTACTAAGAAGTCCTTCACTAGGTTTTTATGCACTGCTTGCCCATCTGTGAAACAAACAAAGAAAAAACTGATCATTGGGAGCAAGTGTAGTGAAAGTACTCAAATCAGAGATTATCCTAGATGACAACATGTTTTAGGAATGCCATGATGGAAACATGTTTCATTTTAAACTAATGTTATCTGGCTACTCTAACCTTCTCCTTGACAAATCAATTTGACTTAGCAGTTTATTACATGTTATTAGCAGCATAGTTGTTCTTTCTAACTTTCAAGAGTATTTGAAGCTACTTTCTTTCCCCTAATTCTATTATGTTTCAAGAAGGGGCTCTTAGATAACTGTGACAAAACTGTCTGATTATTACCGAAAGGCATAATCACACCATTGGGGGAAAAAAGAGAAAACTTAAAAAAATTCTTCTCATTTTCACTACCATTTTTATTGAATTTCCAGTAATCTTAAAGAATTTATAATGTTTTGATGCTTCAGTGGATCTCTGATCTTAGCACTGTATGTATTCCCTCAACTGGCACCAATATCAGTTCAAAATTTATTCAAAAAACACTTTCTGAGTTAGGTTGCTAATTTCCCTAATCTTCCTTTCTATTTTCAACCATTGCCTTGTATATAGTGTATAAGTATACTTGTATACTATATGTACTATAGTAGTGTGCAGAAAACACCACTTATGCCAGTAAGGTATTTAGTATCTTGCCTAAGGTATCTTTAGTAATATTTTCTAGACTGCTTACAGAACTATCATCTATACACATGTGAATCACCAGAAATGAATATTACTCATCATATTTAAGCAGTGTTGGGAGGTTGTCAAGTCCTATTTCTAGATGAATGCCCTGAGGAAGAAGACAGCAGACTCTTTGCTGTTAATGTTGGGAATGGTTAATTTAGCTGTTATTCTGATTTTTTGTGTTACTTTATAATAAAAATGAAGACATTTGCTTTTTTTAAGTGTTAAGTGTTTAATATATTGTACAAATATTAATTTTCAGAATCAAGAAAAAAGTTTAATTATATTTAAATGCTCCCAATCATAAAAACCAACATCTTAACATGAATATTCTTTTAGTGGTATTCCATAGCTGTCAATCATGGAACAAAATACAATCTCCAAAGACTCAGAATAATCATAATAACAATAATGATAGCAATTGTGCAATTTTTTTAGATTTACAAGAATCTTTATAGAACTTTAAGGTTGATTAAAATTTTTCATATGAATGGACTTGGCTCTTTTCAACAATGAAGTGATTCCAAGCAATTCCAATAGACTTGTGATGGAAAGAGCTATCCATATCCAGAAAGAAAAACTACCTAGACTGAATGTGAATCACAGCATGGTATTTTCACCTTTGTTGTTGTTCTTGTTGTGTGTTTGTTTTTTTCTTTCTCGTTTTTCTCTTTTGATCTAATTTTTCTTGAGCAAAATGATAAATGTGGAAATATGTTTAGATGAATTGCACAAATTTAAGCTATCTATTGGATTACTTGAATTCCAGGAGAGAGAAGAGGTAAGGAGGAAGAGAGAAAAATTTGGAAAACTAGGTTTTGCAAGGTTGAATGTTTAAAACTATCTTTGCATGTATTTTTAAAAATAAAAAGCTGTTTTTATTTTCAAAATTTTTCACATGCTATTTCATTTGATTCCTACAATAACCCTGGAATATATGTTTGATTATTATCTCCATTTTATAGATGTGGAAATTGACATCTAGGAATGTTGAATGATTTATCCAGAATCACATAACTAATAAGTATCTGAGGCAGATTCAAATTGAGATTTTTCAGACTCTAAATCTAAAACTCTATTCCCAACATATATGAATACAGAAGTAACCCAAAAGGAAATGGAAAGACACTGAAGAAGCAATATGTTTTTTAGGAAAGACCATTGGATTTGGACCTAGTTGGCCAGGACCCAGAAGTTTCTCATTTATTAAATGAGAGTGTTAATCCAGATTATTTCTAACTTTTCCTCATCCTAAATCCATAGTCCTTTGACTTTGAAGTAGATATAGCCCATGTTTCCAAGGGTAATTTGGGGGAAAGCATTGACATAAAGAGTATCATTCAATGATATATTATTAGACAATAGATTGATCTAGTATAATGTTGTGAAGGCTAAGCACAAGAGATTTAGTGTTGTTCTCTTAATGTGAAAAAGACTTGGAGGAATATCTCCAGTAAATTGAGTTAATATGCTAAGGATGCTGTGTGAGAGGAACACAAGAAGAATTATCCAAGAAGAGAAAGAATACATAAGTTGAGATACATACCACTGGATCAAGAATCCAAATCAAGGAGATCACATATTCATTTGAGTAAAAATATGCTGTTTAATAATTAGGAATATATTTTCAGTTAAAATGTTCAGAATTTTAAAAATTTAATGCCTAAAGAAGACAGCCTCATTTATCTTAAATATATCCTTATGTAAAATACTTTATTGATTAACAATATTGGATAAATCTCATGTCACTATGTTGTGCATCAAACAAGTTCCAAAATGAATCACTATTTTGAAATAGGTTTTTTGTTGATATCTATTTGCTTTTGTGTTTAGATTTCTAGTTTTATCTATTCCTCTTTTCATTCCAGAGGGCTATGCCTTAAAACATATAATTTTGAGAATCACAACATTAAATCAATCAATCCACGTCTACATGTATTATGAAACCCTCTATGTGTTTGAGAACTAAGTAAACAAATATGCAAATGAAACAGTCTGTGCCTTCATACAGCTTATATTCTATCAAGAAAAGCAACATGTACACTATTTATGTAAATATAAGATATATAAGATAATTGTAGTAGGAAGTGAATTCATGAGCAGCTGGGAATCATAAAAAGCCCTGCTGAACTCAAAAGACTTCTCATGGTAAATGAGGGTTTCAGGGTAGAAGCCAGAGACCCCAAGAATGATAGTTCTTTTTGTCAGGAAAAGAATATGGTATAGTTGAAATCTCTAATCTATTGAATAAAATGAGCTCTAACAATGATTTTCAACTATTTCCAAGCACATATTTCCTTCCCTTTATCATTGTCTCACCTATATGATAATTAAAATTCAAAGCCCAGCTTTAAATATTATCTTCTCACAAAAGTCTCCTCAGAATTATTTACTGTTATTGTTGTTGCTGTTATTCAGTAGTATCTGAGTCTTTGTGAACCTCTTTGAGTTTTTGGTTTTTGTTTTTATGACTAAGATACAATAGTGGATACAATAGTCCTTCTCCATCTCATTTTTCAGATGAAGAAACTGAGGCAAATACTTAAGTGACTAAGGGCAGTCACTTAACTGCCACTAACAAATCAATGTCAAGATTTGAACTCAGGAGGATGAATCTTCCTGAGTCTGTTTGGCACTCTATTCATTGCATTACCTAGCTGTCTTTCAGATCTCTTTATCATCAGTCAAATTTTCTATCCCTCCTCAGATCTTCCATTATTGGGGTCTTTGCCTATACATTTTAGTTGCACTTTTCCCATTCTGACTTATGACATATGAGTAATGATAAATATAAATGAAATTATGGAATTTTAGGACCTTAGAAAAATGTCTAGCCTGACTCCTAATCTTCTTTTCACCCTCCCCCCCCCCCAGCATTTAGTAAAAGGCTATGTATAAATCACTTTATACATAAAGTAATGTTTTGTATCTGTAAATATTTATTGAACAAAGTAGTATTCAATTTGAATTGACTATAACATTTTCTGGGTGATTCATGGTAAGATCTCTCAATACCCCCAGGCAATTGTCTGAAACTACAAACTGTAGATCAGGTGTTGATCTGCATAGGGAGAGAAATTTCCTCACCAGGAACTCTCTTTACGGAAGAAATCACACGTGTCTATTTCAAAACAAAAGGGGGATAAAATGAAGGAATATTCACATAGTCAGAATCTTTCCATTAAAATTCATTCTGTTCAATATGTATCTATGATCCTTTTCCATCCTGTCTTTTCCAGAAAATTGTTCTCTTTTTCCCCTCTCCTCCCTCTCAATAATCAACACTTCTTATTTTCTCTTTCTCTGTTTCCTACACATATTCCCATTTCTCCCATAATCATTACAAAACAAAAACTCTCACCTAATCAGACCATCCCCAATAGCTACTGTCTTATATCATTCCTAAAAATTATTTCTAATTTTAATCCTTGAAATTTTGGTTTCTGACCTTATCAAACAGAACTATTCTCTATAAATTACTGACGATCTCATAATTCCTAGATTTAACAATGTTTTTCAACCTTCATTCTCCCTGCAGCTTTTGCCATTATTAATCAATCACCTTCTTGTCCTGTACACCATTTCTCTAAA
The DNA here is from genome assembly GCF_048593235.1 of Sminthopsis crassicaudata. Lineage (NCBI taxonomy): Eukaryota > Metazoa > Chordata > Mammalia > Dasyuromorphia > Dasyuridae > Sminthopsis > Sminthopsis crassicaudata. The sequence continues at coordinate 555,070,731 of NC_133619.1, forward strand.
TTTACATAACTCTCTTCTGCTTTTACTTCTGCCTGTCTGACCATTCTTCTACCTCCTTTATTTGATCTTCATCCTGCTCAGGCTAATTAACCATAGTGCTCCATGGCTCTGTCCTGGGTCTTCTTTTCTTCTTCTACAGCACATGCAACAGTTCCCATGGGTTCAGTGATCATCTCTATAAGAAGATGCTAGCATCTATATATCTCTTTTCTAAGCTCTAGTCTTAAACATCATTTTAAACAGGCCCTATAGGTATTTCAACTCAAGATGTCCAAAAATAGAATTATTTTCCCCCTAAATCTCACCTCTCCTAACTTTCTTATTACTATTGAGGACATGAGGATCCTCCTAATCACCCAACATTACAACAACATTACATACTAAACTCCATATATCAAACCATTTTCCAAGATTTATCATTTTTACACTCACATTATCTTCAATTTCCATTTTTTTCTCTCCATTGACATAGCTGCTTCCTTGATATAAGTTCTCATCACTTCATGGCTGGACTATTGCAATAGCCTCTGTGCTTCAAATTTATCCCAAATCCAAGCCATTGTCCATCTGCCAGAATTATTTTCCTAAAATTTGGGGTCTTTTTTCACTTACTCATGCCTTAATTATAATGCCTTTCCTTTGAAATTATCTTCTGAGAAGTAATGAACTGAACCAGTTACACCCAGATAAAGAACTCTGGGAGATAACTATGAACCCCTACATAGAATTCCCAATACCACTATTTTTGTCTGCTTGAATTTTTTATTTCCTTCACAGGCTAATTGTACATTATTTCAAAGTCCAATTCTTTTTTTACACCAAAATAACTGTTTGGACATATATACATATATTGTATTTAATTTATACTTTAACATTGTAACATGTATTGGTCAACCTGCCATCTGGGGGAGGGGAGTGGAGGGGAAGGAGGAGAAAAATTGGAGCAAAAGGCTTGGCAATTGTCAGTGCAGTAAAATGCATATATCTTGTAAATAAAAAGCCATAATAAAAACAAATAAATAAATAGAAAGAAATTATCTTCTGAAAAGAACTATAAAGATTGAATTCAGATCAAAACAAATTACTTTCATTTCCCCCCCCTGAGATAATTGAGGTTAAATGATTTGCCCAGGGTCATTTTGCTAGGAAGTATTAAGTGTCTGAGAACAGATTAGAACTCAGGTTCATTGACTTCAGGGTTGGTGCTCTATCCACTGTGCCACATAGAAGCCCCCTTACTTTCACTTTTTATTGTTTTTTTTCTTATGATTTTTCCCTTTTCTGATTTTTCTTTCACAACATGACTAATATGGAAATATTTAATATGATTATACATTATTACATATATTTGCTTATTGTCTTTGGGAGGGAGAGGAAAAGAAGCAAGGGAAAAAAATTAGAACTCAATATCTTACAAAAATGAATGTTGAGGGCAGCTAGATTGTATAGTGGATGGAGAACTGGGCCTGACTTCAAATCCAGCTTCAGGCACTTAATACTTCCTAACTGTATGACCTTGGTAAATCACTTAAACCCAATTGCCTCATAAAAAAATTAATATTTTTTTTTAAAAAATGAATGTTGAGAACTATATATGTAATTGGAAAAAATAGACTACTATTAAGTGAAAAAAAATAAAAGGAGAAACAAAAGGAGATTTCCTTGTCTTACTCTGTGGATATGTAATATAAATATATTTTGTCTACATGTTAATTCCTACATTAGAATTTGGGCTCTTTGAGGGCAGTCATAAAATTTGCCTTCCTTTGTACCCCCAGTCTTTAACATTATGCCTAACATGTAATAAGCTCCTAATAAATGCTTGTTGATTGACTGACTTTCCTGATACTCTGTTCTAATGAGCTTGAAATACAATATATTATGAATCAGTATTTACCATTTCTCCCTCATAATCTCAATTATAAAGATTTAGAGTCAAAAGCAAATTTAGGGATGATCTGGATCATAATTCTATATATGAGGTTTAAAGTGGTGAAATAATTTGTCCATAAATAGTCATATGGATGGTAAGTAACTGAATGAGTGTTGAAATTCTGCTTCCTTAACTCCAAAAGAAGATGGCTTAAAACCCGTTTTTGAAATTTACTACTTATTTGTGACATGTTGAGCAAATAATTTGCCTTCTCTGAGTCTCAGTTCTTTTATCTACAAAATGAGTTTGTTTAATATATAACTCCTGAAGTCTCTTCTAGTTCAAAATCTTTGAACCAGCATTTTATCCCCACTGTTCTGAAACCTCTGCCTGTAAGTACCAGAAAAAGGTCCTAGAAGTAATATATAAAAGTATGGTCTGAAAATACTTTAAAAACAAAAATGGAGAACAGAGAACACCAATGAGCCTTCAAACTTCTTAACATTTTCATTGTTAGGAATGGGAAGGGGAAGGAAATTTATTTCCACCTTGGATCTAGTGTCCTCAAAAATGTAATTCCACAGTCTATTTATGACCCTGTTCCAGACCAGTAGTGGAGGTCATCTCATACTTAATTTATTGAACAGGTTGTAATAGGAAATATAAGTTCTGAACTTGAACACAAAGGTCAAGATTTTAGATTCTGCCTCTGAATCTTTACATATCTATGCAATCTCAGGAATATTTAAATTCTGGGAATCAATTTCCTCTTTTTAAAAAAATAAGGGTTTCAAAATTTGATATATTCCAACTCTTAACTCTATAATACTGTCAAGAGAACTGAAAGATATCATTGTCAAAGATTATGTAAGATTATTCTATCACAACAAAGCTTTTGGTTAAAGTTGAAATGTTGCAGGGGGATTTTGACACCAAAACATTTTTTTGAGAAAGTAGCTGGAAACTTTCCCTCCCTTAATTCTCTCCTATTTAAGGTTTTTTTTTTTTTTTTTGAGAAAGAATTTTTTTCTTTCTATATTAATTGCACAATTTAAAAACCTATGTCCACTTTAAAATGGATGGGAGGCACTTTTCCCTATGAAAGCCCAACATAGTTAATCTATTTTAAAATTGAAATATGAAGCTAAAATGTGACAAGCAGGAAGAAAGTCAGGTTACCAACTGAGCTAATGCTCATATATTATTCTTTTCATTTTGAAAAAGTACATGATATTTCTCAAAAAAAAGGTTTCATTCAGAGCCAGATATAAATGAATTTTTTTTTTTTGGAAAAAGAATGCTAGTTAACTGAAAAATATTTTGCCTTTCCAAGAAATGAGACAGAAAGATCAGTACATTTGTTTGAACCACAAATACCTGCTAGTATAAGAGAACTGAGGTCAGAAAAAACAATCAAAGAATATAATGGATCCTTTAACTCCCCCCAGAATCCTCCATCACTAATAACTTGAAATACTTACAGATATTTTATATTTGCTCCAGGGTGGCCATATGGAAACTTTGGGAGCAAGCTTCTGTCCAATTATGACTTCTGACCCAGAGTCTCCTTATTTGATGCTTAACCTGAAGAACTGAGGATTCATGGCAGTTTTGAATAAAGGGGATAATTTCTCAGAGATCTTCCTCCTAATTGAACCTCTCCAGAAGATGTGACACCAGCAAAGGTCATGGCAATCCTATCTATATGGTGGTTAGTGACAGAAGACTTAATCAAGCTGAGAGCATGATTTTTTCATTTCTTTCTTGACTTTTTATATTTATATTCACAAAGGTAATCATAAAACATCAAAACATGCTGAACAAGTGTTTTTTAAATAAAAGTAGAGAAGTTAATAATACATCTAAGAAAGTTTTCATGAAAAATGGTTAAAGTGTTTTGCTGCTTAAGAGGCTCTCCAAAAGTTTTAGAAAGCATAAAATTTACTATGTCACAATTTGTGCTTCCTAGAATATGAAAAAAACTGTTGGTCTCTCAGAAAAATGCAGAGAACATTTTTATGTCTCTTGGCCTCAGTTCATCATCTTTAAAAGGAAAGAGTTGAGCTGAATATAATTGCTTCTAAGGTTCCTTCTGGCTCTAAAACTATATTCCTATGATGTGTTCTATAGATACTAATTTAAGGATATCACCACCTGTTATGTCTTCATATGGAATGTCCTAAAGGCATGTCAGATTCAGAGATACATTATATTCCTTCCAAAATCGAATCCCCTTCTCAGCTTTCTTATTTCCATTGAGAATTCTATCATCTTGTTTCTTTGTAGCAACTCGACATTATTTATCATTGTTCATTTTACTTAATTCTTTGAGGTTAAGATACTACATTTCTAGCTTTATTTCCCACTGCCATTCTAGATATACCATATATTCTAGCCAAATTATATTGGTTTCATACCATGTGTTTTTATGATTCCATGTTTTTTAGTGGAAATATAAACAAAGGCTATACAAATCCTCTGGTACCAAAAAGTCCTACAGAAATGCATAATATCAAGATATTATATTTTTCCTGTACAAAATGCCTATCTTTCTTTCTCTCTCTCTCTCTCTCTCTCTCTCTCTCTCTCTCTCTCTCTCTCTCTCTCTCTCTCTCTCTCTCAAAAACTACTCTTCAAAACCTAGGTCAAAGGTCCCCTCCTACAATCTCAGAGTTGGAGAGTACTTTAGAATATATCAAGCACAACATGTACCAAGTAGAAATTTATTCTACAACATTCCTGGAAAGTGGTTAAATTTCTTCACTTGAAGACATCTAGTGGAGATACCATAGTCTCTAGAAGGAGCTCATTCTATTTTTATTTAGCTTTCATTATTAGGAAGGGTTTCCTTAATTGGAGTTGAAATCTCTTTCCTTATAATTTAGAGTCAATGAAAAATAGAATAATAGAAATAAAACATAAGTAACCAGGGAATTTTAGATGTGGAAGAACTTCAGAAGCAATCTAGACCTCATCTATACATAATTGACCAGGACTCTTCCTTTTCAACCTCATCAACCACTTTTCATTTGATGTTTGTTTGAAGATCTATGATGAAGGCCAGTAGTAGGTTGGTAAATGTTTAATAACTAGCTCTCAAAAATTGTATATACTTTTAAGTTTAATTAAGATTAAACTTTTCTCCATAATTTTTAAAATCTATATAAATCAAAAGTAATAAATCAGTATGGTTTATAGGATTTGCTAATTTGCAAGGTATAAATAGGCATGATGAAAATTTAACAATCTTCAAAGAATGTTAGAATCCCAGTATTTTAATTAAAAAAAAAAAAGAAAATGAATCATGAAATTGGAAGGGCCTTTACTGCCTACTTAATATAATTCACACCAATACAAGTATTTTCCTCATAATATAACCAAAAGAGGAATCCATTCTCTTATTTAAGACCTCTAAGGAGAGGAATTACTTACCATTATATTTTTTGATAGCTGCGATTAAAAAAAAAGTTTTTCTTTACTTTAGTCCCAAATTTGTCCCTTTGTCTCTTTGTGAATTCTTTTTTTTTGTTCCAAGATGTATATAGCCTGAATATGAAGAGAACCAGTCTAATCCATCTTTCAGGTAACAACCCTTCAAATATAGTGCTCCTCACTATCCAATTTGCTACTCTAGACTAAACATACTCAAAACCTGTCACCATGTTGACAACTCTCTATAGACATTCTCCAGCTTAACCATGTTCTTCTTAAATTTATTCCTGAAGAACTACATGAAATAATCCAAATGTGGTTTGACCATTATGGAGTACAGTGAGACTATTACTTTAATTTTTAGAAAATCTACCTCTTTTATCACAGTCCAGCTTCACATTAGCTTTTTTTTTTTTTTTTTTTTGACTAACATTTCACATTATTGGCTTATTGAACTTGAAATCCACTAAAGCTCTCAACTTTTTCTTCATGCAAATTTCTATTTAACTTTATCTTTCTCAATTTAAAAAAATATTATATTTCTTGTTATTAAATACATCCATGTATTCTAGTCTATTTACTAGATGCTGACTTGATTAAATTGTGTGTTGGCTTGGTTGCACTTGGTTGCAAAAGCACTCAACCTGAAATTAAAAAGCCATTAATTAAAATTCTGCATCAGTTTGTTACTAGTTATGTGGCCCTAGACAAGTCCCTTGACTACTGGCTACCTCAGTTTGCTCACTGTAGATTGGAGATTTGGGGCATCTAATGCCCAGGATTGTTGGGAAGATCAAATGAAAAAAAAACTGGTAAGCATTCAATATTATTCCTTTCTTTATTCTTTTCCCCCTTTCCCCCTTCATTCTTGCTTTCCTTCCTTTTCTTCCCTTTCCCCTTTCTTTTCTTCCTGTCTTCATTTTTCTTTCCTTTCTTCCTTTTCTTCTTCCTTACCTTCCTTTTTCCTTTCTTCTTTCTCTTTCCTTCTCATTGTTAGTTGTAAGCCAGTCTAATGATGCTGGAAAGCAATTTGTAACTCTGACCAAAAGGCATATAAAAGGCTATAAAACTGTGTATACACTTTAAAAAGCAGAGCCACTACTGGGTCTGTATCCCAAAGAGATCATAAAAGAGGGACGAGCATTCACCGGTGCAAAAATGTTTGTAACAGTTCTATTTGTGATGGAAAAGAAAAAGAAAATACTGTCAATTGTGGGATGAATGAATAAATTATGTTATATAAAAGTAAAGGAATATTATTGTTCTATGAGAAATGATGAACAGGCTAATTTCAGAAAAGCCCAGAAAAAAACTTATATGAACTAATGCTGAGTGAAGTGAGCAGAACCAGGGAAACATTGTATACAGCAACTAAGACAGACTCAGCTTTTCTCAGCATTTCAGTGATCCGTGGTAATTCCTGTTAGGTTCTTACTAAGTGCTAATGAGATAATGAGATATTAGGTTCTTACTAAGTGCTAAGTCGGTACTTAACAATTCTCTAGTTCAGGCCTTTACTGGGAGTTTTATTTGTGAACTCCTGGGGAGGAGCTTACATGCTTAGGAGGAGCAAGTTCATTGGTTGAAGTAATTTTTCCCAGAATTCCTTGCATTATCCCAGGCCCATTCTCTGGGAGGAAAAAAGAGGGTAGCACTCAAGAGATAGAGAGTCTCTTGTCTGGACCAGACCTGGGGCGGCTCTCTGGAGGAAGAAGTCTCTCCTCTAGACCAGAGAGCAATTGGCAGTCTCTGGAGACAACAGCACATTACATATTCCAATAAACTTTAGATGGAAAATGTTATCTTCATTCAGAGAGAGAACCATGAAGACTGAATGCAGATTGAAGTATACTTTTCTCATCTTTTTTTTTTCTTTTTTTCTTTTTTCTTTCTCATGGTTTTTCCCTTTTGTTCTGATTTTACTTTTCCAACATGAGTTATCTGGAAATGTGTAAAAAATTTGTAAATGTATAACCTAATAAAAAGAAAATTAAAAAAAAAAAAGAAAATGAATCATGAAATCTGGGACTATACTAAGAATCAATTCATTATGAATAGAGTCAAAGTTAGATTTGGGGAGAAGGAAGCAGTAGCTAAGATCAGAGTCTAAAGCCAAGTATTGTAGTACATTATCCAAATACTATAGTATATATTCACTAGGTTTCCAAGATGGGGTAGGAGTATATGTGTGTGAAGGTGGGGAAAAATATTTACATATTGCTTTAACAAGAATGATTATGACTCCACCTTCTTTGGAGGTAGAGGCAGAGATCTAAATACCACACGCAGCTCTGATTTCTAATACTTTTCATCTGGGAAATTATATGGAGTATAGTTGAAAGATCTTTTGATTTCAACTCAGACATTAATATTAAGCTCTCTCCCAATAGAAACTAATGTGTCACCATAGAAAGAATGGTGGATATTGACTCAAGACATGTAGGTTAAAATCTTGGCTCTCTTATAATTAATGTGACATTAGGCAAGTCACTTAAATCATGGAACTCCAGTCTCTTTATGTGTAAAGTGGATATGAGAAGACTATGCTCTATTTAGTCCTAAATTTATAATCCTATAATCCTATACATTTTCTACTAAGGAAATGACTGAGACTAAGTCTTTGTACCCTTTCTGACTTTTGCTATCTACCTTATAAGTGAGAAAAACCTAGAGAAACATAGTTCTTTATAAATGATTCTGTTTATGTTTTGGTTAACATCAAACCAAACTATGGCAAATAATAGTTAAAATCATGCTTAATCACCAGAACGAGATTGGTAAATAATAAGTTTCAGTCCTGCTATAAAATGCAAGTCTTTTCAAAGTCAAAGCTATATAAAGAACTACATTGTGTGAATTAGAGCAAGAGATGTAAAGAAACTTGAACTTGTCTGGAAATTTAGATAGGAAAGCTGGCCCCAGCTTTGGACTTATTGGTTGCAAAAACTTGGGCAAGTTGCCTAACTAACGTATGTCTCAGTTTCCTAATTTATGAAACCAGCATAACTCTGTACCATAATTCATATAAGGTAAAGAATTTATAAACCTAGAGATGATACTGAAATATGTTATGATTGTAAGCTTCACAAAAGAAGTAATCAATAAATCATAGGAAAACTATGAAAGTCAAATGCCTCCTCTTTATCTGGCCATCCTTATTGCTCCAAAATATGAGCTCATACAGTATCAAAAGTAAAGAGTGCTCTTCATGTATATCTCACTGCTCAGCACATGTAGTCCTTCCTCACACCCATAACACTATCCCACATCGACTCTATGGGGGCATATGTACAGGCTGCTGTTTTGCTGACTCTGTAGCTTAGGCAATTTGTCTAGCACAGAGTCCTGTGGTTTCTCTGGCAGAAATTGAGAAAAGTGTCAGGGCCGCATCTGCTTTCAAAATGGGCTAAAGCAAAGCACTCTATCTTGGATCCAGAAAGATAGAGATAGTATGTGAGAAAAGAAATCATCAGGGCTTTTTTAGGAAGAAGACTCATTAGGGTATTTATCACTTTCTGACACAGGTATTATAAATAGCTCATTAAAAGGGTAGAAGGAGTCATCTACACACACATATTCAATATTTGCTAATAAAATAAAGTGGGCCATTTAATTAAATGATCATTTTATCATCAGTATTTATCAAGTACTTAGTCTATGTACTTCATAAGTTCTATGCTAGGTACAGAGCACACAAAATAAAAAAGGGGGGAAATCCTAGCCCCCTCTTGCATTGAAGGCATTCATAACTTTTAGGGATGAGAAGAGAGAAGGGAAAAATGTTTTTTTCCTGCATACTCCCTTATGACTTATTGAACTTTCAACTCCATGAAAGCTGGGACCATATTTTGATTTTTGTACCACCCTTGGTATTCATAGTAGTACTTCATCCAGTTTGAGAACCTGATAAATGATTGTTGACTGATTCACTTGAGCTATTTAGCAATGGAACAGAATTCATTAGGTAATGAATTCCTCATGCTTGAAAATCTTCAGAGACTAAATAATGATATATCTGAGATGCTGCACAAGAGTATACTAGAATCTTTTATAGAATTGTGATTTCCTGATCTCAGTTATGAATTTTTTTCATTAATTACTGTTTATACCCTGATTAGTGATAAAAATCTTTAATTTTATCTTACAAATGTTTTCAGTGATTTTGGGTTCATTGGGTGATTATGAAATGCAAGGTTTTTTTGTTTTTTGTTTTTTGTTTTTTTAAGTCAGGGTTCCTTAGCCTGGTATTCATAAATCAGTCTCTAATCTGCCTTGTCTTATTTCCCTTCATTTATTTAAGCATTTCAGTCAAATAGGACTGCTCACTGGTCCAAATACTTCTTGCCCCTATACTCTCTCCCCATCTCAGCCTGTTAAGATTTAACATATTTATTAGATTAGATAATACCAGGGCCATGAGATTTTTTGATTGCCCTTAAATGTTAGCTATTTCTTTCATTCAATTTGTTATAAGTCTTGAGTTGAACATTTCCTTTGCACCTAAAATACATATAAGACCAATGCTATTTGTAGTTATTTTGCAATTCTAGCAAAACTATGTATTTTTTGAAGAGAGTTACCATGTTTAGTTCATCAAAAATCCACCACCAAACAAAACAACTTGAACATAATAAGTAGATAAAAACATTTGCTAATTTAAGTGGTCAACTATATCATAAAATTTATTTAACACATTTTAAAATGTATTCAATGCATATTTAATCTACATGGGGAGATTGTTTTGTAATCCTAAAAAATTGAGCTGAAGGCTTTCTGACCAAATACTACTTTGTTGAAAAAAAATACTTATAAAATTATTAAAGATATGAAAACACCAAATAAATATATCAATAATATCAGCTGAAGCTATATTTGGTTCTCCAGTATAGTAATCAGGGAACTATATTGGAATTCAGAAGACCTCTCTCATTTTGTACTATTCCATCTGTATGATTTCGGGCAAGTCACTCAATTCAATTCAACAAATATATGTTAAAAGTATGTATCTCCAATACCTATCAGGTATTGGAGATACAAAGATGAAATAAAATATAACCCATTTTCTCAAGGAACTTACAATCTGCCAGCATGAACATATGTTCAGACATACATGTGATACAAAATACAATGTGAGAGAGGTAAAGTCTAGAGTCATACAAAATATTTTATGGAAACTGAGGATGGAACGATCATTTTCAATGGAAGAACATCAGGGAAGGCTTGATTGGCTTGAAGAAAGTGTATTAAGAAAATAGTTCAAATGGAAAAGATGAAAAGAAGGGCTTTATAGAAATGGGGAATATTTCGACAAAAGAGAAAAAGGCAATATTCCATTTAATTTCTCTGAATATCAGAATATATAAAAGGATTAATTAGTTTATTGCCAAGCTTCCTTCAAGGCCTTTCCCTCTGAAACTATTCATAATTAAGAGTCAACAGGAAATGTAATTTTGTTTAGAAGTGAAATCTACAACCAATAGTTTCCCAAAGAGGAGAAGATTCATGTATGAAGAAGAGAATTGGATTAAATAGGCTGTGAAGGTATTTCCAATTCTAAGATATGATCTATGAAAGAAAATATAATTTATAAAAGTATTGAGTTAGGATCAATGTCCAGAACAGTAGGACTTGGTGGAGCTGAATGGGAAGTAGTGCCATTTTTGGAAGGAGGAGGATAGTAATGATGGGATTCTGGATCCTTGGAAAGAAGTTTGCATAGAAGTTATCAGAAAAGGTCAAGGGAGAGTTGCAACAAAGGGATTGAAAGGACAGGGAACAAAACATTTACTTGACAACTATGCCTAGCACCTACTGTGGTGTTTCTCTAGGCCTGCAAGTGTTTAAATTGTAGATTATGTTTTAAAAATCTATTCCCATTTTAGCTTTCCATGTGTTCAGAGAGTAAATCATAATTTCATAGGATTTAGAGCTAAAAAGATCATTTAGATCTTTCTTTGAGATCACCTAGAAAATTCTCTTTTTGCAGATGAAGTAACAGACCCAGAAAGGTCAAGTTTAAGCAGGTTAAGTAGCTCAAGTGAGTAGTCAAATTCAAGCCTAATATCTCCAGTTTCATTTGTCTTCCTTCTCATACCATGCAGAAATGATATCCAATTTTTAAAAGTAAGATAATTATCATAACTATTATTTTGCAATTCCATCATACAAATCAATGTATTTCTTTTTTTTTTTTTTTTTTTTTTTCTGAGACAATTGGGGTTAAGTGACTTGCCCAGGATCACACAGTGAGGAAGTGTTAGATTTGTCAAATTTGAACTCAAGTCCTCCTGAATTCAGGGCTGGTGCGCTATCCACTGCACCACCTAGCTGTCCCCAATCAATGTATTTTTAATAAAAACATTGACGATTTTTAATTTACATCAGGATACAACCCCATAATGACTTACAAAGAAGATAGGCAATTTAAGATTATATTCTGGTCTGAGCCATGAGAAATTTTGTGTAAACTGTGGCCTTACCTCCTGGCAAAGTGTTAAATTAGTATCCAGAAAGATCTCTGAGGTAATCCAATTAGCTTTTAGTATCTAATTATCAGTTCACAGTAGTTCTTATATTTGGGTAATTGAGAGATAAACTAGTTAAAGGATTCAAAGTAATCATTTTTGAGTACAATTAAGCAAATCTTTTCTCTATTATCAACAAGAAAAGAGGACAGATAGTACAGAAAAAGGACAAGTCAATTAATTGGCTGAGTTATCTTTGTTTTTGATGGAACTTATTTTAAATCAACAATTACAAAAAATCAAAACCTTCCTCACTTCAATAAAATTAGGTGAAATAACCAAAGTTGGAACCTAAAAATTATCAAATACTTAAGGAGTAAGTGACTTTATTTCTTTTGCTTTTTTGCTGTTTTTCTTTTTTAAATAGCAGTTTTTTTATTTTTAAAATATATGGAAATATAATTTTTAACATTAATCCTTGGAAAACCTTGTATTCCAAATTTTTCTTCATTTCCCCTCTCCACCCCCTCCTCTAGACAGCAAGTAATCCAATATATGTTAAATATGTAAGATTTTTCTATACATATTTCCACATTTATCATGCTATATAAGAACAATTAGATCAAAAAAGAAAAAAAATTAGGAAGAAAACAAAAATCAAGCAAACAACAACAAAAAAAAGGTGAAAATATGCTGTGATTCATATTCAGTTCACAAAGTCCTCTTTCTGGATGTAGAAGGCTCTATGAGTGACTGTATTTCAGCACAGTGCACTTAATGATGAAGGTGCTAATATTATGATGGATAAATGGAATGAAGGAAGAAAGGAAGGAGGGAAGGAAGAAAGGAGAAAGGGAAGGAGGGAGGGAGGAAGGGAAGGAGGTAGAAAGGGAAGGAGGAAAGGAAGGAGAGAGGGAAAGAGGGAGGGAAGGAGGGAGGGAGAGGGAGTGAAGGAGGAAGGAAGGAAGGGAAGGAAGGAGGGAAAGGGAAGGAAGGAGGGAGAGGGAGGAAGGGAAAAAGGGAGAGAGAGGAAGAGAAGGAGGGAGAAAAGAAGGAAGGGAGGGAGGGAGAGAGGGAGAGAGGAAGGAAATGAGAATAGAGGGAGGGAAAGAGAGGAAAAGACAAAAAGGAAAGGAATAATGAGTTATCTATCAATCGTGAAATGGCTGAATAAGATCTGGTATACAGAAATAATGCAATATAATTGTTTTATAAAAATGATAAACAGACTGATTTTAGAAAGACCTGGAAAGATTTACATGAACGGATACTGAATGAAACAAGTAAATCAAGAGCACATTGCACACAACAACAGCAAGATTATGCTGTGATCAACTATGATAGTCTTTGTTTTTCTCAGTAGTTCAGTGATCCAAGGCAATCCATATAAATTTTGGATGGAAAACATGATCTACATCAATATAGAGAACTATGGAGGATGAATGAAAATAAATACATTCTGTGTTCATTTTTTCTTTCTGTTTTTTTTCATCATGTTTTTCCCTTTTGTTCAGATTTTTCTCTCCCAACATGACTTATATGGAAATATGTAAAAAAAGAATATACACAAACAACCAAAAATGTTGTTTTACATGTAACTGGGGAAAACAAATTCTTTAATGAAAAAAGGAAAGGAATAAAAGAGGAACAAAGTATCACTGCAAAGATGCTAGTTATTATTTTTGAGGTTTTATGAAATACAGTGAGATTTTCTCAAAGACTATCAAAAGGAAAATGTTATATACTTTCTTGAGAGAAGGAGTACCAATAGATGCCTACAAATAAAATATAAAATAGAGTATGATTGGTACAAAAGAGAAATTCAAAAAACGAGCTCTAGGAATACATAAAGAAGGGGGGAATACTGTCAATGGAGGAGAATCAGGAAAAGCTTAATGGTTATACAGACAATAAATGGCAGAGATAGCTTTTGAATCTGTTGCTTCCAGATCAGGTACTCTTTCCATTATACCATGATGTTGGATAATTATTTCTTCCTTTATTTATGCCATACTCTATTAGTGAACAATGCCCATTGCTCACTTATCTAACATAAAAATCTTCCCATCCCCAATGGTTTCTTCTCTTCTGTTAGAATTATACATACTTATTCTATATTGATAAATATATAAGCATTTATTAAACGTATGCTAAACTTCTCAAAATATTTTGTTTTCTAGCTTTATTTGCTTGCTTCATAGCCTACGTTTCTCTATCTTACATTTGGTCTAATCCATTCCAGAGAAATTTCACTTCCAAAGGTCATCAGTGACTTCTTCATTAGCAGATGCAATGTTTGGAGTTGTTTTTCCTCCCTTCAATTCTGTGATCTTTCTCCTTAATTTAACATTATGTTTTTTGAAATAGCATGTTCCTATACTATACTGATTCTCTTATCCTTTTATTTATATTTCTTCCCATGAATAAAAGTCAAGAATAATTTACTAAATACCCACAGCATATAGAGGGCATGGGAAGCAGTGTATTTATTATAATAGACAGAGAGCTGATATTAGACTCAACAAGAGCTGGATTCGAGTCTGTCTTTAACACTTATTTACTGTAATCCTGAGCAAATCATTTAACCATATCTTAGGTAAATAAGGCTGTAAGTTCTTTAGAAATTGTACATCTATACTGATAAAGTGAGTTTTCTCATTGGAAGAACCCAATTAGAATGAAATCATAAATGTTGTCCCTATCTTCATGGACAAAATACTAGGTTTTGTGGAAGGTAATAACATTATAGCATAGCTCTGTCCTTTGTTGAGTTCATTATTACTCAATCATTTCCTTCGTGTTTGACTCATTGTGACCCCACTTGGGACTTTCTTGACAAAAATACTGAAATGGCTTACCAGATCCTTCTCTACCCATTTTGAGGAACTGGGGCAAAGAGTGTTAAGTGTTTTGTCCAGAGTCATACAGCTAATTAAGTATCTGAGGACAGATTTATAGTTAAGAACATGATTCTTCCCAACTCTAGGTCTCATACACTTTTTACACCAACTCATTTAACACATCCACACATATACATTCTCTGGCACTTTTATTTTACTGTTAATTGATTGGATGCCATATCTCTTCAACTAGACCCCTGGAGCAGAAGTGCTTAAATTTTTGTTCCATGGGTCCCTTTGATGATCTAATGAAGCCTACAGATTCCTTATCAAGACAATATTTGTTGCCTATATTCATAATTGTCTCAACTATTAAAATTCAGACATTAATGCAAATAAAGGTGTATTTTTTCTCATCTAAGTTCACAAACCCCCTCAGGGACTGGTTGATTCAAGTTAATCCCTGCCTTACAGAAACTAGGCATTGACCCACACATAACACCTTACACCAAAATCAGGTCAAAATGGGTTCATGACCTATGCATAAAGAATGAGATTATAAATAAATTAGAGGAACATAGGATAGTTTACCTCTCAGACCTATGGAAGAGGAAGGGATTTATGTCAAAAGAAGAATTAGAGATCATTATTGATCACAAAATAGAAAACTGATTATATCAAGTTGAAAAGTTTTTGTACAAACAAAACTAATGCAGATAAGAAGGGAAACAATAAACTGGGAAAACGTTTTTACACTCAAAGTTTCCGATAAAGGCCTCATTTCCAAATATATATAGAGAATTAACTCTAATTTATAAGAAATCAAGCCATTCCCCAATTGATAAATCAAAGGATATGAACAGACAATTCTCAGATGAAGAAATTGAAACTATTTCTAGCCATATGAAAAGATGCTCCAAGTCATTATTAATCAGAGAAAGGCAAATTAAGACAACTCTGAGATACCACTACACACCTGTCAGATTGGCTAGAATGACAGGGAAAGATAATGCAGAATATTGGAGGGGATGTGGGAAAACAGGGACACTGATACATTGTTGGTGGAATTGTGAATACATTCAGCCATTCTGGAGAGAAATTTGGAAGTATGATCAAAAAGTTATCAAACTGTGCATACCCTTTGACCCAGTAGTGTTACTACTGGGCTTATATCCCAAAGAGATACTAAAGATGGAAAGAGACCTGTATGTGCCAAAATGTTTGTGGCAGTCCTCTTTGTAATGGCCAGAAACTGAAAACTACATGGATGCCCATCAATTGGAGAATGGCTGAATAAATTGTGGTATACGGATATTATGGAATATTATTGTTCTGTAAGAAATGACCAACAGGATGATTTCAGAAAGGCCTGGAGAGACTTACATGAACTGATGCTGAGTGAGATGAGCAGAACCAGGAGATGATTATATACTTCAACAACAATACTATATGATGATCAATTCTGATGGACGTGGCCCTCTTCAACAACGAGATGAACCAAATCAATTCCAATAGAGCAGTAAAGAACTGAACCAGCTACACCCAGCGAAAGAACTCTGGGAGATGACTATGAACCACTACATAGAATTCCCAGTCCCTCTATTTTTGTCCACCTGCATTTTTGATTTCCTTCACAGGCTAATTGTACACTATTTCAAAGTCCGATTCTTTTTGTACAGCAAAACAACTGTTTGGACATGTATACATATGTTGTATTTAATTTATACTTTAACATATTTAACGTGTATTGGTCAACCTGCCATCTGGGGGGAAGACGGGGAAGGAGGGGAAAATTGGAACAAAAGGTTTGGCAATTGTCAATGATGTAAAATTACCCATGCATATATCTGGTAAATAAAAATTATAATTAATAAAAAAAAAGAATCCCTGCCTTAGAAAGAAAAGACATCTTTCATTTCTTTGTATCTCCTGCACAAACTGTTATATCTAGAATAGGAGCTCCACATATGCTTTCTGAATGAATGATTGAATGAATAGGTCTATTTGAGCAATTAACCAATTAACATTTTTTGAGCTCTCACTGGCTGCCAGTTTCTTCCTCAAAACCTGCAGGTGATAGTTTTGTACTTTGAATTAAATATATAGTGAGTACAAGGAATAAATTGAAAGAAACTTCATTTCAACAGGTAATATCTAAGGACCTACTATATATACATTGTTGTGTTTAAGAGCTAGAAGAAAACAAAATGAATGAAAGACATTTATCCTTTTGAAACCTAAGGCTGTAGCAGGGAGAAATAAGATATATATTTGAAGAAATTCTTAAAAAGTACATGTGTTGTTTATTTCCTTCTTTTTATCTTCTCACTTTTCCCCTTTTGATGGGATTTTTCTTGTGCAACATGATAAATGTGGAAATATGTTTAAAAGAATTGCACATGCACATGCATTATATTGATTACTCACTGTCTAGGGAAGGGGGGTAGGGAAAGAGGGACAAAAATTTGTAACAAAGTTTTTCAAGGGTGAATGTTAAAAATTATCTTTGTATATGTTTTGAAAAATAAAAAGCTATTATTATAAAAATAAATAGAGACAGATAGGTGGTGCAGTGGATAGGGCACCAGCCTTGAAGTCAGGAGAACCTGACTTCAAATCTCGCCTCAGACACTTAACACTGCCTAGCTGTGTGACCTTGGGCAAGTCACTTAACCCTAATTGCCTCAGCAAAAATAATAAAATCAATAAAAATCAATAAATAAAATAAAAAAATATTTTTTTCAAAAAAGTACAGCATGATAAGAAAAAGAACAAATCTAAGGAAAAATCATTCTAACCAAGAATATCAGGACATAGAAGAAGGAGCATTTAAGTTAAGCATTGAAGGAAGATTAGACTTGAAACAGTTGGTTGGGTCAGATTGCTATGGCAGAGGATGGCTCAAGAATAGAGAATGACAAATAATATAAAAATTGCATGTTGTATACCAGGGATGAGTGATCCTAGAATAGCTTTAGAGTACTGTTTATTCTGCCCAACAAAGAATCTTATTAGAAAACCTAGAAAAATTTTGATGCTGTATCCTACTTTTTCTTTTAAACAGAACCTGGACTATTATAGAGGTTAGCTATTGATGTTGAACCAATTACCCTCATTGATTTTTAGCACAAACACGTGGAATGTTCTTCTCTAGAATCTTGGGTTGTCTTGTTCTCTGGGTTAAAGTAATTTGTCCATGTTACAGGAGAATTGCCTAAAGTTAGAACAAACAAAAACTGTCTTTCTTTAAGGAAAAATAGAAACAGTGACTGATTAAAATATTTTTCTGCCAACAAAGCAAAAATATTCTCTTAGATTATGGTGGTCTTTGGAAGAGGATAATTTTCTTAAATAGACCTCTTAAAAACAAAAAATGAAATTCAAATAATTTTCCATTTTGCATATAATAGGATCTTCAAAATATTAGGTATTTATGATAAAATGGACTTAGACCATAAGAGAATAGTAGCAATTTCTGTTTCTCTCAAGATTTTTAAAAAAGTACAAATGCATATACTGTAAAATATGAACTTTAAAAGTGTTAGACTTTAGATGTTTCCTTGCAGTTTTTGTGGAAGTTTGAATATCTCAAAGAATTGTGGAATATAAGATTTAGAAATGACCTTAGAGATTTTCCATCTTCCCTCCCTCAATTTCCATTTTGTTGGGAAGTAAACAGAGCTTAAAGAGAAATGTCACACAAAGTCACACAGCTAGTACATGGAAAAGCTTAGCCTTAGACCCCAGATTTCTTGATTCCCAATCCAGTTCTCACTCTACCTACCTGTTCTAATCTATTTATACTCTTCTGGGGTATACAAAGTATATTATAATTTTCTGTTAAAAATGTACATATGCACACACACACATATATATGTGTGTATATGTATATATATATATATATATATATATATATATATATATATATATATATGTATAGCTTTTAAGTTTCATCTACTGCTTCATTTGATTCTTATAACAGTGAAGAACTATAGAACTATTAGATAACTAGCAAGCTTCTAGGCAGAATTCAAAGCTATGTCTAATTAACATCATGCTTCAGTACCCTATTGGGGGGAGTATAAATATTCACACAGAAATAAGTAAGTATAAAGTAACTTGAAGAAAAAGACATTATTATGTTTTATTTTGGCCTCAAAGACTCTCTAGGACTACAAATTACAGAAAAGAAATCACCCTACATTTGTCACTTGTGGAAGGTCCTTATAATAATGAAATCATAGTTTCCATACCTATGCCTATCCCAGTTTAATTCATATTTAAAGTATGTATGAGACATTGTGTTTAAGACACTGTGCTAAGAACTGGGAATACAAATAATGAAATAATCTTGGCCCCCAAGAAGCTAAGATGCTTGTTTCAGCTTCTGAGATAAGAATTCACTATTTCACAAAAATTGCTGGGAATACTAGAAAATAATGTGTCAGAAACTAGTCATTGACCAACACCTAACACCTTATACCAAGAGAAGAACAAAGGATAGTCTACTTCTGAGATCTGTGGAGAAGGAAGGAATTTATGGACAAAAATGAATTAGAGTACAGTCTGAAATGCAAAATGGATAACTTTGATTATGTTAAATTAAAAAGTTTTTGTACAAACAAACCAATGTAAACAATATTATAAAGGAAGCAGAAAAGTGGGGAAAAATCTTACCATTGAAAGGTTTTGATAAAAGCCTCATTCTAAAATATACAGAAATTTTTTCTAAAATTTATAAGAGTAAACCATTCTCCAATTGATAAATGGTCACATGATATGAACAGATAGTTTTCAGATGATAAAATCAAAATCATTTCTAGTTATATGAAAAAAATTCTCTAAATAACTATTGATCAGAGAAATGCAAATTAAGACAACTCTAAGGTACTACTACACACCTCTCAGGTTGGCTAGAATGACAGGAAAAAATAATGATAAATGCTGGAGGGGTTGAGAGAAAATTGGGACACTAATACATTGTTGGTGGAGTTGTGAACTGATCAAACCATTCTGGAGAGCAATTTGGAACTGTGTCCAAAGAGCTATCAGACTGTACATAGCCTTTGATCCAACAGTGTATCTATTGTAATTGTAACCCCTGTTTGTTTGTAGCAGTTTTTTGTAGTGTCAAGTAACTGGAAACTGAGTGGATGCCCATCAGTTTGGAGAATGGCTGAATAGGTGATAATATATGAATGTTATTGAATACTATTGTTCTATAAGAAACAGGATGATTTCAGAGAAGCCTGGAGAAACACATGAACTGATGCTAAGGGAAGTGACTAGAACCAAGAGAACATTGTACTTGGCAACAAGATTACCCAATGATAAGTTCTGGTGGGTGAGGCTCTTATCAACTATGAGGTGATTCAGGCCAATTCCAATAGATTTATGATGGAGAGAGTCATCTTCATCCAGAAAGAGGCTGTGGGGATTTGAATGTAGATCACAACATAGTTTTTTCACCTTTTTATTGTTGTTTGCTTGCTTTGTATTTTCTTTCTCATTTTTTTCGATATGATTTTTCTTGTACTGCAGGATAAATGTGTAAATATGTATAGAAAAATTGCACATGTCTAACATATATTGGATTATTTGCTTTCTAGGGGGAGGAGAAATTGGAGAGGGAGGGAGAAAATTTTGGAACACAAGGTTTTGCAAGAGTGTAAAAACTCTGCACATATTTTGAAAATAAAAAGCTATTATTATTTTTTTTTTTAAATTCAAAAAAAGAAGCTAATACTCTGTTGGGGAATGGTAGGAAACAAGATCAAAAAATTAAAACAAATTCTAAATACATACAAAATAAATGCAGTGTGGGCAAAGTGTAGTAATCACATACATGGAAAAATGTACTTAAGTTGATCTTGCTTGAGTAATATACATCCTTGAAAGCATCACAGCTTTACTGATTTGCTCTTTCTAATGAGTCCCTAGCTCTGAGGCTCTTTTAGGACTCCATTCCAGCAAAAGGACAACTCTCAAAGAGGAAAGTCCCTATGATCCATTTACTAAATTAGCTTCATTATCAAGAACTAAATGTTTACTGATAATTCATGGCTGACTTGAAGTTAAATGGAAAAAAAATATAGCCTGGCAAATGGCAATACTGTTTCAGACACAATCAGCTCCTTAATCTCTACTTCTAATGGAAATGTGATAATGATCAGTGGCTCTTCTGCAGGCTTTTGCCTGGATGTTAATCTTATATTTTTAATGATAGAGGTTAAGATTTCACTCCCAGATTCTTTCCCTGAACAGCCTGAGTACCAGCATTTAAAAGGAAAGTCATTCTGCAGAAAGTCACAATTACTTAAAAGAATGGTATATAGTGGTCATTATTTTGTTAATTCCTGCTATCTCAATTCTATAAGATTAGTTGATTAGCATCCTGTAGAATATGTCAAGAACAATAGAAGAAGCCAGTAACACCAGCAAAAAATGATAAGAACTACTATATAAAAAGGAGATAGACAATAAACCTATAGTTGCATTGCCATAGTTGCCATAGGGAATTTGCCAATGAGGAAATTCTCTCAACCTGAATTTCTCTGTAATGTAAAGTCATGGAGAGTGGCTTCCAGTACAGAGAGCTGAAATTATTATTCCAAGGTTACAAAATCAGTATACTTCAGAAGCAGTATTAGAAGGCAGATCTTCCTGACTTGGAAGCCAGCTTTCTACCAATTAGGCCACAGTGCCTCTCATTATATAAATAACTAAGTTCATGCACAGTGCTTTCTTCCTCCATAACTTATCTTATGCATACTTATTTGCTCACCTCAACCTCTCTACTAATAAGCATTTATTTAGTCTTTACTATATTCTGAGCACCAAGTATACAAAAAAGTTCCTGACATTTCAAGGAGCTCACAATCTTATGAGTGAGATAGTGTGATAAATAAAAAAGCACATTGCAAACCTTAATGGTCCCATCCATCTATTGATGATAAGATGGTTATAATGGACGAAAACCTATAATAAATTCTTGTTGAACTGAATTTGAATACCAGATTGCAATCACAATGCCTTGTGTATATTTTATGCTTGATCAACATTTAATAACTTGAGAGTTATCAAATAAAATATGACTTTTGAAAAAAAATTGCCAAGAGCTGTAGAAATCATAGAGAAAGAAACCAGAGCTGCTCTTTTGTAGGAAGATTTCTTCTCATTCCATTTAATTTTTATCATAGCTGTACAAAGCATCAGGGTCCTTGACAAACTAAGTGCTTTAGGATTGAAAAGGGAAACAGAATAGCTCTTCTAAAATGTAGCTTTTAGGTGGAACATTTTAAATCCTGATTCTTTCCCCTGATAATAAGTGGATTCTAATGTCTAGTCCATCCTTCGCTTTCTAAATAATTCTCCAATAGAAGTGGCAGTTTTGCATAGTAGATGTTCTTATAGTCCTACAGCTTATAAGGACTTATAAGAACTAAGACTATAGTTCCAATGTTGCTTCTGATACATACTGATCATTTGATCCTGGAGTAGTTACTTTATCACTCAGTGCCCTAGGCACTTCTCCAAGATTCTAAGTCAGGAACTTATTTTGAATTGGTATGGGAAATTTCTCATTGGAGTTCCATAAACTGATTAAGTCACAGATCAGGATCTTTTTTTTGGCTATTTGTTTTTATCCAAATGTAAGTAAAATCGTTCGTCTGGATTTTATTCTGCAGTTCCCTAGTATCTTTTACTCAGCTCTATCTCAGTATCACAAACTCATGCTCTCTTAGCCTCTACCTAACATGCCTATTTATGAAGTCTTCCAGGTTCAGGCTAATTTCCACTCCTATAAAAGTGGAAGTATGCCCCAACCAAATTCTCCTCAATAAGATCTTCATCATACAAGAACTTCACCAAAAGAAAACACAATCACTAAAAACATGTATAAAGCATTCTGCATATTTTTAAAAGCACTATATACATATCAGAGAACAAAGGAAAATTGTTATAGAGATTCCTTTAGAACAAATAGAAGAAATTATTGTTAATTTTTCCTTAAATTCTAATACATTTCAAGGTCAGAATGAATCAAGTGTGTGTTGTACTAGTCAGATTGCTTTTAATGTATTTTATTTAGAATCAAGGACATACTTTTTGAGGGTATATTTACAATTTTGCCCTACATCAGGCTTTCTTAAACTTTTTTCACTCACAACTCCTTTTCACTTGAAAATTTTTTTATAACTATGAAGATAAAGAGAGCTCTAAATTAGGCAAACAAATCAAATATTTAGTGATAATAAATCATAAAGAAATTTATTTTAAACATATTTAGTATACATATAATTTTACCACTTATTAAAGATGAAAGCAAATTTGCATATTAATGAATAAATTTATTTACTCATACAAGAGATAAATTTTGGTAGAATATTTGCTACTGCAGAACATAGAGGATCCAGAAACCTTATAATGTAGCCAATTTTTTCATCACCCCAACATGAAGACATGACCCTGTATGGGGCTGCAAATCACAGTTTAAGAAGCTTTGCCTTATATAATTATTTAAGAAGAGCACAATAGTATCAACAAGACTTGGACCAGCTAGGTGGTGCAGTAGATAGAGCACCAGCCCTGGAGTCCAGAGGACCTGAGTTCAAATTTGATCTCAGACACTTAACACTTCCTAGCTCTATGACCTTGGACAAGTCACTTAACCTCAATTACTTCAGCAAAAAACAAAACAAAAACAAACAAAACAAAACAAAAACAAACAAACAAAAAACCCTAATTAAAAGAATAGGGGGTTTTAACCTAAAAAAGAGAAAATATTTGAAGTTTGTGTGGAGAATATTTGATTTATTATTTTTGCTTCAAAGGGCAGAAATAGAATCAATGAACAGAAATTATAGGAAAGGAAGATTTTAGATCAATATATAATTAGGATAAAAATAGGAATGGAAACTGTCCAGAATTGTTTAGGTTTTCTCAGGATCAGAGGTATGTTAAAGTCAATTTGTATTTACTTCCTTTTGTTAAATTTTCGGCATAAGCATTTAGACTTCAGAATTTATCAAATGGTACAAATAAATTGTCAATTTGGTTAAAGTTTTTCTGATCATTTAGGCTTTAAAAAAGTAGTGAAGAAATGTTAATGATGCAGATTGGATTTAAAAGTGTATTGTGTCTACTTTTTCCTTTTTTTTTTTTTTTTCCAAGAGCCAATTGTTAAACATTTAATAGCATTCAGCTGCCTATTCACTGTAACTTCCTGTAATTTAACTTTTAAATGAATAGGTTCATGATGAATAATTAAGAATCCCAAATGGGAGATTCTTACTTCAGATTGTAGTTGGACTAGGTGACCTTACATATTACTCTTGGATATGGGGGGGAAAAAAAAAAAAAAAGAGAAAAGGTGTCTTTGTGAAGTGTTGTCCATGCCTGGAATGTACTTTCTCTTTCTCTTTGCATTTCCAATTGCTAAGTATTTTTGTGTATAAGTCAACTGTTATCTTATGAAATCATCTATGGTTTTTGCTTCACTCCCCAAGTCAAGAATAATCTTCCATCTAAATCTTCACTTAACACTTTGCTTTTTAGTGTTTTCTGCTATAGAAATATATCAGTTTGTATCTACTCCAAATCTGACTGCAAATTCCATATTGGCAGAGATCCACATTTTCTCTTTGTAAATGTCCCTGAGTCAGCAACTAATACATGTTTCTTGAAATAATATTTGGTGAACAAATGAATTTCTGCTCTGAGTAAATGGGGTTAAAGTGTACAAGAGAAATACTAGATTCTCCTTAAACCAGAAGAAACTCTTGGAAAATAATTATCTGAGTGTCTGCTGCTTGAATAATATCCAGAAATGATCCCATTCCATGCTTGGCTGGCACCCAAATTGTGTGAGCAAATCACGTTTTGTTCTTCTTACTAAGAAAGACTCTAAGTTAGAAAATATAAAAATAACACAGAGCAAAAACCCTATCCCATCAGCTATTCATCCCACTTGCAGTGGGTTTAAGTTTTGGTAGCTTTTGTTTATTTGTTTTTAATGGTAGCAGTTTTGAGTAAATACCATTTCTCTCATCAAAGTACTTTTAATACCTCATCATACATTATTAAACATCATCTACTCTTGATGATTCTTTATCTAGCTTTTGATCCATCTGACAATATTAATTTCAGAGCACATTTGAGTCACTATTTAAAAGAGCATTATTCAGCTTCTCTGACACCTTATATAGCACCTACCCAGATTGCTTTTATTAAAAAAAAAAAAAAAAAGGAAAAAGCACACATGACGGATGTGTTATGAACACTAATACATCAATTTAAAAGGAAATTTTGGACCTCAGAAATCACTAGCACCGCATTTTTAGGTTTCAAATTTGAAACTTGAAAGACTGCAAGATAAGAAACTCTTACAGTCTATTAGTATAACAGTATATAAAAAGTCCTTAGCCTGGTACTCAGGTTCTCCTATAAAATGCTTCCAAACCATATTTTCCGATTCATTCCACTTTGATCTCTTTCATGCCTTGAACAATTTATTCTATCATCAGGTACATCTTGCTAAACTCCAATCTTAGATTACTTTTACCATCTAACTTTGCCATTCCCACTCAAATGCTGCTAAATATATATATATATATATATGTATATATATATATATATACATATATATATATATGTAGAAATTCATATAATCAATTTGATTAGTTTTTATTACAAATTTATTTTATCTAATTTCAAGTAGGCCTATCTACAGGCAATGAATAAACGTTGAAAGATCTAGAATTTGTTTCCTACTGGATTAAATTAGGCTGATGAAAAAAATTATTTTAAAATATAATGAAAAGATTATAGAACAGCTGGATCAAAAAGAATCAAAGGTGGGACTTCCGGCCAAGATGGCGGCGTGGAGGCAGACAGCTGCTTGAGCTCCTCGTTTTCTCTCAGAACTTACTTCATGACAAGCCTCTGACTTAATGCTTGACCCAGAAAGAAATCCACAAATTATCACCAAGAGAAGACATCCTTGAAAGTCGCCAGAAAAGGTCTGTGTTTGTTCGGGGGAGGGTCAATCAGACTGGGCGCAGACTGAGGGCAGACAGCCAGAGCAAGACAGGCAGCTCACACAGCTCAGACCGGAGGGGGAAGGGTGTGATCTCTGTCGTTTTTGTGAAAGGGCTTTTGCCCCAGTGTGGATGCTCCGTCTTGGCAGCAAGCCAGGAGCGGTGGAGAGGGTGTAAACACTGGAGGTGAAGATTAAAACCCCAGAAAGCCAGCGTCTCTCAGAGCCCGGCCACCCCCAACCCCCACCTGGACTGACTCGGTGCGTTCTCGGAGCCTCAGAGCGCAGACTCAGTACAGTCATTGCTGTTCTGTTAGTGGCTCTCTGCTGCCCTACCCCCAGTCTGTAGAGGAAGCCCATTAATACCATCCAGCCCTATCCCCCGCAAAACAGACCAATTGTTTCTCTTGTCAGTTTGTTTTCTTTGATTCCTACTCTGACAAAATGAACAAAAAATTCAAAAGGGCTCTAACCATTGACAGCTTCTGTGTGGAGAGGGAGCAGACTTCAAATGCTGAAGAGACTAGGAACAGAATGTCCCCAGATGTATCCCCTGGGAGGGATATAAGCTGCTCCTCAATACAAAAGAACCTCATAGAGGAAATCAAAAAGGCTCTCACAAGAGAGCTGGAAGAGAAATGGGAAAAGGAAAGGGAAGCTTGGCAAGAGAGCCTGGAGAAGTCATCCCATGCATTCAAAGACAGAGTAGATAAAGAAATCAAATCATTGAGAAACAAGATTAGTGAGCTGGAAAAGGTAAACAACTCCAAGGAAAACAGGATTAGAGAGCTGGAAAAAGAAATCAGCTCTCTAAAAAATACAATGGAAAAAAATTCCATAGAAGATAAAAACTCAATTGGACAATTACAAAGAGATATAAAAAAAGTGAGTGAAGAAAATACATCATTGAAAATTAGACTGGAACAAGTAGAAATGAATGACTCAAGGAGAAACCAAGAGGGAGTCAAGCAAAACCAGAGAAATGAGACAATTGAAAAGACTGTCAAGTACCTTACCAGAAAGACAACAGACCTGGAAAACAGATCCAGGAGAGACAATTTGAGAATAATCGGACTCCCTGAAAAATGGGAGGAAAAAAAGAGCTTGGACACCATTTTCGAGGAAATTATCAAAGAGAACTGCCCAGACGTTTTGGAAACAGAGGGTAAAATAGACATTGAGAAAATTCATCGATCACCTACTGAAAGGGACCCTAAAATCAAAACGCCAAGAAATATAGTGGCCAAGTTCAAGAACCATCAGACAAAGGAAAAGATATTGGAAGCTGCTAGAAAAAAACAATTCAGATATGGAGGATCCACAATAAGGATAACACAGGATCTAGCAGCGTCCACATTAAAAGAACGCAGGGCCTGGAACATGATATTCCGAAAGGCTAAGGAACTTGGTATGCAGCCAAGAGTGACTTACCCAGCAAGAATGAGCATCATTTTCCAGGGAAGAAGATGGACATTTAACGAAATAAATGAATTCCATCTATTTTTGATGAAAAAACCAGACCTACATAAAAGGTTTGATTTCAAATACAGAACTCAAGAGACTTCTAAAAAAGGTAAAAAGAAATCTTGAGAACTATACTTCTGTCAAAAAAATATGTAAAGAACATATGTACAATTTGTCTTAGAAACTAGAGGTGGAAAGGAGATTATATCATAAAAAAGTATAAAGTGGTGGTACTACATCTCATGAAGAGGCAAAGGTAACCTATTATATCTGAGAGAAAGAAAGGAGGGAGATGAACATAGCGTGTATCAATAGACATATTCGATTTATGGTGAAACTTCTTCCACTTCATTGAAAAGTGAAAGGGAAGGAGTAAGCTAAGGGGAAGGGAATACAGTAATTTCGAGGAAAAGGGATAAAATAAGGGGAGGATCTTTAAGGTGGGGGAGGGATCCTAAAAAGGGAGGGCTGTGAAAAGCAAGTGGTGTTTACCAGTTTAATACTGGATAGGAGGGTAAAAGGGAAGGAAAGGGGAAAAGCATAAGCAGGGGTTAATAGGATGGCAAGCAATATAGAATTAGTCCTTCTAACCATAAATGTGAATGGGGCAAACTGCCTCATAAAGAGGAAGCAGTTAGCAGACTGGATTAAAAGTCAGAATCCTACTATATGTTGTTTACAGGAAACACACCTGAAACAGGATGAGACATTCAAACTAAAAGTAAAAGGGTGGAGCAGAATCTATTATGCTTCAGGCAAAACCAAAAAAGCAGGAGTAGCCATCCTCATCTCAGATCAAGCAAAAACAAAAATTGATCTAATTAAAAGAGATAAGGAAGGGCATTATATCCTGCTAAAGGGAAGCATCAATAGTGAAGCCGTATCAATATTAAACATGTATGCACCAAGTGGTGCAGCATCTAAATTCTTAAAAGAGAAATTAAGAGAGCTGCAAGAGGAAATAGATAGCAAAACTATAATAGCGGGAGATCTCAACCTTGCACTATCAGAATTAGATAAATCAAACCACAAAATAAATAAGAAAGAAGTCAAAGAGGTAAATAGAATACTAGAAAAGTTTGATATGATAGATCTTTGGCGAAAGCTAAATGGAGACAGAAAGGAATATACTTTCTTCTCAGCAGTTCATGGAACCTATACAAAAATTGATCATATACTAGGGCATAAAAACCTCAAAATCAAATGCAGTAAGGCAGAAATAGTAAATGCATCCTTTTCAGACCATAATGCAATCAAAATAACATTTAATAAAAAGCCAGGGGAAAATAGACCAAAAAATAATTGGAAACTAAATAATCTTATACTAAAGAATGATTGGGTAAAACAGCAAATCATAGACATAATTAATAACTTCACCCAAGAAAATGACAATAATGAGACATCATACCAAAATGTGTGGGATACAGCCAAAGCAGTAATTAGGGGAAGTTTTATATCTCTACAGGCCTACTTACATAAAATAGAGTAAGAGAGGGCCAACGAATTGGGTTTACAACTAAAATTGCTAGAAAAGGAACAAATTAAAAACCCCCAGACAAACACAAAACTTGAAATTCAAAAAATAAAAGGTGAGATTAATAAAATTGAAAGTAAAAAAACTATTGAATTAATTAATAAAACTAAGAGTTGGTTTTATGAAAAAACCAACAAAATAGACAAACCCTTAGTAAACCTGATTAAAAAAAGGAAAGAGAAAAAGCAAATTGATAGTCTTGAAAATGAAAAGGGTGAACTCACCACTAATGAAGAGGAAATTAGAACAA
The DNA here is from genome assembly GCF_048593235.1 of Sminthopsis crassicaudata. NCBI lineage: Eukaryota > Metazoa > Chordata > Mammalia > Dasyuromorphia > Dasyuridae > Sminthopsis > Sminthopsis crassicaudata. Next base: position 555,099,626 of record NC_133619.1, read on the forward strand.
TAGTTAGGAGCTACTTTGCTCAACTTTATGCCGATAAATTTGATAACTTAAATGAAATGGAAGAATACCTTCAAAAATATAGCTTGCCCAGATTAACAGAGGAAGAAGTAAGTAGTCTAAATAGTCCCATCTCAGAAAAAGAAATAGACCAAGCTATTAACCAACTTCCTAAGAAAAAGTCCCCAGGACCAGATGGATTTACAGGTGAATTCTACCAAACATTTAAAGAACAACTAACTCCAATGCTATGTAAACTATTTGAAAAAATAGGGATTGAAGGAGTCCTACCAAATTCCTTCTATGACACAGACATGGTACTGATACTTAAACCAGGTAGATCGAAAACTGAGAAAGAAAACTATAGACCAATTTCCTTAATGAATATTGATGCTAAAATCTTAAATAAGATATTAGCAAATAGACTTCAGAAAATCATCCCCAGAATAATACACTATGACCAAGTGGGATTTATACCAGGAATGCAGGGCTGGTTTAATATTAGGAAAACTATTAGTATAATTGACCATATTAATAATCAAATTAATAAAAACCATATGATCATCTCAATAGATGCAGAAAAGGCATTTGATAAAATCCAACATCCATTCCTACTAAAAACGCTTGAGAGTATAGGAATAAATGGACTATTCCTTAAAATAATAAGGAGCATATATTTAAAACCTTCAGTAAACATCATATGTAATGGTGATAAACTAGAACCTTTCCCTGTTAGATCAGGAGTGAAACAAGGTTGCCCACTATCACCATTACTATTCAATATAGTACTAGAAACTCTAGCCTTGGCAATAAGAGCCGAGAAAGAGATCCAAGGAATTAGAGTAGGAAATGAAGAAATCAAATTGTCACTTTTCGCAGATGACATGATGGTATACTTAGAGAACCCCAAAGACTCTGCTAAAAAGCTATTAGAAATAATTCAGAATTTTAGCAAAGTCGCAGGATACAAAATAAATCCACATAAATCCTCAGGATTTTTATACATTACCAACACAATCCAACAGCAAGAGATACAAAGAGAAATTCCATTCAAAATAACAGTCGATAGTATCAAATATTTGGGAATATATCTACCAAAGGAGAGTCAGGAATTATATGAGCAAAATTACAAAACACTTGCCACAAAAATAAAGTCAGATTTAAATAATTGGAAAGACATTCAATGTTCTTGGATAGGCCGAGCGAATATAATAAAGATGACAATACTCCCCAAACTAATCTATTTATTTAGTGCTATACCAATCAGACTCCCAAGAAACTATTTTAATGACCTAGAAAAAATAACAACAAAATTCATATGGAAGAATAAAAGGTCGAGAATTGCAAGGGAACTAATGAAAAAAAAGTCAGAGGAAGGTGGTCTAAGTGTACCTGATTTAAAGCTATATTATAAAGCAACAGTCACCAAAACCATTTGGTATTGGCTAAGAAATAGACTAGTTGATCAGTGTCATAGGTTAGGTTCACAGGACAAGATAGTGAATAAAAATAGCAATCTAATCTTTGACAAACCCAAAGATCCCAAATTTTGGGATAAGAATTCATTATTTGACAAAAACTGCTGGGAAAACTGGAAATTAGTATGGCAGAAACTAGGCATGGACCCACATTTAACACCACATACTAAGATTAGATCAAAATGGGTCCAAGATTTAGGCATAAAGAACGAAATCATAAATAAATTGGAGGAACATGGGATGGTTTACCTCTCAGACTTGTGGAGGAGGAAGGAGTTTGTGTCCAAGGGAGAACTAGAGACCATTATTGATCACAAAATAGAACATTTTGATTACACCAAATTAAAAAGTTTCTGCACAAACAAAACTAATGCAAACAAGATTAGAAGGGAAGTAACAAATTGGGAAAAAATTTTTACAGTTAAAGGTTCTGATAAAGGCCTCATCTCCAAAATATACAGAGAATTGACTTTAATCTATAAGAAATCAAGCCATTCTCCAATTGATAAATGGTCAAAGGATATGAACAGACAATTTTCAGATGATGAAATTAAAACTATTTCCACTCATATGAAAGAGTGTTCCAAATCACTATTGATCAGAGAAATGCAAATTAAGACAACTCTGAGGTATCATTACACACCTGTCAGATTGGCTAAGATGACAGGAACAAATAACGATGAATGTTGGAGGGGCTGTGGGAAAACTGGGACACTGATGCATTGTTGGTGGAGTTGTGAAAGAATCCAACCATTCTGGAGAGCAATCTGGAATTATGCCCAAAAAGTTATCAAAATGTGCATACCCTTTGACCCAGCCATACTACTACTGGGCTTATACCCCAAGGAACTACTAGAGAAGGGAAAGGGTCCTGTATGTGCCAAAATGTTTGTGGCAGCCCTTTTCATAGTGGCTAGAAGCTGGAAGATGAATGGATGTCCATCAATTGGAGAATGGTTGGGTAAACTATGGTATATGAATGTTATGGAATATTATTGTTCTATAAGAAATGACCAACAGGAGAAATATAGAGAGGCTTGGAGAGACTTACATCAACTGATGCTGAGTGAAACGAGCAGAACCAGAAGATCATTATACACTTCAACAATGATACTGTACGAGGATGTATGCTGATGGAAGTGGATTTCTTCAACATAGAGAAGAGCTAATCCAATTCCAATTGATTAATGATGGAAAGAACCAGCTACATCCAGAAAAGGAACAATGGGAAATGAATGTAAACTGTTATTTTTACCTTCTGAATCCAATTCTTCCTGTGCAACAAAAAATTCGGTTCTACACACATATATTGTATCTAAATTATACTGTAATATATTTAACATATATAAGACTGCTTGCCATCTGGGGGAGGGGTTTGGGGGAGGAAGGGAAAAAATCTGAATAGAAGTAAGTGCAAGGGATAATGTTGTAAAAAATTACCCATGCATATGTACTGTCAAAAAATGTTATAATTATAAAATAAAATAAAATTTAAAAAAAAAAAAAAAAAAAAAAGAATCAAAGGTGGATAACTTGGAGTTTGTTGTTAAGTAACCCATTTGTTCTTTGATTGAGTAGTCTCCCCAAATCTATAACAAGGTCTTGTCTGCTGTCACTACTCAGTAGATGAATGGAACTCTTCAGGCTCTAAGTTTAGTTGGGTTTACAATTTTGTCTATGCTCCCATTCAGTTTCTCTTTTTGCAGTGAGCCATCTCAGTCAACATAGATTATCACCAGAAGAATGGCTGAATTAATGCTGTTAATGAATACAGTGGAAATTTATTATGCCATAAAAGGATAAATTTGAAGAATTTGAAGGAACTAGGGGACATAATATGAACTGTAGCAGAGTAATTAAGAAGAATCAGGAGTAAAAATAACACAATGAACACGAAAAATGTTTTTAAAAATACAGCTTTGTAATGCTGATCAATGCTGTACCCAAAGATGACTTCCATAGATTTTCAATAAAGCATGTTTTCCATCTCCCATCACAGAGGTAATAGATAGTAAGTATGGAATGAGGTATAAACAATCTATCATGACCACCAGTGTGTTCACTTGCTTTGCTTAACTATACCTCTTTGTAACATGAGGGTTTTTAAATGGGGCAGGGGAGGAGTGGCGCAAAATTTTCTGAAGCTGACAGTTATTTTTAAAAGCATCACTAAAATGTTTTAGTGACAATGGCAAAATGAATATATTTAAAAAAACAGAATTGTGGAAGGTCCAGACACTATTAGTTCAAGAAACTAGAGAACTAACTTATAAAAGAGGAAGCTTAAGACTGGCATGATATAGCTGCATTCAAATGTTTGAAAAGCTTTAATAACAAAAATCCTATTTGTTCTCAATTTTTGTCTCTTCATCTGCAAAATAGAACTAATACTTCCTACTCTACATATCAAATAGGATCATTATGAACCTCAAATGAAAAGTGGACATATTATACTAACACATGCTGATCATATTTGTATCTAATTTTGACTTCCTATTTTGCTTTTTTCCCCATTGAGTAAATGAATGTTTGATTCAATAAGCAGTGATTAATCTTCTATCATATGTACCATGCTAGATTTTGGGGATTCAAAGATAAAATGAGTCATAAGTCCTTGTCCTTCCTGATTTGCAGAGTGAGAAAGTACTTCAAAGATCATCTCGTACAACTCATACCTGAACAAGAATACATTTGAAACATCTCTAACAAGGTTCATTCAATGTTCCTTTGAAGACCTCCAGTGAGTGAGAATTTCTTATCTCCTAAGGCAATCATTGGATTACTCTGTGGAACTCATAGAGTTTTTCATTACTTGATGGAGAAAATTAGCAAATACTTACCCTGTCTCTACTAAATACATAATATAAATTTGTGCCTATTTTTGCAGGAGAGCCAGAGAATAAATAAGACACAAACAAATGCAGAAGGCAAGTCCAGGCAAAATGAAATGAGAAATTTGAAGAAGAAATAATTTCTGGTTCCAAGAAATGGACCCAAGTCATTTCATCCAAGTTATCTGATGCTGGAAGTACACGCTAATCATAGTTTTATGTATAAGGGTAAAGGAAGAACTTGGAAGAGGAAAAGTTGCTTGTCCAGTGTGCTACTGAATAATTCAGAAAAGAAGAAAATGAATTCTCCCTTGGTTTAACTACATCCCCTGAGGGAGGCTATGGTACCACATAAATAAAACCTCCCTTCACTTGTGAATGGAATTGGATTTTTCACCTCTTTTCCTACTCACTTTCCAGGGGCCATTCACTGATACAAAGAAAATGCCAGGGCTTTGGAGGTGAAGATGGCCAGAAAAGCAATGCAAAATAGATGAGTTTCCTTGGGCATTCTGCTGACACAAACATACAAAGAATTCTTATTCTTATTTATTTGAGCACCAGCAGAGCATAGGTCCTTTATTGAACATACAAAGCAAAAACATAGTCCCAGTCCTTTGGGCAGATAGTACACTGAAGAAACAGCAACTTTGATGATTTTTAATGGGTTGTCTTACATACTGGCATATTGCCCAATATACTGAGGAGGCAGAAGTAACTGCCTGGGATATTATACAGACATACATGCACACACATTTATACATATAGGCAGACACATATAAACATCCAGTGCACAGAGTTACACAAAAAAAGAAGTTAAAATATATAGTTCTTTTTGCATAGGGACTGCATCAAATTAATTATTGTATAACCATGTAACCAAGAATATAGCAGATACTTAGTAAATCCTTGTTGAATGAATTAATTAATTCATTAAATAAACATTTGTTAAATTCCCTATTATGAACACTGCCCACTGGTTTGAGAGCAGGCTTTATTCTTTAAATTTTAATGATGAAAGCATATTATAACTTCCTAAATAGAGAACTGACCTCAGATCCAGAAAGATTAGAGTTCAAGTCCAGTCTCTGACACAAATTGGCTTTGTGTCCATGGGAAGGTAATTTAAATTATCAGGGCTGTAAGCTAAAGTTCCTTAAACTATGGGTCATGACGCCATGTGGAGTTACATAATGGAATGTAGGGTTGTGAAAAATTCGACCATTGTAAAAGGTCTCTGAACACAACAACCACAGATTAATTGAAAATGAAATGTGTAATGAATTTGAAGTGTTTCTAGCAGCGCTTTTCCATGTTGCACTGTGTGATTTCCCTGCAGCCTTGGTTCTGAACACACAACATGCTCACTTTGCACTGCACATACACAAATAGTACCAGAAACATCTTGGCTCAGATTCAAGATAGGATCTTAGGTGAAAAGGAAGCATGAATGGAAATAATTTAAGAAACCCTGCTCCAAGCAACTAAGATTATAGAGAAGGTGCTAAATTTCTTTGATCAAAGGAGTTTCCTTCTCTGAGAATTTCTTACAATAATGAATTCACAATTATAAATTCCTATCCTTATCCTATTTTTTACATGATGGACTATGAGCTTATGGTATAATGACTTTGGAGACTGATGTCCTAAGCTTGAATCTCATATTCAGAACCTGTGTGACCCCTGGCAAGTTATTTTAGGCCTCAATTTAATCCTCTGTAAAATGGAAGAGATGATCTGTAAGTGTCACTCCTAACTTTAAATGCAATAAAACATCACTGGAGTCTCTTTCAGGCACCCCAGTCTCTGATGTCACTTGTGCAAGGGAGAGTCATTTAAAAAGTGAGGAAGAGGAGATGGTTCTGGAAAGCAAATGGGCCAGCTTCCCTGCTCTTCCCTCAGATTACAAAGCATCCATATATCTCATTCCTCATTTCATCTCTTCTAATCTGAGCCACTTAGAAAGAATCAGATAAGTTTAGAGCAGAAAGTAATATGTTCTGCAAGAAGAAAATTAATCTTTCCGAAAGCAAAAGTGTTGCCTGCCCAGCACAATGGAATGAAAAGCTCCCAGGATTTAAGAGTCAAGAAATTCAGTTGATCTGGGTTCAAGCCACAGTTCTGCCATTTATTAGCCATTTATCTTTGTGTACATGCATTCTCTTTGAATCTCAGTTTTTTTATTTTAAAAATGAGTATGCTAGCTTGGGTCATCGGTAAGAACTTTTCTATATCTAATGCTCTTGAATTTTTTAAATCTTTCTCTTACTAGGTGGTGATTGGGCATATTTCTTAACATCATTCATCCTGTCAAATGGGGACAATAAAAGCACGTACAACACAGGGTTGTTATAAGTACCAACTGAATTAATAAATGTGGAATAATTCTTATTATTTTGAATTCTCCTCATCTTTGGACAAATTAATTTTACTCTTTTGTTGTTTCTCCTTCTTTCTTGAAGAGGACCATGACATCAGGGATAGGATGCTATGATATTCAAGTGAATTGGATTAAAGTGAAAGAGAATTGAGCAAGGTCACCAGTCTAACTTTCCCCTCCAGAACTATCTGGACCAGTGGCAAGGCATGAATCAAGATGACTAGAGACAGTCCTAGATCAGTGGGAGATCTTGGCCTAAGATCTTTAACAGGTCTCAGTTTGACTGAGGCAACTGCCCATTCAGTGATTAAGGCTGGGTGAGAATTGAGGCAAAGCATTGCTAAGAATTTCAATGCCAGAAACACATTCACCTAGAATCTCCTTTCTACTCAGTAACTTCTTTAAATTCATGCAGAAAGGTAGAAAGTAAAAGAGGAAGAAGCTGGAAGCAGTATCTACTAAGTCATTGAAAAACACAGCACAACACAACACAACAAAACAAACAAAAAATAAAAACACTTCATTAAAGCACACTGCTCAATGTATAATTCTTATTTGGAGTTATTTGGAAAGAACATAGAAGATTCTGCCTCTGTTCCATCCCTTATCTGTCTCCATCTGTGTGCAAGTGTGTATATAGATAGATACACATATGTTTTATATATATGTAAATATATATTTATTGTGTGTGTATGTTTAAAATGCCATCTGTATATATCTATCCATTTACATATGTCTTCTAGTTGCTATAAGACCAGAAGATTGAAAATTCATTCCTCTTTGAAGCAACTGACTTTAACTGAAAACTTGCAAGATTTGCATTCAAAAGTTTTATGTTTGAAGCCAAACTAGTGAGACCACAGAAAATTTGAATAAACTTAATAAGCATAACTTTCTTCATATGAAAAAATGAGAAAAATAATAACTACACCCTTTACCCCAGAGGATTGTCCTTTTTTGGTTGTTGTTGCTCACGGAAATTGATTTTTATTTTATTTTTAATTTTTATTCACATTAACTGAAATATAAAGGAAAAAAGAATATTTGCATGTATGCAGCAGAATATAATAGAGGATTCAACATGAAACAAATATCCATTTCATATATACCTATGTAATAAATTCTACGCATTGTTTTTAAAGCAACCTAAAATTTTTCTGTGCTTCCTTCTAGGTTTTCTTTTATTCTCTGCTATATGCTTACAAGATTGTCTTGAGGCTCAAATAAGATGATCTATTTTAAAACACTTTAAAAACAATAGACATATACATGTCAACTGTAACTACTTCTGTAACCCTAGCTCAGTATAGTGCTTTGCACAGAATTAAAGGTATTTCAGATACATTTGCTTAAAGGATTTTTCTTTTTGTTTTGAATTAGGGTAGGAGATTAATGATAATAATCATCCCTAAAGGAGGGATTATACATTTTTAAATGTGTAGAAAAGAACAGGATAAAACTCAAGAAAAAAGCAAAAACCAAAATTATTATTATGAAAGTATAAGTAGAATTTATTATGCATATATGTATATATGATATATATTGCATTTATACTTAAAGCAGGAAATGTGAAACATAAACACAAAGCTTTATATACAATCTATATATATATATATGCATATATATATAAATACAAGGTTGGAAAACCTTGAGCTATGACTCCTGTCTCTGATACTTACTGCCATGGATATTTCATTTAAGATCTTTGAGCCTCAGATTCTTCTGTAAAGTGGAGTTAATAATACTTGTAGGACTTGCCTTACAAGGTAATTGTGAAGCTCAAATGAGATCATGTTTTCAAAGCACTTTGCAAATCCCAAAGTCCTATGTAAAAACCAGTTACTGATTCACAAACCCTTTGTGCTAAAATGTGATGGGTCAGTTTTAAAGTCTATAGGATTTCAAATCCTTTGCTTTTCCAAGTTAAGGAGAATAATGCAAAAATAAATAAATAAACAAATAAACAAATAAATAAATAAACAAACAAACAAACAAATAAATAAATAAATAAATTAGAAAACAAAACAAAACAAAACAAAAAAAACACTATCCTGGAGAGAACAGAATACCTGGCCTTGGGAACATGAGATTAGAATTCTGGTTATTTTGGTGAAATTGGGAAATTCACTTAACTTCTCTGGGACTTGGTTTTCTTACCTGTAAAACTGGAAGGAGAAGAATGTATGTAAGTAGATTATATGCTCTCTAAGATTCCTTCCACCTTTAAATACTATGAACTCACTCTGTAGCTCACAGTTCCCCATGTATCTGCATTCAGTTTTGGCATCGGGATTAGTATAAGTATTGCTTATTATAATTCTCCCTAAAGTTATAAAATCATAATTTCATTTTTCTATGATTCTTCATTGTGTTAAACAAATGATCCTGGGGTCTCAAAGGTGTTACTAGAAAAGAGAAAACTTTGGAAAGTACTACTAAGAATAAGGAGAATAGAAGGGGGAAGGAACCAAGTATTATTGACTCATGTTATTCTAAGAGTTTTACAGATATTACCTCATTTAATCCTCACAACAAACCTTTATGTTAGCTGCTTATTATTATCTCCATTGTTTAAGAAATTAAAGCAGACTTGCCCAGATTCACACAGTTAATAAACGTCTGAGGCTGGATTTGAACTCATCTACCTAACTCCAGAACCAGTGCTCTATCTATTATTCCATCTTGCTGTCTAGAAGCAGTGATTCATTTGTCTATCACTTACTTGTGAGCCTAGCTAAGTATAAAAAGGTTTATTATCAGAAGTGAGGCCATTTGCTGATGATTTTCATTTGAACATCACAATTTGTAAAACCATCTTTTGGGGGCTGGAGGTATTTCCATCTTTTTCAGTGCAGAGGGCCTCTAAACACATGGAATCAACTTGAAGTGAGAAATTGAACAAAGTTCCATCTTAATGATTAGAGTTTGTTTTCAGGTAATTTTGTTATATTGTGTTATCATCTTTTCCCACTAGATGGCAACTGCTTAACTCTCTGGAATCATATAACTGTAAAAAATCAGTTCACTGTTAATGTAAGAAAAAGAATCCTCTTCTGTGAACTTGTGAATTGTCATATTTCTTAATCTTACAAGACAAATATATATACAAATAATTCGTTTCCATAATCACAACCATTTTAACACCTTTTTTTTTTTTCCTTTACTCCCTAGACTCTATTTATTCATGCCATTTTCTCTCCAATGAAATGGATTAGTCTTCTTCCAAAAATAACTATTAAAATCCTTCCTATTTTAAAAAAATCAACTCAGGCAGGGAATTCATCTGCAAATCTTTCTTGATTCTTCTTTTCTTTCCTCCCCCAAATGAAGATGAACTGAAATTTCTCAGTTGTTTGCCAGATCTTTCTTTGTATTTGCTTCAATCTCCTTTGAATCATATTTTCTTTTGCGTTTATACTTCTGTCCAGAAAACTGTAAACTCCTTGAGGCAGGTTTTGTCTCTCCTTGTATAAGGCCTAGCATGCAATTAGTTGTACATTTGATATTTCCTGTGTAGTTACGCAGTAGATGCCTAACAGATATTTGATGAATTTGGAAGATCTGAACTGAATCATCTCTTAAAATTTGTGTTGTATAAATTACAATATAAATTTGTAAATTATAATTTCTTTTGGAACAAAAGATTGCAATAAAAATCCCTTTGAGATAGAACAGTTCTTCTCCAGAACCCACATTGATTTTCTCTTCAGGTTTCATAGTACAACCATTGTATAAATTAGGCATATAGAACAAAGACAGTTATGGGATTCTGTCTTTAATCCTAGGTTGGCCATATTCTAAGTGACTCTGGACAAGTCATTTCCCTCTCTCACAATCTTTTCCTCTTTTATAAATTGGGGAGGGGGAATGAAGGTGTAAAGTGGATATAAGGTCTTCTTCTAGAGACCCTAGTTCACAGACCTCAAACACTTTAATGAATCTTGATTAAAAAAAAAAAATCTTCTTTCCTTTCCTAGGATATTTCTATTTAACTTTTTGAGTTTACACTTGAAAAGGTGTCTAATGTTGTATTTACAGAAGTTTCATGAGGAAGCATATGGTAGTGACAGTATAGATTTCTAAGTTTGCCTGAAGTGCTTTCCACATCCAGCTCCCTATTTTATGAGTTTGCTGCCTTGCTAGGTTCCAACAGTCTCCTGCTTCTACTTCTCTCTCTTATCAATGCTCTTTAATTTTAGCATAATAAAAAGTGAGGAAGTATTAGAAGAGGATGGCATTTTAGAAATTATCTAAGCTAACTCCCTCACTTTGTCTCTGAGAAAGCTAAAGCCAAGAAAGGAAGGGATTGCCCTAAGTCAAACACCTCATCAGCAACTGAGTCAGAAATATATCACCTGCTCTCTTTCCACGCAGTCTGGCTTCTTTCATTCACAATAAGACATTTGAGAACTTAATCATGTCTGAATCCTTCTAGGAGTTGATTTTCATTTTTAAAGTGGACCAAATGGGAAGAATGTGAAAACCCAGGAAGAATATTAATAATGGTAGAAATTTGGGCATCATTAAAGGAAATATTTCTGGTTAGGTTCTTCTGGTGAATGTCTGGTCCACACATGAATATAAGATATATTTGATGTCTTAATTTCCATAATCAATGTAATAATTGAAAAAGAATTTCCATTTGTTAGTCTCTAGTCAGGCAACAATATTGGACCAACTCCACAAAGCAGTTTAGCTAAAGTTTTAAGGGCAGTTCCCTATCTCTAATTGCAACTAGGTTGAAAGTCTGCAAGTAGCTAATTGCTTGCAATATTTGTTAACACATTAAAAAAGTATGAGTATCTGTTGGAAAAAAGCAACTAACCTGGAGTCAAAAATCCTGGGAAATCTCAAAGTTGGGAGAGACATTAGATGATTACTATTCTAATTGGTACCTGGTATCTACAAATCTCAGATAACCATTTAGGTTTTTCTTTTACTCACTAGATTTTGGGGAACATTTAGAAACATATTATATTAGTGAAATAGATGAAAATATTTTTTCTTTTGAAACTGATGAAAAATACCAAAGAGTTGGTGCATCTTAGCTAAAAGGAGAACATTTTCCCATCTACTGATGGCTATGTCTAATCTACATATGATAGCTCAAGCTCTTCTATTTGAAAGTCATGTGGGCTTTAGCAAGTCATTTAGATTCTCTTGTTTCAGCTTATTTATCTGCAAAATTTGATTAATAATTGTTCTATCTACCCCCAAGAAGTTGTTTGGAGGAACTAAAAAAAGGATATCATAAAAGTGTTTTGCACAACAAAGCAGGATATAAACAGGAGGCATTAATATATTGAGGGCAGTGAAGTGATGCAGTGAATTGAGTGCTAGGCCTGGAATAAGGAAGACTTCTTTTCCTGAGTTCAAATCTGGCCTCAGATACTTGCTATCTTTGTGACTGTGTAAAAACACTTAACTCTGTTTCCTCATCTGTAAAATGAGCTAGAGAAGGAAATGGCAAAACACTCCAGTATTTTCCATGACAATCCCAACTGAATCATCAAGAGTTGGACTTGACTATAAGATGACTTAACAACAAATTATTATAATTATGAGCAACAAAGTAGGGTGTAATTTTGAAGTGACCAGTAGAAAAAAAATAGATTCTTACCTTTCTATACTATGCTAAAGTAACTAATTACAACCACTCAACTGAGCCTTCCTCATACTGTACTTCCAGGTAGTTGTGAAGATATTATTCTTAGTTTAGGGGCATTAAACACCATCATCACCCCTTCATATGATCCAATAAAACTGGGCTAATTTCTTCTCTTCAAACTTAAAATTCTGTTTTCCAAAACTATGATTTTACATAGATTGCATGAAATTTTTGAATAGACCCCATCTTCACCTCTAATCCTCAGAATCCCTCATTTCCTTTAATATTCAATTTAAGTGCATTCTCCTATATGAAGCCTCTCTTAATGTAGCCTGATCCCAAATCCCTTTCCCTCCTCCTTTCACTGCCTTATATTCATCTGGTATATATTTTGTATTGTAGAAATGTTATTAATGGACCATGAGCTGCGTGGAGGTGATAATTATTTCTTTTATGATTTTCTATCCTTCAATTTAGTTCAATGCTTGACACATAGTAGGTCCTTAACATGTGCTTGTGGAATGATTGACTGGTAAGGAAAACATGTTCAGAAAAGTAAAATAACCAATAGAATCATAATATTGAAGATGGCGATGAATTTAGGTAGCTAATCCAAACTTTTCTTTTTACAGGAAAGGAAACTGGACCTAAAGGCAAGAAGTGGTTTGGCAATTTGTTCAGTGTCACATGTTAAGGAGCAGTGTCCCAATTCACATCATAGGTAAAATAGCAGATCCCATGTCTGATTTCTATAGCTTGTGATTCTAGGACTAGAGTTCTTTCCAAAATTCCTTTTATTTTTCCTTCAAGTATTGGATTGATTATCTTCTGGGATATATTGGCTCCTTGATCCTTTTAAGCTGAGAGTTTCCTACAAATAACTATTTTTGTCAGGCAAATTTATTTTTATATAAATGACTTACGTTAATTTGCTGATACATGTACCGAGAACTCTAAAGAATAATGTAGAGTTAAAAAAACAATTAATAACTTTCCTTATCACATATACCAGCAGTACAACTAGAAACTGAAGCCCTGAACAAAAATTTCCAAATAGCATCCATTTCTTATTAGCTGCATGATGAAAAAAAAAAAGACTAAACCATAGTATTACCCTCAGAAAAAGAAAAAGAAAAAAAAATTATTCATTCCCTATTAGCTGCATAATGAGAAAAAAAAGACTAAGCCTTAGTATTTACACTCAGGAAAAGGAAAATAAACAACTAAAAGGGTAGCTAGCAGGCATTCTTTCCTTTGTACTGACCCTCCAGAAACTGGAATCCATTGTTTTTGCCCTAGCAAACAAAACTTAGGTAAGTAATAGTCTTTTAAAAACTCAGTCAACAATAGATAGCGACCACTTCTGCCAACTTAGTCAATTCTTTATCACCTTCTGAATGCAAGGCTATGATAGTCTCCCTTCTGGTTCCCCTACCTCTAGCCTCTCCTAGTACAACCCAGCCTATACAGTTAGCCAGGGGAAACTATTTTTTAAATCCTCAAGGTCATAGTCCAAGGTCAAAGAGAATTGCTGATTTTCTCAGAGGATTTCACTAAAGTGGTTTTTGTGTGATGATACCATATTTTATAAATAAATTTAGGGGAGTTGGTAAAAGCTGAGCACATGTTGGGGCCAGCAAGACAATTTACTCTGTTCATATTTAAGATTGTGATAGCTAACAGAGCAAAATATTCAGAACTTAAAATTACAGAATTCATGGTATTTCAATTCTTCAAATGTTGATAAAAGAACATAAATTTTTCCCGTCAAGATAGTTTATAGCATATGATGAGCTATTAATGGCTTAGAATTAAAAAGACATGGTCAAATCTTTCCTCATATACTTATTAATTGTGTGACTTCCTCAGTTTCCTCATCTGTAAAATCAATTGAAGGAAAAAATAGCAAACCACTCCAGTTCTCTTTGCCAAAAAACCTCCAGTTGGGGTCATGTAATGTTAATCATGGCTACACAACAGCATTATTAAGATTATTTTATTATTATTGTTATTATTATTATTATATCTAGAGCATAGAAGATTTTGGGCTTGCCTTACAGGTATTTTCAAGTATTTGAGCAGCTGTCCCAGGGAAGAAATAGGTTCTACTCATGGATGTTATATTTTTCCTTTTTGTGACCTTCTGTAGCCATAGAAGTTTCATCTAATAAATTGAAGCCTTCCATTAATTGTTTTAATAGTATACAGGGTATCGAGCAACAGTTGGGCTTTCCAATTGTTATCTTATTGCTTCACTATTTGATCTTCCTACTTCTTTTTTTCCAGCCATCCTTATCTCTGTTGTCACTAACTATTCCTTATGAGACCTGACACTGATATACAGACATGATCAGCCAATCAGAGCCATAACAAGCAATTTTACACCCTGGGGAAAATTCAATAGAACTTGGGAAAGGGAGTTTGTGGAGCATCTAAAGCATAACTACACCTCTGCTTATTTCTTCTTGACATATATTGGAATGGTCATGGATGTTCAGAAGATTGAGGATTTGGAAGGTCAGGCAGTTCAAATAATAACTGCAATAACAATAAAAACTAGCATTTATATAGCACTTTAAAGGTTTGCAAAGAACTTTATAAATATCATTTCATTTTATTCTTCAAGTAAATCTGGGAGGTAATTGCCATAAGTATACTACTTTTAGATATGAAAACTGAGGCAAATATCAATTAAGTGACCTGTTCAAAGTCACACAAATCTGAGATCAAATTTAACCTAGGCCTTCAAATGGAATGAGTCCCTTTTGTGGTCCATAAATGACAATATGAGTCTGGAAAATGTAATGGTTAATTAAGCATATTTCAACTTCCACAACAGGATAGTATAAACTCTAAAGGGACAGAGAAACTTGCTGATTGATAGCAGTATCAGGAAGGTCTGAAAGTGGCTTTGGGAGGAAAGATATATTTCAGAATCTCTTCTTAGTCCTATGTGTCAAATACTAAGGGAAGGAACAACTCACCCTGAAGAGAGTGTGAACAGTTGTTGGGTTTTAGAAGAAAGCTAGGTTTCATCAACTGCCAGAGAAAGCAAATGTGAGAAGAGGAAATCTAAGATGAAGAGGAATTTGCTTTTTTTTTTTTTTAATGAAAGAGTAAGAGTAGAAAAGGAGGACAGAGGAGGATAGGGACTGTGGAGGAGGACAGCAGAATATATACTATGGGTAATGGGGGG
Source organism: Sminthopsis crassicaudata (assembly GCF_048593235.1). Lineage (NCBI taxonomy): Eukaryota > Metazoa > Chordata > Mammalia > Dasyuromorphia > Dasyuridae > Sminthopsis > Sminthopsis crassicaudata. The sequence goes on from NC_133619.1 coordinate 555,115,116, forward strand.
CAGTGCTCCCTGCTTTTGCCAATGATCCTGCACTTATTCTGGGCTTCTTTTATCCCATCTTATTTTTGTGTCCCAGGAATATATGAAATATATAAACTCAAATATAATTTTTTATCGTTTATGATTTCCTTTTTTGAACTTATAACTTAGTCAAGGAGACCTAAGGACGAAGTCCATTGCAAGGCAGCCTGTGATCAGAAACATCAAACTGGAAAATGTAGGAGTTCAAAGGAGGTCTCCTGGGTTCAAATTATGTAATTCTGATCAAGTCACTTAACTTTACTCAGTGTTTGGAGGGGGAGTGGAGAGAGTTGGATAAACTAGCTTTTAAAGGTTACTTCTATGCATATGTGTCCTGGCACCTAATGACTTAGGAGAGTGGATTGTTAAATTTTACATGAAAGCATTTAGCATCTTCAAAATTGTGTATAAATCAGGGCTTCAACCATTAAGTGGTTGATTATCCAGTCTTAATAATGTGATAGAGTATATATTAATAATAATATTTAGTATATATATACTAAACTTAAAATTATATCTTGCATACATTTTTGAAAGCAAATTTTAAATATTTACAAGCATGCTACTGCTACTAGTTCTAGATTCAATCACTGGTATGGGATTTAATAGTTGGGTGACAAATAGAAGAGGTTCTCCTCTTAGGAAGAAGCTTTCTGTTTGTCCCATTTGTAAATATCACCTTGAAAGATCTTGAAATCAGAATACGGGGTTCCATTCCAAAGAAGAGACTTTAAGGGTTACTTGTTCCCAAATCTCAACATTTGCTTGAGAGAAAATAAGAGGCATAAATGCAGTGCTTTGAACACAGAGGGAGAAGTGAACATTACCCACTGAGGGAATAAGGGAATACTTCTTGGAACAGCCAAAAGCTTCTACTTTCTGGATTCTTATCCTCTGATTCACCAGTCACACTGGGCAATTCATTGATTCCTCTTGGCTTCCCTTAGGGAAAGTCTGAGATGATCACCTCAAATATCTGTTAAGTAGTTACTGTCTCTTACCATCCTTATCTCTCAGGGCCTAGTTTACATTTGAGTATAGAAACCAAGGATGGAGTTAGAATTGGAGAGGAAAATTTGGTTTCATAGAGAAAATACTTGAATCTATTTTGGGGGGCAAACTCACTAAGAGAAAAGATTCAGAGGGGGAAGATGAGGAAGCCTAAGGGTGTAGAAAGATGGAGAACTGGCCTTGAATTCAGAAAATCTGGATTCAAGTCTCATTTCTGAGGTCCATTACTTATATGACTTTGGAGCAGTCAATTCTGTTTCTTGTTTGGCTATACTCCTTTGGACTCCATCTTTTTTCTCCTTCTTTCCTCTTTCTTAGCTTTCCAGCTTCCTTTTATACATTGTCTCCCTCAATTTGATTATGAGATTTTAGCACAGTTCCTGGCACATGAAAGAAGCTTAATAAATGTTTATTGACTGACTGACTGAAATTTCTTGGACTTTAGTTCTTCATGAATAAAATGAAGAAATTAGACTATAGGATTTCCTAAGGGCATTTACAGTTCTAAATGAATTCTAATTTTTAAGGAATTATTTTATTCAATTCAGTTTTGTATCTCCTTTACCATGCTACCATTTATATTTTTTAGGGAGGCTTTTTTTCAATGAATTTTTGTGCCTCTTTTCTCATTTGACCAATTATGCTTTTCAAGGCATTTTTCTCCTTGTCTTCTTGAACTTTTTGACCATTTGCTCCAGTCTGTTTGTTAAGATGTTGTTTTCTTCTATGTTTTTGTGTCCTTTACAAAGCTATTGATTTATTATTATTATTATTATTATTTTACTATTTTCTTTTTCTTTCTTTCTTTCTGTCTTTTCTTTTCTTTTTTTTTTTTTTTTTTTTTTGCTGAGGCAATTGAGGTTGTGACTTGTCCAGGGTAACACAGCTAGCTAGGAAGTATTAAATGTCTGAAGCCATATTTGAACACAGGTCTTCCTGACTTCAGGACTGTTGCTCTGTCTACTGTGCCACCTAGCTGCCCCACTTTTTACTATTTTCATGTAACACTCATTTCTCTTCCCAATTTTTTCTCTACTTGTCTTACTTGATTTACAAAATCCTTTTTTGAGCTTTTCCATATCTCAAGATTAATTCAAACTTTTTCTTGAAGGCTTTTGATGTTGTTTTGACTTTGTTGTTGTTTTATTCTGAGTGTGTTTTGTTCTTCCTTGTTACCATAGCAAGTTACTATGGCTAAATTTTTTTCCTACCATTTGCTCATTTTTCTAGTCATTTATTAACGTTTAACTCTTTGCTAAAGTGGGGCTCTGCTTCCAGGATGAAGAGTGCATTGCCCCAAGCTTTAATAGTTTTATGTAATTGTTTTCAGAGATACTTCTAGGAATCTGTAAGTTTTCAGTTCCAAGATGGTATGATAAGGAAAAGTATGTTGACTGCTCTCTTGACTTGTGTTCTGGTCTGTGAGTGACCACAAGCACTCTCTTCTGCCCTGGAACTGTCAGGAGAGCCCCTGTGGTCACAACCTCAAGTGTGCTAGTACTCCTCCTCAACCTGGAACTGCTACCCAGGGCTGTGATCCAGATCTGAGTATCAGCAAAGCAACAGTTCTGTCTCAGTGTTAGCAAAACATCTCCTTCTGACCTATTGTTTAACCTGCTTTACTATCTGTGGGCTGATAGCTCCAGAAACAGTAGGAACAGTAGCCTGAGCCTCGTTGGCTTGGAATTGGTTTGTGTGGGACCAGGTCTACATGGGCAAACCCCCTACTGAAGTATGTTTCATTCTCACCCCAATATAACAGGCCTTTCCAAACAACCTTCTAAATTGTACTTGGTTAGAAAATTATTTCTTCCTTTTATTTTGTGGGGCCTACTCCTCCTGAATTGTTTTAGAGCATTATTTAAAGGTGTTTGAAAGGGTTTAGGAGAGAACTCAGGTGAGTGTCTGCCTTTTCTCTGCCGTTTAGTTTCCATCTCTCAGTTCCGGGAATATTTTCAAGGATGATTTGTCAGCAGAATTAGAGGCTAATGGAAAATCCAGGGAGATAGTTATTAGTATAATTTAGTGATCGGATGATTTTTGAGAGAGCATTTTGATTGAATGGGAATAGGGTATAAAATAAACCCAATTGTAAGAGGTTATGGAGTGAATTATAGTTTGCTTATTGGAACCATTTCTTTTCTGCTAATGGATCAGATTCTAAGTATAAAAGACTAGGTGTTGACTCTGCACTATTCTAAAAAGGAAAGTTTTCAAATACTCTTTTTAAAGGCTTTTTCATGCCTTTTCAGCCCTCTTGTTTTAAGAGTTTGTTTTTCTCCCTTAGCTTTTTCAAAGAGACCTTTACTTCAAATATATTACAACATTGATGTTAAATGTCTATCTCCAGTATCTGAAATTCTCTTCCTTTTAATCTCTACCTCCTGACTTCCCTGGTTTCCTGCAAATCCAATGGAAAATCTCACAGTCCACAATCTTCCTTAATCTTAATTCTTCCCTATGACATAACTTCCAATTCATCCTGGATGTATCTTGTTCATTCACAATTACTTACATGTGTTTTCCCCTATTAGATTGTGACCTTTTTGAAAATTAGGATTCTCTTTTGTTTTTCTTTGTATCTTCAACACTTAACACAGTGCCTGGCATGTAGTAGGTACTTAATGAATGCTGACTTTAAAAAAATTTACCCCCAAAATTATGGGAATTAAATCTCTTTAATATCACCTTATTCTCTGGAGAGAGTATGCTCATTCTCACCACATTTGCTGAATGATATCTCCCCAAGTTCATGTTCAAAAGTGTCATGTCTGCTGGATGATAGAGCTTTCCCTAAAAGGCTTGGTCATCTGATATCATACATCCAACTATTAAAAACTGTCACTGTGAGAATTGCTTTTAAAAAAAAAATCTATTGCAATGTAAGGCATTCCAAGTATGAGTCTATCTGCCCTGAAATGTTCTTCTATTCATCAGCATCAACTGCTCTAGTCCTGACCTGTGAAAATTTAACTGCCTTGTTGATGAGGAAGAAAGGAGCAAATTATCAACATCATTATTAGTATTACTACTATTTTTTGAGTAATGACAGTGCACTCAAAGCTGAATAAGGCTTCAAATTAGCCATAGTCCCTGCCCTAGGGGCACATAATCAAAAGGAAAAAGACAAGTGATTCAATCATGATTATCTGCCTATTTGAAAAGGGTGCTTGTGACAAGAACTTGTTAATAACACAAGCACATGGACAGAAAAATCATAAATGGTAGAGTTCATTCACTGAATCAGCTCCATCTAAATAAATATCTTTGAGTGACTTTGTGTCTCATGCAAGAGATAGGAATAATGTGCTCTGTGTTTGGTACATATTCTCTAAAATTTGAAGATAAGGATGTTAAAAAAAGATGAAGATAAAAATGAAGGTACAAGAAAAATCCACATCTATAGAGGAAGAATAGTACTATGGAAAGGATATGACTTATGGTAAGAAAACCTGGATTTGAGTTTTAGCCTACTATTCTTACTGCAACACTCCCTTGGGGCTCATAACTTGCATCTACTTCTCCCATTAACATATTAGTGGTAATTTTCAGGTATTGGAATATTTCTACTACTAGTGTTCTTCATCAACTCGCAATTATTTAGCCTGAGTTAGTTAGTTTTTAGAAAAGAAGTGATATTTTCTGAGATGATATAAAAATATTCACTGAAAAGTTTGGGGTATAGTCTTCCACTAGTACATACAGAAACCAAGAGAACATAGGTTCAAGTTTAGAGAGAACATGTGGCAAAAGGTATTTTACAGCTCTTGGCTGAATAAAAATTCTTTTCTCCCGGAAGAAAATTTCTCATGATATTGTCTAGAAGTATTTGTAGATTTCTATTGAGCCTTAATGGTTAGCACATTTGGACAGTCCTAGAGCTGCTTTGTGAGATCCCATCCCATGAATCTGCCTTTCCTCAGTGTACCTGCTTGGAACTCTCTCAGCTAGATAGATGCGATATATGTCACCAATCCAGTCTCTTCAATGATATGGTCAATGGGGATTGGGATGCCCTTTCTGGGTTCATTCTTCTTCACTCCTTGCTTCTTTCTGACAACATATTACATATTCTAGAGTCTACTCTCCAAAATGCCCCGAAAGATTCTTGCACAATTAGTGGAACATTTTCTGTAATAGTCAGGGTTAGAGGTATGTCTAATTCTTTCTACCAGATCCTAACTCATAATTTCATCTTATTTTATCCAATGATATAAAGCATCTGGTTTAAACATTTGATTGACTGATCTTGGAACTCAATCAAAAAGCTGTTTTGACCTTATAAAGACCATTTGTTAATCTTATAATTGGGATCAGGATGTGTATGAAGTACCCTCTTCCACCAGCTATATTCTTGTACATGATCCTTGTTTTCCTCATCTGTAAATAGCAATGATTGTATGTATTTAATGAAGCTTTTCCTTACCCTCCCACTAAGAGTGATTTCCCAACCTGCAACTACTTACACAGAGAGTCTGATATAGCATTGTAGTATAATAATTAGAGAGCCAGTCTTAGAGTCAGGGAAATCTAGGTTCAGATCCAGTCTCTGACTCACACTGTGATACTTGGCAGTCATTTAACTTCTTAGTACCTAGTAAGCTCTGTAAGACTAATACATAAAGTACAGAGCATTTCTTGGTTTGCTTTGGTAAAAGGAGTTTCCTTAATGGAAATATGTCATAAAAATCACAAGTCTAAATCGTGACAATCACCATTTCTAAATGAACCCAAGCAACAACAAAAAATACACTTATATTTACCAAAATACATGCCTGTTTATGTTGTATTCTCCATAGAATAAAAGTTCTTTATATTCAAAGACTGATTGATTGTTGACTTCCTGTACTGAGGGTCCAACATGCTGCCTTGTAGGTGCTTAATAAATACTGATTTAATTGAATTCTCTGATATTTCAAAAACATAGCATAAGAAAATGTTTATACTGGAGAAGGGAAGATTAGGGAGAGAGATGATTGTAGTCTTCAAGTATCTGAAGGGCTGCCATCTGGAAGAGGGGATTAAAATTACTGTGCTTGGATCTAGAACTCAAAACAAAAATCCAACTGGAAGTACTATTGAAAGGCAGATTTTAAATTAATAAAAAGTAGGACTTCCTAAAAATAAAGCTGTCTAAAAATAGAACAGGCTGTGGGGAACCAACTCTTCAAGTAGAGGCTAGCCTTGTCAGGGATTTTGAAAATCTGATTCATGCCTCAGTCATCTGAAATGGATGACATCTGAAAGTCCTTCTAATGATACCATTTATAATTGCATGAAATCTAACTGTTATCTTCTCCACTAGACTACTGTGAGAATCAATATGAAAGCATAATGCATGGGAAATACCCTCCTGAACATAGTGATATAATAACCTAGTTCCACTGAGTTCCATGAGGGACCATCCTCCCTGGCCCCTTCTTTGTATTTCCACTTAGCATAGTGCCTGTCATAATGTAAATATTTAATAAAAAATTGTTGAACGTCTAACAAGTCAGATATATAACTAGTTTATATAGTAACTAATAGATTTAGTCATGAGGCTAATTTTAAAACTAGTTGAGATTTTACTACTAGTTAACGATGACTCTCCTCAGATATTCCCTGAAAAACCTGGAAAGACTTATATGAAATTAATATAAAGTGAGGTGAGACGAATCAGAATAACATTATACAAAGTAATAGCATATCATATTGTACAATAATCAATGGTGAATGGCATAGCTATTCTCAGCAATATAACTATTCAAGACAATACCAAGGGATTTATAATGAAAAATGCTAGCCATCACCACTGAAAGAACTGAAGGAGTTTGAATTATACTTTTTAAATTTTATTTTTATTGGGGTCTCTTTTTTCATAACATGACTTATGGAAATATGTTTTGCAAGACTATAGACAAACATATATGTGTGTGTGTATATACATATATATATATGTATATACACATACACCTATACCAAGTTGATTGCCTTCTCAAAATGATAACCCTGTTCACCCAATTAGAGGGGACCAGAGTCCAAATGTTGAGAAGAAGAATATATAAATGAAGTTACAGATGGTATTCAGTCCTTTCCCACAAGTCTGCAGGAAGATTATCTTAATCTGTCTATTTGATTGGCCATCTAATTGCTTCTTCTTTTAAAAATTATTTTTATTATAAATCTTCATTCATTCAACATCATAGTTCAGAATGGAAGCCTATCAATCCTGAGAACAACTTACACATCTGAAACTTGAAAATGAATTCGTATGTTTCTATACTGCTCTGCAAAGTCAATAAATCTGACTTGTGCATAAATTCTTCTACAGGACCTCTTTATAGATTTAATTGACATTGATAATCTCTTTATAAGAGCTTCACTCTAATCAAAAAGAGAGCCATGGTTCTGCTCTCTGCCTAAACTTTTCCTTAATTAAGGCCCAGGAGATCATAGCAATTTCTCTCAGGAAAGGTCTTAGTCATTCTGAAGCATTTGAAAAGTAATAGTGTCAGTGAAGCAGTTAAAAAATGATCATTTATATTTTTTAAAATATGTAACTGAAACCACTTTAATTAGACTGTTTGAGGCTTTGGATGCCATCACATATATTTCAAGGTGAAAGTAATCCACAAAGGTTTTTAGAAAGGTCAAGATCTTTGGCCTAGAAAGTTATTCAGCTGCCCAAAGAACCATAACTAATAAATTATTGTTGAATGAATAATATGGCTGAATGAATAAATCCAAGTACCTATAGAGATATAAATACCTAAAAATTTCAAACATTAAAGTTCTGTTCAGAATTTTTAATCAGAAGAATTTGTGCAATCTATGGGAGCAAGGACTGCTTAGTAAAATAATAGTTTAAAGAAATAAGGGAGAAAACTAGAAAATAAATTGTTACTAAGTCTATTAGCAATTGATATGTTAATTAAAATTAGTTTTATCTCATTATTACCTTCAATTAATATTTTAGTTAAACTTGTCCAATCCATATTTAAGTTTTAAAAAACATTTTTAGCAAACCCAACAAACAGTCATCTTGTGTTCACTTCAAGACTTTTGACAATAGAGGCTCTCACTACTACATAAAACAATTTTTGGACAGTTCTCAGTGTTAAGAACTTTTTCCCTTACATAAAGGTTTAATCTGCCTCTCTGCTACTTCTCTCCATATATTCTACTTCTGCCATTGGCATCTGATGGCCAAATCAATTCCCTATTTCTCTTCTGGAGTTCTATAAATCATGTCTTATTCAAGCCAGTCTGGGATTGAGAAAGATAAAAAGATAAATAATATTTAATCCTTGCCTTCCAGGAGTCTAGAATTTAATGGGAAGATTGGAAAAGAAACAAAATTGAGAAGAGGCAAAAGAAGATTATGGAGAGATAAGCTATAATAGAATATGAAAGGATAGAGACTAGAAGAGACAGGACATTCTAGGGGTAGATAATGATATTAGCATAAGAACATGACATATTTGTGGATTTAAGGATCTTTTCAGAAGGATATAATTGTTCTCACCTTGCAATTTAAATTTGCTAACAGATAAATCTTGTTATTCAGGTTGTTATTAATGTAAATATCACTATACACATAAGAAGTGCTCCAGAAATATCATATAAAAATGAAACATAGAACACTTGAAAGAGCACCAGATTTGAGATCAGAGGACCTTGGATTAGATCCTGGCACTTAGATGAAAGAGAATGGAATATGTGTTGTAGCTACATCTCAAACATATTACTTCTCAAGAAATATATTCTATTTTCCTTATTCCCACTTCTAGTTCTGAGATCTGCAAACCAAATACTACCAAAGTCTTTAGAAGGAGAGTGTCATTTAACTGTCCCTATTATTCCACTCACCATCTTGGTGACTTCCCTTCATTATTCCCTTCTCTGGCCATCACTTCTTTTAGGAACTCTCTACCTGATAAGATTATAAACTTCCTGATTTTGAAGACTCTCCTGATTTTTGCCATTGTACATGGCAACAGCAAGATTTTATGATGATCAATTCTGATTAACATGACTCTTTCCAACAATGAGATGATTAAGGACAATTCCAATGATCTTGTGCTGAAGAGAGCCATATCTATACCCAGAGAGAGGACAATGGGACTGAGTGTGGTTCACAACATAGTATATTTACTCTTTTTGCTGTTGTTTGCTTGCATTTTATTTTTCTTCTCATCTTTTCCTTTTTCATTTGATTTTTCTTGTGCAGCAAGATAGTTGTATAAATATGTATGCATATATTGGATTTAACATATATTTTTACTGTGTTTAACATATGTTGGATTACTTGCCATCTGGGAAAGGGGTAGGGGGTAGGGGAGAAATTGAAACACAAGATTTTGTAAGACTTAATGTTGAAAAAGTATCCATGCATATGTTTTGAAAATAAAAAACTTTAATAATAAAAAATAAATTAAATATACAGTTGAGAAAATTGAGGTGCAGAAAGCAAAATGAATTGCTAAAAATCATAAAGGTAGTAACTTGCAGATGTTGGAATCAAAATGAATTGTTCTGGTGTCAAATTCAGAATTCTTTCTACTATACCAGGAAGTCTCTTGATAAATCAATGATTCAAGAAACCCCTTTGAATCTAGATGTGGAGCTCTCACAATTATTTGGATTTATAAAAGCACAGTTAGAAATCAGTAGGAATGAGAACTCTGATTCAGAGTGAGAATTATCATTCATTCTTCCGTAATACATTGACATTTTTACTTTTATTTCAGGAATTTACCTTCAAATTTTGACTTTCCAGTTTCAGTGGACTGCAAAGTCAATCTGAGTCAGCAGTGTAATGGGGCAGTCAAAAAGAGCTGATGATATCTTAGAAACCATTAATAGAAGAGTAGTATCCAGATAGAGGAAGGTGACAGTACCACAATTTCTAACCTTAGTTGGATCACATCAGGCAAGAAAGTTGATACAATCACTGTATCTAGATAGAGTGACACTATCTCTACCTGGTAATGGGTAAATTATTTTAAAACTACTGGGAAAATGTTGGCAACTTTCTGAAGCTGAGTTGTTCAGAGTATATAAATGACTATAAGACTGAATTTTTGTAGTAAATATTTTATCCTTGTTGTTTTCTTCCTGTGAGACTTTTGTATGGCCCCTAACAGTGATGAACATTTTTTTTTTTATGCAAGAAGTAATCTGGGTATTCAGAGCATATCTTTCACCAAAATGTTTAGGTGAGACAATGAATTACAATAGAGAGAGTACTAGATTTAGATTAAGAAAACCAGAATTAAAATCTTTGTTCTGTTACTTATTAGCTATGTGAATCTGGGCAATGCACTTGACCTCTGAGTCACATTCCTCATGCTCCTACTATGGAAAGTGATACAAAGAAAAAAGCAAAAATGGTCCTTGTACTCAGAGATCTTACATAAACAGGAAGACATTATATAAATAAAAAAGTAAATCTATTTGAATGTAAGTGAATCTAAATTAAATACAAGATCTATACAAAATAGAAAGTAGCTTTCATCAGGAAATGGGGTGGAAAGTGGGATGATGACCTTTTTCAGACAGAAGTATTTGAAATGGGTGTTGAAAGAAGCCAGGAATTCTAAGAGTTGAAAATGAAGAGGGAGTACATTCTTAGCATAGAGGACAGTCAATGCAATAAGAAAAGCGACAGAATAGAAGCAAGGACATTGTAAGAAAATTGGAAAGAAAGGAGGGGACTAAGTTCTAAAGAACTTTACATGTGAAACTTAGGACAAATAGGAATTCCAATAATAGTAGTAATTAGCTTTGCTTTTATACTTCAATGGTAAAGTTAATAGAATTGAAGCCTCCCTCACTAATCTCTTCTTTTCACTACACAAATATATCTCTCTGCAAACATATAGAAGAAAGAGCCCTACAGAAAAAAGCAATCCTGGTGAGGGACTCTTAATTGTTTTGGAGTCATGGATTTTGTTTGTATTTGGGGAAGAACATCTTTGAACCATTTCTCAATGGTTTAAAATGAATAAATTACAATATATGATTACATAGAAAACCAATTGAATTGAGATGCAATTATCAAATTATCAATGCAAATTATCAAAGAATAGAAAGAAAGAAAGCTCATAGACTCCAGTTTAAGAAATTTTTAGAGAGGTACTATTCCCTGCCATTTTCACCAGGATTGAAGTAAAACATTTCATGATCATCATGATAATTATTTTCTGTTCCAAAATGAGTGTGAAACAGGTGAAGCAAGAAAATAAGTAGCAAGTAGATAATTTTGATGGATTAAGTTCAGTTAACCAAGGGGGAAAAAAGAAAGGGCTGGCTATCAATAGTAATCACTCCCTTTGATCACAGCTCTCCATTGATCCTGAATGAGACTTGGAGAGATGGAATTCTGAGTATTGATTATAATCTGTACAATATTCAATTATAAAGATTTAATGTGAATATCTTATCATCTTGTTAATATCTTAAAATAGTAAAAGAACCCAAAGCAGAAAGGATATTTTCTTGTTGAAACCAATTCCCAGCATTTATCATCTGTGTTTGCCATTTGTAGAGTGATTTCCACAGATTGGTCCCCTATTAAGCTAGGCATGTGTGGAGAATGAATGATAATCTAACAAAAGCTCATACTGCATAGTGCATTGCACATAGAAAACTGTATTTGGGGTCAGGAAGGTCAGGCTTCAAGGGTAGCCTTGTGTGTGTGTGTGTGTGTGTGTGTGTGTGTGTGTATGTGTGTATAAATATAATATATATGCCAGGTGATTTTGAGTAACTGGATAAAGTCCTCAAGTGCTTCAGATTTTTAGTCACTTTAAAATATTATGTTGTACAATAAGTTCATTCAGGCCAGTTCCAATAGATTTGGGATGGAAAGAGCTGTCTGCATCCAGAAAGAGAACGATGGGGACAGAATGTGAATCACAACATAGTATTTTCACCTTTTTTGTTGATTTTAGCTTACTTGTTTTTTCTTTTTTCATGTTCACCATTTTGATCTGAATTTTCTTGTGCAGCATGATAAATGTGAAAATATGTTAGAAGAATGGCCTATGTTTAACCTATATTGGATTACTTGCTGTTTAGAGAAGGGCGAGGGAAAAAAATTTGGAATACAAGGTTTGGCAAGGATGAATTTTGAAAACTATCTTTGTATATATTTTGAAAATTAAAAGCTATTATTATTAAAAAAAATAAAAAGACATTATGTTGTATAATGTAGTGATTCAAAACAATTCCAATACACTGGGTATGGAAAATGTCATTTGCATTCAGAGAAAGGATTGTGAAAAGTAAATATGGATATTGTTGATTTGTTTATTTATTTTGTTCTTTTTTGTGGGTTTTTCCCTTTGGGTCTGATTTTTTTTGCACAACATGATTAATATGGGAAAATGTTTAAAAATGGATATATTTAATCAATATCAGATTTCTTGCTGTCTTGGAAAGGGGGAGATAAAGAAGAGGGGAGAAAAAATTGAAACACAAAGTCTTAGAAAAATGAATATTGAAAATTATCTTTGCATGTATTTGGGAAAATAAAATAATATTTAAGAGAGAAAAAAGGTTTTCTGTTGTAGATAATATGACAGTATGCATTTACTCCAGAGAGTCAGTATATTGGGAGCTAATCATACCAATGACATCACTAGTCTGTGCATATGCATGGGTTATGCATATATTATACACACATGCATATATGTGTTTACACTTATATAATGAGTATATATATACTTATACAAACAAATGTATACATTGTATAAAATATGTGTATTTATGTGAATTGTGTATGTGTACATGTGTGTGTGTTCTCTGCTTCTTGACATTAGAAAAGCAGCAAATATTTCTATCCCCGAGGATAGATGAGGACAGCTGAGAGTAGGAGAAACTCAATGACTTGTCCTACATCACAGTGTGGCTTTTATTTGAACCCAGACCTCTTAACTAAAAAGCCAACATACTCTTCCACGTACTCCCCAGAATTTGTTCTTATGCATCAGGCTATCAAAGTCCATACAAAAAGATTTTATTACGGGTCCTTATGATGACTTGGTTGGTATACCAGCCTAATTCCCTCTCCAATACATTAGGTTTTCTCCCAAGCAGCCTCCCAACCCATGACTAGGTAAAGCAGACTAGAAACAGAGGCAGCTCCTGGAAACAACGAGGGAACCTCATTCATGGGCTTTCTCAGGAGACAAAGCAAACTTGACTAAGTATGGAAAGTAGGAAGTGAGAATGAAAAGTCCTAGGTAGGCTGGAGCCAGTTGAACAAGCAAACCTCATTGACTCTTAAATGAAGCTTCCCAGTATCTTTAGACCTTACTCCATAAAACATAGCAATATATGGGGCTTTGGACTCATTTATTGACCTTGGCATAGCTATTTCTCAGCTTGATATTACAGCCTATGTTTCTAGACTGAAGAGAAAACTCCCTTGTGGCTGTTATTTATATCTGACCCATCTTCTTTTTTCCAGTTTTTCCCTGAGAATAAGAGGATTTCTTTTGGCCAAGATCCTGATGTAATCTAGAATGAAGAACTGAGCAATTACTGGTTCTCTAATGCTGGACCCTCACTCTGACTTTCTTATGGTTGAATCAGGGGCAGGGAAAGACAACTATGTGTCATTAATCACATTGACAAAAAGGATTAGGCTTTGCAAATAAGAGATTCAGGGCTAAATAAAAAAATAAAATTGTTTCAGATATACATGGACATGTGATCTAATCCAATCCCCTGCATTAATTCCTTTTACAATTCTTTTCCTCATTCTCTAAACTTCACTACCATTATTCAACTACTTTTTCACCATGGAAGATCCTTCTACCCTAGAAAATCTCTCTACCCCCATAACTCTTTTCATATAGTGAAAGCCTCCCAGAACCTCCATATTTAGGCATAAGCTTATCATCATTCATCCTTTTCTCATTCTTCTATCTAGTAGATATCATCACCACGTCCTCACAAAGGTATCCCTTCCCTCCCTCATTCTTTTCAACTCTTTTTATGTATTATCTTCCTAATTAGAACTATAAGCTTCTTTAAGTCAGAGTCTTGACCTTTTGTTTATTTGTATTTATATTATATTTGTATTTATATTACCAATGATTAATATAGTTCCTGGAACATATTATATAGTTAATAAGTGTATGTTTACTTGGCAACTTTAGAAATGTGCTAGATTGCTTAAAATTGGAAGGTACTTTAAAGAAAATCTAGCACAATCTGCTCATTTGACAGAAGACCAAAGAGAGAATTCATTTGCTTAAGGTCACATGAGTGTCAGGGCCATCATTTGAATTCAAATTTCCTGATTATAGATGAAGGAATTTTTTATTCTAGGTCATATTGACCTTCAGTGTTAGTGAGTGTCCTGGTGGGAACTGGTATAAATCTTAAGGAATTCCTGGGTGACTCATTTAGCAAATTAACACTGATTAGAGATAACATAAGGCATAATTAGTGGACAATCTAGAATTTAGGTCTCTTTCCCTGAGTTTAATTTTCATAATATGAAGAACACAAGAATAGAGAGAGTTTTCCTGTGTAGCTGGGAAATTTGAACTCAGAAAAAAAAAAAAAAAAAAAAAAAAACACGTGCTACTCATCAGCATAGTTCCAGTCTCTATCTGGAAGATAATGCTTTGTTTTCTTGGTTTTTTTTCCCCCCCAATGAATAATTTTGGTCTGAGATATTGAAGAAGACATTCTAATCCTGATCTTGCACTCACCCAAGCCTTATTTCTAATTATTTCAGGGGATAATAATGAAATTTTCAATAATAATCTAAAACCCAAGCATTTTAAGTTGAAAATATCATTTGTATCCTATTTTGCCACATACCCCTTAGGAAGGTCAGAGAGAAGTGGGCTCTATTAAACTATCCCCAAAATATAATGTGTTGTAGTAGAGAGAACTCTAGATTTAGGATCTTCATTTGAATTCTGGCTCTGATCTTGAAAAATTCACTTAACTTTTTTTGTTTTTGATTTCTGGTATGTTGGAAAGGGCATTTACTGATCCTCACTCAGAAGCCTTGAATGTCTTACCTTTGACACTTAACAACTTTTGTGATTTGAGAAAGTCATTTACCTTCAGGTTGTTTCCTCAGCATAAGATGGTTACTAAGGTCCTACCAAAGATACTTTGATTCTAATTAGGGTTCCCCTCTCTCTAAATCCTAGAAATATATTATATTGAGCATTATTGGTTTAGAATTTCCAAAATTCTGTTCAAAATTAAGATTTTAGTTCTAGATCTGCCCTTTTTTGCAGGATATGACCATTTCTCTTTTCATAACTTCAGTTTCTTCATCTGGAACAAAAGGAAGTTAGACTTGATCCCTAGGGTTCTATCTAATGCCAACAAATAGTGGTTCTACTACACACAAACAGAGTCAAAGATTCAGATCTCTTCCAATTGGAATATAGCACACAGATACTACAGGTGTGCTTTTCTTTGGAGAGATTCAGCATTGGAAAATTCAGAATTATGAAAATATAAACAGAACGGATTTTTCGTGCTTCAAAAGGATGCATGCAATAATTTCTTTGAATAATGAACTTCCCTTCTGGTATTTAAATATGATTAAATTTACCAAAAAATATCATTTTCAAAGTTTTTAATATACTAATCTCACAAAGCAAGACAAGTGGTGTTGCCATCTCTGTGTGCAGCTTTGGCTGAAAATAACTTGCATTTGTTAAGAGTTTAGCATTTTACAAAGTGCTTTCATAGAATTTAACTCATTTGAGTCTCATAGAATCCTGTAAATTAGGTAAATAATATTAATCCTATTTTACCAATGAGGAAATTGAAGTTCAGAGAATTTATAGGATTTGCCTTGTTTTAGTGATGAAGAAAATAGAGCCTGAGAAGATGAGGTTTTTTTTTTTTTTTTTTGAAA
The DNA here is from genome assembly GCF_048593235.1 of Sminthopsis crassicaudata. Taxonomy (NCBI): domain Eukaryota; kingdom Metazoa; phylum Chordata; class Mammalia; order Dasyuromorphia; family Dasyuridae; genus Sminthopsis; species Sminthopsis crassicaudata. The sequence continues at coordinate 555,131,035 of NC_133619.1, forward strand.
TTCACATAGTTGCTTAGTGGCAGAGCAGAGATGAGAATTCTGTTCTTTTGAATTAGTCCAAGGTATATTGTTCCATGAAGCCTTCATGAAAAGGAAGATGCCATAATAATGTTTTTTTTATTAATTTTATAATTATAACATTTTTTAGACAGTACATATGCATAGGTAATTTTTTTTTTACAACATTATACCTTGTACTCCCTTCTGTTCTGAATTTTTCCCCTCCTTCCCTCCCCCCCTCCCCTAGATGGCAGGCATTCCCATACATATTAAATATCTTGTAGTATATCCTAGGTACAATATATATGTGCAGAACCGAATTTTGTTGTTGTTGTTGTTGTTGCAAAGGAAGAATTGTATTTGGAAGGTAAAAATAATCTGGGAAGAAAAAAATGCTCACAGTTTACCCTCATTTCCCAGTGTTCCTTTTCTGGGTGTAGCTGATTCTGTCCATCATTGATCAATTGGAATTGCATTAGCTCTTCTCTATGTTGAAGATATCCACTTCCATCAGAATACATGCTCATACAGTATCATTGTTGAAGTGTATAATGATCTCCTAGTTCTGCTCGTTTCACTCACCATCAGTTGATGTAAGTCTCTCCATTCCTCTCTGTATTTCTTACAGAAAAATAATATTCCATAACATTCATATACCACAATTTACCCAACCATTCTCCAATTGATGGACATCCATTCATTTTCCAGTTTCTATCCACTACAAAAAGGGCTGCCACAAACATGTTGGCACATACAGGTCCCTTTCCGTTCTTTAGTATTTCCTTGGGATATAAGCCCAGGAGTAGCAGTGCTGGGTCAAAGGGTATGCACATTTTGATAACTTTTTGGACATAATTCCAGATTGCTCTCCAGAATAGTTGGATTCTTTCACAACTCCACCAGCAAAGAGATGCCATAATAATGCAAAAATTGACTCAGGAAACATTTCTCTTAGTTCAAATCCCCACTGAAATTTATAACCTATTCTCCGTTACTCCATTACTTTCATCTATAAAAGCTCTTCTACAGTAAATTGAATGCCAAGACAAGAATAGGGGAGACTCTTCTTTGTGAATTTAAATCCAGCCTCAGATACTAACCAGCTGTTTGGACAAATCATTTAATTCTGTTTGCCCTGGTTTTCCTCATCTGTAAAATGATCTGGAGAAGGAAAAGGCAAACCACTCTAATATTTTTGCCACAAACTTTCCACACAGAGCCATAGAGAGTTAGAAATGACGGAACAACAACAAAAACAGAATAGAAGAGGGTTGTTGAACTACATGACCTCTGAAGTCTTTTCAAGGTCTAGATTTAGGAGTCTACATTTATCCCTCATATACCTTGACTTGTAGGTATATTGAGTTTAAAAAACATCTTTTTCTTTTATTAATTGCCAATCTTTGAGCAAAGTACAGAGACTTTTAAAGAATTGATTTCAAAGAAAAAGTGCTGAAGGTCACCTGCAACATCCTCTGGGATCTTTCTATATCATCAAGAGCTAGTGTCTTCTTGCTTTCCTCAGGGCCAGAAGAGTGGGATCATCAGGAATAAAGACAGAATCTACTTTCATAAGCTTTTGCCTCTGCCCTATCCTAAAGTACTCTCCTTATATACCTTCCCCTCTGAGAATCTTTAGTTTTCTTTAAACCCAGCTCAAGTGCCAGCCTTTATATGAGACCTTTCCACATCTCTAGCAAATTTAATTTTTATCCTTATCCCAGTTACTTTTCATTTTCTCTGCATGTATACTTTTTATCATTAACAACAAGTAGCATTTATTAAGTGTTTCCTATGTGCCAGACACTATACTGAGCCCTAGCTATACAAAGAAAGGCAAAAAACATTACATGTTGCCCCCTCACATCCGTCTCCCTGACTCATCACCCCTGGAGTGTTAGCTTCCAAAGAGAAGATATTGCTTCCTTTTTTGTTTTTATTCCCATTGATTAGCACTAAATCTGACACATGGGAGATATTTAATAAGTGTTTACTAATATGAAGGAGCAGAGCCAGGTCCTCCAGCTCCAGAGTAAGATCTCCTCCCACTGGTCTCTCAGATCCTTCCACTCAGCCAGTCCAGCCTGATCTCTTTAGGGTCAGTACCTGGCTCCTCTGGCCTTAGAAGTTCAGTTTTATGATTCTTTAGCTTCCAGTTTTCCTTCCGAGATCTCATGCCAAGCCAGCCTCTCCCTGCTCCAGGGCTACTTGGTTTGGATCCTGCACTAATCAGAATGCATAAATATTATCACCACAACTATATCTCTCACTCCAAACTTCACAACAAGGTTTTCCCTTCAGTTTCACCCAAGAGATGACATTAACCTCAGAAAAAGAAAAGAAAAGTACATTCTTTGGGCAGAAGCAATAAAAGATTTGGCAAGCACAATTTATCTCTACAGCCCGGACTCCTTCAAGCTAACATTCCCTCTGGACCCTTTGAGGCTTAAGAGCTGATGGCAACCATTTCACATGATTCAAAGAAGAAAAACACTATTTTTCTTCTTTATTTAGCACCAACAATAACTCTAATATCTGTAGCATTTTGCATTTTTTTATCTCAACCTGGACATCCCAAAAGTTCCCTGAAAATAACAGATTCATAGAAATATTATTAGCCCCATTTTGCAGGTGAAGAAATTGAGGTTCAGAAAGCTGATCACTGGGAGAATTGGGTCCACATCCTTAGACTCCAGGTTCCCTTCTTCCTATATTACACTGTATTTCTGTGAAACATTGGCCCCTGCAAGATGTTTATGAAAGTACAAGCACAGTATCATAGGGTTGCAAAGAACAAGCTAGAAGAGATTTTTAAAGATTACCTCATCCAACCCCATCATTTCATAGAGGAGGAAACTCAGGCCCAATGAGACTGTGACTTAAGTAAGTCTGTGCAGGTAGATAGCTGCAGAACAAAGGCTGAATCTAAGTCCATGTTTTCAAAAACTTCTTAAGCACCTGTTCCTATCTAGTATTTTCTAAGCGCCATGATAATAGAAATATTAAGATCATAGGATTTTAGTATTAATTAATATCTTGCAAATATATAGCACTTAAAAGTTTGTAAAATACTTACATATTTGATTTTTAAGGAACTTAATCAGCATTTATTAAGCACTTACTACTAGTGCTATTCATGCTGTTGCTGCTACTACTACTATTACTATTACTACTGCTGCTGCTGCTGTTACACATAATAATAATAATAATAATAATAATAATAATAACTAGTGTTTATACAGCACCTACTCCAGGTCAAACACTGCTAAGATTCTTTTTTTAAAGCAAATATCATCTTATTTGATCCTATCAAGAACATTCTGTGGTAATTCTCATTTTTATAGCAAAGGAAATGGAGGCAAATAGAAAATGAGTGACTTGCTTAGAGTCACACAGCTAGTGAATGAAGCTGGATTCAAGGTTTCTTGACTCCAGGTACCATGCTAACAGTGAGAGATACAAAGAAAAAGAAAAATAATACATGATCTAAGAGATTATGTTTTTGGAGGGCAGTTGGGGGATAAGCTTGTACACAGAAAAGTAAATGTTAAACATATAAGATACAGTAAGTCTTAGAAATAAAATAATACTGGCATGGAAAGCACTAACTACTAGGAGAAATCAGAAAGAGCCTCATTTAGGGGGTAGCATCTGAGCTAATGCTTGGGGAAATTCAGCAAATCTAGGTATATGTATGGTACCAGTGCACTAAAGGCATAAAGAAAACTTATTCCAAGACATCAAGACAGGAGGTGGGATGTCTTAAGTTTGGAACAAAGAGGGTGGTTTGGCTGGAATGCAGACAGTAGGGTGTGAAGCCTAGAAAGGTTGATTAGAGACCCATGTATCATTTTGGACCCTCATAACAACTCTTTGAGGTAGGCACTGCATTTTGTAAATGAGGGAAGTAAGATAGAGAGAGACTAATACATGTCAGAGTAGCTTAAACCTAGATCTTCTGACATCCTAGTCAGACACTTTATACACAGGGACTAGATGGCAATAAATGAACAAATAAATAAATAATCAAGCAAAAAAAAATCTAGATAGAGAAATAAAATAGAAAATAGGTACCTAACTAGTAGATAAGTGATTGAAAAAATAAGTAGAAAGTGTAGATGATAGAAAATTACTAGATAAATAGAAGAAAAGACATTGGTAGATATAAAAGTTTAGCTTGGATCACTGGTATACAGTACTCATTACAATTCTTGCAAGGAGATGGTTATGGTAATTGAATACATCCTTCTCCAGAGTTATGCAAAAGCTGAAAAAAAAAATTTTCAAACCTGGCTAAAAATGGGAGATTTTTTTCAAGCTGCCTTTTTCCCATAGCCCCTAGTCAAAGTCTCTGTTATGGAAAGTTAGGGCAATGGTTGAACAAGCAAAGTTAGGGCAATGGTTGAACAAGCACTTTCATTAGAGGCCTTGTTTTTTTTTTTTTAAACTCCCATCAATTTTCCAGATCCACAGGGATGAAATTTCTCTTTTGCTCTTTACTTTCTCCTGTTAAATTATTCCTATACTTCAGGAACCACAGGCTCTGGGAAATATTAAACATACAGTTTTTGCCCAGACTCCATCAGTCTTCCTCTTATCTTTTTTCTCTATGGTATTTGATGGTGAGAAGGTTCAGATCTTTATTTTGAAAATTAACAATTATACAGCTGCTGATACAGAATCCCAAAGTACTAGCTACATGATTGATTCTCAGTAAATCCTTGTCGATGGAGTAGACTGCAATCTTTACTAAGATTGATATCCTAGTGTTGCAGAGGCTTGATCAGTAGAAAGAGAACATGACTAGAAATCAAGAGAATTAAGTCCTTTTATTTATTTTTGTATCAATTTGTTATATAATCTTGTATGTCACTTTACTCTTTTCAATTCAAGTTTTCTCCTCTGTAAAATTAAAGGGTTGGATGGTTCCCAAGTCTTCCTTCAATTCTAACATTCTATGCTCTAAAGTCTATTGTAATTGTTACAATACTCTATATTCAAAGATTTCTTCTTTGAAACAATTTGTAAGATCTCACCCAGCTCTAATATCCCATTTACAGAGGTCCCTTTCAACACTGATATTGTTTTATCTTCTACTGTCAATCAACAAGTATTTAATAAATACTAGCCCAATATTGTGCTAAGTGCTGCTCTATATTTCATCCAATCATTTTACTATGGGCTTCTTACCATCTATTCTGTCACTGAACCTGTCTCTACACAAGAAATAGCTACCTTTCTAACCAAGATGTCTATAGACTTTACCTTAAATCACAGAGGGTTTAATCCCCTTTAGGCATATACTCTGGGGCTGAGCTGTCCTGATTGCTGGATGAATGGAAATTTACCTCAACTTCCTAAATCAAATAGGTCCCAGATTATACTTCACGTATCATGTAGATATCCACCAATCAGAATGTACTCAGCTTTGACCTCTTACTGTGTGCCCTAGTACTTTGGACATGTCAGTCCTAATCCCTTCTTGTTGTATCTCCCACTATTGTTCTGGGAATAATCAAATCAGTGTAACCATTTCTATTGTAATAATTTTGCCCGATGATTCCATTCATAATCTGTCATTACCTATAGCAGAATTCCCTTCCCTGACCACTGTTCCCCTAAATATTGGCCTCCTCAATTAAAAGGCAAGCAATGACTCTTTTTGTGTTTGCATTCCAGAACCTAAGCAGAACCTTAAGAGAAGGATCTTAATAAGTGATTGTTGATTATTTGCTTAATTCAGGTCTCTTTTAGTTCTGATATTTCATATTTTGTTTCTAATTTTCTATGTTTTAACATTTTTTTCCAGCTCTCTCAATAGACCTGCTGACTTTGATAGTTTCTCTAATACCTAATTTAAGAGAGGTTTGTGGTTTTGTTTGTTTGTTTTCTTTATAAATAAATACATTTGACTAATGGAATTTGCATATTTGGGTATAGAAGAAAAATAACATTTTTTAAATTAAATCCCAAACTTTCGATCATAAATTATACCAAGTGGGTCCTATCTCTTGTTGTCATGTTGACAAAATTGGATATCTCTAAGCATTTGCCCAGCAAAACTTGTAGATAAAGTATTAACAGGTAGATGATTTCCAAATGTTATTTTTGCCACCACATGGGGGTGTAGTGCTCCTGGGATATGCATGCATGTGCACTATCAATCTGAACAGCGAACTTCAGTGATACTGTTTTTAAAAACCTTATATACATTAGCAACAGCAGTTCCTCATGACACCTTCCCTTTTTATTTGTATTTGGACCAAAAGATTAATCAAAAAAGCACTCTCTGTTCTGTAATTTTCTTTATTCAACAAATATTAATGGAGCACCTATAGGCAATTAGTTACAGCCTTCCATTCTCTTGGCCATTACCCAAATTCAGATTCTTTTCAGATCACCTGGATTTTTTCAACAAGTAATCAATAACTAGTAAATGGTCTCCCTGCTCCCTATATCTCTCTAAATCAATTCCTACTTCCTAACCCTACTTCCAGGTCAATTTCCCGAATGTATATCACTGGCCAGATCTCTCACTTATTCAGGGGTCTCCTGTTGCTTAACAAATAAAGTCCAAATCCCTATAATAATTATTTAAGTCAAAGCTTCTTAAACTGTGGACCACAAGCCTATATGAAGTTACTTAATTGAATGTAAGGGTAGGAAAAAATAGAATTTATTATAAATAAATGTATGATTTGTATACCTATTTTACATATTTACATATCTGGGGCAGCATGTAAATTTTTGAGCAAAAAAGGATTGAGAATGGAAAAAAAGTTTAAGAAGCCCTAATCTGTTACTCCACAGAAAATTTGAAAAGATTGATTTAGTCAATTAATCTTATCCTGCCATTATTTAGTTATTTTTCAGTAGTATCCAACTCTTCATGGTTTTCTTGGCAAACATAAGGAAATGGTATGCCATTTACTTCAGCCTATTCTACAAATGAGGAAACCAAGGCAAATGGGGTTAAATGACTTGCCTAGGATCACACAACTAGTATGCATCTGAAGTCAGGTTTGAACTCAGTTCTTCCACTCCAGGCCAGCAACCTATTCACTAAGACACCTAGATACTCCCTTTTAAATATTCTAAGATCATGTCAAATTAGGTCACTTATTATATATGCTTATTCTCTTTGCCTTTTGGTCACTCATTCAAACACCCTTGCCTAGAATAATCTTTCCGCTCATTTAAATCTCTGTCTTTAAGATTCAGCTCCAAATATGCCTCCTCCATGACCCTAAAGCACTTTGCCATTCCTTGTATTTCTGAATAACTTTTCCTCTCTTTGAGAAGGCAAAATGGTCAGACCATTTCTTTGACTAGTCACACATATCCATAGGTTTTTAATTCCATTTCTCAGGTAGACGTCATTATTGGTAATGTGCTACAACTTACTTGTTCCTATCCCTAGCCTTTCTATGTATGACCTTATCTATCACTTACAGTTCTGATTCTTCTGAGATCCTGTCATACCATAATGATAGCTATCTAGCATTAAATATATGGGTCAATGTATCATTGATCATCAAGGGACATTGAAAGCAGAGCCAATTTCCCATTTTCAATCCAGCTCCATCTCATCCTTCCAAAATTTTGGTCCAATCTATTGTCCATTTTGTAGAATTCCTAGCTTACTTCAAAGCAGAGCTCAGGTGCTATTTTTTCTGAAATCCGAGACCTTCTGGGGTCCTTCCTTAAATTGTTAACACTCTACCTTTGTAAAAAATAGTATTTTTCATATACTTATTTGTATTTGTACTATATTCCCCCAATACGACGAAATCTTCTTGAGGTCAAGAACTCTTTCAGTTTTGTTTTATGCTTCTAGGGTCTAGTAGAATGTCTGGCACATAGTAGGTACTTAATATATTTTGACTTGAATTAAACTAAAGACTCAATCCTTGACTTTAGGGACTTTCTCTCTACTAAGAGCCTTGAGGTACCTGAATTGGCTCCTGAGGTCACAATAGCCAAATATAGGAAACATTAGTATTCTCAGCACTATGCACAGCCATACCAATAGAAAGTGATTAGAATATTGCTTAATTAAGCAATAGTACTCTTTGTTGTTAGAATTACTGTGAGATAATTGACCAAGATGTGAGCTATGTCCCCAAGCCCAAAGCAAATAATGGGAGCCAAGGTCAATTATACTAATGCTGGCAGTGAAGAAAGCTATTGTGATGCTCCCTAGATGTTCAGATAACATATTTTTCAATGCTAAATTACAAAATCTTTTAAACATGTTATAATGATTCCAGATATAATGCCATTTAATTAAAGTAATTAAAGTAAAACAGCCATGTTGAATGTTCTTAACATTTTTAAAGCTTTCTAATTGAGGATGCAGTGAGGGTAAATATGTCAGAATGATAGAATTTCACCACTGCTGGTATCATAGGATGCTTTTCTTCTAGGGACAGATCTAAGCAATTATCTCCAGAGCTTCATTTTACAGATGACAAACTAAGAACTTGAGAAATTAGTTAGTTCCAGAATTAGGGCTAGAACCCTAGTCTTCTTATTCCTAGGTCAATGCTTTTTTAAAAAAAAGTATGAATTATTCTTCTCACCTTACTGATTAAGACATTAATGATCATTGAGGTTACAAATGCAAAAAATTAAACAATTTGTACTTTGAGGAAGCTTACATATTGTCAGGAATGCACATATACATACATACACACATATATCCAGATTACATGTAATACATGTATGATAAATTAAGTATAGTTTGGGAAGGAGGGGACTAAGAGTTGAGGGAATAAAGAAATCTTTCATGAAAAAGGAGGGCCTTGGGCTTCCAAGCATAGGGAAGAACTAGTGCTGATGCACAGAAATAAGAGGTGCAGAACTCAGGACCAGAGGCAAGACCATGCCTGATTAAAAGTACAGAATAGAGAGCAATCTAAAAAGCTGTAAAGATAGAGTGGAACCGTATTGTAAAGGACTTTAAACACCAAATAGGATATATGATTAATAGAGGCAAAATGGAACCACTGGAGTTCAACTAGATGGAGCATGCTTCTTTCTTAAGTGACAGTGTGGTCAGTCTATGAGCCTACCAATGTGGATTTTGTTTAATGATACAGATTTTTGTCCTTATCTTACTCTTTTCTCTGTCTTTATATAAATCCCACAGATATCAATTACTTGACTTCTTCAACTCTTCTCTAATTCAGTGTTGTGTGAACACCAATGGAGAATTCTGTCTATCAGCTATTTTGAAACCATACCACATGATTGTCCTACTTCTTTTCAGATGACACATCTCTCTGGTATCCTTCACATGGTTTTTCTTGCACAATTCTGGGAATCATGTTGCTTCCTACTCATATCCAGCATGCAATTCTCCATTGACCTCTTGGGGATAGTCAGTTTTAATACTTTAGAAACTATAATATTGAATAATTAATTTCAACATCAAGCCCATACCAGACACTATCAAAAGAGAGTCAGTTGCTTTTCTTTTTCTTTTTGAAGGTAATTAGGGTTAAATAATTTGCCCAGGGTCATTAACTAGTAAGTGTCTGAGATAGGATTAGAACTCAAGTCCTCCTGATGCCAGGCAGCTGCACCATTTCACTGCCCTTGTAAATTGATTTTCCCATCCATTACAATAACTGATCACAAAACCATTTGTGATTGTGCAATTTGGTCAATGTTCCACATGCTAAGATATCTAACTGTCATTATCTTAATTCGACAATGGAAAGGAACATGCATCTATTAAGCACGTACTTTGCACTAGTCTGTGTGCTGAGCATTTTACAGGTGATTCTCACAAAAACCTTGCAAGATAAAAACTCTTAACAATCCTCCTATTAGAGATGAGGAAAATGAGGTAGACAGAAGTTAAGTGACTTGCCCAGAGTCACATAGCTAATTAATTTCTGAGGGCAACTTTGAACATAGTTTTCCTGAGGCCCGGGCAAGAACTATATTCATTTGAGCCACTTAGATGCCATAGTTACACATACAATACATATACATATACATATATATACATATACATATACATATACATATACATATACATATACATATACATATTTACCAAACAACCTTCAAATACTTTTCCCCCTCACAGATACAGACACAAGAATCTGAGTTTGAGTTTTGAGTTCTGGAAATAACTACCAGACTTTGTGATCTAGTCTAACTAGTCATAATAACTGGCCATTATCTAATAATTTATAATTTATAAAACATTTTATATGTATTTACTCACTGGGGTTTTCCAGCTATGTAACATTGGGAGATAAGAGGTATTATGATCTTGATTTTATAGAAGAGGAACCTAAAACTGATGGTGATATGGTGAGCTGCTCATAGTTACAGAATACCAAAAATTGGATTTGAACCAAAGCCTTCCAAAGTCCAAGTCCAATACTCTATTAATTAAATGATCCTATGAGTTTTGTGCATTTGGGAAAAATACTCTTCCCCTACCCAAGCTGCATCTCAGATGATGCTTCAAACTTTTGAGGCAATGATTTCATTGATCAGCCATGATCCAAACAAAATGCATCAAATTGAATGGGCGCAAAGTAATGAAAAGAACAATTACCCTTTCATTGTCTGCCCATCTGTGGTGTGATGAAGTAAAAAGAGCACTATTCTTAAAGTCAAAAAATATAGACTAACAACCCTTCTGTTGATATTTACTAGCAATGAGATCAAATGATTTGAGGGTTGGTTTTCTCATCCATAAAATGGAGATAATAATATCTGTATAGCTCTTTGCATAGAGTCCTTAGAAGGAAAGTGCTCTGTCCAGAAAGCACTCTATAAACTACAGAGTGTGTAGCAATATAAGCTTTCACACACATCCCACTTTCCTGCCTCTTTGTGACAACCGAGTCATCCATCAGCTATACTATAAGGAGCAAAGGGGTACATTTCCCATGCTACAGATGATGCTTGCCTTCATTAACTGCGATGTCTAATTAGGAATGAGAGATTGAGTAGTAATAATAGTAATACTGATATTACATGGGCATTTAGTTCACCTTTTCATTGTCCTGGAACCTGTTGACATGAGGTCCCTGCTGAGGAGAATTGAATTTCACTTTCCTCCTCCAGACATCTGGAGAAAATGATAATAATGGGGATGCTTGCAGCAGTAATGATTCATTGACTATATCTATGACCTTGCACAAGTCATTTCTCGAGAACTCAGATTCTTTCTTATCTCTAAAATAGATTCACTGTAGTAAGAGTTGGAAGAGACACTAAGATCTCATTCATTGTGAAGATCAGGAAATTGAAGAACAGATGAACTAAAGTTTCTACTATATGTCTATATAAGATTTTAAGAACCAAAAAGAAAAAAAAAAGTTTAAGAAGCAAAGCTAAAGCTGGAATTTGGTCCTGAATCCTCTGAGTACAAACCATTCTACTATTTTTTTTCTCAATCACACTTATATTCTTTCCTTTATTATCTTAAATCCTTTAGTGACAATCATTAAAATTGGAGAAGGAATGAAAGAAGGAATTAGAGAAGTATATTCATTCTAATATCAGTATTCATTTGGATTTTTTGTAGTAATTTATTTTCTTTTTACTGGACCTGTGATTTCATTGGTATAGCAAACTCATGAGCTAACTAATCAGCACCTACTTTTTACCTTATCAGTTTAGAGAGTTTGGGGGCGGTTTCTAAGTGGTTAATTGACTTGCCCAAGATCATATAGCCAAGCATATGTCAGAGACCACATTTGCACCTAATTCTTTCTGATATGTGAAAATAAATGGTTAAAAGGAGAGAGCAAAATTCATTTTTAAAAGGTTTTGAAGGGGCAGCTGGCAGTGAAGTGGATGGAATGAGTGAACCTGAATTCAAATCTGAGCTCAGATACTTGATACTATATATAAACCGTGTGATCCTAAGCAAATCACTTAACACTGATATAATGTTTTTAGGGGTACTTTCCTTATAATAATACTATGAAGTAAGTATTTTGGTAACAAATGTCTGCTATAAATGCAGATCAATCAATCAATTAAGAAAGACTTACTGAGTACTTACCATGTATTATGCACATTGTTAAGTGAGGGACAAAGAAGAGCACTTCCCCTTGTGGTGAAGCTACAGAACTTGCTTCTAAAAGAGTAAAATGTTGAGTAAAGGAGGCATATTGGAGAGTCTGTGAAATGTATATAAAGACTCTGTAATTGGTTCAACTATCTAAATGGTAAATGGGAGGCTCTTTATCTTACAAGTATTCAAAATGCCTGTTTAGTTCCTTTTATTTTCACTTCCTGGCTTTCAGCTATATTCTTAGAGAATCCCAGAAACTCCTTTTCTCACTTTATCTGCTAAGAGGAAAAACTTCAGAATGCTCTCTCCCCTCTGAGATCACCTGGACATGTGAAAGTTCCTTGTGCCTTCAAGGTTATATGGTGAAGAGTATGCCTTCCCAGATCTTGCAAGGGAATCATTTGGCTATTTGGTTTTACTCTTCCTAAGAAGTAATTATCCATTATAAAGGGTAATAGATGTTAAGTGGTTAAAAATAATTTTAATTTAGTCACTGGACCCTGAGTGGTGGAGGAGGAAGATAGATGATGGAGGTTCAAGCTGAGGGCAATAGAGAAGAGAATAATTTCTCAGAGAATTCTAGAATCCTGAAAGGAAACTATAACTGGTTTGGCTCTTGGAGAAAGCTAGAATATGTGTGCTGCAGCTGGAAAATTTTTACAAGCTTTAAAAATTTTATATAAAAACACACTTGTTGGGGCAGCTAGGTGGCACAATGGTTAGAGTACCAGCCCTGAAGTCAGGAGGACCTGAGTTCAGATCTGGTCTCAGACATAACACTTCCTAACTATGTGACCCTGGGCAAGTTACTTAACCCCAATTGCCTCAGCAAAAAAAAAAAAAAAAAAAAAAAAAAAAAAAAAAGTTTTTTAAAAGTGTTAAAATAGAGAAAGGGACTTGGTGCAGAAGCCATGTCTCATTGTAGTGTTTAGTAGGGAGATGGGACTTTTTGTTCTTGTGGAATTATTTAGTGTTTTGTAGGTAAGACAAAAATTTTAAATTTTCCTTAAAGCCCATATCTGTAGTGCTACTCATAATTCCACTGAGAAAACAAAAGAGCACCAGAGGAAAAGGAGGACGAAGGAGAAGAGAATCAGGTCAGGCCAGATCCCATGACTCTCTGCATAATATGTGCACTCATAGGGTCACCAAGAGAGCAAAAAATTCCCCTCTGCCAACAAGGGATGGGAAGGGAAAAGTGAACATCCAGGTTTTAGGAGAAGGCAGCTGGGTATTCTTATACCAGTGCAACAATCAATACTTGGGAAAGTCTTCCAGATGCATTGAATATGGCTTTGAGTATTAGTGAGGGAGGGATAGGGTTAAAAAGAAACCTAAGTCACATCAACAAGAATAATTTAATTTATATTTTATAGGTAAAGGAATCGATGATCCAAGAAGGGAAACGGGTTTGTCCTATAATTAATGACCCAATATGACAGAGCTTGGATTTTGACTGGTCTCCTGATTCTGGGGCTAGTCCATTTCCATCATTATTCTGCTTTCCCTATTTAGTGGAGACAAAACAATAAATATCCCCTTAAGTGAATAGGCATAATCTTGTAGATCAAAATACTTCTCATAAATTATGGCTCTTAGATGAACATATTGTTTCCCTAGTTGATCTTAGTCACATAACAGCTGGCATTTTTCTAACACTTTCATGCTTACAAAGCATTTTATAAATATTATCTTATTTGATCCTCCCAAGAGCCCTTCAAGGTAGGTGCTATTATTATCCCCATTTTACAGACGAATAAATGGATATTGAGAAAGGTTATGTTGAATATCTGAAGCTGGATGTGAGGTCGAGTTTTCTGATTCCAAATCCAATACTCTATTTACTGTAGACCACCTAGATGCATTTTATATATGTAAGGTCCATTTATAAAGTAAGAGTACTGGCCTTATTAGTCCTATGATACCAAAGAGGCATTGTACCTGGAATCTGATCATAGGTCCATCTGTATCCAAGAGAAAACAGAATTTACTGGGAAGTTCTGCTTTCCATGCATAGATTAGACTGTTTTGCACACTTAGCTATACATGTCTTGGGCACTGTTGTGACACTCAGCCATATGTGACTAGTTACCATAGCGTTCAGCTCAAGTACATATTTACCATAGCAACTCAGGAATTCATCCCACTTCTAATGCTGAAGAGAAGTGGAGTTTATAGCAATCACACAGGCAGAATAAACTGTAAAGGTTGGCAATTTCCCCTGCATCTTCCTTAAAAACGACATCACTTAATGTTTATTTTTAAATATCATGTCCTCTTACAGGCTCTCTTGCAGACTTAGTCAGTGGCCCATTCTTTTCTGTTCAGAATTTAAATATCATTGCCAGAACATTATACTTTTGATCTGAAAAAATGAGTGTTGTATTTTTTGTCATCATCTACTTCTTTTTTTGCTTGAGGGTGTGGGAGAGTTTGCTTTGTTGATGAAGTGTGGGAGAATCTGCCTCACACTAATATGTGGGAGAGTCCACCTTATTCTCAAGAGGGAGATATAAACAAATGGAATTAAAATATTTTTGGATGATACTAGCTCTCTACACAAGATCAACTAACTGGAGTTTTTTATGGTGGTAAGATGAATATAAGATTTTCATTGGTTTCTTCTGCTTTCACAGCTCACTACTTGAAACAATAGGGATGGGACCAAACCCATTTTTTAAAATTTCGTTTTCTTCAGCTGTTCTTGCTATATTGTCCAATCAGTTCAGTTGTACTGATCTATTTCATAAACTTAACAGAAGAGTTTCAAGTCACCTCTAAACTTCTATGATAAATTTTGGAGCAAAGAGCTACACTAAGATACTAGATCATCTAGTTTATTGAAGCATATATATATATATATATATATATATATATGTATATATGAAACTAAGACTCAGAGAGATAAAAAGACTTGCCTAAAGTCACATAGGTATCAAACATAAATGGTTGCATTTGAATCTGGATTCTCTGGCTCCAAAACTAGGACTCTTTCCACTTTGTCACAATGGTACTTGATATATTTATTCCCTCGTACAGAACAGATGTTTAACTACCTCTTGTTGATTTGTCTTTAAAAAGCAGCTTGGAATAATAAAGTCCTAGACTTAGAGTCAGGGAGGGCTGGATCTGAGGTGACCAGGACAGTGAACATTCAGCATGGCCATCAGCTCCTGACATCAAACCTCAACTAAGGCAGCCCATTGTCAAATTTGTCTCCAATAGCATACTAAACTTGCAATTCAGAGAAAAGAATAGAGTTATAGGTATATATATAGAGAGACAGAAACAGACAGAATTATGAGTACAGAGATGGAGTCAGAGGTAAAAATAAAGGTAGAAAAAGATGGAGACAAAAAAGAATTATAGAAGTAAATGTTGAAGTAAATATAGAAATAGAGATAGAGGTAAAGAGAGATGATAGATATAAGTATAGATATCTTTTTAAAGATAGATATGTATATGTGTGTTTAAATATTTAAATATGTAGAATAAGTGTTAGAAATGTAAAGATAATGCTAATAATAAAATGAATCTTCCTTCCATAAATATATACATATATATATATATATATATATATATATATATATTTATAGCAACTCAAGGCAAGGGTAGACATTATAAATAATTCTGAAAAGAAAATTTTATTTGCAATGATCAGGAGAGATAATTAATCAAAAATTACATATATTCTTTTCTGACTATAATTTTATATATAAATTTATATCTTTATTTATATGTGTGCATAAGTATATGAGAAGAGAGAGAGAGTCAGATAGACAGAAACAAAGAGAGAACAACACAGAGAGAGAGTGCACATGGAAAGGATGTAAAGGAGTTGATAGTCATATACTGTATGTGTGTGTGTGTGTGTGTGTGTGTGTGTGTGTGTGTGTGTGTGTGTAAAAAGCATTTCATCTGATTTTTATAAAAAAAAATCCTCAATACCTATGAGGTAGGTATTATTATAATCCTCATTTTCCAAATCAAATCAACAAATATGTGTAACTATATACCATGCTCCGGGACAGTTAAGTGGCACAGTAGCCTAGATCACTGAGCCTAGAATCAGGAAAAAAACCATTTCTCTGAGTTCAAACCTGACTTCATACACTAGCTATGTGATCCTGGGTAAATCACTTAACTCTCTTTGCCTCAATTTCCTCCTCTGTAAAATTAGCTAAAGAGAGAAATGACAAATCACTTCATTATCTTTCCCAAAAAAAATCCCTAATGAGAATCACAAAGAGTTGTACACAACTGAATATGTCAGGCACTGTGCTAAGTGCTCTGGGTATGAGGAAAGTCCAAAATAATCTCTGCCCTTGAATAATTCTCATTTAATGAAGGAGATAACATTCAAACAACTACTATGTGTACGTAGAGACTATACATGGTATAACTGGAGATAATCTCAGAGGGAAGGGAGTAGCAGTAAGAGGAAATAGGAAAGGCTTCTTATACAATGTGTGATTTTAACTGACTTGGATAAAACCAAAGAATCTAGGGGGCAGAAGCAAGGAGAGAGAACATTTCTGGCCCAGGAAACAGTGAAAATGTATAGAATTGGAAGATGGAAAGTATTGTTCAAGGAATAGCAAGGAGACTAATGACCCTGGATTGTCAAGCACATGAAAGGAAATAAAAATCAAGAAGACTGGAAAGGAAAAGAAAGCCAGGAAGAGAGCAGACCATGAAAGTCTTTAAAACTCAGCTGAGGATTTTGTGTTTGATTCTAGAGGTTATAAAGAAACCACTGGAATTTATTGAATAGAGGAATAAGATGGTAAGAATTGTGCTATAGGAAGATCACTCTGATAATTAAATGAAAGAGGGATTGGAGTGGGGACAGACAAGGCAGGAAGGCTAGTAGTCTAGGTATATAGTGGTGAAGATCTGAAGAAGATGATAAAGAAATAAAGTGAGGTTTAAAGAAAGATTAAATGAATTACCCAAGGTGACACCAATAGTATCAGAAGCAGAACTCGAACTCCTAAATTCAATGCCCAGTACACCATATCCTGCACCACCTAGCTACTTTTAATTTGTTGTAATTTTTTCAATCATTTCGGTCTGTCCAACTCTTTGTGACCTCATTTGAGATTTTCTTGGGGGAAGATACTAAATTGATTTGCTATTATTTCCTTTTTTTTTTTTTATTTTTTTTTTTTTACAGATTTTACAGATGATGAAACTGAGGGAAACTGTTTACAAAATTTGCTCATGTTCACACAGCTAGTAAATGTCTGAGGCTAGATTTGAACTCGAGGAGTCTTAGTGACTTCAGGTCCCCACTTCTATTGTGCCTTTTAGCTGCCCTTAATAGCATATCAAATGAGAACTACCATAGTATAGTAAGTAGTGTTGGTCTCAAAGTGATGAAGACTAGTTCAAGTTCAAGTCACACACTAGTTATATGATCCTAGGGCAGGTACTTATCCTACCAGAGCTTAGTGCACGTCTCTTAAGAACGCTGGTTGAAAATAAAATACCAACATGCATTGATAGAATTTCTATATCAATAATGTCCATATATCAATGAAATCACAAATCCAGTCCTTGTCCATTATCAGATTTTTTGAGTTGGTAGAGTTTCATAGTAGCTATGTGAGATAATGTCAAATAATTGAATTTAGAGTCACTTGATGTGTTCCTGAATCCTTATTCTTATATTTACTACCAAGAGAGCCCTGGGTCAATTATTCTTAGAGCCTTATTTTCTTCTTCTTTAAAAGCATGGACACTAGATGGTTTCTTTTGTCCTGTCTAGCACTGAACCCTGATAATATCTCTGTCTCTCTCTGTCTCTCTCTCTCACTGTCACTTGCTTTCATTCTTTCTGTGTGCGTTTTTGTCTCTGTGTTTCCATCTGTCTTTCTGTGTCTTTCTCTCTCTGTGTGTCTGTCTTTGTTTGTCTGTCTCTATCTTTTTCTCTGTTTCTGTCTCTGTCTTCTTCTTCCCTCTCCCCTCCTCTCTCTCTGTCTCTGTCTTGGTGTTTCTCTGTGTCTCTGTATGTCTGTCTATCTCTGTCTCTCTTCCTCTCCCCATCTCTATTTCTCTCTGTGTCTCTGTGTCTCTGTGTCTCTCTCTCTCTGTTTCTCTGTCTCTGTCTCTCTGTCTCTCTGTCTGTTTCTCTGTCTCTGTGTCTCTGTCTCTCTGTTTATATATATATATACATATATATATGTTTATGTCTGTGTATATATGCACATACATATATGTGTATCTTATATCTATGAATCCAAATCTATGGGAAGCTCCCAGTAGAGAAACTCTCTTTATCTGGAAGCTAATCACAAAGCAGAAAGTCTGACAGGGTGCGGATGATATAGATAATACACAAGCTCATTGGCAGTTCCTAAGCTTCACCCCCTAGAACAAGTTGGTCTTAACTTCCAGCTTAAGTACTACCTTTCTGTAATTCTCCCTGGCATTTCATTTCTAAAACAAGTTAAATTAAATAGTAATTGCCCCACTAGGGAAAACGCTGGTAATGCTTGTTATTCTTTCAATACCTGGGAAATCTTCTTTCATTGTGCATGGCTGCTTAATCCTGTCTTGAGTAAATATAAATGGAATTGACAACACGCTTCAAAACAATTATATCCTACACAACCAAGATTAGAAGGAAAGGGGAAAAAGATAGAAAATAATTTTTATAGTCAGTGTTTTCTGATAAAGGTCTCATTTCTCGAATATATAGAAAATGGAGTCAAATTTAAAAGAATACAAGTCATTCCCCAATTGACAAATGACCAAAGGATATGAACATTCAGTTTTCAGATTAAGAAATCAAAGCTACCTATAGTCATTTAAAAATGCTCTAAATCACTTTTGATTAGAGAATTGCAAATTAAAACAACTGATGTACCATCTCATACCTATCAGATTGGATAATGTATAATTGATTAACCAGACTAAAAAAATAAAATGATTAATGTTGGGAAAAAATGTGTGTCTGTGGGAGGTGGAAATGAAACTCTAATGTATTGATGGAGTTGTGAATTGATCCAACCATTGGGGAGAACAATTTGGAACCATGCCCAAAGGGCAATCAACCTATACATATCCTTTGATCCAGCAATACTACTGCTATGTCTGTATCACAAAGAGATCATAAAACAGACAAAGTGAAATACATGTGTAAAATTATTTATAATAGTTACATTTGTGATGGCAAAATTGGAAATTGTGGGAATGGCCAAGTGGGGAATGGCTGAACAAGTTGTGGCATATGAATGTAATAGAATACAATTGTTTTATTAAAAAATGAAGAGCAGACTGATTTCAGAAAAACCTGGAAAGATTTTCATGAATTGATGCTAAGTGAAGTGAGGAGAAACAGGAGAACATTATACATAGTAATAGTAAAATTGTATAATGATTGACTCAGTTCTTCTCAGTAATAAAATGATATGACAATTCTAAAAAACTCATGATAAAAAATGTTATTCACATCCAGAGAAAGAACTGTGAAATCTGAATATATATCAAAGAATAGTATTTTCATTTTTTAAAATTGTTGTGGATTTTACTTCTTTCACAACATGACTAAAGTAGAAATATGTTTAACATGATTGCAAATGTATAACTTATATCAAATTGTTTGCCATTTGGGGAAGGGACAAGGGAAGGAGAAAAAATTGGAATTCAAAAACTTATAAAATAATTGTTGAAGAATATCTTTATATTTAATGGTAAAAAATAAAATTTTATTTACAAAAAATAGAAAGCAGAGAATAAATAAATTAAACTCATAAAAATTAAGGTAAAAACAACAATTATATACTTTTAGAAATCATTATGCCATAAAGGGTATCAGCACAAGAACAGCATGACATAATTTACAACAGAAATGATACACTTTTGTGAATACATTCTATATTTAGGCTCTCCCAGGGTACAGAAAAACACATTGCTAGCAAAATGACCTCTTCCTTTTAAATGAGGTCCCATGACTTAGGTTATAAGAAATTAAGAGGATTTAAACATTCAATGTCCACCTAGAATTCTCCATTTCATTCATCTGAAACCAAACAGGTAAAGTCCTGCTTCTCAATGTAGGAATATCAAAGAAGTTTGACTAAGAGATTCAAATAAATATATATGTTCAAGAATGGATACCTTTTTTCCATTAAGGATACTTTGACAACTAAAGAATTTTTCTTTTGATATGATGTTATTGGAACTTTAGAGACTATTTAGTCTAATTTTTTCATTATACAAAAGAGGAAACTGTGGCACAAAAATATTAATGTCATTTGACCAAGTTCTTACAGGTAGTAAAAGTGCTCCAGTCTGAATTTTATCAAAACCTGGTATGTGAAACTTATGAGGATATTCCACTCACAATATTGGAACTCAAATCACTTGAACTAAAATTTAGAGTTCTTCCAAATCTACATGTCATTCCCACTAACATTTAATTAGGAGCAAAAAAAGAAAATAAAGTAATAAAGTTAGGACAAGACTGCCTGTGATTCAGTAGCTCCAATGTGACTTGTGGGGCTGAACAAGGACAAACTTACACTTTCTAGTGTATTGTTTGCCTTCAGGAAGCTGCATGGTGTTGTAGAGAAGAGAAAACTGGGACTAGTCTGGAAGAACTGAGTTCAAATCTGTCCTAGGTCACTCATTAGCTAGTTAAGTCACTTAACCCTGTGTCTTAGTGTTCTCAATTGTAAATGGAGATAATAATAAAAATATCTCTTTTCAGGATTGTTGTGTGAATCAAAGGATGTAAAATTCTTAGCATGGTATCTGGCACATATTAGATTAATAAATATCTATTCTCATCCTCCCCTTCTTCAGCTATATTTCTAATGAGGACTTAGGCCCTCCAAATTGACCTTGCTTAAAAGGATCTAGTACATCAAAATCCTGGAAGAATTTTTTTGGGAACTCAGAGGATCTGTACAAGAGAATATCCACAATAATAAACATATGTGTCAGGGTGAGTGTTCAATAAATCTATCAAATCACTCCACCCCATTTAAAGTATGAGTTAAACCCTGACACCTTAACTAGGTAAGAAACTTCTCTATTAAATCAAATAATTGATGATTTTAGTAACTTTTGGATATCTTGAATCCCTTGGCAGAATGACTTCTCAGATCTCAGAATAATATTTTAAAATGCATACTTTAAAAAAAAAGAGGATGGCAAGGTAGAGTAATTAATTAATATTTACTTATAAAGTAGTTTTTGAAAAGTCAACAAAGCCAAGATCGTAGATCCCAGAATAATGCCCCCTGCCTCCCCTCTCATTTCACTGCCCTGTTTGATACTGCCTCTAGTATTCATTAAAATGTCAAAACATTCCTTTCCCTTTCCCTTTTTTTGTTTGCTTAATGAAAGAATGAATAGTGGAAACAAAGCCTTTATTCTATACTTACTATGTATTCAGTAGGGCACTAAAATGATAACAGTGGCTTCCAAATAGAGGTAACATGTAACATTTTTCTCCATGTAACTTTCCATCCTTGGTCTCTTTTCCTCTGCCTAGCCATTTAAACTTTTTTCTCTCCAGACACAATGATCTCTGTGCTCTACATGTTCTCTCCAGATTGTCAATTTTCATTATCATTTTGGGTAACTGTCTAGAGAGAGTAAGGAAGACTTCTCTGTCTCCAGTCTGGATTCCAGCAAAGTTTGATGTGTGAAACCTGTGGGGATATTCCACTCACAAAAGAAACATTCTCTCCTAATTCAGCTAGAATTTTTTTCTTTAAACTGCTGGTGCATGTCATTAATGGTTTTTCTTACTTGATATTCAGGCTGCTCAAATTCTGTCTTTCTCAGATTCTGCTAATATAACAGTTTGACTGTTATCAGAGACATAGTCTGTCCATCTGCTGAGAGAGCCAACTTTTCCCAGAGATTACCAGAGTGCTGTTAGGATCTAGGGAGAATCAGATTAAAATTCCTGCAAAGCTATGCCACTTCTATAATCACTTGTTCACCTGTTTTATTACTCATACCTCTGATAAGAGGAACCCTAGGCTAAATTATCCTCTGTCTTGCCAAGAGACAAACTTCATGTTAATAGTAAACCCATGTTAGCTGAGCCCTAGGCTCACTAGGGATGCTAGAAACAAGGACTATACTGGCCAGGTCCTGCCAGAAATCATTTTCAGCCCCAAGGCAGTCATCCATTCTCAGTCTGGGCTGCAGCTGCTCAATCCTATATCCTTAGAATTCATCAAATTAGGATGAGTGCCCCTTCCTTTTAACGCTATTTCTGTTGTGATTGGGTTGAGTACAATCTCCCCTATAGGTTTAGGAGACAGCTCCAGGTCAAATCATGAGTATTTGGTGTCCATCTTAAAGCAAAGTTTATTCTAAATAATTTGGGAGGAAAGATTAAAAGAGTTGATGATAAGATTGCTCTCAATTTTAAAAGCATACCTACAATTCTGCGATGCTATAGGATCCATTTCATTTCAGTGTCCAAAAGAGCTATGTCATCAGAGGAAGATAAAATAAGGAAAAGATTATTTAACCATGTCAAGAATAAGACAGTACCCATAATTTTTTATATTATTCTGATATGAAAGGAAAGTAATGAATGCCTTTTAAAACAACCTTATGAGAGGATTTTTATGATAGTCAGCTAAGAAAATGAGCATTTCTAAAATTCCCATTATGTGCAAAAAAACCTACTATAAATGAATGTTGGACCTTCAATGAGCTCACAATCTAATAGGGAAGATGAATGTAAGTAACTATATATAAAAAGATATATGATTGATATACGTATGCATGTGTGTATACATACATGTGTGTGTGCAAATTGCAGGTAATCTCAGAAGGAAAACACCAGCATTGTAGAGGATTGGAAAGACTTTTTGAAGAATATATAATTTTACCTGAGACTTAGATGTGAATCCAGTATGCCCAGCAGACAGAGAATTTCAGATATATGGGATGGCCAGTGAGAAACCTGGGGTCAGCAGACATAATGTCAGCAGACAAAATAACAAAGAAGCCAGTATGACTAGATTTTAGAATACATGGAGAGAAGCAAAGTATAAGAAGACTGGAAAGATGGCGTATCAAGAGCTTTAAAAGCCAGACAGAGGATTTTATTTTTGATCTTAGAGGTAATAAAAAGACACTTTAATAGCTTAGTGGAAGATGGATTAGAGAGACTAACCAACAGACTATTACAATAGTCCAAGTGTGGGATGATAAGGACCTTCACTAGACTAATGGCAGTCAGAGGAGAGAGGAGTCAGAGCGGTGTATATCACAAAGGTGGAATTGACAGGATTTGCCAAATTACTAGATATGAAGAGCTGAGGAAGTAAGAAAGTAAGACTTGAGAATGACATGTTTACAAGTCTGAGCAATTTTGAGGTTGAAACAGGCAATTCAGAAAAGAGAAGGGATAGGCAGAAATTTTAGTTTTTGATATGTTGACTCTAAAATATATATAGGACATCCAGAAGCCATAGTTTACTTGCAATCTGCATTACTGAAGAAAATACACACAGCATTGAGACCATAGACCCTTTCAAATATTGGAGGAACTAAGATCCATACTCTAATATACAAATTTCAGATGGGTGATATTCTTTGTACTGAGGGTAGATATGATAACTATTTATATCCTCCAGGATTATGAGGGGAAAACTATATTTATTAAAGTACCTTGTAACCACTAAGCTGGGGAAAGAATATAGTAGCTTACTCCTGCTAGGACTGAGAAGGGCTTGCTGTTCTTTGGTTAATTATGAAAGAGTTTAAGAACAAACTTCAGTACTGCTGCAGTTATCCTTCTAATTTCCAAGGCTACTAACACTCAATTTAATTTACAATTTCCCCAAGATAAAAATCTGGAATTCTTGGAAACTATCATCAATGCTTTAGCAAATAAATACTTGGATATATTTCTTTTGCCTTCCAGTATTATGATGTCAGAAAAACAAAAACAAATTAAATTATGTTCCATTCTTCTGTACAACTTAATATGGGCAGTAATACCTTGTGATACCATTTTAACTTTTTTTTTTTACCATTACAATTATCAAAACAATTATTTTCGTCTTCTGTCCCCCAAAACATTAAAAAGGCTAAAAAATTACTAGCTAAAAAGTTCATAACAACAGATTGGTCATGATGAGCCTGGCACCAAGTGACTGTTAGAAGAGATATACAAAATATTCTATTTGGCAATTTCTTTGCCAAGTTTTTTCCTGGGTGTACTTGGTAATTTGTGTTGGATGCAAATGAACATTCAAATGCTTTCCTCTCTCAAAGCTACAATGTGAGTTAATGCCCCAACAGGGCAATCTCATAGACAGCAGCTTCAACCCTTCAATTCTAAAGATCAGGTTCATCATTTACTATTCAACAATCATATAATGCTTGATGTTGGCAAAACACTTTTGAAGTATGTATTAGTTAATTAGGCTCACTAGCCCTTCTTTAGCCTCTTGGTATTGTTAGATCAGGTTCATTCTGGGCTAGAGAAATCAAAACATATATTAAACACAGAAAGGTGATGTATGAAATGCATTTTCCAAAAGAATAAAATCCCTTTTTTAGGCAAAAGGATGAACAAGATAATGATGGTATTTGTTCATTTTGTAACACCTCACCAAAAAAATCCCATCTTTTTTTCTTACAACAAAATGCATATTTTCTTTCAGAGGTCCTACTATTACAATTTTCACTCATTCTCATTCACTCAAGTCAATCAATAACAACTAATTATTAAATTAAATTTTATTATTTTAATTAGCAAAAATCTATCTTTTCTCCCTGTTCCCCTCAATTGAGAACAGGAGAAAACAATACCCCCAACAACATGTATCATGAAGCAAAAAGAAAACCAAATTTCTGCATTGGTTATGTGTGTATGTATACACACACACATGCACACACACACATATATATACATGTATGTGTAATCATTTTAATATATACATATATTTTACTTTCCCATATATGAGCATATAAAGCATATGTACATATATGTCTGATTTTGCATTCTGAATTAACTCTCTATTAGTAGGTATGCAGCATTTAATAACTAGTTATTCAGTGTCTTCTGTGCATAATACATTGTGTTAGGGCTTAGTACCATGCCTGGCACATAAGTGCCACATAAACATTTATTATGTTTATTAATTGACTGATAGTTGTTATAAAATAATGAGAATTTTAGGTTGGTTAAAAAATTCGTTCTCCCAGTAATCAGTATTGAGATTGCCAGTCAGTAATGATGTTTCTCTATTTCATCGAGCATTTTGTTTTTTAACTCTCTGGTGCACTTATTTGTGTTTGTGTTATGTCACCTGTTAAACTGTAGACTTCATGAAGAAAAAGACTAGGCTTTATCTAAATTGTATATTTCTCTCAGCAGCTGAACATAATATGCTCCATATAATAAACATTTAAATATTAGTTGAATAAAAAAAGTGAAAAACAATCTTCTAACTACAAAGCACTGTCCTAGGTGCTGAAAGACATATAAAGAATCATGGAATGTAGTCTCTGCTTATTATAGCTATACAGAAAATATATGCGTCAAGGAGAAGTAAAATACCTCCCAAGGGCAATTAGGTGGGGCAATAAATAAAAAAAGAGGTATAGATTCAAGAAGACCTGAGTTCAAATCTGTCTTATATACTTGCTAGCCCATGACTCTGGACTCTGCTTGCCTCAATTTCCTCCTCTATAAAATGAACTGGAGAAGGCAAATAGCCAAACTACTTTAATATCTTTTCTAAGAAAACACCAAATGAAGCCATGAAGAATCATATATGACTGAATATGCAATCCAAAAAGTAACCCTCACTCCTAAACAATACAGGACATGTTGACTTTATAGGAAAATAATATCATCTGTATCTGGGCTAGCTCAAGGCCAAAAGACAATTGCCTGTCTTCAAGGAACTTATTGTCTTGTGGAAGAGGGGGGGACTAGATTAAAAAATTAAAGGACAACTCAATCTTGTATAAGGTCAGGTGACACATTGTGTGGCCCACTAAAAAAACACAAGTACTGTATGAGTTCTGGGAAACATTTACCAAACACCCACAATGTGGGACTAAAGCAGGCACTAGCTGTCAGGAGGTGGCCTCCCCCTCAGCTCCTCCTTCTATTTTGTGGGCACTACTTTATGTGATTTGTTCAAACTTTAACAAGGAATTTATCTCTACAGTGACCCTGATTGTGGGCTTATGACATCTGGAGTCTTTAGAATTGGAAGAGAAAAATCAATGTGGGGGTGAGCAATACCCTTTAAAACCTATAAATTAAAAAAGATTAATCATCTCTTCATCATTGTTTAATCTCCTGAGAGACAGATTTTCTAACAATAAACACTCTGCAGTGGAAAGTTATCTGTTTTAACTTTACATAGAATATTTTTATGATTTCAACCAGAATGTGCCTGCCCTTCTCTACCTTCTTGCTTACCCTTGATCTGAATATCCTCATTTCTGATCTCCAAGGTACAAAACCCTGGTTCCTTTTCTATGACATATTTTATAGGCTAGACTTTCAAAGCAGCAGATTAATAGTCAGTGTAAAATAACCTTTCTGGCAATTAAATATATCTAAATTGGATGAAATGGGATGCCTTGAAAAATACTGAGTTCTGCATCCCTGATGGTCTTCAGGAAGAAACTGTATGAGCCTTTAGTAGGTAAGCCATTTCTGGAATTTCTATACAGGCACATGTGGTACTGTATGGCCCCTGAGAACCATTTAGCTCAGAGACTATGGTTTAAACTGAGGTGAGATGCTTAATGCATTGGACTTGGAGCAATTACCAAGGAAGGAACAGACTGGATTCTAACTACCACTGACTAACTGGGTGATTCTGAGGAAAATCCTTTCATTTCTCTGAGCCTCTTTTTCCTCATCTGTAAAACAAAAAGTACTCAACAAAAGGATCCTTTCCATCTCTATACTTATAAGTTTGTTTTCAATCATTCTCTTGGACAGAACCTTCTTTATCAGAAAAGGGGCATTGTTCTCTGAGGAATTTTCTGGGGAAAAACAGGAGCAATTAGACTGAGGTATACTGTAAACTGTGATAAACATTGTTTTGTTGATTCCTGCTAGTGTTTACCTTGTGATTTCTCTGTTGTCTGTCAGACTCATTTCAGCCTCTGATAATTAGCAAAAGGAACTAATCCCCCCAAAATTTATGATTTAGTCTATTGGATTAGCAGATGATTTCTGAAATGTCTGTTCAGTTTCCCTGTTATTTCATATCATATTACCATCCAGCAACTAAAAATATTAGATTAGTTCTTATAAAGTCTAATGGTCATGCTGTCCCAGTCCCATGACCTGTCTTTTCCCTTAATTTCCCCTAATCTCATTTCATTTAACAATCTTTTGCAATTTATTCTCTAGCATTGGTTCTCAAAATTTTCATTTCTTATTGTGGCCTGTGCCACATTTCAAAGAAGTCTTGACATATTTGCAGGTCAGAATGCCACAACTGCCACGCCTTCTTGAAATTTTGGCAGTCTTTAGCAACAAAGCAGAAAAAGGTGAGAGAATATGAAGGTAGATGGTACCAATACATGTAATTGTCATGACCTGCTGTCCACTTCTGCCACAACTAAATAGTTATGAAAAGTTCTGCATTAGCAAGATAACTGTATAATATACATATATGTATATATATATATCATATTTAACATATATTTTAACATATTTAACATGTATTGGACTATCTGCCATCTAGGGGAGGAGGTGGGCAAAAGGAAGGAATAATTGGAACAGAAGGTTTTGTAAGGGTCAATGTTGAAAAATTACCCATACACATGTTTTGTAAATAAAAAGCTTTAATTTTAAAATGTACTGTAAAAAAAGAAAAGTTCTGCATTACTAATTTCTTTAAGTTTTCTGCCCACTATACAATTTGAAGTCACATTTTAACATAGTATAATCATACTGTATGTTCAAGAACACTATTCTCTGGGATCTGTGTTCCAATGACATTGGACTCCTTGCTGCTCCTTTCACAAGACCTTCCATCTCCTAGATCTAAGAATTCATATTCATTATCAGTCCCCAATAACTGGGACAGTTTCTCTCCTCATCTGTGCCTCCTGTATATATTTTCTGGCTTTCTTTAATTCTTAGCTAAAAATCTCACCATCTATAAGAAAAGACTTTTCTAATCTTACCTGATCATAATATCTTTCCTCTAAGATTTTCCAATTTATTTTGAACACACCATGTCTGTGCATAGTTTGTACACAGTTATTTGTTTGCATGCTGTCTCTGTCAAAAGACTGTGAACAAGGTTGAAGGCAGGGCCTATTTTTTGGCTTTTCTATGCAGCTGTGGCATTTATCACAATACTTCACACAAAATAGGTGATAAATAAATCCATGTTCAATGAACCTACATGACAGAGTGCCTAGAGTGCTGTGCACGGAGTCAGGAAGACCTGGTTTAAATCTGGCTGGGCAAATCACTTAACCTTTGTCATTTTTCAGCTTCATCAACTAAAATTTTTGAGTGTTCTGAAGAAAATGAGATATTTGTAAAGTGCTTAGTGAAATTATTGTCATATATTGTTGTTCAGTCACTTCAGTCATGCCCAATTTTTCCTAACTCCACTGAGGTTTTCTTGGCAAAGATACTTGAATAATTTGCCATTTCCTTCTCCAAATCATTTCAAAAATGAGGAACTGAGGCAAATGGAATCATGTAATTAGCCCAGAGTTGCACAGCTTAGTAAGAGTCAGAGACCAAATTTGAACCCAAGATGAGTTTTTATGACTTCAGACCTGACACTTTATGCACTGTGCCAACTAATGGGCATTTAATAAATGATTATTTCATTCTTTCCTGTTGGACTTTACAAAGAATGGTTCAGACTTAGGGGCTCTTAAAAATGTCTGGCTTGTTTCTGAATGCCATTTCTCCTAAAATCCTTAGAATTACAAATTAGGCTGAGATTATCCAATTCTAGGAATCTTGAGAATGCCAGAATATGCCATGTTTGCTACAGATATGAGTAAAAATCTGTCATTTCTATTGCGAGCATTCAAGCTAACATTCTTTACATGATGCAGGTTTTTATTTCACTCCATGGAATTTTTTTAGTGTGTTACAGACTCATAAGAACCCATAAAACTATACCCTCTTTCTTTTTTCCCATTTAAATAGCTTGTGCTTAATCTTGCCAAAAGCTTTGATCACTGTAATTCACTGGGGAGCCCCACATTCTATATGATCATTGAACTGAGAGAATCTTGAGCCCTGAGTTCTATTCTGACTTTCATTATTCATTTCCTCTGTGAAATTTGTTCATTCATTATAACTTCTGAGCCTTGATTCCATCACCTGTAGGAAAAGAGAAGATTTGACTTGTTGGGTTTTGTTCTATGATTTATTCTTGAATTGAACACTCCTGGGATATTATATCTCATATACTTTTGTCTTTCTACAGTGTGAAGGACACGCTCAAAGTTACCTGGTTGCACTCCCAAAACACGGACTGTCTGAATGTTAGTTATACTCAACAGACTTATTCTGATTTTTTCCCACATGGCCAGGAAACATTCTTTCTCTTGAAAAGCTCTTGTCCTACTCCCAGAGATGTCAAACACAATATCAAATGTCCAAAACTATTAATAGAAAGTATTATGCCTAGAGCAAATGCTATTAATGGTTCCCAGGGCAAATGGCATGAAGCATGCCCTCAGTTAGGGGTAGTAAGTAGAGAAAAATAAGACAGGCAAAGAGCTTGCCATGGCTCACAAATTGGTAAATTTTTATTATAAGTATTTTTTTCTTGCTAACTAAATGACAATCTTTATTATTTTGATTTTGTTTGGAGGAATGGGAGTACTTTTAGCATCTTCTTTAAATGATGCCCTCTAGATCTGGGACTGTACAAAAATGTCTTGTCACTCTGCCCTAGTTATTTTTCTACAAATATCAAATATTTTCAAACATCATCTCCTGCCTGCAGGGGGCAAGAATCAGGATTTCCTTCTCAATTCATGGGAACTTTGATGATAAGAGGCAATTAAAATTTACTCTAAGGGAAGGGACTCTTCTTGAAGTGGAGCAAAAAGAATGAAGTATAAATGTGGTATCATGAATAAGCAAAAAAAAATACTTATTTTGCTTAACCAGATCCACAGGCTGGAAAGATACTAAAATTAGGGGACCCAACATGTTGGGATGTACCTGATAAGCCCAAGTTTATTGTTACTGACAGAATCCCCTCTATATTGATTCCAGTTATAAATTCAAAATTGTATTTCCCCACTCCTACCCTATGTTACTACTATGCCAATGTATTTTCACATAAACTCAGCTCTGGATATTCTTCCATGATCTTGGATATTGAGTCATGGCCTACTTCTGTCATTAGGAACCATTTTGATCTGGCACAATGGATCACTGGATAGAGAAGTTGAGTGTCGTGTCCTGAGGGTACCTTTATCACGTTATCTAGAAACTGACTATTGGAGTGAGAGATATAAGATGTCAAGGATAGGAATGAACTTATACAGCTTTCCTTTTTGACCTCTTTTCACAAATGCACTGTTACCCAGTATCTCCATCCATCTCAAAGGATATATCCATGGACAGTAGGAAATGGAAGTGAACAAAAGTCTATGAAAGAAACAAAAATAATATACTGGATGGGAGGAGAGAAAAGAGCAAAGGATAATAGATTTAGAGCTAAAAGAGATCCTTCCTGAGCAGCCCCCATAGCTTTACAGATGAGGAGAGTGGAATTCAGAGAGACTAAGATAATTGATTATAGTCATACTTTTAATATATTTTACATATGGAATATGAACCAGCTCTTACTAAATCCAACTTAAACTCTCTATACTATATTAAGTTATCTCTCCAGAGAAATTCAGAGTAGAGAATATAACAGGAAATGAGAGGTCAGGAAATAGAAGGTCCTACTAGAAATTAGAGATTATGGAAAAAAAAAAAAAGACTGAGCAAGATTTGGTAAAATAATCTAGACCAAAATATTCAATGAAGAGACACCTTCTCAACAAGTATGTGTTACTATTCCACCTTGCTGAAGGCAAGAACTACTCTAGGCTTAAACTTAAATAGATCGGTGTAGTACTGATATGACTCATCCCTTTAATAGTGTAGATTACAGTGGGTATGATTAACCTCTGTGGCTACTCATCATGTTTCCACTATAGGGAATCATTCAACATGGCAAGGATTATCTACATTAATATCAATATAAATATTATATATATATGTATATATATATATGTGTGTGTGTGCGTGTGTGTGTATATGCATATATAGGTTTAAGGTCTGTAAAATATTTTATAAATATTATTCTTACAATAACCCTGGAATATAGGTGTTATTATCATTTTCATTATATATATATGAGGAAATTGAGGCAAAGGTTAAATTACTTGTTCAAAGTCCCATAGCTAGAGTAACTGAAGTAATTTTGAACTCAGGTCTTGCTGACTCCAAGTACAGACTGCTAGCTATAACACCATTTAGCTATACCTATATATCAAATTATAAATGTAAATACTAGGAAATAACAAGAAGGAATGCCTCTTAGAGAGGGTGAACAGGATGATAAGGAGATTTGAAGTCATGTTATATTAGACTTGGTTGAAGACATTGGGGATGTTTTGATTGCAGAAGAGAAGATCTTAGGTGGAAATGAATAGTATGTAGAAAAGGGATTATATTGATTATACCTGACTCCAGAGCCCAGAACTTGGGTAAAAGAAAAAAAAAAAAGATTAGAAGTTAGAGGGAAGCAATTTTGGATTGGAAAATGGAGCTAACAAAAAATGAAATAGGTTGATTTGTAAAATAATGAGTTCCCTATCATGGGGGGGGGGAATTTGCAAGCTGATGACTATTTATAGAAGGAAGATGTTCTAGAAGACATTTATGTGTCAGGTGGAAGATGAGAAAAGGTGGCTTCTAAGGTTCTATCTATTTTAAAGATCATATGTATAGATCAATCAATCAAAAATACTTATCAAGTGCCTACACTGTGCCAAGCCCCATATTAGGTACTAATTTCTGCCATTAAGGAACTGGCATTCTACTGGGGGAAGCACACTTCTATGAATGGTAATTTATAATTAAATCAGAAGAGGACTAACAAAAAAATGATAAACAGAATTTTGTTCTAGAGGAAGAAGGGGAAATGACAACAACAACAAAAGACTAGGGTAAAGAGTAAATATTTCAAGAATGAATTATGAATTCAGAAGTAGACAGGTGCATGGTGGATAGAGTGCTGTCCCAGATTTATGAGTTCAAATCCAGCCTCAGATAACTTCTTAGCTGTATGACCTGGACAAGTCATTTAATTCTGTTTACTTCAGTTTTCTCATTTATAAAATGATCCGATAGTTTTCAACATTCATTTGCAAAACCTTGTGGTCCAAATTTTTCAGCTTCCCTTTCTCTCTCTTCACTCTTCTAGATAGCAAACAATCCCAATATAGTTTAAATATGTGCAATTCTTCTAAACATATTTCCACATTTATCATGTTGTATAAGTAAGTTCAGATCAAAAAGGAAAAGCCTTTCCAAGAGCTTGTATTCAAATGGTGAAGACAACCCTTGAAGAGGAATGAAAAGGAGTAGTAAAAAAGTGGGAAGTAGTGTGGAGAGCTGGGTTTTGACAAGAAAAGACAAAAACACAGTTATCAAAGATTAATGATCTAGAGAACATAGGCCAGACAGTTATAGGGTGATAATGATGGTCTGAATAGAGAAGAATGATATAAATAGGACAGAGAAGAGCTGTGGAGTGCTGGATCCTAGCAAGAGAAGACAAATGCTTACTTATCAGAGAGAAAGTCCCTTGCACAGAGTACAGGTGATTAGTAGGGAGAAAATGACTGGAAAAATGGTATATATATACTGAAAAATAAAACAAATAGTCTATTGCAACAGTAGTCTCAGTAGACCTCCTGCCTCTAGTGTCTCTCCAAGAAATTCAATCTGCACACCAATGAGTGCTGTGAATGATGACACATAATTAGCTATGGGGAATCAAATTATGGCCAGCTTTGAAAGTGTGGAGAAGAGTTGAGAACTGATTTGAAAGACACTCACTTGAATATGGAAATAAATTGATGAAAACAGTACTTTAGAAAGAATGATTTAGCTACCTACAGGAATCAGATTAGATGAGGCTACAAACAGTCTAGGAGACGGTTACAATAAGTCAGGCATGAAGTCATAAGGAATGTTACTAGTTGGAAGGAAGAAAGAGAATCTGAAAAAAAAAAAAAACATTTTGAGAGGAAGAGAGAGGAAAAGGTAATCAAAAAAATAAATTGAACGGAAAGATGTTCACAAAGAACACCAACAAGAACTCTTACATTTCATTTACAGAGAGCTTGTGGACCAAACTAATGTCAAATGTAAGGAATGATCCCAGGGTAGATGAGATGATGTAATAGGTCATTTCTGTTTTCTCTGATTGTGCTCTCCAAATAACTTGAATATTTCTTTTACTGCCATTGGGCTGCTCACATGTAATCTATCTTTGAAGCTAAGGAATTTTGCCTTTGGCAAGGAGAGGCAGAGTGGGAAAGGCTGAGGCAAAAGCCACAGTTAAATTACATCAGCCTCCAAGTACCCATTGGAGAATGAAAAAGACAATTCTAGTATGGTGTATCCTTTGAAAAATTGTTTTGGACTTGAGATCATCATAAAAATGAAGACTCATAGCTTGTTGATGCAATGAAAAGACACTAACCAGGTTGTCAAGAAGCCTATATTCTCATCCTAGGTCTGCTACTGACTAGCTACATGACCTTTTACAAATCAACTTACCTTCTGAGATTCAGTTTATTCATGGTTAAAAAAAAAAGGGATCAGAAGTTGAGAGGGACTTCATGGTGGTTCAGTCAAAAGATTATACATTCAGAATTAAAAGGAACCTGGGAATCTATCTAGCCCCTTCCCCTCATTTTATAGATAAGGAAAGTGAGATGCAGAGAAGTTAAGTGACTTGCCTGTGGCCATATAGCTATTTAGTGAAAAAGTAGTATTGGAACCCAGATCCTATATATATTGAACTCTCTGATTTATTATTCTATCCATTAGCATAGATTTACTACAGTTTCATAAATAATAGCAGCTGTCATATGTAAGGTTTTATGGTTTATAATACTCATGATATATGTTATCTTATTTGATCTTCACAACAACCCTATGCTGCAGTCTCTATTTTTAACTCATTTAACTGGTGGCAAAACTGAGACAGAGTGAGAGCTAAGTGACTTGTCCATGGTCACATAAATAGCTAGCATCTATAACAGTAGCTGAACTCAGGTCTTCCTGACAAGTATCAAGACTTTATTCACTGTTCCACATTGTCTTCCCATCTTTTTCATAGAAATTTTCTGCATCAAGAAAAGAAGGGAGGATTTTATTATTTAAAGATTATAGTAATTTCTTCCCTATTAAAATATAAATTTTGGAAGTCTGCCTCATCTATTCTCCCATTGATGGGTAAAAGTACACAGAAGAACTAATAGCAATCAAATGAAAGAGACAGTTGGAGCTGATGAGGATTTTTAGTTAGCTTATCTTTTATCTAGAAGATGTACACATGACAACTATGAAGTGAAATAAAACAAATACATAATCTACCCTGTGAAAACTCCAGATGGCCCCAACCAGCATTCCTACTGGAGGATTAAGTTGTGATGTGAAGAAAAAGGCATGAATGATTCCACAGCCTATGTGCTGTAACTCTACTAGGTGGAAGAATAAAAAATTGGAGTTTATAGCATAACGAATAGAGAGCCAACTTCATAGTCAAGAATGTCAGGGTGGAACTCTTGTATCTGGTAATAAGTAACTTGTTGTGTGACGTTAGACAAGTCCTCAAACACCTCACAACCCCAAGTAACCCTCTAAAATTGGAAATTTAATATCGCATTCCATTGGGATATTTGGGAGTGCTCTATACCAATGTATATGTATATATCTATACCTATGCCTATCTATCCCAATGGACTAGTCAACCCCTACATTTCTCCTCAAAAGGAAAACAATTTTTTCAAAAACAAATAGCAGAGGAATTAGTTTGAGAGGAAGAGTCAACTGAAAACAAGAATTTTCTCAAACATATTTTTGTCCTTCTTCAAAAATAATATTTAACTAAGTTTACAGAAATAATTACCTTCCTTAATGAAAGAAAACATAAGGCACCTCTGTATGCAATACATGGCAATGCAGTTGAATCAAATTTGTATGGTTTTGCATTCTCATAGAAAAAAAATAATAAAAGCTCTTAAACTGTGGAAGGTACATACAGATAATAAGGGGGGGATAGTCTTTAATAAATGTATTTTTTCTTTTTTTATTAGTAGAATGAAGGTTTTATTATCATTTCTGGCTCTTATCTGAATCATGATTTTAATTTAGTTTAGTTTAGTTTAATCTTTTCATTTCATTTTTAATTTTTTAGCTTTGTATTTTTATAATATATGTATAGTTTTCAACATTCACATTTGCCAAGACCTTCTGTTTCAAATTTTTTCTTGTTCCCTTCCCCCCAATCCTTCACTTAGACAGCAAGTAATCCAATATATGTTAAACATGTACAATTCTTCTAAGTATGTTTCCACAATTATCATGGTGCACAAGAAAATAAGATCAAAAAAGGAAAAATGAGAAAAAAGCAAGCAAACAACAACAAAAAAATGAAAATATTATGTTGTAATTCACATTCAGTCCCCACAGCCCTCTTGCTGGATACAGATGGCTCTCTCCATTACAAGTCTATTGAAATTGGCCCAAATCACCTCATGGTTAAAAAGAGCCACATCCATCAAAATTGATCAGTGCATAATTTTGTTGTTGCTAGATATAATGTTCTGTTGGTTGTACTCACTTCACTTAGCGTCAGTTCATGAAAGTTTCTCCAGGCCTCTCTGAAATCATCCTGCTTATAGTTTCTTATAACATTAATATATCATAACTTATTCAGCCATTCTCCAATTGATGACATTCACTCAGTTTCCTGTTCCTTGCCACTACAAAAAGGGCTGCCACAAACATTTTTGCACATATGGATCCTTTTATCTTTTTATGATCTCTTTGAGATACAGACCCAGTAGAGACACTGCTGGATCAAAGAGTATGCACAGTTTGGTAACTCTTTAGGTGTAGTTCCAAATTGTTCTCCAGAATAGTTGGATCAGTTTACAATTTCACCACTTTTCCCGCATTTCCTCCAACATTTATCACTATAACACATATTTCTGATTTGTTTTTATATTATATTATATTTATTATATTATATTATGTTATTTTTAATCTAAAAAGCATTTATTGCCAGACACTGATACTACATGACAGATACTGTGTTAGGTGCTCGAGATACACAACTAAAACATCCAATATTCCTTGTTCTTGGAATTCTTTGGAAAAAGTTCCTCAAGCAAGGAACAAGAAATAAAAAGGAGCCTTTCTCCTAAGAGTGAAATGCCAAATATGTGCATTAAATCTTTGTCTTTTTTAGATTTAAATTTTTCCATTCTTTTTTAAAGCTTTTAATTTTCAAAATCTATTCACATAGTTTTCAACATTCACTCCAGCAAAACTTCTGTTCCAAATTTGTTCTCCCTCCATGCCCTTTACCTCTTCCTTTAGAAAGCAAGTAATCCAGTATATGTTAAACCTGTGAAATTATTCCATTCATATTTCTGAAATTATCATGCTGTACAGGAAAAATCAGATCAAAAAGAAAAAAATGAGAAAGAAAACCAAAAAGCAAGCAAACAACAAAAAAGTGAAAATACTATGTTGTGATCCACACTCAGTCCCCACAGTCCTTTCTTTGGGTGCAGGTGGATCTCAATCATAAGTTCTTTGGAACTGGCCTGAATCAACTTGCTTTTGAAAATAGCCACATTCATCAGAATTTATCACTGTATAATCTTCTTGTTGCTGTGTACAACATTCTCTTGAGTCTGCTCAATTCTCTTAGTTCATATAAGTCTCTCCAGGCCTTTCTGAAATCATCCCGCTGATTGTTTCTTATAGAACAATAATATTCCATAACATTCATATACCATTACTTATTCAATCATTCTCCAACTGATGGGCATCCACTCAGTCTCCACTTCTATGCCACTACAAAAAGGGCTGCCACAAATATTTTTTCACATGTGGGTACTTTTCTCTTTATATTCTCTTTTTGGGATACAGGCCCAGTAGAGACACTGCTGGATCAAAGAAGTATGCACAGTTTGATAATCCTTTGGGCATAGTTCCATATTGCTGTCCAGAATAGTTGGATGATTCATAATTATACCAACAATATATTAGTATCCCAATTTTCCAACATCCCCTCCAACATTTATCATTATCTTTTCCTATTATCTTAGCCAATGGGAGAGGTGTGTAGTTGTATCTCAGAGTTGTCTAAATTTGCATTTCTCTGATCAATAATGATTTAGAGCATTTTTTCACAACTAGAAATGGTTTTGATTTCTTCATCTGAAAATTAGTCATATTTTCTGACTATTTATCAATTGGAGAATGATTTGTATTCTTGTAAATTTGAGACAATTCTCTATATATTTTAGAAATGAAGCTATTATCAGAACCTTTGGGTGTAAAAAATCATTTTCTGCTCCCCTTCTAATCTTGTCTGCATTGGTTTTGTTTGTACAAAAACTTTTTTAACAATAAAATCAAAATTATACAGTTTGCATTTATAATATACTCTAGCTCTTCTTTGACAACAAATTCTTTCCTTCTCCCCAGATCTAAGAGGCAGACTATCCTTTGTTCTTCTAACATGGTTGATGGTATCACTATGTCAAAATCATGAACCCATTTTGATCTTATCTTGAGATATGGCCCTCAATGTGGGTCATTGCCTAGTTTCTGCCACAGTAATTTCTAATTTCCCCAGAAATTTTTGTCAAATAGTGAGTTCTTATCCTAGAAGCTACGATTTATCAAACACTAGATTACTATAATCATCGACTATTGTGTCTTGTGAACCTAATCTATTCCAATGATCAACTGCTCTATTTTCTAGCCAGTACCAAATGGCTTTTTAAGACTGCTGCTTTATAATATAGTTTTAGGTCTGGTACAGCTAGGCCACCTTCATTTGCATTTTTTCATTAATTCCCTTGCAGTTCTTGACCTTTGTTCTTCAAGATGAACTTTTTATTTTTCTAGCTCTGTAAAATAATTTCTTGGGAGTTTGATTGGTGTGGCTATGACTAAGTAGATTAATTTAGGTAGAACTATCATTTTTATTATATTAGCTAGCCCTACCCATGAGCACTAGATTAGATCAAACTTTATATGTGCAGAAAGTGTTTTATAATTGTGTTCTATATATAGTTCCTGATTTTGGGGGGGACAAGTAGACTCACAAATATTTTATATTATCTAGAATTATTTTATCATTGTATCACTTGATGTTGGACTTTGTTGGTTATATATATATATATATATATATATATATATATATATATATATATATATATATACGATGTGAATTTATTTCAT
Organism: Sminthopsis crassicaudata; assembly: GCF_048593235.1. Taxonomy (NCBI): domain Eukaryota; kingdom Metazoa; phylum Chordata; class Mammalia; order Dasyuromorphia; family Dasyuridae; genus Sminthopsis; species Sminthopsis crassicaudata. Next base: position 555,169,605 of record NC_133619.1, read on the forward strand.
ATCCTACAATCTTGCTAAAGTTGTGAATTGTTTCTGGTAGGTTTTTAGTTGATTCTCTAGGGTTCTTTAAATATACCATAACATCATCTGCAAAGAGTGATAATTTGGTTTTCTCATTACCTACTCTAATTCCTTTATTTTTTTTTTCTTTTCTTATTGCTAAAGTTAATATTTCTAATTCAATACTGAATAGTAATGGTAATAGTGGGCAACCTTGTTTCAGCCCTGATCTTACTGGGAATGGCTCTACTTCATTCCCATTACATATGATGCTTATTGGTAGTTTTAATTAGATGATCATTTTACTGAAAATTCTATTGATTTTAGAAAGACCTGGAAAGCTTTATATGAACTAATGCCAAGTGAAAAAAGCAGAACTGAGAATACATTGTATACAATAATAGCAAAAAGATGTGATGATTAACTATGAAAGCCTTAGTTCTTCTCAGTGGTTCAGTGATCCAAAGCAATCTCAATAGATTTTAGATAGATAATGCCATCCGCAACCAGAAAAAAAAAAAAATCTATGGGTATTGAATGTAAATCAACACATACTATATTCTTTTCTTTTTTTCTCTCTCTCTGATGATTTTTCCCTTTTGTTTTGATTTTTTCTCTCTCCCAACATGATTTGTGAAGCAATTTATATTAAATTATATAAATTGTAATAAAATACAATATAAATATATAAATTTGTAATAAAATATATATAAATAAATCCTTTAAAAAGAGAAAAAGAGGAAATTTACATTATATGAGAAGAAATATTATTGTTTGTTGCATTGTCATCATCGATGTTTTGAATTTAATAAACACCAAATAAGCATTTCAATATAAAAAAGAGGAAAATAATCTCATGAATTGTGAATCTCTATTATGTACTGTTTGTTTTTCTTTATGTGTGATAAATTCATCACATAATTTTCAAATATGTCTTGTTTTTCTGTGTTCCCTTTTGTTCTTCCTCTTATGCTCTTCTGAACATTTTGAGGAAAAAATTCAATGACCACCTCACCCCACCTTTTTTCTTTCTTCCTTTTATTTTGCAGCCCTGCCCATTCGTACTTCCTTTTAATCCCTCAACTAGAAAAAGGAGTACAACCTGCTTGTAACAAATATACACAGTAAAGCAAAACAAATTTCCACAGTGACCCTGTCTAAAAATATGACTTAGATGAAATTTTAAATCAATCACCTCTTAGAAGGTGATTTTTATTCTTGTTCAGATAATGACCATAATACACATATACATATATATATATATATATATATATATATATATATATATATATATATATATATATATTTACACACACACACACACATATATGTGTTCAAAATACCAGTATTCCATGTACACATGTGCATGGAGAAAATTTGATGATGTAACATCATGAGGAGTTGGGAGAATCAGAAAAGGCCCATGTAAAGATAGCTCTTAAACTAAGTCTTGTAGAAAATGAGAGATTCTAAGAGGCAAAAGTGAAGAAGAGGCAGAGGGAATATTCCATATATGAGGGAAAGCTAATGCAATGGAAGAAAGATAGTAAATATGGCATCTTACATAAGGGATGGCAAGAAAAGTTTGATTGTACTCTGTATTGAAGAGAAATAATGTGAAATAAACCTAGAAAGGTAGGAGAAAGCTTAATAGTTCTCCAGCCAGTCCTTTAATCTCTCTCTTTCTTAGTATCTTCATCTGTAAAATGGAGATAATTGCAGCATCTCTCTCCCAATATTGCTGAGAATATCAAGTGAGTTAATATTTAGGAAGAAAAGATCACTGTGTGTGATCTTTAGTAAGAAAGTAGATCTGGAAAAACATGATGAAAAAGAGTAGAGTATATTTCATAAAATAGAGTAGGCAAAGAGAGAAAGTTAATATCATAAATGTTTCAATGACATAACCTTAAAATACTAAATAAATATGAGCTATTAGAAGAGTAGAATTATGATTTCACCATTTCCAAATTAACTCATGTCCTTTCCCCAAAATCTACCTATCTTGAAACTTTTTGATTTCTATTCAGCCTACCACAATTTTTCTAGTTTTCTCAGTTTGGAACAGCTATGTTATGTGCTATTCCTACTCCTCATCCACTTCATCCATATCCAACCAGTTTTCAGACTTTTCCATTCCTACTTCTTCAACCATTCTCAAACTTGTCCTCTTCTTACAATTCAAAGAGATATCACTTTATTTTGAACTATTTGCCCTCTCCTTTTACACTGTACCGGTATCCTAATTGGTCTTCTTGCTTCATGTCTTCAGCTGTCAAAAGTGATTTTTCTTAGGTACAGGTTTGCTCAGATCAATACTTTTATACTTTTAATCAGTAAATCTATTATACCTAAAATAAAAAATAGAATACACTCTTTGTTGTTCATTTAAAATACTTCATAACCTAGCTCCAACCTACCTTTATAGCCTCAATATAACTAATAACTGATTTCCATTTCCTGTAACTTGTGACCTAGCCAAACTTTTCTTCTTGTTGTTCCTCACACAACAATGCTCCATCTTTTTTTTTTTTAATTATAGCTTTTTTATTTACAAGATATATGCATGGGTAATTTTACAGCATTGACAATTGCCTTTTGTTCCAATTTTTCCCCTCTTTCTCCCTACCCCCATCCCCCAGATGGCAAGTTGACCAATAAGTATACATGTCCAAACAGTTAGAGTGCTCCATCTTTTACCTCCATGTCTTTGTACTGAGCATTGCCCACAATTGGAATGCTTTTCCATTTTACCTATATCTCATAAGGCTACTTAATTTCTTCTAAGATTTGGCTTAAGTGCAAACTCCTACAGAAAGCCTTTCATGATCTTTCCCTGTAAGTTCAAATACCTTCCTTCTCAAAAATATCCTGATGTATATGTTATAAATAATTATATAACAAAATATATGTATACACTCAAACATATATATATATATATATATATATACATACATAAATATTACAAACGTGTGTATGTATGTGTTGTTGTTTGTCCTTATTCTTTTAAAGGAACATGATACTAGAGAGATAATACTGTGGCATGTAAATGAATGGGAATTAATTAAGGGAGGGTTGTGCAAGATCACTTGTCTCACTTTTCCCTCCATAACCTGAGTACAGTGGCAAGAGTTAGATCAAGGTAACTGAAGATGGCCCTGGATGGAAATAGGAGGGGTTTTTTTTATTTGTTTGTTTGTTATTTTTAAAGAGGCATTTGGGATTAAGTGACTTGCCCAGGGTCACAGAGCCAGGAAGTAGTAAGTGTCAAGGCTGGATTTGAACTCAGGTCTTCCTGACTTCAGTGCTGGCGCTCTGTCCACTGTGTCATCTAGCTGCCTCAGAGATCTTGGTTTTTAAAAACTAAGATCTAGAACAGGTCTCAGGTTGACTGAGTCTACACCCATTTAGTGATTAAGGCAGGGAGCAATTGAGGCAAAAATTCTTCTCTTTCATTTTGTCCAAAATAAATCTGGAAGGTGAAGTCCCTCAGGATTTCTAGCCAAAGCATAAATGATTGCTATGTGCATTCAATTTGAGTCATTTGCACCAAAACAATGATCAAATGGGCCTTGGCCTGGGCTCTATCAGTGATCACTGAGAATTGGGTTGATTTTGGTTTTGTGTACACACTCACACACATGTAATTTAAGAAATAAGCTCTGGATAAATTGAATTTTCTATTCAAAGTTGCTGTCATCTTACTAAAACTGTGACAGCATAAGGAACAGAGTGGCTGTGCTAATTTGGAGGTAGAAAGACTGATTGGAGAGAAAAATTGTCTAGTCTTCAACATTAGATCTAGCCCTTACTAGAAATTCTTGTAGGATTAGGGAATAAAGGTCAGGACTGCAAAGAAGCCTATGGGCAAGAACCATCATCTCTCCAATCTTTAGAGGAAATTCTATTCCTGCTAAGTACCCTTGTTTATAGACCCAGGGCAGAATCTGCCTTGTTTCCTATTCTGTTTCAATAATACATAACATATATTTGTAGAGAAATTTTATATGTATGTGTATAGAAAAAAATATACAGAATAGTTTTGAGAATATGTGTATACATACTCACCTGTATGTATACACATGTATATGTAATGCATGCACACATATGTCTATATTGCATAATGAATTCCTCAGTAAAATGTATGCATGCACCTTTAGAACAGAGACTGTTTCAATTTTTTTTAGCTTTGCGTCCTCAATGCATGGTACTTTGCATGTTGATATGAGTGCTACTCTAAAGAACAGTCAAAATAAAATGAAGCAATCTCACTAAAAACCCATTAATCAAAATGTACCATATAAATCAAATGTTAGAAGTAGTAGAAGTAGTAACATTAATAGTATTGATTCAACTCGGTATTTCCAGTACTTAAGACAGCACCTTGTGCACAAGCATATGTTTTAAAGAAAGATGTTGAACAAATGAGAAGATAATTAATGCTATTAGAAAGGCAAATGATTATGAATCACTGTGAAGGAATACAATAGAAATTCAGGAGGAGAGATCACTGTGGGGGCAAGGTGGAATTAATTACAGGAAGAAGGTGGACCTTGAAATAGGGGTACAGAGAGCAGAGTATTCCTAGTGGGATAGAGAGGGCAAAGAGAAGTAAATGTAATAAATTTTGTATTTATAGTCTTTTGTAGGTGTGTTATATAAAACATATAATCAAGCAATAAAACATATATTAAGTGCCATCTGTATATCAGTCACTCTACTAAGGCTGGGGATACAGAAAAAAGAGGCAAAAAGTAGTCCTTACCCTCAGAGGTACTATGTTAAATCCTCAAGGACTGTCTTATAAACTAATGATAGAAGCAATATGTAAACTAATATATGCAAGGCAAATTGTATGAAAGATATATAAGAAATTAATAGAAGAAAAGCACTGAATTAAGGGGAGTTGGGGAAGGCTTCCTGTAGAATGTGGGATTTTACTATAGTATTATCTAAATTCATATCAAGTAAACTTGGGCAAGAGGCAGCTAGGTAGTACAGTAGATAAAGCACTGGGCTTGCAGTCATTAAGATCTGGGCTCAGACATAACTTCATACACTTATTAGCTGTGTGACCCTAGGCAAGTCACTAAACCCTTATTTGCTTCAGTTCCTCATCTATAAAATGGAGATACACAGAGAAAAGAAAAAGTAAAGGACTCCAGTATTTTTGCCAAGAAAACTCCTTGGACATGGAGTTAGGGTCACATAGAGTTGGATACAACTGAATGACTGAACAACAACAAATTGAGGCACATAGAAGTAAAGTTACTCTTTCATTTTCAAAGAACTATTAAGTATTGAATGCAGAATTTTAGTTCAGGTCTTCCTGTTGCTAAGTTCAACACTTTATCCAGAGCACTATGATTAGATGGAATGTATATCTAAACATGTACATATATCTAAACATGTACACATATGCTACACCTACATAATACCTTTTTGTGTACACATAAATGCCCACATAATACTTATATACCTATATCCATATATAATGTATGTGTAATGTATGTGCATCATATGTTAGTGAAACAAGCATAGTAGACAAGACAGATACTGTCCTCAGTTTATAAGCAAGGTGTGAGCAGGAACAGAAATTTCTTTAAAGTTTGGAGCTACAGTAATATTTGCCCATAGATTTGTTTGCAAGCCCTGATCTTTATTCCTTAATTTGACAAGAATTGGTGGGTAAGAGTCGAGCATAATGTTGAGGACTAGACAACTATTCTCTCTAATCAGCTTTCTTACTTCCAAACTGGTACAGCTACCTTGCTCCCCATGCTGTAACAATTTTAGAAATATGTTAGGTAGCAACTTTGAATGGAAAATTCACCTTATTAACAATCGCTTAAATACTTATTGTAATTCTGGACATTCAGGCCTTTAACTTAGTCTCTTTTCTTCTCTCTGTCTCATTAAATTCTGTTCTCTTCTCTACTTGTCTATGTCTCTGTCTCTCTATAATTCCCTCTATAATATATATATGTTTATTTATCTTGATATAAATAGATATCCATAATCCATATTTATTTACATATGTAATACATCAATATGATACATATTTATAAATCCATAATATTTAACAGTCCTTTCTGTCTTTAATGTGTTTCTGAAACAGGTATTTAAGTTCAGAATAAAAAAAAATTTTTAACAGAAATGTTTAAAAAGTGGGTTCCTGCAAATAACAGATTTTTAAGTTATTGAGTTAATATTCATTTTTCAAAGGAAATGCCTAAATGGTCACAAAAAATACAAGAATGGCTCTTCCTTCTGAGCAACATTTAAAATCAGATTATCCCTAAGGTCTTAAAATGTCTATATTGGCTTTCAAATAGTTATTCTTTTTTTTTTTTTAACTTAACATCATTGGAAGAATACTGTTAAGCACAGAGGGAATGAAGCATCTAATTCAGGCAAACAATCCTTCTATCTAAGTCATAGAATAATTGCCACAATTCTTAATCCTGAAAAGCAGCATAAATAAATAATCATACATTCTGAAAACAGTGATATTCACTGTCCAGCTCCACTAATGAATCACCATCCATAAATTCTATGAGATTATTTATTTATGTTATTTACAGAATGAGGACAGAAACCGAATGCTCTGCTGATGGAAAACTGCTTAAACTCACAAAGTCACCAAAGTTCAATGCTTCATAAAGCATTTTTTTTCTTTCTCTTGGATCCCATCCATAGTATTTAACACTAAAGATTAAACTTCTAATAGCAATTTTGCTCAGCAAGTTTTCCTTGATTTTACTGTCTGCAGCCCAAATCCTTGTCCTTGCCAAATGCCTATCACCAAAAGATGAAATATATGGTAAGTAAAAGGCACAGAGTTCTTCTTAATTAGAATGAAGGGATCACCATTTTAATGAGTTAAAACTAAACCACCTTACATGATGAAATATAAGAGAACTTTACAAAATTTGTCTTCAGTGAAGCTGCATTTCTGCCAATGATAATTAAAAATCCTCCTTACTAAGTGAATTTAAGATGAACCAAAAAGAAAGGAGAAAAAGAATCTGTTATTGATTCCCATTCTCCTCCCCCTCCCATCACTGAGTCATAGAGAACTCTGCCTTTCTTTCTTTTTCAGATCCAAGCTTATTTAATGAATTCCAATCAGTAGGCAGAGGTAGGTCTCCAGAGACAAGGATAGCAGGCAATGACTCTGGCAGGATATGTTGTCAAGACACTTGGAGAGAATAGGAAAAACCTTCAGGGAAGTTATTATCCCCCAGCCCCCCACAGAAAATGACACTGAAAATTTTTTAATCTTATTTCAATGCTTCACTATATTCAGTGATTCCTTCAATATGGACACTCTCCCAATGGGGCAGATCTCAGAGAATCAGAGATCTAGAGTTCAAAGTGACTGGAGAGCCCATCTCATCCAAAATCCCCTTTTTACAGTTAGGAGGACTAAGGCATAGTAAGGTAAATGATTTGTTCATAAGTAGTGAACAACAGAGGTAAGATTGCAACCTAGAATTCTAGAGCTAGTGTCCTTTCCATGAAAAAAAATGTTATCTCACCTTGAAATACTTGTTCTAGCCTCCTGTAAAAGCTCCTCTTCCCCAGGGGTTCCATTCAGTAGCAAAGAGAGCGCTGCATTTCACTACTGGGACCTTCCTCTATGTCTTCTGATAGAATTAAAAAAAAACTATGGTCTATGCATCCCTTCTTCTTATTACATCATTTGCCTGCTTCATTTTCTGCTACTTCTATTAACTCTTCATTTGTGATAAATGGCAACCTACTAATGCCTATATCCATTTAATCATGTATTTATTCTATGACTAAATGGTGGAAAATACATGGGTTTCATTGAGAGGTACATTACTTTTGACAGGAATATAGTGATAGCTTCTACTTTCACGTCACAAGAGCTAAAATTTATAAAGCACTTTAAACTTTGCAAAAACACCTTACATGTTTATTTCATTTGATACTCACAATGACCCAGGGAGATGAGTGCTATTACTGCTCTAATTTAACAGATGCCTCATATATATACTACCTCACTAAATCCTTATGAGTTATGTAGGAGGTACTTAGGAGGTACTAGGTGTATTGTTATCCCCATTTTACAGATGGCAAAACTGAGGCTCAAAGAGAGTAAGTGACTTGCTAAACCAAATGATATATGAGTCACAATTGAAACAGAAATCTCTTTGTTTTGAATTCAAAGCTTTATTTTAAATTGATATCTTTCTTTTTTATATACCAGTCATTTCTTAGTATACCTCCCTATCCTGAATCCTTTATCACAAAGAAAAAATATTTAAACAAATTTAAATGACAAAGCAATAATTTCTGATAACACACAAAATCTGTGCCTAGAATCCCCTACCTCTCCACCAAAAGGAGAGATGTATTTCATTATATTTTTAAGACCAAATCCTGTGCTCTTTCCCTTATACTCTGTTCCCTCTAGAAACTTACAAAATAAAAATAAATGAACCTCAGTCAATCTTACACATTAGGGGAACCCCTTATGGGATTAAATTTTAATGGAATTTGATTTATTTCATATAGCATTTTTAATTCAAAAGCATTTGAAAAAGAAATAATGCAGAAATTAAAGTCATAAGGAATAAAGCCTTTCTCCCATAATTCTCTTCACATTCACACATTTTAGTTCTAAGATTGCCTAAGAATACATAACAAAACCCAAGGGATTCTAAAAGAAACTCCTACACAAAGGTCTGACCCAATGAAGGTGCTAACTGCTTCTTAGCAAATGATGTCCTTAGGCCTGAGCTGTACAGACTTGGAGAGTGTAGGTGGAGAATGGTCAGACAAATGCAAAAGTCAGCTATGAGCAATCTTTCCTGAGGAAGGAAAATAATCAGAGGCAGTTGAGTTCAGGGCTGTTTACTTGGTGGCCAAACTCAGGGGAAACTGGACTGAACCTGAATTAAAGAATGCCAGGGATCTTCAAGGCCATTTACTCCAGTCTCTCCTTTTAATAAAAGAGAAGAGATCCAGAAAGGTGAAATAGCTTACCCATGGTAAGATTATATATGTGGAGGAGGGCCAAAACATGAATTTAGTCCTCTTGGCCCCAGTCTAGTGTTCTTAGAAAGAGAAAAAGTGCTATTGTTGTTCAGTCATGTCCAATTCTTCCTGAACCCATTTGGGATTTTCTTGGCAAAGATACTGGAGTAGTTGGCCATTTCCTTCTCTAGCTTATTTTATAGATGAGGAAACTGAGGAAAACAGGGTTAAATTATTTGCCCAGAGTCACATAGCTATTAAGTTTCTGAGGCCAGATTTCAACTGAGGAAGATAAGTCGTCCTGTCTCCAGGTTCCACACTCTCCACTGTACCACCTAACTGTCTAGAATATAGAAGAAAATATACAGAATTTGGTAGCAAGCCATTGTATTTGAGGTCCCACTTGTGTGACAAATTATGTGCTTATTGGCAAATGATCTTTTGTTTCTAAGTCTCAATTTCATTATTTGTAAAATGGGGAAAATTAATACCTATTGTGTGTACCTAATAAGGTTCTTTCATTGTGAAAATCAAATAAGATTATATATAGGAATCATTATCCAAACCCTACCTAAAGCACCATATGAATATGATTTCTCTTCTTACAGTACCTCCTTGCTTTAGTCCATTCTCACTGAGATGCTAGAGTTATTTTCCTAAAGAAAATTCTGATCATACTGATGAGGAGTAAATGATGAGGAGTAAACTGAGGTCTAAACAGAGATGGGTCAGTTGCTTTCTCTCTCTCCTTCCTTCCCCAAAGTAATCAATGGTGGGTTCGGCAGCAAAGGAATTTGCTTCTTAATGCTGTATGGAAACATAGTCTTTATTGATTAGAATGGAAACACCTGTGAGCCAGTGGGCAACATGGCTGCATGGTACAAGGCCAATTTTGCAAAGAGTAGATTTTTGAGTTCTCTCTTTTATACAAGAGCATAATCATTCAGATGCAGTGATATAAGGAGGTTCCTGAGAGTGATGTAAATAAGATAAGGATTCTCTTGTTATCTTTTGGGGACAGACAGAAGTCTCTTCCCAAAAAGGAATCCTGATGCCATTTGGTCTATCTGAGCAGATTAGAATGGGGCTGTAAAACCCTGGACAGCTCAGATAGCCCAAACTAGTTTGACCAGATCTTGTATCAAAGGTCCAAGTCCCAAAAGAAGTTGGAGATCAAACAAGGAATACCAAAGGGCTACCGCCCTCAACAATACTACCCCATCTCCTTTTTAATAAACTCTAATAAAACGTCCCTATAACATTGGGGACCAAACATAAAGTTCTCTGCTTAACACTTAGAACTCTTCATAATTCAACCTCTCCTACCTTTTTAATCTTATACTCAACCCCCTCACTTTTATTATGACCTAACAACATTGGTATATTTCCTCTTCCTCATACACAACACTCAATGTCTGAATTTTTACTAGCTGTCTCCCATGCCCTGGATGATGTCTTTTTTACTTCCACTTCTTAGGTTTTCTGACTTCCTTTAGGACTCAGCTAAAATCCCATTTTCCTCACAATGCCTACCTGGTCATCTCACTACTAGTATTTTCCAATTTGATATCATTTCCTCTTATTTTTATATAAATTGAATTATGTACATCGTTATTTACAAAGTGTGTCTTCCATTAGAACATGAGTTCCTTGAGGATCAGACCATTGTTTATGCCTTTCTTTATCTTTCTACTTCTTAGCATAGTGTCTGGAATACAGAAAACACTTAATAAATGCTTGTTGAATGCCAATTATAATGATACCATAATTATAACATTAATTGCATATCCATATAATTCTCAAAAGGAAGCAATTAATAATTAAATTATAGAAAACCTAAAAGCACATAAATTATTATGTATTATGCATCATTACATAATAATTAACATTGAGGTAATGCTTTATGTTCCAGGTGGTTTTAAAATTCTACATAGTTTCCTTTTATAGGATGAGAACTGACTAAAATTTATAATAGTTCAAGCCATTTTCCAATTGATAAATGGTCAAAGGATATGAACAGACAATTTTCAGATGAAGAAATTAAAACTATATGTAGTCACATGAAAAGGTGCTCCAAATCACTATTAATCAGAGAAATGCAAGTGAAGACAACTCTGAGATACCACTACTACACATCTCTCAGATTGGCTAAGATGACAGGAAAAGATAATGACGAATGTTGGAGGGGATGTGGGACACTGATGCATTGTTGGTGGAATTGTGAACAGATCCAACCATTCTGGAGAGCAATTTGGGACTATGCTCAAAAAGTTATCAAATTGTGCATACCCTTTGTTTTAGCAGTGTTTCTATTGGGCTTATATCCTAAAGAATTCTTAAAGGAGGGAAAGGGACTCAAAATGTTTGTGGCAGCCCTTTTTGTAGTAGCAGGAAACTTAATGGATGCCTATCAATTGGTGAAGCTGAATAAGTTATAGTATATGAATGTTATGGAATATTATTGCTCTATAAGAAATGATCAGCAAGATGATTTCAGAAAGGCTTGGAGAGACTTACATGAACTGATGCTAAATGAAATGAGCAGAATCAAGAGATCATCATACATGGAAACAAAAAAACTATATGTGGATCAATTCTGACGGACATGGATCTCTCCAACAATGAGATGATTCAAAGCAGTTACACTTGTTCAGTGATGAAGAGAGCCCAGAGAGAACCATGGGAACAGACCGTGGAACACAACATAGCATTCTCATTCTCTCTGTTATTTGCTTGCATTGTGGTTTCTTTTTCAGTTTTTCTTTTCCTTCCTTCTTGATCTGATTTTTCTTGTGCAGCAAAATAACTGTATAAATATGTGAACATATATTGGATTTAACATGTATTTCGACATAGGTAACATGTATTGGACTACCTGCCAGCTAGAGGAGGGATGGAGAGAAAAAGGGGAAAATTTGGAACACAAGGTTATACAAGGGTCAATATTGGAAAAATTACCTATGCTTTGTAAATAAATAAATAAATAAAATTTAAAAATAAAAATAAATAAACTGCTATAGAATTAAAACCTTATTTCCTGGGTAAAATGTCACATGACTGTAATCCCAAATTTCTGGAGGCTAAGGTTGATTGATTTCTGAGTACAGGAGTTTGAAGCTGCAAAGGATTAATCCAATTGAGTGTCCACTCTGAATTCATCACTAATATGGTGAACCCCTGATCAGGAGATGTGGGATGGGGTGGGACATTTAGGTTGTCTAAAGATAGACAAATGGGATCAGATCAGAAGTGAAGCAGATTAGAACTCCCATGACAATCAGAAGTAGTATTGGTCAGTAGGTGGCTGCTCTGTTTCTAGAGTGAGATAAGAAAACACATTTTTTTAATTTATAATTTTTTGAAGACAAAAAATTTTAAATATGCTATATGAAGCATGGATTATGATGATGATGATGAGAGTGTGATGCCATACCTGTTTCTGTAGTTGGAAATAAATACCTGAAGGGGACCTTTAATAAGATCACATTCAAACTAAGGTCATTCCCACTTGTCTCACAAACACTGGACAATGTGTAGTTGACTCTCCAAAGATGCACAGAAAAGGAAAGGGACCCACAGATTCATCAAGGAGTGCAACATCTATTCTTCTAAAATAATATTAAGAAGGTCCTGTGGTCTCATGGCCTGACAATGAGTTAGTCTCAAGAGCTCTGAGCTCCAAATCCAGTTTTGGCTTTGTGTTTCTGTAAACTATCCTGAGGCAAGCTGTTCAGTATCTTGAGTTTCTTTTTATTATTATGTTGTTAAAATATAAAAGGTGATAGAATATTGTAGTACAGAACTCACTAATTAATGGTTATAAAAGTGTGTGTGTGTGTGTGTGTGTGTGTGTGTGTGTGTGTGTGAATAGCCAAGCCACTGTAATGTGAAGAGCATTGTGGTTACACACAGAAGGTAGAGAACAAATTCTCTTTCCCTCACTCAACTCTGTGACTAGAAGGATAGCACCTAAAATCTCTGTGTATAACATGTAAACTCTCTGACAGGTGAACCATTTGTTTAAAAGGGACAATGATACCTTCTTTATAGGATTGTTTAAGAGAGAAAATCATTTTGTAAAACTTAAAGGATGGAAAGTTTAATTCTTTCCTGTTATAAGGATTTTTTCTTCTTCCCTCCCCCAATGTGGGTAGGAAGGAAAAATTTGATATTTTTCAGTCTTCAGGATCCCATTTGGGTTTTTCTTGGAAAAGTTTGCCATTTACTTCTCCACATCATTTAACTCTGAATAGGGTTAAGTAACCTGCCCAGAATCACATAACTAGTAAATATTTGAGGTCAGATTTTAACTCAAGACTTCCTGATTCTATGCTCTGTGCTCTATCTGCTATGTCACCTAACATCCCAGAAGAGAAAGTAAATGTTTATTAATTCAAAAAATAAAATAAAATGTGAAAGGACTATGGCAATATGAATTGCTACTACTCTCTGGACCTCAGTTTCCCCATCAATAGAATGAAAAATTTAAATAAAATTAATTTGTAAGGTCCATACAGCTCTAAATCTATGAATCTGTGGGGGTTTTTCTCTTTCATATATGCAGGATTTTTGTAAGGAAGGACTTTGTCAATTTAAAAGGTAGAAAGTCAGTGTCTTCCTTCTTATGGTGCTCTTTTTACCCTCTCAGTGAACAAAGGAGAGATATAGGAAGGAGACAAAGATAAGCAATGGGGAAAATTTATCAGATAAAATATTAAAAAGCTATTGGAAGGTGAGCTATTACATGGACCTATTTCATGGCGTTATAATGAGGAAAACACATTGTAAACTATAACATGCCATTTAAGTCTGAGTGAATATTAAACGCAGACTTACATGAAATTATATTGTTCAGTTTTTAAAAATAACAAATTTAATATTATTTCAAGCAAATCTTTTATGCTCACAAGGCACTATATAATGCCTAAAGAGATGAACTTGGTGTCAGAAAAATGTGAGTTCCAATATCTTCTCTGACCCTCAATACCTGTGAGACTGCAGGCAAGTTTACGGTCCTTTCTGCTTCCTTTAAGCTATATTTATGAAGATATGTTGAGATTGGGTTTTGCATTAGTGGAAAAAAATTCCCATATGGACATATAAAGGAAACTTCAGCTCTTTGGGGACATTTACATAATGAATCATTCCAAATAATGACATTTTCTCTACACTTGAGACTTTATCCATTCCAAGCACCCAAATATTCTGTACGTGGGAGGTAAATCTTTCTTATAAGTATTACATATTTCCTTGTCTTCTTGAGCAGAGTATACTGTGCATATTTTTCCTTTTCTTGATGACTCAGGGTCAGCACTATGAATATAAATTATTGCATAGTGAATATGCAGGGATATTCTAGGCTTTTGGCATATATAAAAATTCTTTCTCTTAGATAAAATAGCCCCAGTTTCTCATTGAATTCAATTATACAAACACTTATTAAGAATCTATTGTGTGTACTATAGCATACTAGGCATTAGGGATGAAAAGAAAAATTAAATACAATCCTTTCTTTCAATGAATATACAATATATTGGAACTATAGTATCTAGATCAATAAATAAACTCCATTAAATTTGAGGAGGAACAGGTAACTAACAAGTATGTAGGGGGAAAGGAGCAGGATTAAACAAGGCTTACTTACTATAGGAAGATGACAGCAACGCTGAATCTTGAATCTTGAAGGATTCTAAGAAGTTAGGAGGGAGTACATCCATGGAGTATAATTTAACAAGTTTGATACTATAAAGATAGGTTTTAAATGTCAACTGGAGGAATTTACATTTGATTCTAACAAGAACATGGTGTTGCTGGAGTTTACTGAGTAGGGATGTAATAATGTGGATAAACTTGAACTTCACAAAAATCACTTTGGTTGAGTGTGCGATGGATGCATTAGAGTAAGGATGACCTCAGTTGGGCAGCTATTGTAACAGTCAAGGCAAGAGGTGATAAGAATCTGAGCTAAGATTGTGGCTATATGAATAGAGAGAAGGGGAGATATGAGAGAAATATTGTACATATACAACTGATTGGCAACTGATTGAATATGTAGAATGAATGGGAATGAGGAGTCATGGGAGATGTCTGAGATTAGAAACCTAGGTAATTAGTATGATGGACCTTTTGCATAATATAAAAAAATCTAAAGAAAGAACAGTTTGGGAGGAAGGACAATGAGTTTTCTTTTGGATGTGTTGAATTTGAAATATCCGTGAAAATCCTATCTAAACTGTCTATAGGTAATTCATCATAAGAATTTAGAATTCAGGAGAGAAACTAGAATTGGATATATAAATCTCTTAGTTATCTGCTCAGAGATATTAATTGATTCCACAGAAAATGATGAGATTGCCAAATAATGAAATGCAAAGAGAAGAGGATCCAGGACAGAGTCTTGTCAACATATCAATTGTTAGTGGCCATGAAATGGATGATCATTCAGAGAAGCAGATTTTTCAGATAGGTAGTGATGAACAGAGAAAATCTGTGTCATGAAACTCTAGAGAGATTCAGAAATCATCAGGAGCAAAAGCTGGTCAATAATGTCAAAAGTTGCAAGGTCCAAGAAAGATAAAAGGTTGAAAAAATCAATTAGATTGTACAATTAAGAGATCATTGATAACTGTATAGAGGATAGTTTTCATTGAATGGAATGATTGTCAGTCTATAATGTAATATGTAATTTGGAAACTTTGGATATGTAATATGAAAATATATTTGGTGCAATAGAGAAAAACAATAGATGAAAAGTAAGAAGCTCTGAGTTCTAATCTCACTTTTGCTGCTTAGGCAAATGATTTCCATGTTCAGGGCCTGTTTCTACATTTGGAAAATGAAAGGTTTAGGACTAATAATCTATAACTCTACGGTTTCAGAAACTTTTTGAAGTTAATTTCCATGTTAATCATTTGATTTAATTCAACAAATATGTATTAAATGTTTAAAATGAGTAATAGTATAACACTAGGGTTATAAAAATAAAACATAATACAGTTTCTGTTAAGGAGCTAATAGGCAGTTAAGAAATACTTATGAAATTCTTACTATGTATCAGACACAGTTGGGATGCTGTGGTCAGACTTATAGTACTAGAACAATCATTTTGGCAATGATGTAAAAGATGGGTTAGAAAAGAGATATATGGTGGCCGGGAGATGAGTTAAGGTGCTATTACAGTAATCTAGGAAAAAAGGGATGAAGTCCCAAATTAGCCAGGGTTAAGTGGAGATGAGATAGTATATATGAGAGATGTATTACAGAGACCAACTAAAAGAATATGGCAAGTGATTAGATCTGGAGATAAATACAACTCAAAAAAATTCAAATAGGCCAAATTGTAGGATAGTATAAATTGAGGTAAATAAAGACAATTGGATTTAAAGCACATTTAGACAGAAAGATTATGAGTTCAACATGAAATATACAATTTGTGGTTCTAGTCATTTGAGAAGAGATCTCCAGTAGAAAGATGGAAATTTGAAATTATATTTTCTTTTTCTCTTTCTTATTGTTTTTTCTTATTTTATATTTACTTTTAAATTTAAAAAAGTAAAGACATTCAAAAAAGATTTAGAATAAAAGCTGGGATAGATAAGATTTAGGCATCTTCTCAATTAAGTTTTCTTCAATCAAATGTACAGGAATGCATGCATATATTTACTAAGAGGGAAAATAATTAAAGAAATGGGATTTTAGGATTAAGACTTGGTAGAACCAAACCATGATCGGGGTAATCAGACTGATGGAGCAGTAAAAGAAACTGAAAAAAAAATCCATCTGTGAATTTAATTTAAGTGGTATTAAACATAATTTTCAGACAACTATTATATAAAATAAAGTAACCAAAGAAATGCAATTGCTACTCAAGTGCCCACATCTGAATACATGGAACTGTTAGATTTTGTTTTTACCTTTTATTTTTTATCTTATATCATTTCAACTAGTAAATGTCACTTAGTCACAGATAGAAAGCTGTGCTCAAAGTTGGGAAGATTTGGGTTCAAGGGTTGCCAATGACACCTACTGGGCATCTTACTGGAGAAATCACTTAACCTCTCAATACACATTCTCAGTTTTCTGAAATGACAAACTACAAAGATCATGTTGATTTGCATTAGTAGGTACTTTAACTGGAGTTTCCTATACTGATGAAATCAATCACATAATAAAGAAATCAAGGAGTAACCTCAGATAAATTCATGTTCATTTAGATACTCACTAGAATGTTACCTGGTTTCCCTATTATATTTTTTTATTTAAAATTAAGCTGAACATAATTTTTGTTGTCATTTTTCAGTTACATCTCACTCTCTAGGCCCCATTTGAGGTTATTTTGGCAAAGATACTGGAGTGATTTGTCCTTTCATTCTCCAGCTCATTTTAAAGATAAAAGACTGAGGCAGTAAGAGTTAAGTGAGTTGGTCAAGGTCACATAGGTAATACATTTCTGAAGCCAATTTTGATCTCATGGAAGATTCCAAGCCCATTAAGCTCCCATTGTACCATTGTACCACCTAGCTTCCCCTTCTATCTATAATATGATTTTAGGTATTATTATTTAGACAACACAGAATCTCAGAGCCATCTTATGCAAAGCTTAGCAGAAAAAAAATTCCCTTGTACAATATGACACAAAAGTAATCACCCTTCTCTTAAAGACCTAAAATGAAGGGAAACTGCTACCTTCCATATCATCCCAAATTGGATTTGAGCAGCTCTACTCCTTAGGAAGATTTTCCCTCAAGTGATCTTCAATTTTCTGCAGTTTAGACCCAAAATTCTTAGACTTAAACTTTGGGTTAAAGTTCAGTGGAAAGAACATGTAGTCTAGATCAGGGCTCAATCCCAACTGATTCAGGAAAAAAAAAAAAGAAAGAAAGAAAAAAAAAAAAAGAAAAAAGGAAAAAAAAGAAATTTTCTTTTTGTGGGATTTAAACTGGGAGAGTTTGAATTACCTGACCTCTGAACAGTTAATACTTCTTATACCTGATAATTCTTGAAATATTTGAAAATAACTATTATTGATAGATTAGTGATAGATGTGTTTCAGTATCTACTCTTCTCCAGGCCAAATATTCCCAGTTTCTTCCCACCCTCCTCATCTGATATTGTTTCCACATGTGGACACACTTCCTAAATACAAAGAGAGATTCAGGTTCTCTTGTCACTCTTTCCTATTGGTTCCCCTAGGTGGCTCCTCCTCCACTAGCTGGCAGAGAGGCAGACTGAGTTGCTCTCTATCTCACCTATATCCAGTTCTTAATCAGCATCATGTGAGGAGAAAGCAATAAAATCAATGAATATGATTTCATGAATCATCAGACAAATGTGCTGAGAGAAGAATGAAGTCAGAACACTTGGCCCCAGAGCTAGCAAAACTGGAATGTCAGCAAGAGACAATGATAAGGGACCCAGAATCTTAAAATATAGCGTTGAATTCAAGTTAGATTAATAGCAAAGTAGTGACAACCCTGATTCCTGACACACTTAAAACTGATATAATACTTCTACTGACATGTATCATGCCTGAATACACACAGACATACTTTGTTCTCCTTCCTAATTATTTCTTAAAGAAAGAATTTCTTTCTTTGTCTCTCTTCTCCTTTGGTTACACTTGGGCTACTGAGAGTATGTGATGCTGATGATTGGATAACTTCTTTAAGTGAATGTAGTTACAGCAGATAGACTCAAACTTCTAAAGTCACCTTCATACTCCCCCAGAACATAGTTGGGGGAGAAGTGGTAGAAGTTCATAAATCTCCCAGTAATTTGCACTGGTTACTGGACCAAGAGGTTTAGTTGGGTTCTACTCAATCAATGAGTTGACATGCATTAATTAAGAACTCATTGTGGGTCAAGCAAATTCACTAGACACTGATTTAATATATAGCTAAAAATCAAACAGTTTTCCTCACAAGAAGCTCAGGGTCTAGTGGGAGGAATAAAATAGGACAATAAAAATTGGAGCTAGACCCACAGAGTCTATCTAATCTAACTTCTTCAATCTATAGTTGAAAGTAACTTAGCTATAGTAATATTTGAAATCATATTACATTTCATTTCAAGGTAAATACAACTTAAATCATAGGGAAACCAAATCTCCAAAATATGAGTTTATGGCCAATTGTTTAGCCATATTCAGTTATGTCCAATTCTTTGTGACCTATTTTGGGAGTTTTCTTGGCAAAGATACTAAAATAATTTGCTATTTCTATTCTTCATTTTACACATGAGTAAACTGAGACAAACAGTTGAACTAGCTTTAAAAATCTAAGATGTGCCAACATCTATACCATATGAATACAAGTATATATATGAATAAATGTACAAAAATTAAATAGGCCCTAAACTTATATTGCACTGTGGAGAAATATTCCACACACATATAAGCAAATACTAAATAATTTTATAATTAATTTTTATGAATTTGAAGGAATAGTAAAAAATTTAAACCAGAAAATATCAAGTATAAAGTGAAATTCTACCTGATCCTTGAAGGAAGTTAGGGATTCCTAGAGGCAAAGAAGAGAGATATAATTACAATGAGCACTGGATTTGCAGTTATTTTAAAGGAGTATAAATACTGAACCAATGACTTAGCTGTTTTCTAGAGAAAAAAATTTCCTCTTTTTGAGACTCAGTTTCTTTATATATAAAATATGCAAAATACCCCACTTTCATGATCCACATCTCAAACATAGTATGAAGAAGGTTTTTATTGTTGTTGTTGTAAATCTTAAAGAGCTCTATAAATGTGAGTCATTGAATAATACACAAGAAACAAAGAAATCAAGGATTTGCATTCTTAAAGAGATGCAAATAATACATGTGAAAATATAGACTGAAATCTAACAGACATTAACCTCTGAAGATCGAAATGAACCATCTGGTGACATAATATTATAGAGAAAATAAGTTATTATGAGGGTAAGAACTGGGTTAAATGATTTTATGTTTTGTGTCGTTCATGTATGTAAGACTATTTTGGTTTATGTCATTTAAGAATTGCTCCTGATGCAATTAGCATTTTTTCTGGTATTATTTGAATTTTATGAAATGAATGATATGTAAAATATATGTAAATTGAATAAATATGCAAACCAAAGCAGAAGGTACTGAGACAATGGCAAGTCAAGCTGGTATTACTCCAATCAGCGACTTAAGAAAAATAGAAAGACTGAAATATGGAAAGCCACTAAGGAAATTGATAAAACAAATAAGGAAGAACAAATGACATCAGTAAGTTTATTTTATTAATTTTGGGAGGGATGGAGAGAGTAGCCTTCTGATTTCATTGTTATAGAAAGATCCTTGATGAGGAAATTCCTTCTACCAAAGCATACTGATTCCATTTAGCAATCAAATTTCTTAAGCTACTGAGACTTGCCCAGAGTCACAGAGCCTTCATGTATCAGAGGCAACAATTGAACCCAATGTGTGATGACTCTCAATCCATTATACCTTGCTGCTTTTTTCTTAATGATACTCATTGTTAATTCCTAAAAAAAATCATAGAAATGCCCTCAGGAAACCCATACTCAGTTCAGAGAATTATATCTCCCTTTCTTCATTTCACTCTTTCTCCCCTAGGCTAACAGAGGGAAATGTTGGAAATGGAATTAATACTTTCTAAAGGGAAAGTTCTGAACACTATCTTTGTGCACCCAAAGTCTAACACAGTACTTCAACATAAAAGGCACTTAAGCATATTGTTGTTGTCTTTCCTTCTCTGAAAAGAGCCAAAATGACATTACTATATTAGAGTCAAGTTAGATTGTGCTGATCAGATCAAGCTTGGAATGGTTTACCACAGGTACAAATAGTACTTAAGCACATAGGATCATTAAGGATCCAGTTTATGAGATGGAAGGGACCTTCCAGGTCATCTAATTCTATCCTTTCATTTAAAGATGAAGAACTCAAAAATGAGAGAAGTCAAGGTATCTCTATAAGGTCATGCAGATAGAAAACAAGAGTCAGAGCTAGGATTTAATCCCCTATCCTATTACTCCAAACCCATTTATTACCCGTATTATTGCTTGAATGTATTATGAAAAGAACTTACATTTTCTAATGTCTTGGGCACTGTACAAAATAATTTAGAAAACCAGAGTTCCTGCCCTCTAGGAACTAGAAATCTAATTTGAACAATATGATGGGGCTATAAACAGAAGGAGACTCATAGATTTTAGATAAGTCACATAAGAGTTTAGATAAGTCACAGTCTCCCTGCATCTCCTCATTATTGTAAAATGCTTGGAGAGGTGATTAATGAGGTGCTCTCTAGTTCTGTCTATAATTTTTATAATCCATCCCCATTATTATATTCATATTGTGCTATACCTTGATGACTCCCACCATTTGTATAAAATCCAATTGCTTTCTCATATACCAAGATCTGCATGCTGAATTATGTATATGGTAATTTACAACTGTACATAATTTATATAATAACTTACACTTTCACTTTCCATTCGATTTTGACCCTCTTCAGAAAAAGAAGCACATTTTTGCATTTCTTTGTATCCCCAAAGCAGGGAATGTGCTTTGCCTGGAATCTAAGAGCTTAATAAATGTTTACTGAATGACAGGTTAACTAAGACAGTGTAAAAGATACAAATTCACATGTGCACATTCTGAAAGACACTGTGAATCATCACACAACCACCTGGCTATGAGAGTCTGAATAAGTTACTTAAACCTTTGTTTGCCTCAATTTACCTAAGTATAAACTGAAGACTACACTACCATCTACCTTTTAGGATTGTTGAGAGGAACTGAGACAATATTTGTAAAATGTTTACACAGTACCTGAGACAAAATATGTGCTTAATAAATATTTGTTTTCTTCCTTCCTTCCTTGTTTCCTGCCTTCCCTTCTTTCTTTGTTTCTTTCCTTCATCCAGCATATTAGATGTATCCCCATTATGTATTCATAGTGATAGAAATACATATAGAATGATGGTGATGCTATCAAGAGACAAAGAAATTATGAAGCAGAATTGCTAATTAAATTGGTTTATTTACAATTTACAAATTAATGTATGATTATTAATTTATAATATAATTTATTTATAGTTAAACCATGAAGCAGAGAAGTAGTTTTGCACAGTAGGTAGAGATCTGGTTTCAGAAGTAGAACCTGAATTTAATTCAAATTGTGCTTCTGGTACATATAGACTATGTGACTTTGGGTAAGTCAAATGACCTCTAAGCATTCTAGAAAACTCTTGATGATTATAAGTTACAAAAAAGTTGTTGGCAGTGTGTAATACTGGGGGCACTAAATAAAGAATTAGTAATCAAATAACCTAGATTGGTGAAACATTTTATATTTATGAAACTACAAAACTAGTTTCTATGAATAGCCATGTGTGGTGGGGGAAATAAAATGATTTCTGTTTTATATATGTTGAGTTTGAGTTATCTGTCCAGATATGTCTAACAAGCAGATGTTGACACTTGTCTGGTGCTCAGGAGGAAGAGGAGGGATGGAGAAATAGATTTATTATCTATCTGCATAGAGATGATTATTAATGAGATCAAAGAGACTGTGGGTGTAGATAGTTCAGGACAAAGCCTTAAGGGAAACCTATTGTTGGGAGGCAGGTCATGAATAAAGAATTAGCCAAAAAGTCTGATGTGTCCAGATAGATTAGAGGAAAAAACCAAGAGAGTATAGTGTTATGAAAACTCAAAGAAGATATTATATTCAGCAGGAGAAAATGGCCAGCAGGGTTGAATGCTATATATATATAGGGAGAAAAAGAAGAAGACCTGCACTGAATCTATATTGATCTTTCAGAAATTACTGATCCCAATATCCAGAAAAATAGGATAGCAGGCAGATAAAAGGGTTACCATTTGGTGATGCATTTCCTTCCTCATCTCTGCTTCTTGGAATCCTCCTCTTCCTTTATATTCAACTCAAGTATCTTCTACATGAAATGTTTCACTGTTCACAGGGCCTGATTCATCTTCCAGTTACCAAAATATTTTTCTGTGTTAATTTGCACATTATTTATTGGCATGTGTGCTACTTCTTTATTCTTTAATCCCTTCTCTTAATTAAATATAGGTTCCTTGTAAGTCAGTAATGGTTGGCCATTGTCCTCTTAGGTCCTCAGAGTGACAGATGTCTAGAAGATTATGCCCGCTTTGTGTTAGGTACTATCAGCATTTTTTTTTCCTGGAGTTGCCTAGAGTTCTTAGAGATCAATATATGGTTGATTTGAATGAATTGATGGGTTTCTGAGGCTGTGTGATAAATAAATATTTGAAATACACAAATATTAGAATTTGAATTATGAGTATAATCAAGGGAATTTGAAGTAGGATGAACTAGAAAACATGTAGACTAAAAAGGACAAATATTGAAAACATTAAAAATTACTTTTAGTTGGCAGTTATTAAAAAACTGATGTGTCCCTAATGGGTAAATGATCATTTTTTTTATTTGGGACAAATCGTTTTAATTTAATTTAATTTTATAAATGTTGCTCAAAAGAAGAATTGTGTTAGTAACAATTATATTATTATTTCAAATATTTAATAATTAGTCAGTTAGTTATTTATAAAGTACCTACTATGTTCCAGGTACTGTGAAAAACCTGGGGAAACAAAGAAAGATAAAGGATGGTTTCTGTCCTTGAGAAGTTCACAATCTAATGGTAACAACTGCAAAGAATTATGTACAGGAAATAATATAAGAAATAATCAACATTAGGAAGTCAATAAAAATAAAGACTAGCAAAGTATTCTTTTAGAAAGTAGGGTTTATTTATGATCTGAAGGAAACCAGAGATGGTAATTGGCAGAACTGAGGGAGGAAAGAGTATTTTAGGCATGAGAAATACTTAAAGAACATACTGAACCAAGAGATAGAATGTTTTGTCCATGCAGCAAGAGGAAAGCCAAAGTTACTGAATCAGAGACCATGAGGAGAAAAATACAAATTAAAAAAAAAAACTTTAAGATTTCACCCAATTCTCAGAAAATGGGTAAAACTGCTAAGAGATGGTGATAGACAATGCTGGAAAGGAGGTAGAAATATAGTGACATTAATGCCCTGATGATAGAAATGTGAATTGATCAAAAGTAATTTGGAATCATGCTAATTGACTGACTAAAATGTCCATATTTAGAAATCTCATTGCTAAATATATGACCTACAGAAGAAGACAGAAAGATCCAATATAAACTAAAATATCCATAACAACACATTTTATAGTAGTAAAGAATTAGAAATCTAGCAGATATGCATTGATTGATAAATGTCTAACCAAATTTTGGTTGTACATGAACTAATGGAATATTACTTCACTATAAAAATTATAGATATGAAGTATTCTAAGACATATAGGAATGCTCACATGAATTTATGTAAAGTCAAGTAAACAGAAACAGGACAATTATACGATGATATAGCATTATAAATGGAAAGAAAAATAATTTTAAAAGACTCAGTGTTGTACGATTATAAAGGACAAGCTGGACCCAGATGAAAAAGATACAAGAAGGAGCTTTCTATCCTTCAGTACAAATATAAGAAACCATGTGTGTGGAAATCTAAATAAACTGTTGGTCTTGTTATGGAGATTCATCTTGATGTGATTTTTTTCCTCCTTTTTTTATTTTTTAGCCTAAGAAGTGGCTTTCTAAGTAGGTAAAAGATAATAGTACATATTAGGAAATAAAGTTCATATAAAATAAAAGATACCCATAAAATTTTTTGTATATCCTGTGAAATTCATTATAAGTATTTTTTCCTCTAAAATAAAGGTTTGAGTTAGAGGAGATATCATAAAATTAAAAATTCCTATTCTTTCCTAGAAAGTTAACTGACATTTTTTTCTGTAGGAAAAAGTCAATTTTTGTCTTAAAGAGGAATCACTAATTAAATAATTTATCCATCACCTACCCACTTATTTCCAATTTATTACTAGACTATTCTCCAATACATAAACATTCTATTTTAACACATATGGTTTGTGGTGAGGAATTGCTTTATCAGGAATCAAGAATTTAGCTTGTCTATCTACCTTAATTTTTTCATAAACAATAATGTGTCAAGGATTAATGCTTTGATAGATGTGAGAATCCTTGATACAGATGACAATCAAGATACAACATAGTTGATAAGTCCTATGGAGTCACTTGATGCAAATCAATGCAAATTAATGAGCTTTTCCCAGCTCACAAATCTAGTAAATATCAGAGGCATGATTTGGACCCAGTTCCTCTGAACTCTCATTCTAATACTATGCCTTAAACTGGACCATTGAAATTTAAAAATTTGAGACAACTCTGAGATACCACTATACACCTGTTAGATTGGCTAAGATGACAGGAACAAATAATGATGAATGTTGGAGGGGATGTGGGAAAACTGGGACACTGATACATTGTTGGTGGAGTTGTGAAAGAATCCAGCCATTCTGGAGAGCAATTTGGAACTATGCCCAAAAAGTTGTCAAACTGTGCATACCCTTTGACCCAGCATTGCTGTTATTGGGATTATATCCCAAAGAAATACTAAAGAGTGGAAAGGGACCTGTGTGTGCCAAAATGTTTGTGGCAGCTCTTTTTGTTGTAGCTAGAAACTGGAAGTTGAATGGATGTCCATCAATTGGAGAATGGTTGGGTAAATTGTGGTATATGAAGGTTATGGAATATTATTGCTCTGTAAGAAATGACCAGCAGGAGGAATACAGAGAGCCTTGGAGAGACTTAAATCAACTGTTGCTGAGTGAAATGAGCACAACCAGAAGATCACTATACACTTCAACAACAATACTGTATGAGGATGTATTCTGATGGAAGTGGAAATCTTCAACATAAAGAAGATCCAACTCACTTCCAGTCAAGGATGGACAGAAATAACTACATCCAGAGAAGGAACACTGGGAAGCGAATGTAAATTGTTAGCACTACTGTCTATCTACCCAGGTTACTTATACCTTCGGAAGCTAATAATTAATGTGCAACAAGAAAATGGTATTTACACACATATATTGTATCTAGGTTATATTGTAACACATGTAAAATGTATGGGATTACCTGCCATTGGGGGGAGGGAGTGGAGGGAGGGAGGGGATAATTTGGAAAAATGAATTAAAAAAAAAAGAAATTTAAAAATTTGAATTTTGACTATAGCCATCACATAGATATATGAGAGGACAAAACTATGATGTCAAAGGTTCTTCTTTTTTTTTTTTTAATCCCAGCTTTCTACTTTATCTATTTGGCAGTTCCTCCCCAGTAAACTAATCCTTTCAGTTGTTCTTTCTGTGGGGAGTGCTGAAAGAGATCTTATAAATCCATTTAGACTGGATTCAAACTATCATAGAATCTCAGATTTAAAGGATTTCTGAGATTATCTAGCATCACTTCTATCAATAATATCTATCTTCACCATAACTTCTTTGAAAAATTGTCATTCAGCCTTTGCTTTGTGACCTCTAATGACAGAAAGTGTCTTCTGAAGTAGCCCCGCACCAATTTTTTTTATTTTAACAGCTCTGGCTGGTAGAAAAGGGAAAATTTTATCTGTCTTCCTCTCCTTATAACTTTCTATTAGGGATTTTCCTGGTTTTCAAGGATTCTGTTTATTATTGTTCATAAGAACAGGTATAAATGGAAGAATTTAGAATTAAGCCCTTGCTAACATATAGTGATATTTTAATCTATGTTATTAAGTCCAATCACTACAAAGTGATTGGCATTAAAATCTTTCTGTCTATGGTGGGCTCAAGCGATCAAATACCTGGATAATAACCCAATCATACTTTAAAGGCAATTTTTTTTTTTAGTTTCATGAGATTGATAAATGCTTTATTTTATGATATTTATAGCAATGAAAATATATGTTCAAATACTCAAAAGACTTATCATTATTATTAAATTGGATTATAAATTTTGCAGATGATAAAAGCCTAGAATTTCTGGGCACATTTTTACAAGCTTTTTGGTAGTAGGGCCTTCTTTCTTCCCCTCCCCCTTAAGATCTCTAGATTTAGAGGAAAATTCTTTCCCAAGAAAGGAGAAAAATTAAGTTTCCATAGTAACAATGCTGGAACCTCCTTACTGGCCAAATTTAGCAGATTGTACATGCTGATTTACTGAACAGATTCCCGTTCATTTGAGGCCACACCTAAACTCAGTGTATCTTAGAAGTCCACTTGTTTGGTCATATTATGATGATTAGGGAATTCGTTTTAATTTTTCAGTAGTTTTCAGTCATTTCCAACTCTTCATCATTTCATTTTGGTTTTCTGGGCAAAGATACTAAAGTAACTTGCCATTTCCTTTTCCAACTCATTTTACAGATGAGGAAATTGAGGCATACAGAGTTAAGTGACTTGCTCAGGATCACACAGCTTACAAACATCTGGGGCCATATTTGAATTCAGAAAGATGAGTCTTCCTCACTTTAGACTTTCATTCTATTATGCCATCTAGCTACTCCATTAAACATAAAATAATCCATCAATATCTGATAATAAAGTATAATATCAGTGTATTATATATCAATAGGAATATAGAGTTAAAGACAAGACCTAAGAGAGCAGAACTTCTTTTGGTAATAAGAATTTTATTATCTATATAAACTACTTAGCACAATACTTGGAGCATTGCTTATTCCTTTTCTTTTTTCACTTTTGTTGGATAAGGCCAATCATTATAATGATTGTAATAAAAATATCCTCACTATCCCTTTAAGAGTTTCCCAATAGAATCACAGAATGTGTGTGTGTGTGTGTGAGAGAGAGACAGACAGACAGAGAGACAGAGACAGAGACAGACAAAGACACACAGAGAGAGAAGATGAGACGATTCTGGGAAGATATGGCAGAATTGGTCAGAAAATTCTAAGCTCTCTATAGTTTTCCCAAGTGCAAAACAAAACAGCACCTCAAGGAAATGTAAAGTGAGTAAAGAATAAGAAAGAGCTGGGGCAGAACAATGATCCTCTTTTGACCACCCAAGATCTGAAGAAAAATCCCAGAATAAAGATTTGGACCATGTCTTTGGGGCTATCTGGGTTGGGGGGGGGGAGACTGGATCCCAGCCATGAGAATTTTCATCTTTCTGGGGAGTAGAACATCTAAGTAGGTGAATATTGATGGAACCTCTGCTGATAAAGGACATCAGACCCAATTGCATTGCCAAGATACAGATTTGGATGAGAATGAACCAGCACACCCCTAGTGAATGCAAAAACCGTGGGGCAGGGGCACTGCTAGCTGTGGTCACTTATAGTTGAGTAGAGTTTTTGGTTTCCTTTCCAGGAGAGAGAAGAGAGCTGAAGGAGGAGGATCTGAAACCAGAGACACTATCCTCCATAACCCAGAACTAAGGGTAATTTTAATTACAAGATGTTACAATTTTGTTAAATGAATGGTGAAGGAAGAATCCAAACATAGATTCAAAAGATCCTATGAGGAAACCCTAAAAAATATTATATCCAAATTCTGAAGCCCTCAGGTCAAAGAAAATATTATAAGCAACTAGAAAAAAAGATTCAAATTAGAAGCCACAATTAGAATCGCAGAAGACCTAGCAGCTGCTACACTAAAAAATGGCAGATCTCAGAACACTTATATTTCGAAGAGCAAACCAAAATATCATATCAAGAAAAATGAAGCAAAATCCTGATTTAAAAAAAAGATATTTTATGAATTTCAGGCTTTCAGAATATTGCTGCAAAAGCACTAGAACTGATAGAAAATTTGACATACAAGAGCTAAGAGAAATATAAGGTTAAAAATCAAAGACATTACAAAGGATTCAATAATTTCAACCTGTTTATGTTTATATTTATATAGAAAAAATACAAACTCTCTATGACTGTCATTAGTGGTTGGGTAGTTCAAAAAATGATTGGGGTAAAGATAAGTAGGATATGATTCTAAAAAGCAAAAACCATATAGAAAAGAGTAAAAAGAATAATGATCTTATACCAATGAACTATGAGAACTGACACAAGAGTATTAGCTTGGGGAGGAGGGCTAGTAATTCTGGAACCCTACTCTTACAGGGAATGGATTAAAGACAGAAATATGTGTGTGTGTATGTGTGTGTGTGTGTGTGTGTGTGTGTGTGTGTAGATATAATTGAGAGAAATATAGGGAAACTATACTATATGTCAGGCACATTAATCAATATTATTTTAGAATATTTAAATATCCAGATAGTATAAGTTTGGAATACTGCTGTAGTATAGGAAATCATGAGCTGGTAGAGTTAAAAAAATGTGGAAAGATTTGGTATTATGAAGGAAGATGTTATCTACTTTCAGAGAAATAGAGGATAAACAATTATAAAATGGCCTTACATAGATGCATATAAATAAAAGAACAAATATGTGTATGTGCATATATGTGTTCTGTGAGTGTGTGCGCCATTATAGATATCTATGTACATGCATGTGTTATCCATGTGTATACCTGGGTATATTTATATATGTCTATGTATGTGTATGTACATATATATGGGTGTGCATGAATAGATAGATATAGATAGAAAGGTAGATAGACAGATAAGTGTATGTGCTTCACTATAGCCTTCTTGGGGAAGGATGGGAAGGAAGGGGAAAGAAAAGAACAGTAAAAGTACACAGCAAAGAACAAAAAAAAAAACCTACATAAAAAGAAAGGAAAGATGGACAACTCTGAATACAATGAGTGGTATTTATTATTTATGCTTTCTTGAAATGGAAATGTGTTGTTTTATATTTTGAATGCCATCTTATGTTCTGTTGTACACATGGCAATGCTATTTTTCCCCTTATTTAAATATAAAATAAATTTATCTGTGTGTGTATACACATATATAAAGAAAAAAAATTAATAAAAACCTAAAAAAATTTTTAACCAAACCAAATTAAAAAAAAAAGTATTAAAGACTCAGAAGGGACCTTGGGACCATCTAGCTAACTCGTAACCAAAAGGAATACTTCCTATCACATTCCCAATTATGGCCATCCTTTCTTATCTTGAAAACTTAGTAAGCTCTTGTCTGGCAAAAACAAATCTACTATGTCCCAAGGGAATCTATTCTACTTTCAAATGTCTCCAATTGTTAAGAAATTCCCCCTTTTATTCAGTCCTAAATTTGTCACTTTGTAACTTAGTTGCCCATTATTCATTTCTTATTTCTAGGGTTTCAAAACACTATTTTTTGGTCATACAGCCCTTTGGCAGTATGTGAAGCCTATGAATCCGTTTTCAGAATGATGTTTTTACTAGGTATACACAAGATAATAAATGAAAACAATTATTTTGAAATATAGTTATCAGATTTAGACAGAAAAGGATCATGGAACCCAGTCAAGAAATACTATCCTAAGGAAAGAAACAATTGCATATTACCAATTCCAAATCATGTGCACTCAAGTCAAGCCTCTCTACATGGATTTTGCTCACCACAGGGTATAAGCCAGGTTTCTGAGATACATCATACATGCTGAAAACCAGTCCCTTCTTTCTTTTTTTTTTTTTTTCCTCCCACTGAGGAAATTCTTCTACTAGTCAAACCTTTGCTCAGGGACAGTACCATTTGTTCTTAAGAGAAAAAACAGGATGAAACAATTTTGAAATCTGCTCAACTGTAACTTTCGGCCAGAGACTGGAAGAAAATTCATTGAGTGCTAATAAAAAGAGTTTGATCTGAGTGGGAGTTAGATGAGAAGCATTGGTAAGCACCTTAATTTTAAGTTGTTTTAAGGACCCAGTGAATTCAGCAGATTAAATGAAGCAAGTCTCCTAGGAACTCTTAGATTCCATCTCTAAAACCAGAAGGAACTGGAAAATTCCCTGGGCCCACTATTTTCATTTCATTTTATTGTTTAAAAATGGTCAAGGAAGTAAAAAGTATAAGTAAAAAGAGAATAAGGTAAGCTGGGTTCCATTCTTAAAAAAAAAAAAAAGTCATTTATCTACATATACATGTGTTTGTGTTTAAATATATATATATGTTTATATATATGTTCATACAGATTATATATATACATATATATGTGCAGGTGTACATACATGTAGTTATAAACACATATATGCATACAGCTTAGATGTGTGTACATATACACATGTGCAGGTGTGCATGCATATAGGATAGGCACATGTGTGAGAGCATTTGTACATGTGTGTATACATACATGCATATTGTGTGTGCATGCACACACTAAAACACACATCCCTTTTACTCCTTTCCATTCAGCTTCAACACTGAATTGTTATTGTGATACTTAACTAGTAGAGCAGTCCTCAAGATTATAGTACAGATGGAGCCAAAGTTCACTTCAAGATGTCAAAACTGGGTGCAGAAAGTTTTTACTTCAGGAGGTAGAAATGATTGAAATTGACACCTCATTGTTAATGAGAATAGTTATTTAAAATAGTAACTTGCCTGATAATCTATTTATCAGATAGTGTCCTTCTCCCCACTCCCTTTCGTTCACAGCCCTTATCAGTTACTTCCCAGATAGCTTGACCCTATTTCTGTCCCACCTTGCTCCCTCTACCATAGATGTTATTTTGTAATATTCCTGAGTCTCTAATCAAAGTGTCCTAGACTTCTGTATATTCCTTCATCCAAATATTCTGCCAAGGCTTTGAACATATCTATATTCATCAGGTGGCCTTCCATACCATTAAAAGTTTATTTTCTTTTTTTGGTAATGCTTGCTTCAGGAGCCCAAATGACTAATTATGTGGTTGTATTATATATGAATTAGTTGTTATGGGGAAATATATTTCTGTTATCTGAATTACTGGAAGATGAATGGTCCAAGTCTTATTTGAGATGGCACAATATAAGATCAATACCCATTCTTGGGAGTAAATGACAAGAGAACTGGAAATCAAAGATAGAGAGACTTTTTCCCCCATACTAAGAGAAGCTCATAGTGAATTCTTTTTTATTCTGAACTTTAAAGAAGTGCTATATATTCCTTCATGTTGATGCTTTTCACACACAGATTTCTTATCTCTTCAAGTAATTTCAAGATCAAAGACCACATCTAGTATTTTAGAATTCCTCACAGAATTCAACACAGAGCCTTGTGCAAATTTTATAATCAATTGATATCTAATTGCTTGAAATAAAAGGTAATAAGCACCTTAGTGTCATGTGAGGATGGTGCACTGGCACTTCTATAACCAGGACAAATCAGTTGGGGCTTTGCTGCAGATTCTAAAATTTGGAGGGCACTGATAGAACTGCTACCCTGAGCATGTAGAGACAATTGAGTTTAGAGTGGGAATAATTAAGTAAAATAAGATGCTACCAAATGAATGCTTCCTCTCCATCCCTGGCTAAGTTGCCACGTGATAAATAGTTTGGTTTTCTCTATCCCGTATTGTCTTGCTCAGAAGCTGTTTCAACTCATAGCAGGATTTACACTTATAGTAGTCAGTATTCTTAACCAGAGGTCTGGGTTTCCATGCCACTGAATGGCATCCCATAAAGGCCCTTTTGTGCCAAAGGCCAAAGTGTTTCACCAAGATTATCCCATCTGTTCTCACTTTGCCCTGAAGTAAGAGAATTATTCATTATAGAACTGAGTGGCAAATTTAAAGTCACTATACCTGGCTATGGACATATGTTATAGTTGAGAGTTGTATTATAATAGACCAATTACACTGAGGCTCAGTTTCCTTAGTTAAAAATTATGATGATAATAAAGTATAAAGGACAATTTTCTGAAAATTTATAAAATTATATATATTTTTTCTTTTAATTTGCCTAGAAATAAGAGAAAAAAATTATTTCTGTAAAGAGATGAGTTGGAATGGATCATAATCTCCTACCCTTAGAATGGGAAAGGGAGAATAAGCATTTATTAAGCATCTACTCTGTGCCAGGCATTGTGCTAAATGTTTTACAAATTTTATGTCATTCTATTCTTATAATTCTGGAATGTAGATATTATTATCCCCATTTGATGGTTGAGGAAAATGAGCCACATAAAGTTTAAATGGCATGCCTGGAGTCACATTATTGGTAAGTGTCTGGGGCTACCAATCATAAGCTTTCCCTAAGCCTTTGTAGAAGTATCATCTTCATTCTAAAAACTCATAAGACAAGTTCAAAGGGTCATTATCCATCATCTAACACAACCTCCTTTCTTATAGTTGAAGAAAATGACCCACAGTTACTTAGGCAGCAAATGGGAGGAGGGGTATGTTTGCAAGTTTTCTGATTCCAAACTTAGGGCTTTTGCTTGAAAATATACTAACTAAATCTTTTTTGGGAAAAAAAATGATGTTCTAAAGAGAGAGGTATTCTAAAGAGAGAGAAATGATGGAGATGAAGCTTCTGGCTCCACTTATTTAGCCCCCTTAAAAGGTATGCTAGTTTATAGAAAACAATCCAATAAAGAAAGAGCCAACTCTGCTTCCATTGCAGAGAGCTTTGAGACAATCCTTAACAAGAAGCGGGGTGTTGCGTAAAATGTTCTAATAAGGAGCATTTCTCCCTGCCTATATATGTTGATGTTTGGGACTCAGCCAGACGTCTGGGAGCAATGAATTCACATCTTTTCATGTAATAAAAAATCAACCCTACCAAATAGGTCATTCTTTACTAGCTAAAGAAAGCACAAAATCCATATTGCAGAAGAATTATGCATGAGTTAGAACCAGGAGTCACACTTGGGTAAAATCCTCAATTAATATAGCTTCATTAATGCATTCTTGCTATCTCGCTGCTGATTGACTTCTCTGAATAAATTGTGTTACCTAGTCCATATCCTAAAAGTAATGACAGAATTCTGAATGAATAAGCAGCATGTGGTGCCCATGATAGTTTCAGGGATGCAGTTTTCTAGATGGCCCCAGGTTCCTAAAACTAGAAAAGTGGGGGATGTAGGAGGTATAAGAGGTAACACCTACAGATTCAGAGGATAGAGCCAAACAGTAGAATCAGGATTCACACTCTACAGAAACCCAAATCCTCCTACCCTTCCTTATGTCCCTAATATTGCTGTGACTTACACATATGCTTTCCCTTGGACTTGGCAAGGAAGACTGAGCTGATGAAATGGGCAGCTTCAATTTTCATAAATATACAGATTCTTATATGTCTAGAGGTAGAATCCTATGTAGCCATACTTCATCTTCCAGAATTAATTACTAGCAAAATCATGTGAGAACACAAGTCTTCCAAGTCCTTCATGCTGCCCCAGTTTTCCAACTATGGGAGATGATGATAATAATGGCAGCAGCAGTGATGGCATCTGACAGGACAGTATCATGTAACAGATACAAGGTCAGTTTTAGAGATTAGGATACCATGAATAACCTTCAAAAGCATACTTTCAGATAAGTGGAGTAGATGGGGGTTTGGGCATAAATTAAGACAGAAGGGCAGGAATAAAGGCAAAAGTGAAGAGGCAGTCTGGTACAATGGAGAAAGACATGATTTGATGTCAAAAAACCTGGATTCAAATTCCAACTCTACTATTTATATTACTTTTGACCTGGAAAAAGTCATCTGACTTCTTCTGGATTACAATTTCCTTCTTTCTAAAATGAGGGGATTTGGACTAGATGATCCCTCATTTTCTTTTGACCCAAAATCTATGATTCTATGGACAGTTTGTGTTCTTACATTTGCCAAAATTTATCAGCATCTTGCTCTGAAATTAAATCTTTTCAACATAGAATTTACCATGTTTAACACTATGGATACAGAGTTGGACCTCAACTCAAGAAGACTCACCTTCCTGAGTTTAAACCTGGACTCACACAGTTACTGTGTGAGCCCTAGGCAAATTACTCGACTCTGTTTGCCTCAGTTTCTTCATTTGAAAAATAAGCTAGAGAAGGAAATGGTAATAAATGGTAAAGGAAATGGATTTGCCAAAAACAAAACAAAACAAAACAAAAAACACCAAAAAAATCCCCAAGAGTATCAGACACAATTGAAAAGACTAAATAACAACAACTCCCACATCTATACAATGACCACTGAGCACTTTCTGAGTGATAAAGATAATTCTAAAAATTTTTTGTCCTCTCCTCACCCCAGACCACCTAAAACACTTTATAAAGGTGTCATTAGAAACACACTCTTTTTCTCTAGGACAACTTGCTGTAGTTTACCTATACTGTAAAGCAGACAAGACACACTTGACCCCTAGAGTCTGAACCTCTGGCTCCAAAGCATCTTGATATTTCAAATTTAAAGGTTGAACAAGTAAATCATGCTTCTAGTGGCTGGTCTATCCCAGGCTGCTAACTTTAAAATAACACAACACAGAGATTTCCAAAGATGAAAAGCTCTAAATGCTAAGTATAGAAATGGTAACAGGACTTGAGTCACCCAGACAGTGAATCGTGTACCCAATGTCCATAAATGAGGAATAGCATTTTAATGATGCTTGGCAAAGGCCTGGCCAAGGGAGCTTGGTGAGTCAGAAAGAAAGGAGAAGAAAGTAGTTTGTTGGGATGATGGCCTTTAAAACCATCATTTTGACATGTTTGGTTTATCTAAATAAAATAAATAAATTCTGGGTCACATTTACCCTTTATTAAGAGACACAAATAAAGGTCTTTCCAGAACTATGAATGAACTCAAGACACTAAAAAAGAGACCTAACCAGCTTATTTGTTATTTATGTAGTTCATTTTGTTAAATATTAATAAAGCTACTGTACAAGTATGCATACAGAAGGGGAAGAGATATACATATAAAAATCATTACTCCCTTTCTCCCTCTTCTCTATTTTCTTTCCTCTAGCCCTCTTTCTTGTTTCCCTTTCTCTAATACATATAGAAATGCACACCTACATGAAATATTTTTTTTAGTCCTGATTGATTTATTTATTAATGTTCAGAACTCTCCATGTATCTGGAGAATCCACAAATAATAATTATGGTGATAATAATAACAATAGGCTATTGCTGATAATAGTTAATCCTGAAATAAAATAAACTCATAAGTAGAAGGGGAAAGGCATCTAACAAATAATAAACATATTAGGAAATATTTACAAAGGGCTATAAGGTTTACAAAGAATTAAACATATCAGTTCATTTGATCACAACAAACTGGTCAGGTATTATTATTACCTCCATTTTTACAGATGAAGTAATTGAGGTAAATAGAGATTAAGTGATTTTCCCAGCATTACACAACTAGTAAATATATCAGAGGCAGGTTTCAAACTCATGTCTTCCTGACTCCACCTTCTATGCTTTATTCTACTAGCCATTTCATCCACAGCTATAATCTTAGAGTTTCCTGTGCCACTGAGAGGGTAAGTGCTTTGGCCAGGGTCACACAGCTAATATGTTTCTTAGATAGGATTCAAAATTCAGCCTTCCTGACTCCCAGGCAAGTCCTCTGTTCACTATGTCTCCCTGCTATGACAGAAAATGTTATATTTCACTCTACTCATTATCTCCAGATATACTGATGTGATTAAAGGTTATCAAACAATAAATTTCTTAAGCACACACTATATTTAGATGCTGTAGAAAGGGCAAAAAGGCAGGACATAAAGAAGAATGCAGGATCCTCATCTTCCAGACATTTGTAATCCAGCTTGGGAGACAAAGTTGATATATCTTAAAATTAAATAGTAATAATGAAAAGGTATGTATACATAAAACAGAAGGAGACTAAGAAGCTAGAGACAGGATGATATAAAGAAATAATTAAAAGGAATATTTCTCACTGACCTTTTCTCCTATCCTTCAGAATCCCAAGTTTGGAGGTCTCTGATGCTGCCTATTATAAATTAGCTCAAATGTAAGAATTCCCTCCAGAACAAATAATATAGAACTAGATGTTCCTGATCTCAGCATGATGGTAGGCTTTCTCTGAGGGCATTCACTTTCTCTCTAAAGTTGTCTATTTGTAGAATAGGCATTGTGTATACAAGGCATAGCTGGACAAAGTGTATATATACATACACACATATACATATATACATATGCTATTGGATAAAAGAGTACATATAACATAGGTAATAGAGAGTATATTTGTATATATGTATATGTATATATACAGTTTCTATTATCTGATATAGAATTAGGTGCTCTAATTACTCCAGTCCTTTTTCTAATAGAGGTACCAAGATGGAAGAGATTATGCTATTTTCAATTAATTACAGTACAATGAAATAAAGCATATCAAAGTTATAAATAATGTTCTTCATTTTGCACAGCTGCACTACTTTGGGACTTCATCAGGATGTCTATCTTTCCCTTTGCCTTAAAAATGTAACCTGTCTGACTGATGAATTAAATTAATGCAGTTACCCCTTCCACATCTCCAGAGTTAGGGGCATAGTGCCCCCAAAGATTTGGAAAATCT
The DNA here is from genome assembly GCF_048593235.1 of Sminthopsis crassicaudata. NCBI lineage: Eukaryota > Metazoa > Chordata > Mammalia > Dasyuromorphia > Dasyuridae > Sminthopsis > Sminthopsis crassicaudata. Next base: position 555,206,940 of record NC_133619.1, read on the forward strand.
AAGTAAAAAAATTTAGTTCTTTCATACTAGAGAAGTTTGAATTTTTCTTTTCTTTTTGTTTGTTTTAAATGAGGTATTTACAGCATAAAATGATAAAATATGTTGATATCATACAATACTATATGTATATTTTTCTTTGTCATCTGTTGACCTTTGCTTGTGGTCATCAGTTTCCTCAACCACCCCCCCAATTCTGTTACCATAACTGTGATGGGGAAAGTCACTATGAAGAAGGGATAACTACACAGTTTTTTCACAACTGAAGAAAGCTCCATCTTGGGGTATCCCAAAAAACAAACATACAGGATAAACTTCCCTTGCTTTGAATTATATGGAGGGACATCCAAGAAGAGAGAATGGCTTAATTTTTCCATTATTATAAAGAAAGACAGAACCTTAAGATCTCCCTAGTTTGGTGACCCTCATCTCAATTATTCAGCCACAGAATCCACTGCCCTAGTATAACATAATCACACAGGCTTTCCCAGAATCACCTGCACTGGTATAATGATTACCAGCAACAAGCCTTGTTTTAATAGCAGTTTAAATGTCTCTGCCTGGAAATTACTTAAGAGCAACTACTCTGGACTTAGAGCAGTAAGATCCAACTTCAAATCTAGACTCAGATCCTGAGCATCTTTATAACCCTGAGTATGTCATTTAACTTCCTTTTGGCTTAATTTTCTCATCTGTAAAATGACATATAGTAATACCATTTATTTCACAGTGTTATTTTTTGTTTGTTTTGTTTTATAAGGCAATTATGGTTAAGTGGCTTTCTTAGAGTCACACAGCTAGTAAGTGACAAATGTCTGAGGCTGAATTTGAGTTCAGATCCTCTTGACTGCAGGGAGGTATTCTATTTACTGTGCCACTTAGTTGTCCCCAACTCACAGTTTTATTAAGGCTCAAATGAGATAACCTATATGCAATGTTTTACAAACCTTAAAGCACTATATAAATGGAAACTATTAACTACTGTTACCATCTTCAGTGACTGCCTGGTTATCTATTTGCTGTTACATGAAGGCCATGTTACTTAGTGTATCCATCTTGTTTCTTACACTGCTACATTTCCAATGGTGCTAACCTTTTCTGTATTCATTGCACTAACTTCCCTTCCCCCTCTTCCTTTTTGTAGGTGCTTAAAATATAATTTCTGCTGCTACTGTTGCTTTTGGAGAATTGTTATTACTAGCAATGTCCCTTCTCTTCACCTTACTTCCTACTGTGTGCTCTTACATATAGTAACATTAGCCTTCTGAAAGTTTCACTAATATTATATCCCAGATTTCAGCTGTAGGCATTTTATCTGGCCAACCCCATACCTAGAATTCTCTCCCTTCTCATTTCTTCTGTGGCCTTTCCAGGTATTTTTCAACCCCCAAATAATATCCCACTATATACAGGAAGTCTTCAAAATCCCTCTTAATTCTCATGGTTTCCCTCTCTGATTTCTTATTTATCCTGTATATAGTTTGCCCATGTATTTTTGGACAGCTAGGTGCCACAGTGGCTGGAGTGGTAGGCCTGGAGTCAGGAATCTAATCTGGCCTCAGACACTTACTATCTATAATGACCCTGGGCAAAATTGCCTCAATTTTCTCATCTGTAAAATGAGTTGAAAAAAAGAAATGGCCAATCACTCTGGGATCTTTGCCAAAGAAACCTCAAAATGGGTCATCAAAAGTTAGACTTGATTGAAAAATTACCAACAAGTACCTATTTGTTAACTTGTTGGGTTCCCCCACCTAACTTAGATTGTGAGTTCTTTGAAGGCAAAATTTGTCTTTTACCTTTTTTCTATCCCTAGTGATCAGCACAGAGCCTAGTACATTATAGATGCTTAACACATGTTTTACACACTGAGTCTTTCCAGGTTAGGAAGCAATTGCCCTTATCTTTGAGTTAAATAAGGGGCCCTCAGGTTTTGAGTTTCCTCTCTCAGTTACTCACAATTTCATTTTCCTTTGATGACTCAACAAGGGCTTTAGTAGCTTTCCCTTGCCTAGGGGTCAGCATTATGACTATCAATTTTTTCTCTCATGGATTACTGCAATGCTTTTGAGCAATAATTTCTGCTTAATATCATATATCATGAAGAACATTAGTATTTACTCTACCTATATTTTTGGTTCTGTTTCCTATATTTCAACTATCCATCAATGTTAGACATAGATTGGAATGAATATATGAAGGGGGAAAGAAATGGCATATATATGGAAGAGGCAGCTTCCAAGGCACCAATAATTTGAGTTAATATGTGTGCATGATAGGGATAGGGAGATTTGAGGGAAGGGAGATAATGAGCTAGAGGATAAGCCATACCAATCAGACCAGTCTAGGTGAGTGAGAGCATTTGGGCAAAGAAAATATAGAATTGATAATATTGAAGTTGAAGACTTATGTAGAGTTTTAAGTAGGAAAAGGTGAAAGAATGATGGAGGATTACTATTCAGAGTACTAAATTTTAGAACTCTCTGAACTCTTCATTCCTCGAGTTCTATGGCTTACCAGTCATTCTTATATTTAAATGCCATCTTTACTAATTGAGCTCTTGTTAACCCTCTGAACCTATGACATTGTTCAGGGCCACAGATATATTAGTTCATATCATTAAATCAATCATAGAATCTCAAAATTGGGGGAAAACTTCTAGAATAGTCCATGCTAGAGCAGAAATCCACCCTAAGTGTTCCTAAAAAGGTAACTTTAAGCATGTGCAGAAAGACCTCAAAGACTGGGAACCCACTAACTTCTAGTCTTTAGCACAGTGCCTAGCATATAGTACATGATTAATAAAATGCTTGTTGTTCATTGACTTCTGCAAGATCACTCACTCAACTTTTTGACCACTCTAATTATTCAGAAGTTTGTACTTATCAGAATTGGAAAACTGTCTCCACATAACTTTCAAACATTGCTTCTAGTTAAGTCCTTAGAGGCCAGCAGAACCAATTTATTTCATTTCCACATGACAGCCTTCCAATTATTGGAGACTACCATGTACTTTTTAAGTCTTATCTTTGCTACTTTCATGTCTTAAGTTCCTTCAATTGGTTCTTGGAGAACATCCTTTTCAACTACATTATCCTTCCTGGTCATCTTTCTCTAAATACTCTCCAATTTGTCAACACTTTCTAAAAAGTGTTACTCATAACTGAAGCTAAGACATGAGTTGTAATATGACTTGAGGAGGGGGAAATAGTTCTTTCATACCCCTCATTCTTGACACTAGGCTTTTATTAACTCACTTTAAGCTCCCATTATTTTTATTAACATCACACTGATAACTCATATGAAACTTGGGATCCATCAAAACATCAAGAATATTTTTCATTTAAAATCCTGACTACCTATGTCTCTCCCTTTTTGTACTCATGGAATTCTGGTTTTCAACCAAAATTAGACCTTGACATTTATCTCAAATACATTTAATATTATTCAAATGATCATACTAGCTACTGAAATTTTTTTTGGATGTTAATTCTGTTGTTCTCAAATGTTAGTATCCCACCTAGATTTTCATTTATTGACATTTAATTTGACAAAGAGAGAAAAATTGAGTGATAAAGAGCTATTTAATAATACAAAGAAAGACAATATGGCTTGACCTCAAAGTTTGGAAAAACTGAATTCAAATCTTGCTTCTGACATCTACAGGCTATGTGACTCTGGGCACATTATTTATCTTTTTAGCACTCTCTTAGTACTCAGCTTATAAGCAACAAAGAATGTAGAAACCTACAATGGTAGAGGCATTTTTCAATATCCTTATCTAAAACATATCAAATTCATTTGATAATGGGGATACACCATTTCACAAGATCACACTTTGAGAAGAGGCAAAAGTTCTCAAGGAATAGAAATTAAAACGAAGTATTCAATTTATACATTATTTATTGCTGCCATCTTCTCTGCTCTAGAGAAAATGTATTCCCTGCTTTCACTGTCTTCTCAGGAATGAAATTTATGCCAGATTCCAACATTTTTATTTTCTTGTTTTGACGAACAAGTCCTAAGTAACATGCACACACTAGAAAGGGAAAATGAAATGGTTATTACAACCCTGTATTCTAGCCAAATATTATATGGAACATGTTTAGGCCTAGGCTGTGATAGGAAAATAAGTAGATATTTTCTGGTGATCTGTGGGGAAATATGAGCATTTATCATGTTATTCAAGGAATAAGACAATGCAATGATCATTCCAACTGTTTATAGGAAATGGAATTACCATTTTCTATTCACTCCCACCCATTTTCCATTTTTGTTCCATGAAAGTAGGATAAATGAAATTTCCTGAGTTCATGTGATCCTATTTTTTTTCCTACTCCAGAAGCTGAAATTGATTTGGTGCCTTGATAGTCACAAAAGCTAATCTGATCTTAGATTGATAGAAATATAGTGAACAGAAATTCAGGAACTGATAATTCCAGTGGACTTTAATCATATGTGATCAAATATATACCCCACTAGCACAGCCTTTAAGAACCAAATATCACTTCCTGTGACATGATGAAGTACTAGAGCAGGCTTTTAGCAGTCAATCATTTTGTCCCAGATCCTTCAATCGACCCTCTCACAATACACTAAGGAGTACTAGACCCTGTCAATTTTTACTGCTGCTGAATCCTTCTAAGTATGTTATCTCCTATTAATATAACAAAAGCTCTTTGAAGACAGGGGCTATGTTTTGTTTCCTCCATGCTTATCACAGTACTTGGTATATGGCATGTGCTTAATTAATGTTTCTTAATTTAATGATTAATTCAATAATTTAGTATAACATTTAGTAGATTATGTTTTGAGATCTCCATGGGTGGAGCCAAGATGGTGAATAAAGTCAGGAAGATGCTCCAGCTCTCCAAGGTTTCCTTGAAAAGCACAGGAAACAAAGCCTCTGAACAGAATCTGATGGAGTGAAACCACTCTCCAGCTCAAGAAAGGTCAGTTTCACTAGGGTGAAAAGGGTGTTCAGCCCAACTCAGATACATTCTGGGGAAGCCAGTGACATTGTCTTAATCACAGATAATCAGCAGCTAAGATTCTCAGTCCTGGTCACTACAGAAGCAAATTAGTGGGGCAGTTTCCAGTCTCAGCTTAGAAGATGAACTCTGGGAAACCAGACTGTTTGTTGAAACGAGCAGGCAAAGCTACCTCCTGCAAACACAAGTTGCTCCTGAGCTCAAAGCCAGGACTCAGAACTGCACAGGAAACTTGAAACAGCAACTCTTTTATCCCAAGAGCAGAGCTCAACCATAAAAGTAAAAAAAAAAGAGGAAAAAGCAAAAGGGAACAAAATAAAATTAGTAAGAAACAGAGAAGAATCTTAACCATAGAACTCTACTATAGTGACAGAACAGATCAAAACACAAACTCAGATAAGGACAAAATTTGCACAGAAGAAAATTCAAAGAGTGACATAAATTGATCTCAGGCTCCAAAAGGTTTCTTAGAAGTGCTCATAAAAAAACATTAAAAGGCAAGTAAGAAAAGTAGAAGAAAAATGAGAAATAAATAAGAGCTATACATTAAAGAATCAATAACTTGGAAAAAGAAGGAAAAATTGTCTCAAGAAAACAACTCCTTAAAAACTAGAATTAAACAAATGATAAACAATACAAAAGTTAACTGAAGAAAATCATACATTAAAAACTAGAACAGGGGAAATTGAAGCTAATGACTCTGTGAGACAGCAAGAATAAGTCAAACAAACTAAAAATGAAAAAAACAGAAGAAAATGTAAAATACCTAATTGGAAAAACAAGCTGACCTGGAAACAAGATCCAGAAAAGACCTTTAAAAATTATTGGCCTATGTGATGGCTGTGAGGAGAGAGAGAGAGAGGGAGAGAGAGAGAGAGAGAGAGAGAGAGAGAGAGAGAGAGAGAGAGAGAGAGAGAGAGAGAGAGAGAGAGAGAGAGAGAAAGAGAGAAGAGAGACAGAAGAGAGAGAGAAGAGAGAGAAGAAAGAGAGAGAGAAGAAAGAAAGAGAGAGAGAGAGAGAGAGAGAGAGAGAGAGAGAGAGAGAGAGAGAGAGAGAGAGAGAGAGAGAATGGATAGCATTCTTCAAGAGATCATTAAGAAAAACTGCCCCGATAGTCTAGAAACACAAGGGGAAATATTCATTGAAAGAATCCATCTATTACCTTCATAAAGAGATCACATAAGGCAAACCGCATTATTTTCTAAGGAAAGTTGCTGCAAAACTTCAGAACTACAACCTCAAGGAAAAAAATACTGCAAGCTGCCAGGAAAAAAATAATAAGGAACAACAGTTAGGATTATCAAGCATCTGGTAGCTTCTATAATAAAGGATGAGAGTGACAATTAGGTGACACAGCACTAGCACTAGCCCTGAAGTCAGGAGGACCTGAGTTCAAATTTGGTCTCAGACACTTAATACTTCCTAACCATGTAATCCTGGGCAAGTCACTTAACCCCAATTGCCACAGAAAAACTAACTAAATAAATAAATAATAAAATATATAATAAAGCATTGGAGGCATACTGTTTTGGAAGGCAAAGGACTTAGGGTTACAACCAAGAATTAACTACTATGCAAGACTCAGCATCATCTTTCAGGGGAAGGTATAGAGCTTCAGTGAAATAAGAGACTCAATCATTTTTATTGAAAAAACCAGAACTAAACAGAAAATTTAATCTATAATCACAGGATTCAAGAGAATATATATTATTTAAAGTTTAAACTGTTTATATTCCTAGATGGGAAAGTCATATCTGTATCTTGATATGCCTTGAAAACTTGTATCTGTCACTGGATCAGACAGAGAGAGGCATCTCATGGACTGAGGGTGTGGTTGTGATTGTATTCTAATGTGATGACATCAAATAAAAAGATATTAAGGAGTGGGAAAAGATCTGTACTAGACAAAGAAGAAAGTGGAAGTATAATGGGACAATTATTTGAAGATAGTGCAAAAGGCCTATTACAATGGAAGGAAAGAAGGGAGGGTAATGAAAATTGTCTGAAGCTTGATCTCATAAGTTTTGGTTCTGAGAGGGAATAACTTAATCTTTCAGTTGAGTATAGAAATTTATCTAACCCTATAAAAAAGTAGCAGGAGGAAAAGGAAAGGAAAGGGATAGAAAGGAGAGAAGAAACACTAGGGGAAAAAGGTAAGAGAAGAGGGGAAAGAATGATAGAAGATAGGATATTTGGTGGAGTGGGTTAAAAATCATTACTAAGAGAAGGGGAAGGGTGATATAAGATAAGGTAGTGGGTAAGGGGAGTTAAGAAAAATCCACATAATTAAGGACAGAGTAGAAAGAGAGAACAAAAGTATATAGAGGAGAGAAAATAGGATGGAGGAAAATACAGAGTTGATAATCATAACTGTGAATGTGAATGGGATGAACTCTCCCATAAAAAGAGAAGAAAAAAGCAGAATGGATTTAAAAATAGAATCCTACAATATACTGTTTATAAGAAAAATATTTGATACAGAGAGACACATACAGAGTAAAGGTAAACAGCTAGAACGGAATTTATTATGCTTCAGCTAAAGCAAAAACAAACAAAAAAAGCAGGGGTAGCAATTCTGATCTCAGATGAAACAAAAGTTAAAAAAAATTGATCTTATTAAAAGAGATAAGAAAGGAAAATAAATCTTGGTAAGGGGTATTGTAAACAATGAAGTAGTAACAATACTAAATGTTTATATACCAAGTGGTAAAGGAGCCAAATTCCTAGAGAAGATTTTAAGCCAGTTATTGGAATAAATAGACAGCAAGACTATACTAATGGGGCATCACAACCTTCCCCTCTCAGAATCAGAAAAATCTAACTACGAAATAAACAAGAAAGAAACTAGGGAAGTTAATAGGATCCTAGAAAACCTAGATATGACAGACCTTTGGAGAAAATTGTATAAGGACAGAAAGGAATACACCTTTTTATCGACAGTATATGGTACCTTCACAAAAATTGACCATATATTAGGGCATAAAAACCTCACAATCAAATGCTGAAAGGCAAAAATAGTAAACACTTTCCTTTCAGAACATAATACAAGAAAAATTATATTCAATAAGGGACAGGGGGACAGATAGACTAAAATCCATTTGGAAATTAAGTAATCTAATTCTAAAAATGAGTGGGTCAAACAACCCACAAACAACAAACCACAGAAATAATCCCAAATTTCATCCAAGAGAATGGCAATAATGAGACAATATATCAAAACCCATGGCATGCAGCCAAAGCAGTTCTTAGGGGAAATTTCATATTTCTAAATAGCTACATAAATAAAATAGAGAAAGAATAGATTATGTTCTAATCAATGTCAAGGTAAGATAGCTCCAGAGAGTAGGCTAAATTCATTTCCATAAGGCTGGCCATCAAAGCATACTTTTCACTCAGCAGGATACTTCTCACTTCTCCTCTTAGTATGTAAATTATTGAGATTTCCCATAAGACCAGGAACAAATGCACTCTTTTGTTACCATCCATTTTTACTCAAGGTCTACAATCATTTCATAAACCCAACCAAGTTTTTTTAATGGGATACTATGCAAAAATAACTCTGACAATTCCACTGATATGACCCCCTTTCTTTTCAATTTCTAGACATAATGTCTCCCCTTTTCTGCCTTGTTCTGTCTTTTTTTCCCCTTGTGTTACCTGGGTGACTATCCTATATAAGTTCTTTGTTTTCTTTTTGTGCTACCTTGTTCGTTTAATGAGAAAAGCCCTTTTCTGTGTTTAACAGACTATCAGGTAAATGGTTTGAACTGTGTAAGTACTTGTTAAAATCATGGAAGTTTTGTTTTGAGTTGAGTAACATCTTAGAAATCATCTGGAACAATCTCTATCTGAAGCATGAATCCCCTCTAGACATCTCCCCAAACTACACATTCACTTTCTCACTGAACACCATCACCAAGAGAATTCACTACGTCATGATGAAACACATTTTACTTTTGGACAATTCCATGCTGAAGAAGACAGTTTATACTGTCTTCCCTATAGAATCTAAAATCAGCTATCCTGCAACTTCCATTTAGTTTTTATTCTCTCCAGGGGAAAATAGAAAAAAGCTAATCTTACTCCCATGCTCTAAACTTTAAATATTTGAAATTGATGATATATACAGCCTTAAGTCTCTACATGGGCTTAATCATCCTTCATTCTCTTGGACAATTCTCACATGGCATGATTTTAAAGTTCTCTATCTATTTTTGAAAAATTAAGTAGATGTAAGGCTTGGGGAAAGTAGAATATTTTTATTTCTTTTTTGATCAAATCAGTAATTCCATTAGTGTAGGGCACTCCTGGGGAAGAACTTCCCCTATCAATTCAGAACAGCATCTGCTCTGCAACTTAGAATCTCGGAGATTTTCCCTGAGAGGGACACTGAGAGGATAAGGGACTTTTCCAAGGTCAGACATTCATTATATAAAGAAAGTAGGGCTTAAATTCCAGTCTTCATGACTGAGAGTAGCTCTCTATCCACCACACCATGCTGTCTCTATAAACATAGTAGATGTATTTCAATGATTAATTTCTACTGTGTATAATAATTTTAAATGCAAATGTACACATATAACATGTCATATGACACATATATAAATAATATGCAATGCAGATGATATAATATACTGACTTTTCCCCTACTTCTTAGAATTGTGAGTTTCCTTTAAGATTCAGTTCAAAGCCTATCTTCTATAAGAAGACTTTACTGATTACCTTAACTACTAAGGTATATCTTTTCTCTACTTTTGAAAATACCTTATAACTACTTCATGTGTAAATTTTACTTATTTTTACATGTACATGCTGTCTCCCCCAACTAGAAGATAAACTCAAGAGCTAACATTTTTAATTTTGCCTTTATATATTTTGTGCTCAGCACTGATTTAATATTATATATGACATAATATACATTATATTACATTTTATAATAGAATGAATTGAAAAATAACTATATGCAGCAACACAGCATATATCTATGTATATACATATGTAAATGCATGTATATGTGAATATATACAGAGAGAGAAAGAGAAACAAAATAAAGAGAGTATACAAAAGGACTTATATGTTTTGAGTTATTTCCAGTATCTTGCTCAGGAAGTCATGGTCTATATTTTGCAATCATAGATTAAGTAGTTACATTTCTTTCTTCATCTAATAGTAATCAGGAAAGAACATATAGGAAAGCTCTGAGGATCAGTGTCAAAAAACAGAACCATACTTTCTAATCTTTTATAAGATCTATGGACAACTTATACTAGTTGATACTTTGTAGTATAGTCTTTATCTGGTTGTGAGTGTTAAAATTGGATCATTAATAATTGTTCATTAAGAAATACTAAAAATCTAAAAAAAAAATTTCTGAAAGCCAGGTCAGAAGTGTCTGAAAGAGGAAAAGAAAACTTCTAGGAAGAGTAGTATTTTCTGTTTCTTGTTCTCATGGTCCTCAGGGTTTGCACAAAGTGCTGGCTAGTCATGTGGCTCTGAATTCAATCAGCCTTCTGCACAGCTAGTCCCTTTTAACCCACATCCTATTATTCTAGTTTAAAGCTGACCTTTAATTCTTTGGATGTGACTGTTTATGTAGATGTAAGAGTGCACAATTCCCTTTTAAAAGCTTTCTTGGAGAAGCAAGCTATTATTTCTTTTAATGGAGTGTCCAAATCATCTCTTTTAATGGCCTCTGGTTTCCTTGCCTGCCGATCAGACCTTTCCACTGACTGCTCTCTCCACCTGAAATGCCCTCTTTGGTTAAATCTACCAATATTCCCTTAAAGGATCTTCACAGATGTTACCTTCTCCATGAAATCTTCTCCAATTAAACAAATGTTAAGGGCAAACTCTTCTGTCTCATGATCAGTTGTTATATACTTTATATTGTGCAAATATCTCACACATCAATGTTTCTTTCTTATTTCTCTCAGTCATAATTTCTCTCACCAATCACACTGAATATGAACAGGACAAACCAAAGTAGAGCCAGCCACCAACCAGAAAACTGAGGCAGCAACATGCTAAATTACCTAGCATTATAATATATTCTGATAGATAATAACACTACCTATATTTGTTTATGCAATATTGATATGTGACTCCGTTGTTTGAATGCCAGGTCTAGAATCAGGGGCATGAGACTTCCTGAGTTCAAATCTGATCTCAGATACTTACTAGGTGTGTGTTGCTTGACGAATCACTTAACCCTGTTTGCCTTAGTTTCCTCATCTATGAAAATTAGATAGAGAAGGAAAAGGCAAACTACTCTAGAATCTTTATCAAGAAAACCCCAAAAGGTGTCACTAAAATGGGTTAATGACTGAAAATGATTGAACAATAATATAAGTTGATGGCCCAACCACCCTTCTAATCTCCCACATTTATATCCTTGGGAGTTTCCTCACCTCTTCACTCATCCTTTTTCTATTTTTCCATTGCTGATATTTTCCTCTTCTCTCCACTTAGTTTAGGCCCCCATCACCTCTCACTGAGCCTTTTAAAATAGACTCCTATATGGTTTCTCAACTTCCATTGAAATTCAAAGGTGATTTCCCTAAAATGGATTCCTTAACATGTTATTCACCTACTCAATAATTCTAGTTGTTCCCTGTTTCTTATAGGAACAAATGCAAACACACACACACACACACACACACACACACACACACACACACACACCCCTCTGTTTGACATTTGAAGTCTGTTATGGCCTGGTCCCAACTTACATTTCCAGCTTCATTATAACATTACTCCTCTTCTCACACAGTTCAGCCAAATTGAACTTACTCTTCCTCATACATACTAATTCATTTCCAATTGCTGTGTCTTTATCTTTATACAAATATATTCCATTAATGGAAAATATTTTTTTCCTCCCCATACCGCTAAGAATATGCAGTTTCCTTAAAGAATGACTTCATGATCCATATTCCACATGATGACTTTTCTGATCATCCTCACTACTAGTGCCCTCCATATTTACCAAACCCTTGTATCTACTTTTAGTATTTTTTTCTTATCTATATTTGTATGTGTTGGCTGACCCAATTAGGCTGTAAGTTTTTCCAAAGCTAACACTTTTCCTTTCATCTTTGAATCTTCTGTGCAAATGACTGCTTTAAGTTTTGTACACCTAATTAATATTGAAATGCTTATTGCTTGATTAATCTGAATGATAATGATGATGATGATGATGAAGGGTTCAACATTTCAATATTTTCAACCAGGGGAGTTCTTTCTCCACCAGGGGAGGTAGCTAACTTGATGCATCTTCATCATCTCATGCCAGTGCCAAGATGGCCAAAATTCATGATTCTGTCATCACAAATACTCCTAAATATGGTGCTTAGAACTGAATGTCTTACTAAAAATGCTATTTGAGCAGGGTTGAATAGAGCAGGATTATGTCATTTCAACATTTCCTATGCCAAATTTTCCTTAATCCACCTAATACTGCGTTTTTTTTTCCTTCCAGGTTATAATATTGATAAACATTGAGTTTGAAGTCTAAGAGAATCCTAAAATATTTTTTTCCACATGAAACTTTAACACTGTCCAGCCAAATCTGCTCTATCTTGTACTTGTGAAATTAGATTTTAATCCAATTATAGCAATTTGATAATCACAATTAACACTTGAAAAGCATTTTAAAACTTGCAAAGCATTTAATATACATTATTATATTTGAAGTTACTACTTGCTACTTCTCTCTCTCAAATTTCATTTGATTAGATTTGGTCAATTGAAGCAAGATTCTGACTTTGTCATTCACTATGTTATATATACATCTAAGCTTTCTGTTTGTCTCAAATTTGATCAGTATTCTATCTATAAATTCATTCGCTTCATTAACAAAAATGAAAAATAGCAAAAAGTCAATGACAGATCCCAGGGACACTTCACTAGCAACCTCTTGAGTTAAACCCAAACTATAAATTGTATTATATTACTCTCAGGATTGGTTCAGCCATCTAATTAGTTTTTAATTCACCTAACTATACTATTATCTAGACCACATTCATCCTCCTCCTTTCTCTCTCTCTTTCCCTCTTCCTCTCCCTCTTTTCCTCACTTCCTCTCCCTCCCTCCCCCCCCCCCCCCCTCTCTCTCTCTCTCTCTCTCTCTCTCTCTCTCTCTCTCTCTCTCTCTCTCTCTCTCTCTCTCTCTCTCTCTCTCTCTCTCTCTCTCTCTCTCTCTCTCACTCACTCAAAAGGACTGCATGGACCTTTTATCAAATGTATTGCTTAAATCTTTTTTCCCCCTGAGGCAATTGGGATTAAATGACTTGCCTAGGGTCACACAGATAGGAAGTGTTCTATGTCTGAGTTTTTTCCTAACTGAGCTCCTACTAACTTCTGGGCTGGTGCTCTATCTATTGCACCACCTAACTGCCTCTTAAATCTTTAGATTGGTTGGAAATACTTATTAATTGTTGCCATTAGCTGGAGGCAGCTAAGTTTGGAGATATCATTACAGGACTTTGAATGAGGAAGACCTGAGTTTTAGTTCTGTCTCAATTACTTTATCTGGTTAAACATAGACATGATACTGATCCTCACCATGCTTAAACTTTCTCATCTATATAATAAAAATAACAGATTTTTTGTGGACCAAATAAGGTAGCATTCTCATTTTACAAAACTTAAAGCACTTTATAAATGTTAGCTGTTATTATTATATTCCATTTTACAGATGAAGAAATAGGGACTTAGAAATGCTTAATCATTTTTCATTGGTTATTCCACAAGCAGACATGTTGGGGGGCACAGTGCATAAAATGGCAGACCTGAAGTCATGAAGACTATCTTTTTCATTTAAATCTGGCCCCAGACATTTACTGGCTGTTTACCTCAGTTTCCTCATCTATAAAATGATTTTTATATATGACTTTATATATAAAATATAAAAAGTAAATGGCAAATGTTCCAATATGTTTTCCAGGAAAACCTCAAATAGAAGGAGAAGATCAAGATTGATCCTGTATAATTTTCTTAGTAGTCCTACTTACAATTAACTGATTTTGTCATATAACTGTTTTTGTTCTGTAATTACACATTTCATGTTTCTTTGTCTCTGAACTTAGTTTAGAATTCAGTTGGTTTAATAGGGTACTTTTAGAAACCCAATTCTGCTAATAATCAATGATGTATTCTTGCTTCAAGGAATTTAGCTGTCCTTGGGAGATGCATGTGAACACAAAGGAGGCAGATTTAGTATCTTTATACAATCAAGTTATCTTTCAAGGATGTGTAGTTTGCTATCCAAAAAGGGTTGGTCTCAAGAAATACTTCTTAGACACAGGGAGGAAAGGATGGGATTATTCCAAGCCCGGTTACAAAATTTCCAAACAATCATAATATTCCCTTAACCTCATTTATGTGATCAATGATATTGTCCTCAATCCCATGGTGTCATCTACATGTTCTGTCTTTGTTTTATTCTCCAAAATCTATCAAATGGGGACTGTCCATTTACTCAAGGTCTTGAGCATAAATGGAAGACCATTGATCTATTTACTGATAGGCAGTATACTCCACTAATAAGTGTTATCTTGCTTAGAAAATTGTTTTTTATTGTTTCCTTCACAATAAGGAAGAGTTATATATGAATGAAAATAACTAAGTAACAACAAAATTCCACAAATAAATATTAGAACCAAGGATGTCCTTTCTTTACATTCAGATTCTTTACATTACAAGGAAAAAAGTCTCTCTTATGCACTAGATCACTCATGTGTATATATGAAGCCTACCATTAATATTAGCCATCTTAGCAATGTGTCACATTCCTCAAACTATCAAGCTATGTGAGTTTTAAAGGTTGAACCAGACCAAGGCCTCATACTTCTCCTGTAACTCTTTCAACTATTCAGCTTCCACATGCTTTAACTTACAACCCTGAGGGAAAGCATCATCAGTATAGATTCTAAAGTTCCTTTGGAAGTTAATGAGCAGGGAACCTGGACAACTGAATGGCCTGCAGTATAAAATAGAGACGCTATTAAAACTCACATAGCTCTATATTATGACAAGTGCGGTTGGTACACTGGAACTTTTTTTTTTTCAGCCCAATGCCTTTTTGTTCAGTTAGTATCAAATCCTTGATTGCTAAACTTCTATATTTACCCTCAGTTAGATATCCTAGAATCAGCTATGCTTCTGATTTTAGACTTCTTGGGTCCATTCATGTCAGGATCAGGAACTCTGGCCACAAACTATTATTTCTTCTTCAGATATTATGATCTTTTTGAATTTCAGTTCCAAAGACAGAATTGCTATCTGAGGGTCTCTCTTTTCTTATATTACGCTATTTCTTGTTTTACCCCATCCAGTAGTCTGCATCTGAATTTCCCAGCTTCAAATTTTGGGAGAAGCTTAAGCCTTATGATGAAGCCAAAAGAGGAAACCTGCTCCTATACTCCTACCAAGGAAATGGAGGTCAGAGGTGAGGGGTTAGAAAAAATAACAGAAACTGTACTATAGGA
Source organism: Sminthopsis crassicaudata (assembly GCF_048593235.1). Lineage (NCBI taxonomy): Eukaryota > Metazoa > Chordata > Mammalia > Dasyuromorphia > Dasyuridae > Sminthopsis > Sminthopsis crassicaudata. The sequence goes on from NC_133619.1 coordinate 555,222,414, forward strand.
TATTTTTATATTTCAAAATGGTCAATATTCACTTAGTTGCCATTTATATTAGAAAATATATAAAAATACATTTGGATATTTGAGGATAATTATAAAAATCTGTAGGATAAAATGGATAGAGAACTGGTCTCATAATCTGGAAGAATTCGGTTAAAAAGTTCTATTACCTATGTGATTTTGAATAAACCATTTAACCTCTAAGTGCTTTAGTTGACTATCTAGGACTATGTGATTCAGCACAATTATAGGTTTGCAATCATATAAGACATTCCCTCACTAGAAAGTTCCTTATATGGATAAAATCACAGGTATTTTTATTTTTAACATGCTTATTTAAAGTTTTGAGTTCCAAATCCTATTGCTCCTTTCCTAACTCTCCTTTCCTCCCCCTCCTTGAGCTGGTAAGCAATCAGGTATAGGTTATACACATGTGATTATGTAAAACATTTCACTATTAGTAATTTTGTATAAAAAGATTTGAATAAAAGAGAAAAATGCTTTACTCTTTATTCAATCAATATCAGTTCTTTCTCTGGAGGTTGATAGTGTTTCATTATTAGTTCTTTTGAATACTCTTAGATTACTGTAACCCAGGAATACCTAAGCCATTCACAGTTATGTGTACAATATCCTCCAGCTTCTGTTCACTTCATTATTCTTCATGATGTCATGTATGTCTTTCTAGCTTTTTCTGAAATCATCCTGCTTGTCATTTCTTACAATGCAATAATATTCCATTACAATCATATACTAAAGCTTGTTTAGTCATTTCTCAGTTAATGATCATCTCTTTGATTTCCAATTCTTAGCCACCACAAAAAGAGCTGGTATAACTATTTTGGGTAAATAGGTCATTTCCCCTTTTTGGATATCTTTGGGATGTAGACTTAGCAGTGGTATTGCTGAATTAAAGGCTATGCACAGTTTGATGACCCTTTTGGCATAAGTTTCAAATTTCTCTCCAGAATGGTTGGATCAGTTCAAAACTCCACTAACAATACATTAGTGTCTCAGTTTTCCCATGTTCCCCCTTACCTTCTCTCAACATTTTCCTTTTTTGTCATATTAATCACTCTGATAGGTATGAGGCAATACCTCAGAGTTGCTGGGTGTTTTTTTTTTAATCATATCTTGACCAAAAACAAACCAACCAAGCAAATAGTCTTCACTCAGACATGACCCCTTGTATCCTTCAAAGTACAGTTCAAGGGCTACAACTACTAGGAGTCATTTCCTGATCTCCAGGTTCTTAGATTCTTTCTAACTCAAAGTTTAATAATTTTTGTTGCCTCAGTATATTTTTGGCACATATTTATCTATATGTGCACTATCCTCTGCCTCCCTGAACTGAGAACAATATAAATTCTTTGAGGGCAAAGAATGTTTCTTTTTATCTTTGTACTCCTGCCACCAGATTTCTCAGTGCTAAAAACTTAATACATGTTTCTCTAATGGAATTGAATTAGAACTCAAGAATTTGTATTTATTTTAAGCACTGAATAAACTCTTGTAGATTGATTTTTATTTAGGAAATTACTGTTAAAACAATTTTTAAAATCTACATTTTATTTCAACAAAATTGGAAACAGAAAATTATCATAATAAAAAGCAAGAAAAGGGATGTGCTTGTTGTCATTTTATTTGAGAAAGAACAATGTCCACTTGATGACTTTTTAATTTGGAAGCTTTAGAAGGAGACAATCTGCTTTAGGCAAAAGAAATTAGATAAAGAAAAAAAAAGATGGAATTGTATAATGGAGAATAATAGGAAAAAGCAGAAGGCCTAGGTTATAATCTGGCTCTCTCCACTCAGTTGTGTGACAAATCATTTGTCCTCTTAAACCTTAGTTTCTTCATCTGTAAAATGAGGGGGCTAAACTATATGATTTCTGGAGTACCTGCCCACTATAAAAGGGAATTTCAATCCTGAAATAAGATGTTCATTTTACTTTGGAAAAAGTAACTACTTATTATCGCTGGTTTTCTGTTTCCTTCTCTGAAAAATGAGGTGCTATTAAGTGATCTTTAAAGTTCCTTCAAGTTTTATAGTCTCAGCCAAGGGATAATGAAAATTCTAAAAGAAGTAGCTTACAGAATTAATTATAAAGTTATTAGTAATAGGGGACATCAAGGTGGCAAAGTGGTTAGAGCACCTGGCCTAAAATCAGGAAGACATCTTCCCAAGTTCAAAACTGGCCTGACACTAGCTGTGTGATTGGAGACAAGTCACTAACACCTGTTTGCCTCAGTTTCCTCAGAGAAGGAAATAGCAAATCACTGCAGTGTCTTCACCAAGAAATTCCCAAATAGGGTTATAAAGAGTTGGACACAACTGAAAATGACTGAATTCTACCAACAGCATTAATAATATATGAATCTACAATTAGTGAGTGGCTAGGAACATAGAGGCTTTGGGAGGCTAATCAGAAATTGTTAAGCACATAACACAAAAGGAGCTGATGGAAGATTCTACACAATTTAGGCTCCCAAATTAGAAAACTGATATTATAATTCCCCTGATTTTTACTTTTCATAGAAAATTAAAATATGCATTAGATAGAATCATAGCCAAGAAAAATAAAATCTGAATGATTTTGCATGAATAATATCATCATATTTTATTAAGTATTTAAGCACCTTATTCTACAAGTAGAAAGTTAGTTTAAAAAGAGGAGAAATTGTTTTGTTTTGACTGTTTCCTTAGCACTCTACAGAATACCTGACACATAGTAGGTAGGTGTTTGCTAAATCCCTGTTGAACTTAATTGAATAATCATTATTTGAGCCTCATAAGAACTCTGTAAAGAAGATTAGTACTCATCTCCTTTTTACACATGAGGAAACTGAAACTCAAAATTTCTTTGGAATTTGTGACACCCAAGGTATTTACAATTATTAATAGTCAGAGCCAAGACTGGAATCCATGTTTTCTACATCCACAAATATAATACTCTCTCTTTTATGAGACAGGCAGTTTAATATAGTTAAAAGAACATAGGATTTGAAATAAACTGAGATTCAGTTTGCAATCCAACACCTGACATTTATTTATCAACTTTGTGATGATTGGCAAATCCCATAAGATTTCTGAGTTTCATCTGCAAAATGGGACTGACAATACTTGAAGCACCAACCTTATGAGGTTGCTGTGAGGATCAAATGTTATAATGTATTTAAAGTGCTTTGGCAGCCAGAAAGAACTATTTAAGCCAGAAATGATGATATTGATAGTGATGTGGTGCTGGTGCTAGTGTTGGTTTTAGTGATATTATGGCAATTTTTAAAAATTTAGTAACTTTTAAAAATTTTAATAGTATTTTCCCCAAAATACATGCAAAGATTGTTTTTAGCATTTACCTTTATAAAACCTTATGTTCCATTTTTTTCTCCTTTTCCTCCTCCTTTCCCCTCTCTAAGACAGCAAGCAATATGATATAGATTCAATATATGCTGCACAAAAAAAATTAGATCAAAAGTGAAAAAAGCTAACAAATAACAAAAAAAGGTTCCCTCTCTGGATATAGATAGACTTTCCATCACAAGTCCTTTAGAATTTCCTTGACTTATTCTATTGTTGAAAAGAGCCAAGTCCATCACAGTTGATCATTACATAATTTTGTTACTGTATACATTTTTCTCTTGGTTCTGTTCACTTTTCTCAGGAGCAGTTTATGTTCCAGGCTTTTCTGAAATTAGACTATTCATTATTTCTTGTAGAATAATAATATTCCATTACATTCATATACCATAACTTATTCATCCATTCCCCAACTAACGGACATTCACTCAGTTTCCAATTCCTCCACAAAGAGCATTTTTGCAAATGTGGGTCTTTTCCCCTTTTCTATGATCTCTTTGGGATACAGACTCAGAAGTGTCACTGAGGATGCGCAGCTTTCTACCCTTTGGGTATAGTTTCAAATTCCTCTCCAAAATGATTAGATCAATTCACAACTCTACCAACAATGCATTGGTGTTCCAGTTTTACCATATTCCCTCCATCTTTCATCATTATCTTTTTCCATCATTTTAGTCAATATGAGAAGTATGAAGTGATACCTCAAAGTTGTCATAATTTGTATTTTTCACTAATCAATAATGCTTTAGAGCATTTTTCATATGAGTAGAAATAGCTTTAATTTCTTCATCTGAAAATTATCTATTCATATTCTTTGACTATAACATTTAATAACAAATGACTGAGTACCACCTGTCATTATGTATTTGTCACTCAAGGCTTTAATAGAACAAGGGGAAAAGTCTCAGGAGAAAGAAAAGGTAGGCCATGAAGGAAGAAAAGATATAAGTGTAGTAGGGAGATAGGAGTGAGATTGTTAAAGAATTTGAGGGTATATATCTCCTTCACAGAAATTTAGAAACACAAATTTCTGCTTCAAGAATGTAGAACTTCAGCAACAATTAGGATAAGCTATGTGGGAGAGCCTAAGATGAATAAGACATGCTCTCTTCCCTCAGGACACTTAGAAGTTTGGTAAGAGAAATAAGACAGAAACAAATAGACAAAATAATAAGATTTATTGTGAAAGTTTTAAAGATAAGCTAAAACATGAAGTTGTTAGATCTAATGAAAATCATTGTGAGCACTTCCTTTGTTCTCTTGCTCCCAGCTCAGGAAAGGCCCATTTTATCAGTCTATGGTCACTATTTTGGTCTTGATCTTAGAGCATCAATCATCAAGCAGAGGTTATTTACATGATTAACTGCTGCCAAATGGTTCTGTCTAGAGAACAGTGACTGGTATGGGGTTTCAGAAGGGACATCAAAAGAACTGGAAGGTGTGACTATGACTGAGTATAAATACAAGATAAGCAAATACCCATCCACAGAGAACAGTAGTTTAGCTCTGTCTACATCAATAGACACCTTATGTGTACACATGTATGTGTGTATACATATATATATATACATATATATATATATATATATTTGCTATGTAATTTTGGATAAGTAATTTAGATTCTCTGTGCCTCATTTTATTCTTCTGTAAAATGACCCATTGTCTAGCTAGTTAATATACTTGGATTGATCACCCTATGATTTTTGATCCCCACCAATTTGCGAATCTTAATTCTAAAGCTATTTTTCAACCTAGCCTCCCTCAGTTCAGCCCAAGAAAGGATAAATCAGTATGATAGGCTCATTCAGATGACATCCTTGATGGTCTTCCCTTTGCCCAAAGCAAAATTTGGGCTTGTCCTTCTATGACACAGATTAATCTGGCAAAAGCAACTAGAAAATAGGAGTATGTAAAGCTAATAGTTTCTTCTTCACATGGATTGCTACCGAATAGAACTGGTATTGTTAGTGTATTGAACAGAGTTAGACATACCAAGGAGAAAAATTAAATTTTATTTTCATAGGTAGCTAGAAAATGAGGTCTTAGAAAGGCCAATATTATTAAGAATGGAAAGAGAAAACACAAATTGAAATGATATTCTTAGTTGATCCAAGGACCTTGAGATTCTGAATAGATAAAAAATGCTTGTTACCACTCTTCAATGCAGGTAAAGTAGAAGAGAAGGTGAAGGACTGACTAATGGTTCACCCAACACAAAAAGCAGGTGTTGTATCTTTTTTTTTTTTTTTAAACACTCATCTGACTCCCTGAAGCACTGTACTAATGGTCCCCTATATTTGAAATACATTCCTCTGCCACATTGAATCCATAATTTCCTTTAATGCATGTTTCTAAAATGATCTCCTACAAGACCTCCCTGGATCTCTCCATTTGTGGATATCTTCTCTTTTTCTAGCATTTGCTTTTTATTACTTTGCATGAATTTCAGATTACATAGCTGATAATTTCTTGTACCCTTTCCCTACAGGAGAATATAAGCTCCTTGAAAGTAGGAATTACTTTTTTTGGTCTTGGTATACCAAGACCTAAGCACAGGCCTCAAGCTCTTTAGCTGTGTTATTTCTATAGAGCAGACATATCTACACTGGGTGTGGAGACTCTTTTCACCAATGCAAATCAGCATACTATCCTACAGTCACAGAGAATCACTAGTGCATTCCCTCTGAATTTATGTCCAATGAGTTTTGGATATAGCTAACTTATAAATAGTTGTTTGCATGTTGTTTCAATAACAATAATAACTACCATTTATATAGTGCTCACTATGTGCCAGATTCCATAATAAGGGCTTTACAAATATTTTCTCATTTGGTCCTCTCAACAATCTTAGAAGGTAAGTGTTATTATTATTATTATTATTATTATTATTATTATTATCACGATTTATAGATGGAAGAAAGTTAGGTAAACAAAAGTTAAATGATCTATCCAGAGTCACAGAACTAGCAAGTATCTGATCCTGGATTTGAACTCAGCACTCTATTCACTATACCACCTAGCTGTCATGAAAGGACTCTTCTTAAGACTTCAGTGGTGGAGGTTTATGTTTTTATTTTTGTTCAGTTGTTTTTTCAGTACTATCAGAATCTCCATGAATCTGTTTGGTTTTTTGTTTGTTTTTTTGACAAAGCTGCTGAAGACATTTGTCATTTTTTTTCCAGCCTATTTTACAGATGAGGAAACTGAGGCAAACAAGAGTAAGTGATTTGTCCAAGACTACACAGTAAGTATACTCAGGCAAATGAGTCTTTGTGATTCCAGAGTTCTACTGTCACCTAGCTGTTCTTGTTAAGAATAGGGGCTTAAAAATATTTAATTTTTTTTTTTTTTGGTATTCTCAGAGATGGACTACAGTGCCTGGATTGTAATAGGGATTTAAAGAAATATTTGTTGCTTGATTTGTTCTGGTATATTGAGAAGTGAAATGATTTATTGGCATTCACTTAATTGGTAGGTATGAGGGTTTAAGACTGAACCTAGCAGCTCTGTCTACCTCCATGATCAGCTCTATCCCCTGGCTTTCTATCTCTTATATTTCTTACCTTGTGCATAATAAGAAGTTCTCAATACAAATTTGTTAATTTTTCTAAATCACCATGGTTTTTCACATGGCTAGTGATTTTATGCTTGATAAAGAAATAAGAGTAAACAGTTGCCCACTAGGGAATTAGAGTTTCTTGAAGCAGGAAGTGTTAATTACAGTTGGTGCAGTGGTAATGACTTAACTACACATGGCAGATTTTAAGACAGATTCCTTAATTTACATGACACTTTATAAAGAAAACAAATGGATATACTCTAAACTTGAAAAATAAGTAATTATAAATGTTAATCATTTTAGTCTCAGCTCCCATTCCAGATAAGTTTAGAACCTCAAAATCCACCATGATTATACAGAGGAAGAAAAATGCTAACCGTGTTTTCAATTATGCTCCCCTTCATATAATCAATTATTTCCTCTGCTACTAATTCCTCTGGGGCACTTAGCAGGAGAAATGTGACAGCCTTGTGCACTTGGCATCTACCTCTAGGACAGGATCTCAGAGAAGAGCCACAGAGCCAAGTCTCATTCTCAGCAAATATTTGATTTGGCAAAAATAGAACAAAACTGGATTCTTATTTCTTTTTTTTTCCTTGCCTCAGAGATAACCTAGACAGTGTATATGTTTTGCACTTGAAATTCTGCTACCAATTTCAGTAGGTGGAAAACACTTCCAAAACAGAGAAGCTTCAAACCACCTGAAGGAAATAGTGACTACAAAACAGACTGAGAGAACCATGCATGATGGGACTCATTTTGCTCACAATTAAAATGGGACTATTAATATTGTGTCATCAAGTCTAGTTAAACGAGGTGGATCCAATCAAAAGAGAGAGGAGAAGTTCTAATTCCAACCAATAAATAACAAAATAACAAGATCATAGAACTTATTCTTTAAGAAAGGAAACTTAGGGGCCACTTTTTCCAACCCATCCTTGAATATGAATCCATTGATAAGTAATCATCCAGCTTTTGCTTAAGGATAACCAATGCTCAAGTTCATACAGACATTCATTGGGAAAGGAAGGATTCAAACCTATGTTGTTTTTACTGCAATCTACATTTTAAACTGCAATATATTAACTCTCCAGCAAATTATGTTGGATTTGGAACTATTTTTGGTCATTTACCACCTATGTGACCTTATATAAAATGTTTGCCTATAAAATGACAGAATTCTGCTACACACTCTCTAAACACCATTTTTAGCTCTAATGTACTAAGATTCAAGAATTCAGTGAAAATGTGATTTGTGTTTTCTGATAATTGAAATATTGCTTTTTTCTTCCCTAGCTTTAAGGTGTGTCCTTTCTATATTAAAAAAGAGGAAAAAGAAGAAGTAGTAGTAATAGTAATAGTAGTAGTAGTAGAGTCAGAACTATCATGCTTTTTTATCTAGTGGCAATATGATTTAGTACAGAAGTGCCAAACTTGGGAGTTAACAGATCTAACTTACTGTCTCTGTGATCTTGGGCAAGTCAATTTACTTCTCTAGCACTCAGTTTCCTCAAATAAAAAATAAGAAGGTTGGAGTAGACAACTGCTATGGTGCCATCTAGCACTAAATTGATAATCTCATTCTGGAACTAAAAACTGGTAACTGTGGAGTTAAATTTGGGTGCAACATAGTGAGGTTGAGAAAGTGAAAAGATAGGAGGTAAAACATGAAAGACAGGTAAAAGTATGATTGTAGTGCTGATCAATGAGTCAGAATGCTAAGAAGAAAATAATAATAATAAAAAAAAGATGGCCAAGCTGAGACACTGCTGATAAAGCATGTACACAACAGTGGATTGATGGGATCTCCTCTGGCTCTCATGCTGACATGCTGTTTCTGCAGAGCTAATGTAACAATTACCTGATGCTTCTCCACACTGCTCCATGAGATCCCTATCTCTGCCCTCTAGCTCTCCCTGGCATGGGGCTCCATGCTCTCTGGGGCTCTCAGAAGTTCTTCTCATGGATGGAGCTGTACTATTCTATTACCCTGGCAAATTACTCCCATAGAATTCACTTTTCAATGACTGGTGTATAAATAGGAACTCAGATTTTCATCACTGGGTCTTCTTGAGTGCAAGCTGAAATTTCATTTATAAATATAAAACTGCTTTTGTATAAGACCCTTGGATATGGATTGCTCATCTGTCACAGGGTAAGGAAGAGAAAACATCAACTTTATGAGCTCTTCTTTCCTTACTCTACTCTGCATCCCCCCTCACCCACTCCACTAGCACTTGGCTGCTGGCTTAGCATCAATTGCTGGCTGAAGTAGCTGCTTACCCACTTTCTTAGCAGTAGGAAACATGCGAACCATTGAATATCACCAGGAAAACTCATCCAGAGAATGAGAGAATGATTAAATAAAAAACAACATCTTAGAACAATCAACTTTTATGAGTATTTGTGAACAAGGGCAACTTGTGCAATCTTAAATTACCAACCAATCAGTTACCAAAGGGGGTGAAAATTGTAATAATAGTATATATTTACAAAGCCTTTCAAAATAGGAAGAAAAAAAAACAAGCTTTCCTTATGACCCTGTAAAACCAGTAGTTTGCAGAAAGGTAAAATGCTTTATAAAAGGTTGAATTGCTAGTAAGTCACAGTACTGTGATAGAAACTCAGGTTCCCTAACTCCAAGTCACCTTTCTCCAAATATAATCAGGTTATTAGTGGTTGGATACAATAGGTATGATGACATAGGAGTCCCTAGAATGGACACTTATCCCTTTTCACCACTCATTAGCCTAAGTATAAATTCATAGCTCTACTTTTTAGAAAGTACCACATTTCCTTGTTTCTGAGTCCCCAGTCCTAGGTGTTCTGGGAACCATAGTACTGTGTCCACCACACTATTCTTTGAAGATAATTTATTGTCTATATAAAGAGTGCTAAGAAGACCTGTGGAGGCAGCACTGTCTATTGCCCAGCTTCTTAAACTGTGATTTGCAACCCCTTGTAGGGTCTTGTAAACAAATTTGGGGATCATGAAATTATCATTTACTATCAGCAAATATTTGATTCGTATATCAGTTCTATTTACCAATATGTCTGGAGTCATGTAAAAATGTCTTGGAGGGAAAAAAAAGGGGGATCATCAGTAGAAAAAAATTAGGAAATCTTTGATTACAGGTTCAAGTTTTTATGCTTGGAGTCAAGAATCCAGAAGACCAAGATTCAATTCTACCTATAAGTCCTGGCTTAATTAGTCTGGTGACTGGACAAGACTCTTAAATAATATAAGCTTTACGTACTTCTTTTGGATTTATCTATTAAATAATAATAATAGCTAACATTTATATAGCATATATTATGTGTCAGGTACTGTGCTAAGCACTTTACAATCATTCCCTCATTTGGTCATCACAACCCTGAGGTAATAGGTAATATTATTATTCCTATTTCACAGATGAGAAAACTGAGCAGGTTAAGTAAATTTCCCAGCATCACATATCTAGTAATTGTCTTGAGACTACATTTGAAGTCAGCTCTTCTTATCTCCAAGCCCTATGCTCTGTCCACTATGCCACTTAGCTACCATCATAATTTGGCTGAGATCAACTTTGTTGATGAAAACTTTCATACTGGTAATGCCCTTCTATGATAAGTTTGAGTATGAAATATTACAGAGAAATATACAAGTTGAAGTAGTATTAATAAGAATAAGCAGTTCAAATCTGGGGCCTCCATCAACTACTACATATTTGATTCTTATTAGGTATTCTTGACATTAAATGCTTCTTATTTGCATAGATAGATGTTAAATAAATTCTATTTCCATAACCACAGGATTATCTCAGCAGAGTAATCCTTTCACAGCTTTTTGCTCTCACTTGGGCAGTCACCTAAGCAAGAGCTTTCCTTCTGCCTTCCTCAATGTGTTATCTTCTATCACTTTCAATCAGTGAGAAATTATTCTTGATTATATGGGTCCTGAAAACTTCTGTCCTAGTTTGCAGGCCTTAGAGCCTTATTTATTTCATTTTAGAAGTCCAAGCTCTCTGACTTCAGCAGGAGCTACTATTTACCCACTTATTCTACTTTTTTATTTATTATATCCATGAAACATATTAGATGAATTTTGTGGCCAGTTTTTCCTTAATGGAAAGGTCTAGTCTTCTACCTAAACTAAGTTAATAGATTTTGAAACACTAGCAGATATATGTAGAAATGAATAGCACTCATAGTTACCAATTCCCCCAGGCTAAAAGAGAGTGACAGGATATTTTCCTGATTCTGGTAATTGGTGGCAAGGATGTAGTTGGAGGCTGGCCTCTGGGTGTTTGTAATGAAGTATAGAGTGAAATTTTTGTGTATGGAGGATAGAGTAAGTATTTGGGTTTCATGACTCCCTAGAAGCAGAAAGAGTGATTACTGAACATGACTGTGTGCAAGCACAGTCATTAGTTACTCAAGCTTGTTCTGAAAACTGAGAAAATTCAAGTCAATGTGAGTGAATGTGTTCGGGGTATTTTGAAAGCAATTTGGAGGTGTGATTTTGGCCTTCTAGTTCAGATAGCTGGAGGGTTAGGTTTCTCCATTGGGTGAACTTACATGTAGGAAACATGGGACTGACTAGAAATTTGCAGCCCCAAAGATGTTAGAGGCTCATCTATGGAAGAAGCAAGAAGCAGAAAAGACAGATAATGAAGAACAATGAGAAAATTAAAATACACGGCATTTAATTATCACACAAGATGAAGAGACTTTCTAGGAATATATGCAATTTAACAAAGACTTTTAGAAAGATCAAGATAGTGATTGGGCATTGAAATATGCTATGGACATAAAGAAGGAAGGTCAATTTCTCTGAGTATGAATGGAGTACTCTTTGCTCCCTCTTCTGATAGTAATAGGGGAAAGTGAAGAATATAGGTAAACCTGAAAAGGATGAGAATCCCAAAGCAAGGAAGTCACAGGGTAGTTTAAATCATTTATATACCTAATTTACACCCTTGCAAAAAGTGTCAATAGATTCTTTTGATATTGGTGATTGTGGTATACAGGTAAAATATCCAAAGGTTTGGTGTGTTCCCAGTGAAGTATGAAGCAGCTATCCAGTCCATGAGGATGGAGAGATGGTATGAGGAAGAATTGGGGATCAGTATGCTTTTTTGAAGAATGATTGACTCATAAGTAGAGCAAACCCATTCTTCTGGTTCCTTGCAAACCTTGTGTCTAGCTCTGAGTTCCAGTATCATTATACAAAGCAATAGAAGCATCTTGGGGACAGTGAGGATAAAATCCTGGCATGTACTGATTGAGAAATGTGAAAGGAGAGAGCAAAGAGAAAGAGAAATAGAGAAAAAGAGAGACAAAGACAGAGAGGCAGAGACAAACAGAGACAGAGACAGAGACAGGGATAGAAACTGAGACAGAGAAAGAAGAGAGAGGGCCAGAAAGTGAGGGGGAGAGTCAGAGACAGAAAACAAAGAGGAGAGACAGACAGACAGACAGACAAGGAAGTGAGAGAGAGAGGAGAGAGAGAAGGAAGGGAGAGAGAGAACGAGACAGAGACATAAATGGAGACAGAGATAGAGAGACAGAAAGAGAAGGGGAGAAGAGGAACAAAATATTTTCACAAATATGCAAGTTGATGTTGCATATAAGCTTTTGATCTCCTGATCTGATGCTATTTTTCAGCATGCTTGACCCAATGACTTGATTCACTGAGACTAACTTGCTTTTTGTTTTGCAACTCAAGCAGCAATCCCCTTAGCTGAGATGTACCTGCCAATAGCCAGTAGACACTAGATATCTCTCCTTAGTCTTAAGAGGGGAAAAAAAAAACTTCCCCATTTCTGGGTTCCCTAGGGGTGTCTCTAAGTTCTGTGTTAGTCAACATACTGCACTAGAAGAAGTAACTTGACAGAGTGAAAGGAGCACTGGATTTGCAGCAAGAAAACTTATGTGAATTCTGTGAATTCTGTGAATTCTGATTCTGTCACTTCCTCTTAATATATGACTTCCCCTAAGTTTCTGAACCTCTCTGGACTTCAGGCCTTTCTACACTAAAATGTCACCATTATTTCTTTGTGTATTTAAAAATTCTAAACTCTTTTCTTGTTCTTAATAGTTGCTGAAGAAGAAACTGGGAATCACCTTTATTGAAAATGACTTTTCCTGTACATAATTTATCATATAAAACAAGAGGAAACTTGGGCATGGATTGGCACATGCCATACACTTGGAGAGAATATATCTGGATATATTCTGATTACCAAAAGATTGGTAGGATCCATTGGTGTAATATTTTATAAGGTATTTGGCCCATGTTGCCTAGAATGAAATTCTGAAGACCTAGGAAGAAATATTTCTGATGAAGAAATCAACCTGAAGAGACAATTGCGGATGAAATGAGGACTTATCAAAAAAGTTCAGATTGTTGACTTGAGATAAATCCAAAAGTATGAAATTGGCCAGGAATAAAATTAGTTTTCCATACTAGGGTTTAAATAATAAATTTCAAAATGACAAAGGTAGTGGGCATGGAAAAACAGTAAGTTCTTATAGGGAAAGATCTTGGGGATTTTTGTATATAAACTCATTGTGAGTTAATATGACATGGTAGCCAAAAAAGAAAAAAAAATCTTCCTCAAGGACTGAAAAAATAAAGGTAAAATGTATAATGTCTAATAACTTGATTATAATTTCTCTTAATCAGATGATATTTAAAATATTGAGTACATTTGTTTTTAACTTAATAGTATTTTATTTTTTTTCAATTACATGTAAATATAGTTTCCACATTTACTTTGGTAAAATTTTGAGTTCTAATTTTTTTTTCCATTTCCCTTTGCCTCCTCTTTCCCCCAGACAGCAAGCAATCTGATTTAGGTTACACATGTACAATCATGTTAAACATATTTATTTATTAATCATGTGAAAGAAGAGAGGGAAAAACCACAAGACAGGAAAAAAATAAGCAAAAATAGTATGTTTCAATTTGCATTCAATCTATCTCTGAATGTGGATAGTATGTTACTTCGTAAGTCTTTTGAAATGGTCTTAGATAACTAATATTGCTGAGACTAGTTAAGTCTGTCATAACTATCATAAAATGTAGCTGTTACTGTGTAAAATGTTCTCATTTTGTTCACTTTACTCAGCATCAGTCCATGTAAATTTTATCAAGTTTTTCTAAAATCCAGCTGCTTTTTATTTCTTATAGAATGATAGTATTACTTTACATTCATATACCACAACTTCTTCAACCATTCTACAATTTATAGGCATTTTCTCAATTTCCAATTCTTTGCCACCACAAAAAAAATACCGCTATGAATATTTTTATACATCTGGGATCTTTTTTCCATTTTTAGGATCTCTTTGAGATATAGATCCCAGTAATGATATGAGCTCAGAGTATTACACCCTTTGGGCATAGTTTGAAATTGCTCTCCAGAATTACTGGATCAGTTTCACAACTCCACCAATAATGTATTAGTGACCCAGTTTCCCCAAATCTCCTTTAACAGTTATCATTTTCCTTTTTTATTATTTTATTAATTTGATAGGTGTAATGTGGTACCTGAGAGTTGTTTTAATTTGCATTTCTCTGATCAATAGTGATTTACAGATTTTTTTTTCCATATGACCACAGACAATTTATTCATCTGAAAACCATCTGTACATATCCTTTGACCATTTATCAGTTGGGGAATGATTTATATTCTTATAAATTCTTTATAAGTTCTTTATATATTTGAGAACTGAGGCCTTTTTTTCCCCCAGAAATACAGGCTATAAAATTGTTTTCCAGTTTTCTGTTTCTCTTTTAATCTTGGCTGCATTGATTTTGTTTATGTAAAATCTTTTTATTTTAGTGCATTCCATATTATCATTTTGAATTTCTTAATCTTCTCTATTGTTTTGTCATGACACTATATATTTAGAAGGAGAAAAACATGGACAAGATGAAGTATGTCCAGAAGAAACTGATCAAAATGATAAGACTGTAGTATGTTATATGAGAAGAATTCTATGAAGAAACTGGGAATATGTGGCCTGGATAAGAGTACACATCATAGCTTTCAAGTGCAAGAAAAAAATTAGAATTATGCTAATAAATAAATAATAATGGAACCGAGAGTACCATATTTTCAGGTAATACAAAGTTAGCAGAGATAGCTAAACAGTGTATGGCAGCCAGGATTCAAAAATATTCTGACAGGCTAGAATGCTAGGCTACATATAATAAGATGACATTTAATAGGAATAAATTTAAAGCCTTGTACTTGGCTTAAAAAATCAGCTTCCCAAGAATAATTCTTGGGGGGTGGCAAAATGAGAAAGAAATTCATACTTAAAAAGGTATGGGGGATTATCAGACTAAAATCTAAGTTAAATCAACAGTATTTTATGGTAATAAAATTCTAATAAAAATAAACCCCTAATATAATTTTTCTTTTATTCCCCCAAGAAATTAATGCAATTGAGTATAAAAGAATCATTGAATTAATGAATAAAATTAGGAGTTGGTTTTATGGAAAAAAACAATAAAATAAACCATTGGTTAATTTTATATATTTTTAAAATAGAGAAGGAAAACCAAATAACTAACATTAAAAGTAAAAAGGGTAAATATACCTATAACAAAGATGAAATTAAGGCCATTATTAGGAGGCTTTTTGCTCAACAATTTAAGTGATATGGAAGAATATTTATAAAAAATATAAATATTTACAAAAATATTTACAAAAAATATAAAAAATATGATTCTAAGCTGCATCAGCATTGAAGACTAGAAAGTTCAGAGTTCCACAGTACAGTAGAACCAAACTTGGAGTATATATTTTCTTCTAGGTACTGTGTCTCACTAAAGGAATTGATAATCTAAGTGTGTCTCAAGGAGAATGACCTTGGGATAATGATGCTTCTAGGAGGAGTATATGAATTTGTAATTACAAATACATTTGCTGGAAAGACCTAGACAAAAGAAAAGATCTATAAAAAGATGTGGTCTAACACAAAAGCAGTGTAACATAAAGAAAAGCATGTTAAAATTACATCCAGGAGACCTGAGTTTGAATTCTGACTAAGGCACTTGCTGTGCCTATCTGTAAAAATAAGAGTAAAAATGCTTCAGCTAAGTCTTTCACAAAGTTAAGTGCTCCATATATATAAAGGTTCAACTTAATAACATATGTGCTTATATACATGCATATGCATATAAACAGATATATGGCAAATGATAGGCATTGTCCTTGACTCTGGTGCTGGAGAAGCTTTTTTAAGGATCCCTTAAATAGCAAGGAGATCACATCAGTCAAAACTTAACAAAATTAATGAAGACTACTCACTGGAAAGCCAAATACTGAAGTTGAAGCTTAGATACCTTGGTCACATGACAAGAAGGTAAGATTGGGGAGGAAGAACGATGTTGGGAAAAATGAAAATCAGAAGAAAATGGGATGCAGAAAATGAAATAGACAGATAGTATTATCTGTTGAACATGAACTTGGAAAAACTAGGAGAGATAATAAAGGGTAGAAGGGCCTGGTGTATTATGGTCCATGGGATCACAAAGAGTTGGGCATGATTGAATGTTTAATAACACCTTTAGTTGCTATGTGTATATAAAAATGTGTACATGTGTGCATATATACATGCATGTACATAAATGTATATATGTATAGATATATATTTGTATATATGCTTATATATGTATGCATATGCTGATATGGGTGTATAAAGTTATCATTGGTATACCTGAAAAACCATAGCCTGCTACCTCTGATTTAAGAAAGGCCAGGTACACACAAGCAGAAGAAAATATGCATTTTATGGAGAATGGCTAAATGTCCATAGACAAATAAAGTGATGGATAGCATATAAGCTGCAGATAAATCAGAACCTGTCTGTCTGGGAGAGTCAAGTTACCATAAAAAATACACAACAGTGGTTGCCAGGTGTGGGCCAGATCATTAAACAAGTGATTGATAAAATAGTGGAGGGGAAGTGAAAGAAAAGTGTCCATACCATGTGAAATGTGATCAGTATTCAGATAAACCAAGAGAATGCCAGGTACAGCACCATTGCTAAGTAATGATCTTTGCCACACTCTGATAACACATCTAATCTTAGATATATTTGAGTTTTTAAAGACCTCAGAGATCACCCTAGGACAGCTTATATCTTAAGAGGAATAACACTTCTAAATTTCTCTGACAAGGGCTTATTCATTCTTTTCTTAAGACTCTATTCTAGAGGAGTGAATTCTTTTGATTCTAGAACTCTTATTCTAAGTTCCCTCTGACCTAGATTCAAACATATCTCACTTGGTTAGCTATGTCAAAGTAACATTAGTTATGCTTCACCTTACTCTCTCTCCTTCTTCACACCAGCTGTCATGCCAGCCAGACAAAAGACCATGTTACTGGAGGACAATTTTCCCAGTTTTGTCCTTTTCTTCACCTTCCCCCCCACCGCCTTGATTTCTTACACTTTTTAGTCCCAGTCATAATTAAATTAATATTCTCATTATTACTAGAGAGGGTATTATTTCCCTAGTTCTGTGGAGAAGATACAGTAAGGTTTATTATTTTTGCAGATGAAGAAACTGAGACAAAATAATTTTCTCAAAGTCTTAAGACGAGAATGAGGGCAGGTAAAGAGAACCAGGACAGGGTCTTCTTAGACTCCTGAAAATCCAAAACTAATTCCACTATATTTTGGCTATGAGATGACTTGGACCTAGCACTGCTGCTTGTTTGAATTTTGACTCCCAATAGCTACCTAATTGTATTAAGAGATTCACACTTTCCTATTTGTCACAGCCAGTTTATGATCAGCACTTTTCTATTTTGAATTTTTTTTTTTTACTATTTCCCTAATGTAAGATACAAAGGCAGCCAAGTAGCACAGATTTGACTCCATCAGCCACGTCTTCTGTTATCAATTCCTGTCTTCATGCCAGGCGCCCAAGACAACCATTAGGCAGTGGATTGTCACCTTCAGGTCTAGCATTGATGTTTTTTAGTCAGTAAGTAGACTGTCCTCATTTCAAGATTTAAGATGCAAAGAGTAGGACCCTTACACAGCTGGGTAGGATAACAAAATCTTTTAGTGCTCCAAAGTGTCAACAGTTTAGTTGACAAGGTTGACTTAAAGTAACTCTGTTTCAAGCTTTTGTAGTAATCAATTCAGTCCTTCCAAACTGTCTAATGGTGTATCTGATGTAATCACATGAAAAGGAGGGGGAAATACCTGAAACCATGTTTATCTCTAACATATGTGCAGGAAAACCCCATTTTGTGCAGTAGATATTGTCAGAAAAACATACTTTGTCCATTTGACCCAGAATTGGGAGAAATATATCTTTTTTTTCATATAAATTTTATTTATAATTTTTTGACAGTATATATGCATGAGTAATTTTTATAGCATTATCCCTTGTATTCATTTTTTCAAATTGTCTCCTCCCTCCCTCTATTCCCTCCCCTTGATGACCAGCAATCCCATACATTTTACATGTGTTACAATATAACCTATGTACAATATATGTGTGTAAATACCATTTTCTTGTTGCACATTAAGTATTAGATTCCAAAGGTATAAGTAACCTGGGTAGATAGACAGTAGTGCTAACAATTTACATTCACTTCCCAGTGTTCCTTCTCTGGGTATAGTTGTTTCTGTCCATCATTGATCAACTGGAAGTGAGTTGGATCTTCTTTATGTTGAAGATATCCACTTCCATCAGAATACATCTTCATACAACATTGAAGTACACAGCGATCTTCTGTTTCTATTCATTTCACTCAGTTCATGTAAGTCTCTCCAAGCCTCTCTGTATTCCTCCTGCTGGTCATTTCTTACAGAGCAGTAATATTCCATAACCTTCATATACCATAATTTACCCAACCATTCTCCAATTGATGGACATCTATTCATCTTCCAGTTTGTAGCCACTACAAAAAGAGCTGCCACAAACATTTTGGCACATACAGGTCCCTTTCCCCTCCTCAGTATTTCTTTGGGATATAAGCCCAATAGCAGCAATGCTGGATCAAAGGGTATGCACAGTTTGATAACTTTTTGGGCATAGTTCCAAATTGCTCTCCAGAATGGTTGGATTCTTTCACAGCTCCACCAACAATGTATCAGTGTCCCAGTTTTCTCACATCCCCTCCAACATTCATCATTATTTGTTCCTGTCATCTTAGCCAATCTGACAGGTGTGTAGTGGTATCTCAGAGTTGTCTTAATTTGCATTTCTCTGATCAGTAGTGATTTGGAACACTCTTTCATATGAGTGGATATAATTTCAATTTCATTATCTGAGAATTGTCTGTTCATATCCTTTGAGCATTTATCAATTGGAGAATGGTTTGATTTCTTATAAATTAGGGTAAGTTCTCTATATATTTTGGAAATGAGACCTTTATCAGAACCTTTAACTGTAAAAATATTTTCCCAATTTGTTACTTCCCTTCTAATCTTGTTTGCATTAGTATTGTTTGTACAGAAACTTTTTAGTTTGATGTAATAAAAATCTTCTATTTTGTGATCAATAATGATCTCTAGTTATCCTCTGGTCATAAATTCCTTCCTCCTCCACAGGTCTGAGAGGTAGACTATTCTCTGTTCCTCTAATCTATTTATGGTCTCATTCTTTATGCCTAAATCATGGATCCATTTTGATCTTATCTTGGTATATGGTGTTAAGTGTGGATCCATATCTAATTTCTGCCATACTAATTTCCAGTTTTCCCAACAGTTTTTTTCAAATAATGAATTTTTATCCCTAATGTTGGTATTTTTGGGTTTGTCAAAGACTAGATTGCTATATATGTATCCTTTTTTGTCCTTTGTACCTAATCTGTTCCACTGATCTACCGGTCTATTTCTTAGCCAGTACCAAATGGTTTTGGTGACTGCTGCTATATAATATAGCTTTAGATCAGGTACACCTAGACCACCTTCATCTGACTTTTTTTTCATTGGTTCCCTTGCAATTCTTGACCTTTCATTCTTCTATATGAATTTTGTTGTTATTTTTTCAAGATCATTAAAATAGTTTCTTGGGAGTCTGATTGGTATAGCACTAAATAAATAGATTAGTTTGGGGAGTATTGTCATCTTTATTATATTTGCTCGGCCTATCCAAGAGCACTGAATGTCTTTCCAATTATTTAAATCTGACTTTATTTTTGTGGCAAGTGTTTCATAACTTTTCTCATATAATTCCTGACTATTCTTTGGTAGATGGATTCCCAAATATTTTATACTCTCAACATTTGTTTGGAATGGAATTCCTCTTTGTATCTCTTGCGGGAGATATATATCTCCAAGACAGAGGACCAGGTCTCATTAATGTGAAAGTGCGTAAAGCAATATTTTTAATATCAGCAAAGAAATGTTTCTATCATTGGAAGACTGGGGAATTGCTGGTCAAAAAGTGATATATGAGCATAATGTAATCCTGCTATACAAAAAGAAACAATGACTAAAGAATTTAGAAAAGCTTGGGAAGATTCAAATGAACTCATGCAGAATACAGACCCAATAGAAATGAAAATACAATTGTCAGAATAATGTAAAAAAAAAGTGAGGGGATATAATGTATTGAATTTGAAGTCAGAGAATGAGTTAATTTCTCAGTTATGTCATTTATTACAATTGGGGAATCTTTGTCAAGTTATTCAACTCCTACATACTTCAATTTTTGCATTTATAAAATAAAAAAGAATTGTACTATGAAGGTTTCTAAGGTTCTTTCCAGGTCGAAATCTATGGTACTATAACACCATGAGTCTGATCATTCCAGCCTTTGAAGTTAAAATTTCAGAGGATTAACAGGGAAGAGTACTTTCCTCTTAGGGGAAGATGAGTGGTATGCAGTATGATTATTAAATGTGATCTGTCTTATTAAAAATTGCCACGTATTATTTGTCTTACTTAACTGTATTTTGTTATTATAAGGAACAGCTCCATTTTTGCAAAGGGACAGGTAATTGGTAAATGGTACTTTAAAAAAAAAAAGCGAGAATCAAAAGATTAGAAAACTGGGGGATAGGGGGAATTCTGCAGCCAATGTTTCTGAGAAAGGCCTCATTTCTAAAATATAAAAAGAACTGTGTCAAATTTATAAGAATACAAGTCATTCCCCAATTGATAAATTGCCAAAAGACATGAATAATTTTCAGATGAAGAAATTAAAGTCATCTGTAGTCATGAAAAAGTGCTCTAAATCATTATTGATTAGAGAAATGCAAAACAACTCTGGTGTACCACCTCATACCTCTCAGACTGACTAAGATGACTGGAAAAGATAATGATAAATATTGGAAGGAATGTGGAAAAAGTAGGACAGTAATGCATTGTTGGTAGAATTGTGAAATGAGCCAACTTTTCTGAAGAGCAATTTGGAACGATGTCCAAAAGGTTATAAAACTGTACATGTTGACCCAGCCATGCCACTTAAAAGGAAATCATAAAGGAGCAAAAAGGACCTATATTGCAAAAATGTTTGTAGCAACTCTTTTAATGATGTGAAAGAACTGGAAAATTAGTATATGCTATGAATTGGCGGATGGTTGAATAAGTTATGATATATGAAAATAATGAGGTATTGTTGTTGTTCTTTTTTAAAAAATGATGAATAAGTTGATTATAGGAGGCCCAGAACGATTTGCATGAACTGATGCTGAGCAAAACAAGCAGAACCAGGAACACATTTTGCACAGTAACAGCAAGATTGTGTGATGATCAACTATGACAGACTTGGTTCTTCTCAATGGTTCAGTGATCCAAAGCAGTACCCTTAAACTTTGGATGGAAAATTCCATCTGTATCCAGAGAGAGAACTATGGAGACTGATTTAAATCAACAATGCTATGTTTACTTCTTTTTTTCTTTTTCTTCTGTATTCTTTTTCTCTTGTGGCTTTCCCTTTTCTTCTAATTCTCCTAACATGGTTCACAAGGAAATATGTAAAAAGTGTACATGTATAACCAAAAAAAAAAAGAATTTTAAAAATATTTTAAAAGAGTATGAATAAAATATTTGGGGTAGCTATATGATACAGTGGATAGAATACCAAGACTGGAATTAGGAAGATTCATTTTCCTAAATCCAATTCTGGCTTCAGATACTTATTAGCAGTGTGACCCTGTTTGCCCCACTTTCCTCATCTATAAAATGAGTTAGAGTGAAAAATGCCAAACCACTTCGTATCTTTGTTAAGAAAACCCCAAATTGGGTCAGAGTCAAAACGGAAAAACAATTGAACAACATATGTATTTAACATTTTAAAAATGTACACATTGAGCCCTCTCCTCCAAAATAAATCACTGAAAGGAACTCAATGGTAGAACATTCTGCTAATCAAAACACACACACACACACACACACACACTCATATGATGCAAATGTTATATGTGAGTTCCTTCTGTAAACAATACATTCAAGGCTTCATATTAGTCACTGAGGGAGACAGATACACAATCATAGAATCTTGAGTTGATAGAAAATGAGAGGCCAATTACTCCAATACCTTCCTGACAATCCTTTCTAAGATCTGATACAGATATGAATATGATATGTTTCCTCCTTCAATAT
Source organism: Sminthopsis crassicaudata (assembly GCF_048593235.1). Lineage (NCBI taxonomy): Eukaryota > Metazoa > Chordata > Mammalia > Dasyuromorphia > Dasyuridae > Sminthopsis > Sminthopsis crassicaudata. The sequence continues at coordinate 555,244,898 of NC_133619.1, forward strand.
GAGTTTATAATAAAAAATAATGAAGAAATTCAAAAGACACAAATGACAAAGCTAAACCCACTGACTATATAAAATTATGGTCCAATGTTTTATTTTAAATCTCACTGCTGCTTAATAATCTTCTATTCTACTCTTATTAGCTCCTTTTCTCAATTTCTGCAATGATTGTTGCAAAGATTTTCCAATCTTTTCAAATCAATCATTGTATCCCTCAAGTCTACTCTAAAAACAGATGACTTGTCTATTGATTTTCTCCTTCCATACTGTCTTATGGAAAGGAATCACTACATCATATTTAGCTAATCTCTTCATTTACTTCATTGCCCCTACTCCATTAATCATTTTATCTCTATGTATTTTAACCTCTTCCCTCTCAAATTCCAGTGGTTTGGTCTTAATGTATAAATGCATACTCAGGTTTTCCCTTGACCTTCTCGGATTGTCTTAGACACCATCCCATCTCTATTCCATTGCATGACCAACCTTCTCTTCTCAATCCCCCACAATCTGGTTTTTAGCACCACTACCATATGGAAGTTGCTTTCTCAAAGTTCAAGAGATGATCTAATTCATAAATTTTTTTTCTCTCTGTCTCTGTCTCTCTGTCTCTGTCTCTGTCTCTCTCTCTCTCTCTGTCTCTGTCTCTCTATCTGTCTGTCTGTCTCTCTCTGTCTCTTTCTCTCTGTCTCTTTCTCTCTCTTTCTCTCTCTCTCTCTGTCTCTCTGTCTCTCTCTCTGTCTCTGTCTCTCTCTTTCTCTTTCTCTGTCTTTCTCTCTCTTTCTCTCTTTCTCTCTCTTTCTCTGTCTCTCTCTTTCTCTCTCTCTCTCTTTTTCTCTCTCTCTCTGTTTCTGTCTCTGTCTATCTGTCTCTCTTTCTCTCCTTTGCTTCCTCTCTTCCTACTTTCCTCTTTCCTTTCCCTCTCTCTTTTTTAATTCAGGTCTCATTTTCTTTGACCTTTCTGCCCTATTTCATATTTTGTTGACAACCCAACTTCTAGATACTTTATTATCACTTGGTCTTCAAGATACTACATACTTTTTGTTTGTCCTCCTACATCTCTAATTGTTTCTTCTTTATTGTGGCACTCTCCTCATGTCTTTCAAATTTCTCAAAATGAGTACTCCCCAAGATTCTTCCCTTGATTCTACTGTTTTCTTTTTTTTCTGGGAGGGGTGTTTCAAAGCAATTGGGGTTAAGTGACTTGAGCATATGAATTTCAAGTGTCTGAAATCACATTTGAATTCAGGTCTTCCTGACTCCAGGACCAGGGCTCTACCAATGCACTACCTAGCTGCTTCCCTTTCTCTCCCACACCATGCATTTAACCCTATTTTTGTTGTCCTTTTTTTTTTTTTTTTTTTTTTTTTTTCCACCAGAGATAGCTGGTGGCCTCTGTGCTAGGAATAGTGAGGAAAACTTGAGTTCAAATCTGGCTTCAAACATTTATTAGTTATGTAATCCTGGTCACTTAATCTCTATCTACCTCAGTTTCTTCACCTATAAAACAGAAATAATACCATCACCAGAAAAGTTTGTTATGAGGATCAATTGTGATAATAAGATTTATAAAAGTACTTAGCAGAGTACCAAGCACATATTGCTATATAAACACTTAGCTCTCTTTCCACCTTTTTTCATACTCTCTTTCTTAATAATATTATTCATCACCTTCCATTGGATCTATGGAGATAATCAAGTCTTTATCTCTAGTCTCAATATTTCACTGACTATAGCTCCACATTTTCAAATGCTTATATAGAAACTGTATTTGGATAATATTACTTCAAATTCAACATCCCCAGCAGATTTTATTATTCCTTAAAATGGGCTTGTCCTTCTAATTTCACTATGTATCAAGGACACACTTATCCACTGTATCTTCTATGATCTAGGTACATTTCTCTTTCTCACATTCTATGTATGGCTTAGTTAAATTGACTTTGTTGGTATTTCTCACATACAACACTCCATCTATAATATTTGTCTTGGCTTTGACTTTCTTGAATACCTAGAATATGCTCCTCCCTCACCTCAGATCATTTGAATATCCTGGTTTTCTTCAAGACACAGCTTTAGTGCCATTTTCTGCCTTTCCTCCTCCCTTTACCCTTCCTCTCTGTATCCCTCTGTCCCTTTAAACCAAATACTCTTTTCCTATGAAGAATGTCATCAAAATGAACTGAATCAGCAGTCTTACTTCTTTGGATTATCAATCAAAAAACCATCTAATTGTAATGAGACCTTATCAATGTAATAACAATAACAATCATCATATATATTAGGGCTTCTTAAACATTTTCCATTCACAATCCCTTTTAGCCCAAAAAATGTTTACATGGTTCCAAATATATAAGTATATAAAATAGGTATATAAATCAAACAATTACTGATAATAAATCATAATTTCGCAACCCCACATTTAGACAGAAGGTCCCATATAAGGTCATGATTCACAGTTTAAGAAGTTGGGATCTATATAATAACATAATTATAATAATCATTACTATTTATATATGGCATGTTATCTTCCCTATTAAAATGTAAGTTCTTGAAGGTAGGTATGTTGTTGCTGTTGTTTGTTTTTTTTTTTTTTTCTTTTAGTCTCCCACACTAAGCACAAAGAAGTCAGTCACTAAGAAATGATTGTTGAATGACTGAATTAAAATGTGCTTATTTTCTTTTAGCATCTTCTTTTTTCCATTATGGCATATGGAAGGTACACTTGCAGTTTGAGTGTGAGTCTTCGATCTGTGACTCACTATCTTTGTTACCTTGGATAATTACCTTGACATCAAAAGATCTAGTTTCCTTATCTATAAAATTCAAGTGTTGAACTAGATGGTATCTAAAATACCTTTCAGTTTTAGAATTATATTCCTATGAAATATTATCTATTCTACATGGGTAATACCTCTCACTTCTGTTCCTTCATCTCTATCACCACTGGCAAATCTTCATTACTATTAATTTAGATTCTTACATGTTCCTCCTAGCATGTCTTCTCATCTTCACTCTATCATCCTGAAAACTAGCCTTCACATTGATGCTAAACCCATTTTCATATCACTTCTCTGCAATGATTTTTCACATACTACTGAAAAAATTCCAATTTTGTTTCCTATAATTTAAAGACCTTCACAATATGATATGTAACTTTTCCAGTCGTATGTCAGTTATTTTTCCAAATTTTATATTTCATAAAAAGTAAAACACATACTTTAAAGGCCTTGCTCTCTCCCCCCTATACTTTTAATTAAATTTTCTCTATCCCTTTAATGCTCTCTGATTCCCTGATTCTCCTCCTACCTTAGATTCTTATTCATTCATTAAGGTCCAGTACAAGTGACATCTTCTCCAAGAAGCCCTGGACCAACTCCCAACTTTCTATTCTCAGGTTTCATAAAGCACTTTGTATTCATAATGTCTTTTTTATACATTTTTATACTTTCAAACATGCTTGTTTGAATTGAGTTGAAGAAATATGACATTTTAAAGTAGTTATTTGTGTGTGTTTAAATATATACTAGGCTCTAAGTCCCATGAGATCAAGTACTACAGCTTAACCAAGGAAAATATCTGAAAAAATTACTTAGGCATAGTCTCCATGAGAGGGATGGGTAGGAAAACTTTCAGAATTAACTGATAACATTATTAAATCTCCCTTTTCATCAGTCCTAGAATTTGGCAGTACTTAAATAATGGCTCTAGAATTCCATACCCCATTTTCTAAATATCCACTAGAATGCCAGATGGGCAGGCATTACTGAGTAACTTAGGTTCGCTTAAGAGGATGTTGGGAGTTTAGGGTTATGCATGTCCTTTTTTTAAAGTACAAATTACTTGGTTTTTAGGAGTGATGAGTTTAAGTCTCCGGAAATAAAAAATGTCAGACAATCTGACAGCCTAGGGATAGCAACCACAATGCTGATAGAACATGAAAGATAAGGTGAGATATGATTAGCATAATACTAGATTTTCATCCTTTGTCTTTCTAATACCACCACTACCAGCCATCTCCCAAAGAATTCCTGGAAAAGGTTTAAGAAGTAGATAATAAAACATCAGACCTTATTGATGAAATGCTAGGGAACTAAACACTGCCATTCTTAAGCAGTAATTAGCTTATCTTTTGCAAACCACTACTACTCATTTCCCTCTTTCCCTCCCTTCTTTTATCAATCCATTCCTCTTCATTTTTCTTTATTTCTTCTTTATTTTCTTTCCTTCCTTTTCTTATTCTTTTCTTTCTTTCCTCACATATTTAATTTCATCATTTCTCTCTTTTCATTTTTCTTCTTCCACTTCTGTACTTTAAATTCTTTCCCTTCCTCCTGCTTGTACTCCTCCTTATCCTCCTCCTCCTTTTTCTTTCTTCTTCTTCTTTTTCTTCTTCCTCTTCCTCTTATTCTTCTTACTCCTCCTCCTCTTCTTTTTTCTCTTCTTCCTCTTCTCCTCCTTTTCTCCTCCTCTTATTCTTCATCATCATCTTCTCTCATTTATCCATCAAAATTTATTAAACATTTCTCATGAGAATAATTCTATATTTTAAAATAAATATTATTAACTTACAAGTACATAAACTTTTTTGGCTATACCATTTTTTTGTACACATTATCTTTTTTCTTACTGCAACAAGTGCAATGCAACAATGCAATCTATAATAGCTCACCCAAATATTGTTATTCCCATTTGACAAAGAAGAAAACTGAGGCTGAGAGACTTATCCATAGTCATATTTTTAGGAAATGATACATTTAGGAAATTCAGATCTTCCCACTCTAAGATCAGCACACATTCCACTATCCCAGGATACTTGCTTTTTAGTAGTTTACACTGTTGTAGGGGAGATGAAATATGACAAAAGAAACACTGTAATATACAGCAGAATTTGAGAAGTGGACAAGAAAAATGACAGAGTGCCATGACAACATACTGGGGTGAGAACCTACTTCTACTTTGCAATTCCTTATGACAATAACTTCAAACAGTAACTCACTGACCTACTAAGAACAGCAAGTTTCTTATCTTTCTGATGGCTGCAAAAACAGTTCTTCTAGAACTTAGTACATCTATGCAGACAGTCCCTTAAAGGAAAACCTCACTGAATGTAACTTTCCAAGATAAGACAGTTTGAAAATAGATAGAAAGAATTCCTATCAATGTTTGGCTTTGGTGCTACATCCTCTTCAGGGTAGTCTTCCTTAATTTTCTCCTCTCAGAGAGAAGCAATTTTTTGATTATCCATACTCATAGTATATTATTCTTTGCTTGTGCACTTGTCACTCTCCTTTTCATTATAGTTTATTTATCTCTTATTTATATTTTTACCTCTCCAAGGTCTATTGTGTGTATATATATACATATATATATATATACATATATAGATTTATATATATCAACTAATATCCCATGTAATTATATATAATATTACATATATAATTATATATATCAAACTATAATCCCTGTATATATATATTATATATCATATATTAATAGATATATCAACTATATCTCCCTGTGTGTGTATAATATATATATGTATAATATTATACTATATTAACATATAACTTATACATAATACATATACTATATATATATATTATACTATAATTAATATATATATTAATATATATATTACACAGGGATATAGTTTGATTATATAATAAATATTATGTTGAATTACTGAAAGAGTTGGCATCAATTTATAAAAGTTTCTTGAAGTTATAGTGATGCAAAAATGTCATTTGGAATAAAGAAGTATCCTGGCTAAATGAAAACTCCTGGACTATGTGCCTAATATTGGCTTTTCTTCTAGCCAGCTTCAAAGAAAACATAGCCACATTAGCTTCATGATCTAGGGGTTCACAACTTCGCAATCACAGGATCTCAGAATAAGAAGAAATTTCAGCAGGTATCTAGTCCAGCTGATACTAGGGGGAAAAAAGTCCCTCTTCAGCATCCCTAACAGGGAAAAGAGGAAGGGAAACTGAATGAATATTTATTAAACACTTATGTGTCACTTACCATGTGCCCACTATATACTATATACTTTCTAATTCTTTATTTGATTCTCATAACACTCTTGGGAAGTAGAACCCTATATTAGCCCCCTTTTACAAATGAGGAAATGGAAGCTAAAGAGGTTAAGTGATTTGCTGAAGTACACCTAGCTAGTTAAATGTTTAACACTGGATTTGAACTCAGGACTTATTGTTTCTAATTCTAGTACCTTTGTTTACTTTCCAACTGCCTCTAATAATGTAGTCATTAGCTTGAAAACTATCTCTGAGGAGGCTTATTCTACTTTGAGACAACCCTAATTATTAGGAAACTTTTATTTACATCCAACTCAAATTTTCTTTACAATTTATACAAAATACTCTTATTTATGTTTCCTCAGGGCAAGCTAAACAAAACTAATTCCTCTTTTAAGTGGCAACTCTTAAATTTTGGAGCTAATTATCCTTAAACCCATATCTACAATCTCTAAATCTTTTCTTCTCACCAAGTCATGCAAAACAAGCATTTGTTAAGCTCCTACTATATTCCAAGTATAATGTCAACCACTGGAAATACAGCAAAAGACAAAAGATGATCCTTACTCTCAAGAAGCCCACAGGCCAAACAACTTTTCTCTTTTCAACCAAGATTTATATGGCATAAACTTCACTATCTTTTTTTTGCCCTCTTTTATCTCCCCTCAGTGTCTATCAATCATTGTTATTTAATCATGTCTAACTCTAGGTGACCCTCTTTGGGATTTCCTTGGCAAAGATTCTGAAGTGATTGGCTATTTCCTTCTCTAGCTCATTTTTGAAAATAAGGAAACTGAAACAAACAGGGTTAAGTGACTTGCCCAGGGTCACACTGTTAATAAATATCTGAGGCCAGATTTAAACTCCAGGCCTGGAACACTATTTAATGTATCATCTGTTGCCTATGACTTTTCAGAGGCCTTCCTAAAAAAGTATATACAGAACTGGGCTTGTCCCTGTTCCCGCAGTAGGCTATATGGCTCCCTTCTATGATAAATTACCCAAGCAGATCCCCCAGCTGAAAAAGTATATTGCCTATAAGACTAGGCCAGAATTGTAAAAAGATACTTTCTTTCCTAGTAATCTCACGCTTGCTTTTATGTAAGATAAAAATAAAGTGGCAAGATTTAAAAAACAAAATATCCAAAGTGATTTCACAACAGAATCATTCAGTTATACCTTCTCAACATTTTCATTTATCATGGGATATAGAACTGGGAGGATTTCAGAAATCATCTCCTCTAAATCACTTATTTAATGGATGAGGAAATTGAGACCTCACAGGGGAAGTAGCTCAACCAAGGTTACACAAGGTAAATGACAGAGCCAGGATTCACATCTAGGTTCTCTTACATCAGTGCTACTGTTCTTTCTACTTTATCAGATTTCTTCTCTCTTCCCTGGTGCTTGACTCTTATACAAGGAAGTAAACTCACTAGTTTTCAAATCAGTTATGCAAAATTTTAATACAACTCACCTAAGTAATATGTTAAATCAAAAGCATTTATTAAACTCCTACCATATGCCAGGCAGAATCCTAGGTGCTCAGGAAATAACTATGTAAGGAATGAAACATTCCTGCTTTCAAGGAACTTACATTTTAATGAGGGGAACAAACCTACATATAAGAGAATGTGGAATAAATGTAAAGAAATTAAATGTGATAAAACAGTCTGAGAAAGAGGGATTCAGGATATAACTAGACATCTCCCTAGATAAACATCCAGCCTGTAGTAAAGAAGATCTGAACTTAAATCCGGACTCAGACATTTACTATCTATGTGACTCTAGGCAAGTCATTTAACCCCTGTTTGCCTTGAAGGCCAAGTTAGGTGGCCAAGTAAATAGATTATTGGGCCAGGAGTCAAGAAGATCTGCATTTATGACTACATTCAAATACTAGCTGGGTGATCCTGGGCAAGTTACAACCTCTGTTTGTTTAATCCATTGGAAATGGCAAACTACTCCACTATCTTTGCCAAGAAAGCCTTACACAGGGTCATAAAGAGTTGGACATGACTAAACAACAATGTACCAAATACTGTGTTAAGTGCTTTACAAATATCTCATTTTATTTTCATAACAGCTCTAACAGGTAAAAAATATTATTATAACTATTTCATGGTTGAAATTGAGTCAGAAAGAAGTTAAATGATTTGTCTAGCAACACAAAATTAGTCATTGTAGCCATTTTTGAACTCGTATCTTCCTGACTTCAGATTAAGGGCTCTATCCACTGCCCCATCTAGGAAAGATATGATAATTGATCCATGGACTGAGGAAGAGGCTATGTAAGCAAAAAGAAGGCTTCAGATATGAAATTATGTTGTCAAGATAGAAACAAGGAGATTCATTAACCAATTGGATATGGTGGATGAGGGACAATAAATAGTTAAGAATGTGATAGCAAGTTGACTGAGGTTAGAAATATGGAAAGTTGTAATGAATAGTGAATGATATAGTACAAAGGAATAGGATTTCAATTTGTGATTTCACTTGTCTCAGGGAAGTCAGGAATGAGAAAACGCCCTTTACCAATGCAAATAATCATCTCTGCAATTTGCCTTCTTGGAGAGATGCCTTGAACACATGAGAGGGATACATGCTTTCCCTATATGTCAGAGATGGAACTTGAATCCAAGTCTACCTGGCCTCTAGACCAGTTCTTCATTGACTACAACTCTCTAATATATTGCATGATAGTCATGTGGTCCATAGATAGCAAGGAGACTGGTCTCATTGGAGGTTAGGGAACATAAAGTATGAGAATATGAGAAATAGAAAAGCAAGAGGTATAAGAAGAAAGGTGATAAGGATGCATATCACTGATAACCTCCCCAGGTCCTCCCCAGGAATATATGAGACTTTTTCCTGTCCCCTCATTCAAAAAAAAATTTCATTGAGATGTAAAGGAAGAGATTTTGACAATGTATTTGGGGACCATAACTGCAAAGAGAAATTAATGATTATAACAAATTAACTATGGATTAAATAGTTTTTTCTCCCAAACAATTGGTTTAAAGGATTAATAACATCATTGTATATTACATATCTTTGATGCAAATATTCATTAATACTAATTACATATTCTCAGATTAATTCCCTGCACTACTTCTACTTAGCCAAAAAGCAAGCTCACAACCCTAAAACTTGAACTTTGCTTTCCAATTGTATGAATGAATATTGAAGAGTCAACCTTTTGGGGAAAGCTGGTAGTATTAGTAACAAGATGTCTTAGTCGTGAATTTTATTTATTAAAGAGCTCTTGGAGCTTTTTGCATAAACTATTTTCTATTTTCTAGTGTCCAGAAGAAGAAAAAAAGTGTGTCATTTAGCTAAGTCAATGACAGGACATTTTCCCTGTTGAATAGAGTGTGTTGGATACATCTGGCTCTCTCAGTTGCCCAGTAACCAGCTGTGCCCACCAGGAGATGTGCCCGAGTTACTTCCAGTCATCAGTATTACATCAAATTAATCTGTTCTGCTATACAGAATCCATTATTGAAAAGTAAAGAAGGATAACTCCTTAAATGTCTCAGTAAAGAAAACAATCTGCTCCTTTTATCACAAGAATAAATTGCACAGTTCAACTAAATCGAAATTTAACATTTAAATGTTAAATTTCACATTTCACATTTTTGCCAATTTACCATTTACCAGTTTCTTGGATGAAGGCATGGACAGGATGCTTATCAAACTGGTCAATGCTCCAAAACTGGGAGAGGTAACTAGCATGTTGGAGAATAGTCAGGATTTAAACAGACCTCCAAAGAATAGGGCTTGATTCAATAAGATGAAGCTTAACATAGATAAATTTAAACTCCTTCATGTGGCTTAAAAATGAACTTCACAAATACATGATGGGGAGGCATAGGATAGATGGTAAGTCATCTGAAAAAATATTAATAACACTTAAATGAAATATTAAGATATGAAAAGCACTTTACAAATATCTCTTTTAGTCCTCACAATAACTCAGAAGTAAGTACTATTATTATCCCTATTTAACAGATAAAGAAACTGAGGCAGGTTTATTTTAAGTGTCTTTGTCATGCTTACACAGCTAGTTAACTGTCAGGTGAGATTTGAATTCAAATCTTCCTGACTTCAGAACCACCATTCTATCTCTTATGTCATATAGAACTGAGTTGTAGCCAAAAAAAAAAAAAAAAAAAATTAATGAGATCATAAGCTATGATAAGAAATTCATGATGTCTAGAATGAGGTAACTGTCTCACTGAATACAACTTTGAGGTGACCAAATTAAAAGTGTAATATACTGATCATGAAACCATAGATTCACAGTCTTAAAGTTGAAAACAAGTAGCCAAACTTCCTTTTAGTTATCAGCAAACAACAAAACACACAATTAGCACTACAGGGGCCATTAAAGACCACATCCTTTAAGCCCCTCACTTTGTAGATAAGAAAAGAAAGCTGAGACCCAGACATGTTTAATGACTGTCAAAGCTGATACAGCTAGTGAGGACCAGAATTCAAGAAATCAAATTCTTGTCGACTGTAATTCTTTCTGTAGCAACAGTGAAATCTGTTAGTCAGTTAGACAAAAGCCCAAGCTAATATGACTTACAATAACATGTTTCTAGAAAAACTCAAAATTAGTGACAGTCTAGGAATACAATCAGCTCAAAATGGTTTTGAAAAGGCAGCTAGAAATAAGACTGAATGCTGTGAAGTGAGCAAAAGATATCACCAAGGAACCAAGTATGAATCACTTGGGACAAAATTAATAGTGAATATAGATGAATGAAGGATACAACTCACTACTATAAGAAGATATAATAACAAAGCCATCGAAGACTATCAGAATTCTGATGAAGAGATGAATTGTGAGACAATTAGTGGGGGTATAGCAATAGATTAGAGGATTCTATCTTTTTTTTCTGAATGAGGTATAAAAATCCTCAATCATACTATGAAACACTTATCCTGTACATAAATCATCTCAAATGGAAAGGTCCCTGATAGAGCATGAAGACATTAAAGTACAAAGTTATGTTAGAGCCTGGGAGGCAGTCAATAATTGTCAGTAGTCTATGCTATGAATGAAATGATGCATGAGCTGAAACTAGAAAAAAGCAGAATATATATTAAATATAACTTTTCTGTAAAATATGAAAATAAAAAAGTTTAAATTCCAAGAAAGAAGATTCTCAGTGACTTCATAGATTCCCATAGAAAAGCCCAAGTTCCTTCTGTGTAGAAAAGCCTACCAAATGTTATTTGAACTATATTGCTGTTTCAATCTGGGACAGCACATCTAAGAACTATAGATCATGGATCCAGTCAGCATTTGAAGGCTAAAGCTTTTAGCTAATAAAGGACAAGAGTTTTCTGAATGTCATTCTCTGTAGGCTAGTCAACTCTGGTGAAGTGATAGGCAAAAGAAATCCAATATGGTCAAGACACATTCAGAAATTTGCTCTCTCTATGAGCTTGCAGCTTATGAAGATTAATTAAGGCTATGAAGTATGAACTATGTAAAAACATTTCCAGAAAATCCAGAGGGAGAATAGGCTGTGACTAACAGCTTTCTTTGTTACTTTTAAGTGTGTCCATCCAAGGAGTTATCTAAGGAGACTATTAAGGCAAACCTAGACCTAATAGAACAAGGGCATGTCATCTGGGGACAAGAGAGGCTACAACAGCTTTATTAATTGGCTCTGAAGACCAAGCTAACAAAATGACCTTTGCCTTGACATTTGCAGTGTTTCTTATCATCTTATTCTAGCAAAAGCAATGACCAGGTCTGGTTGGGAAATTATTTTTCACATTACAATGAGAAAGAGAGAGGGGGGATAGAGGGAGGGAAGGAAAGAAGAGAAAAAAGAGGGAGGGAAGAAGGAAGGAAGAAAGGAAGGAAACATGGGAGGGAGGAAGAAGAAGAGAGGAAGGAAGGAAGAAGAAACAGAAGAAGAAAGAGAAGGAGAAAAGAAGGGAGAAAAGAATTTGAAGGGAAGAGAAAGGGAGAGAAGGGAGAAAGGTTGAGAAGAAGGAAGAAGAATGAAAGATCAAACAATGCATGCTTTCTTTTTCATTTCAATGCCCTTTGGAAACTTATCCAAATATTAAATTGAAAAATTAAAAGAAAATAGTTGTTTTCTTTCCTGTATATTTTATGATGTTGTATAGGTTTATTTTTGGAGATAGTTATTTGTAGACATGTCTGGATATTTACTACAGATTTTTGTCTGGGGGGATTTTTTTGAAGACCTGATCTTAAATTCTAGATATGAAGTTATGAATCTGGGCTTTGAGGCACTTTTATATAAAACATATTTGCCTGCATCTGTCACAAACACTTTGTTGCAATTTTTTATAATACTGATCTTGGGGTATGGATTTGCAATGTAAATGTGAATCTACTATGTATATTTGCATTTGTTATAAACGCAAGTTTAGGATGGCTTTCAATGCCTGCTTGTCAATTAAAATATGACAGTCAATATGAAAGCTCTCCAACCAAGAGAACAAAATGTACTGAATGATCTACCTCCAAGTCAGCTGTCAATTAGACACATTTCCCTGATTCACCAGAAATCTGACCATGGCCAATCTTTCCCTATTCTACTCAAGAGCTTACATACTAGTACACTCTAAAATCACATCTGATTTTAGTACACAGTAAAAATCCCATATTCTGTAACAATCCTTTCCTGATCATCCTTCTGTTAATTATCTCCAGTTTATCATATATATGTAACTATCTCTCTCTCTCAATAGATAAATACTGATTTATTGAGATAGAGATGGGTAGAGAGATAGCTAGGTAGATAAATTTAGATCCTGGATTGTCTTTTGCCTTTCTTTGTATTTCCAACACAACATAATTCTTAATAAATAAAAGGTGTTTAATAACTGAGTGACTTTCTTCAGAGCCAGCTTTTAACATTCAAGGACTTTATAATTAGCTCCCTGCATTTCCCCTGTCCCCACTTTTGACCCTTTAACTTGTGCTGGTGATTTCAAGGTTTCAAAAAAATCACAGAATCTCAGACATTTAAGGGACATATATCATCTAATCTAACTTCCAGACCAATGCATAGTTCCAATTGATAGCATTTCTTATGTTCACCTTCTACTTAAACATTCTTATAAGTAGCAATACCTACAAAGATTTTCCTCCAAGAAACTCTGAATTAATAAACTATGAGGGCAACAGACACAATAAGATTCCAGATTATAGGTGCTAGAGATCTTTGGCAATCCTCTAATTCAACCCCTTGCGCTTAGAGCAATGCTTAACACATAATAAATACTTGATGACTGACTCATTATTCTGAGGAAACTGAAGCCCAAAGAGAGTGATTCAAGTAAAGCCTGATCTTCTGATTCCAAATTCTGAGCTATGTTTGCTGTTTTTTAGTGCCTGAGGAACTTTGCCCACCTATGCCTGAATTAGTACAGTCTATAATAGGACAGCTCTACCATGGGAAGTTACTTCGATATCTTAAACAATTAATCTTATAATTGCCTCATTTTTCCTTTGGAAAAGCAAATTTAGGCCTTTTTCACAGCCAGCCATATTTGAAGATAGTGATTCTGTCCTTCCTAACTCTTCTATTACCCAAGAAAAACATATCCATTTCTTTCAACAGATTTCATTTGATCTGGTGTCAAATCCCTGGCCTGTACCTAGAAATAAAAGCTATCTCTTACATAAAGACACTGACTTTCTTCATACAAAAATTTCTCTTTAAAACAAGCTTGTAGTTTAGCAGATTCATTTTATCAATACATTTATCTATCATCTATCTATGTACATATCTATGTATCCATCCATCCATCCATCCATCCATCAATCCATACATCCATTTATCCATACATCCATCCATCTATCTATCCATCTATCTGTCTGTCTGTCTGTCCATCCATCCATCCATCTATCTGTCTATATCTCTCTACTTACATATCTATATATCTCAATAACATTGGGTTATGCCCATGTTCACCATTCTGGGCTATCTGGAGAAATAAAAGTGGTAATAAAGAAATGGAATTAGAACTTTCTAAGTTTCATAAGGTCTAATTTATAGAGCCAACTGGGTGGACATGTACTTGTAAATGTGTGGGCTCTTGTTTTGTTCTAGGTCATCATTCCAAGAAAGAGCAGTGTCATATGCTAATATGAATGTATCCCTCTTATTTCTTCTCTCTCCCCAAAGTAAATATCAATACAATTTTTTTCCACACCTTAAGCAAAACTTGAACCACTTAAACCACTATTCATGGGTTAGGACTGCCCACAGAGGTAAAGTTCATGTCTTGAAAATATCGGCATGAATCTAACAGGCACGGTGCTCAAATTTCCCAATATTTGGGCATTTCTGAAGCTCCAATATAAATCAAGATAGATATCTACTTGCACCCTCACTAGAGGCAGATTTCTAATTGCTATAGAACATTTTTGAATAAAACATGTAATTTTAAGTTGCCTCATTGCCTGCTGACAGTGAGTTAGCTACAGCTGGCCAATTCTGGCTTTTAAGATTATATCATTTAAGCTTTTGGCTAACGGGGCCTTGTACTGTCAGTTTCTTCTCAAACTGAAAGGAAATCATTGCCTTCTCTAAAGCATTACAGTTTGCACAAAAGAAAGTAAGAGAGGAAAGGGAGAGATGGTACAGAGATAAGAAAGTACAACAAAGAATTGTAGGAGATCATTTTGAATTTTAAATCTTAATCCAAAGAGTAGTATAAACATTGACCAGTCACCCATGATAACCTAGATCTTCAGTATACTGAGTTTACAATTGGGTATGGGTTCAATATTTAATAAACTATTGATTGTGATATGTACATTGGAGCTAGTCATGAGTGTTAGTCGATTGTGAAAGCTGTGTACTGAACCGAGCATTTTAAAGCACTGTCATTAGAGACAATGGACAATATGCACAAGATCACAAAGAAGACATTCTCAGAGAACTGTTTTGAATTTGGAAGAATAAATTTAAAATTTCCAATCATTTTGATAAGTTTTATTGGGAAAGTAATGTAGTAAGCCAGAATGGTCACTTAATTTTTTTCATTAAAATCATTAAATTAAGTACTGTGGAAAGACATTTACTTTTTCAGAAAAAAAATATTAGGATTCTAGTGGACCCTTGCTGTACTGAAAAAGATAATGGATTTTATCTATTTTTCTATTAAAAATAACATGCATTTTTCAAATTATTATGTCCCATTTTATTACTCATTAAACAAATCTCAAAAGAGAAGAATCTTGCACTACATATATACATAGTCAAATGAAATAAATTCACATATTGGCCATGTTTTTACCTGAATCTGATTTTGTTTCATTTAACAAAAATCCAGTTCCTAACCCTTTGTCTTGGTCAAAGGATATTCCTAGCTTATTATCTTTCTCATAGTTACAAATTGCTTTCCAGATTTTTTGGACTAATTTACAGCTACACCAATAGTATAAGAATATCACTAATCTAAATGTAATCCCTCCAACATGGCATTTCCTTGTCTGTCAGTTTCCAGTGTAGTGTATGTAAGATGGAATTCTGTAGTTGGTGTATTTGTGTTTCTCTAATTATTAGTTGTTTGGGACTTCTTTTTTTCATTGGACTATTGGTAGCTTAGATTTTTACCTTTGAAAATTGTCTATTGACTTATTCAAAGATAAGAGTATAGTGAAAAGAACAAGAAGTTTAAAAAAACAAAATTCAAGGTATTTTCTATCACTTATTAGTTGTATGATCTTGGTCTTTTGATGTTCTTTGCTAAAGTGAAATTATATTACCTCTAAATTGGCTATCAGCTCTAACTTTCTGTATCTCTATGATGCTAATTCTATAAAATGAGGAGAGCCTTACTTATAATATTAATTTAATAATAATTCATCAAAGCCAAATAGGATCCTGTGTATGAATTTATAAAGTATGTTTGTATGTACATATATACACATATATATACATACATATATATATGTATGTTTACCTTACATATAGTAGTATACATATCCATATTTACATATAATATATATGTGTGTATATGTATGTTGGGGTTTGTAATTTTTTCCCAGAGAATGATAATCAATGATTAAAACATGGAATGAATGAAAATGCTCCCTTGGGAGGATAAAGTAACAAGTTTAAACAATATTTACTAGGCAATAGATTCCAGTGAGGAACTATAGACTTTCCTCAAATAATCCAAATATGAATGACAACACGAGGTGCCATTTTCAAATCTTCATCTTGCAGGATAGTGTTGGTACCCTCTAGTAAGAGTTTTGTATGAAATAGAGACAGACAAAGTAGCCCTTTGACAGTCTGGTAAAGTCTATGAAGCCCCCCTCAAATTAATTTTTAATGCATAATTGAGATTTGTTGACTAAATTTCAGTTAGAGAGTAATGAAAATAATGCTCTAGTTGTTGCTGTTGTTGTTCATCTGAGTTCATGACCTGAAATTTATTCCTGTACCCTACATTAAGAATCCTATCTTTGGCAATTTATACTCTGAAGCAGTTGCTCTCAAACTATGACCTAAAGAATCCTGGGGAGTCTCTGAAACCCTTTCTAAGGGTCAACAAATTCAAAATTAGTTTCTAATATAGAAGTATTTAAAATATAATTTCTAACATATAATATATAATATAAGCATAACCCACATAAACAATTTTTTCGGACAGATCATCAATAATTTTAATACAACAAAAGTTTGAGAACCACTGCTCTAAAGGCTTATTGCTTAAATCAGGAAAAGAAAAAGTCAGTGAGTCAATAAATTGAGGAGAGTAAGATTTTTTTCCATTTTTTTCTTTTTAACTCACAATATCCATTCCTAATATCTTCTCAGGATTATTTTCTATTTCATTTTGTTTCAAGTAAATTAAGGCTGAATTCACATTGCTTTCATCTGTGCTTCTTAGATACAAAAGATAATAAAGTAACAATTATAATACAAATAATACCAATAACATTTAAATAGCACTCTCAGATTTACAAAGCTCTTTATAAATATTATCTCATTTTTCTAGTTTTTAAAATTCCTCTTCAGGACACATTCCTACAAGAACCTTTTTTTTTTCCTGATGCATTGTTAGCTCTCTTTCCTTTCCTAAATTACCAGGTGGCTACTGTGGCCTAGTTTACATAGTACTGCACTTGGAATCTGGAAGATATGGTTTTAAAAGTAAATATAACCTATTAGTTGTATGACCATGAATAAGGCACTGAACCTCTCAGAATCTCAGTTTCTTCATCTATACAACAAGGATCATAATAACCATAACACCATATAATAGCATTTTTGTGAGACTTAAATGAAACAATGTATTTAGAGTCTTTTGAAAGTCCTATAAATAAATTCATTTTTTTCTTTTTTTCTTTATTTTCCCTTTTTTTTTTTTTTTGAGAGACAGTATACAGATAAACAGAATCATAGAAACAAGGGTTCAAATACAATCTGAAAAATACTACTTTTTTGACCATGGGTAACTCTCTTAATTTTACTGAATCTCAGTTTTTTCATCTGAAAAGTAGAAATAAAAATGCCTGTTAAAATTACCTTATAGGGTAGTTTTTATATTCAAAAAGGGAAATGTGTATAAAATATTTTGAGTGTTGAAAAGCATTATAAAAACATAAATTATTATTATTATTTTAATAATCAGTGTATTCTAATAATCAGATGGAATGCAACTATATAATATAAAGTCCTTTAGATTACTTCTTATTTTTTTTACTGTATCCTTAGAGATTTAAAAAAAATGCCTTTCATATAATATACACTTAACAAATGCTGGTGGAATTGCAAAGGAATTGAGATATTTCTTTTTGAACATAAGAAAGCATAGAGTTTAATTTAAAAGAACTTAATCTTCACATTAAATAAGCTCTGGATGGGACCTTGACAACCAAAAAGTTAGTTTGGGATTCATCTTTTATAAGAAGGAAACCTGGGAAAATTCTCATAGAAAAAGAGAATATGTGAATTGCTTTTTTCTAGCAGCTTCCAATATTTTTTGCTTCATCTGATTAAAAGAACAAAGGGCCTGGAATATGATATTCCAAAAGGTTAAGGAACTTGGTATGCAGCCAAGAATAACTTATCCAACAAAAATGAGCATCGTTTTCCAGGGAAGAAGTTGGACATTTAACGAAATAAATGAATTACATCTATTCTTGATAGAAAACCAGATCTACACAAAATGTTTGATCTTCAAATACAGAACTCAAGAGGTTTCTAAAAGGTAAAAAGAAATCTTGAGAACTATATTTCTGCCATAAATATATGTAAAGAATACATGTATAATTTGTCCTAGAAACTAGAGGTGGAAAGGAAATTATATCATGAAAAAGGGTAAAGTGGTGGTACTACATCTCATGAAGAGGCAAAGGTAGCCTATTATATCTGAGAGAAAGAAAGGAGGAGAATTAACATAGTGTGTATCAATAGACATATTCGATTTATGGTGAAACTTCTTCCACTTCATTGAAAAGTGAGAGGGAAGGAGTAAACTAAGGGGAAGGGAATGCAGAAATTGTGAGAAAAAGAAGAAAAAGAAGTAAAGTATGGAGAGGAACTTTAAGGTGGGAGAGGAATACTAAAAAGAGAGGGCTGTGAAAAGCAAGTGGTGCTCACAAGTTTAAAGTTTAATATTGGGTAGGGGGGTAAGAGGGAAGGAAAGGAGAAAAGCATAAGGAGGGGTTAACAGGATGGCAAGCAATATAGAATTAGTCATTCTAACCATAAATGTGAATGGGGTAAACTCCCCCATAAAGAGGAAGCAGTTAGCAGATTGGATTAAAAGCCAGAATCCTATTATATGTTGTTTACAGGAAACACACCTGAAACAGGGTGATACATTCAGAATAAAAGTAAAAGGGTGGAGCAGAATCTACTATGCTTCAGATGAAGCAAAAAAAAAAAGCAGGGGTAGCCATCCTCATCTCAGATCAAGTAAAAACAAAAATTGATCTAATTAAAAGAGATAAAGAAGGGCATTATATCCTGCTAAAGGGTAGCATAGATAATGAAGCAGTATCAATATTAAACATATACACACCAAGTGGTGCAGTATCTTAAAAGAGAAATTAAGAGAGCTGCAAAAAGAAATAGACAGCAAAACTATAATAGTGGGAGGTCTCAACTTTGCACTCTCAGAATTAGATAAATCAAACCACAAAATAAATAAGAAAGAAGTCAAAGAGGTAAATAGAATACTAGAAAAGTTTGATATGATAGATCTTTGGTGAAAGCTAAATGGAGACAGAAAGGAGTACACTTTCTTCTCAGCAGTTCATGGAACCTATACAAAAATTGATCATATACTAGGACATAAAAACCTCAAAATCAAATGCAGTAAGGCAAAAATAGTAAATGCATCCTTTTCAGACCACAATGCAATGAAAATTACATTCAATAAAAAGTCAAGGGAAAATAGAACAAAAAATAACTGGAAACTAAATAATCTTATACTAAAGAATGATTGGGTAAAATAGCAAATCATAGACATAATTAATAACTTCACCTAAGAAAATGACAATAATGAGACATTATACCAAAATGTGTGGGATACAGCCAAAGCATAAAGAGAAGTTTTATATCTCTAGAGGCCTACTTGCATAAAATAGAGAAAGAGAAGGTCAACAAATTGGGCTTACAACTAAAAATGCTAGAAAAGGAACAAATTAAAAACCTCTAGATAAACACGAAACTTGAAATTCTAAAAATAAAAGGTGAGATTAATAAAATTGAAAGTTAAAAAAAAAACTATTGAATTAATTAATAAAACTAAGAGTTGGTTCTATGAAAAAATCAACAAAATAGACAAACCCTTAATAAATCTGATTAAAAATAGGAAAGAGGAAAAGCAAATTGTTAGTCTTAAAAATGAAAAGGGAGAACTCACCACTAATGAAGAAGAAATCAGAACAATAGTTAGGAGCTACTTTGCTCAACTTTATGCCAATAAATTCGATAACTTAAATGAAATGGAAGAATACCTTCAAATATATAGCTTGCCCAGATTAACAGAGGAAGAAGTAAATAGTCTAAATAGTCCCATTTCAGAAAAAGAAATAGAACAAGCTATTAACCAACTCCCTAAGAAAAAATTCCCAGGACCAGATGGATTTACATGTGAATTCTACCAAACATTTAAAGAACAACTAACTCCAATGCTCTATAAATTATTTGAAAAAATAGGGATTGAAGGAGTCCTACCAAATTCCTTTTAAGACACAGACATGGTACTGATACCTAAACCAGGTAGGCTGAAAACAGAGAAAGAAAATTATATACCAATCTCCCTAATGAATATTGATGCTAAAATCTTAAATAAAATATTAGCAAAAAGACTACAGAAAATCATCCCCAGGATAATACACTATGACCAAGTGTGATTTATACCAGGAATGCAGGGCTGGTTCAATATTGGAAAACTATTAGCATAATCAACTATATCAATAACAAAATTAACAAAAATTATATCATCATTTCAATTGATGCAGAAAAAGCATTTGATAAAATCCAACATCCATTCCTACTAAAAACACTTGAGAGTATAGGAATAAATGGACTATTCCTTAAAATAATAAGGAGCATATATTTAAAACTGTCAGTAAACATCATATGTAATGGCGATAAACCGGAACCTTTCCCAGTAATATCAGAAGTGAAATAAGATTGCCCACTATCACCATTACTATTCAATATAGTACTAGAAACACTAGCCTCGGCAATAAGAGCCGAGAAAGAGATTCAAGGAATTAGAGTAGGAAATGAGGAAATTAAACTATCACTCTTTGCAGATGACATGATGGTATACTTAGAGAACCCCAAAGACTCTGCTAAAAAGGTATTAGAAATAATTCAGAACTTTAGCAAAGTTGCAGGATACAAAACAAATCCACATAAATCCTCAGCATTTTTATACATTACCAACACAATCCAACAGCAAGAGATACAAAGAGAAATTCCATTCAAAATAATGGTCAATAGTATAAAATATTTGGGAATATATCTACCAAAGGAGAGTCAGGAATTATATGAGCAAAATTACAAAACACTTGCCACAAAAATAAAGTCAGATTTAAATAATTGGAAAGACATTTAGTGCTCTTGGATAGGCCAAGCGAATATAATCAGGATGACAAAACTCCCTAAAATAAATCTATTTATTTAGTGCTATACCAATCAGACTCCCAAGAAACTATTTTAATGACCTAGAACAAATAACAACAAAATTCATATGGAAAAACAAAAGGTTGAAAAATTTCAAGGGAAGTAATGAAAAAAAAATCAAATGAAGGTGGACTAGCTGTACCTGATCTAGAACTATATTATAAAGCAGCAGTCACCAAAACCATTTGGTATTGGCTAAGAAATAGATTAGTTGATCAGTGGAATAGGTTAGGTTCACAGGGCAAGATAGTGAATAAAAATAGCAATCTAGTGTTTGACAAACCCAAAGATCCCAACTTTTGGTATAAGAATTCATGATTTGACAAAAACTGCTGGGAAAACTGGAAATTAGTATGGCAGAAACTAGGCATGGGCACACATTTAACACCACATACTAAGATAAGATCAAAATGGGTCCATGATTTAGGCATAAAGAATGAAATCATAAATATATTAGAGGAACATAGGATAGCTTACCTCTCAGACTTGTGGAGGAGGAAGGAATTTGTGACCAAAGGAGAACTAGAGATCATTATTGAACCCAAAATAGAAAATTTTGATTACATCAAATTAAAAAGCTTTTATACAAATAAAACTAATGCAAACAAGATTATAAGGGAAGTAACAAATTGGGAAAACATTTTTACAGTTAAAGGTTCTGATAAAGGCCTCATCTCCAAAATATACAGAGAATTGACTCTAATTTATAAGAAATCAAGCCATTCTCTAATTGATAAATGATCAAAGGATATGAACAGACAATTTTCAGATGATGAAATTGAAACTATTTCCACTCATATGAGTGTTCCAAATCACTACTGATCAGAGAAATGCAAATTAAGATAACTCTGAGATACCACTACACACCTATCAGATTGGCTAAGGTGACAGGAACAAATAATGATGAATGTTGGAGGTGCTGTGGGAAAACTGGGACACTGATGCATTGTTGGTGGAGTTGTGAAAGAATCCAACCATTCTAGAGAGCAATCTGGAATTATGCCCCAAAAGTTATCAAATTGTGCATACCCTTTGATCCAGCATTGCTGCTATTGGGCTTATATCCCAAAGAAATACTGAGGAGGGGAAAGGGACCTGTATGTGCCAAAATGTTTGTGGCAGCCCTTTTTATAATGGCTAGAAACTGGAAAATGAACAGATGCCCATCAATTAGAGAATGGTTTGGTAAATTATAGTATATGAAAGTTATGGAATATTATTGTTCTGTAAGAAATGACCAACAGGAGGAATGCAGAGAGGCTTGGAGAGACTTACATGAACTGATGCCGAGTGAAATGAGCAGAACTAGGAGATCATTATACACTTCAACAACAATACTATATGAGGATGTATTCTTATGGAAGTGGATATCTTCAACATAGAGAAGAGCTAATCCAATTCCAATTGATCAATGATGGACAGAATCAGCTACATCCATAGAAGGAACACTGGGAAATGAGTGTAAACTATTGGCATTTTTTATTTTTCTCCCTAGATTATTTTTCCCTTCTGAATCCAATTCTTCCTTTGCAGCAACAACAACAACAAAATTCAGTTCTGCACATATGTATTGTGCCTGGGATATACTATAACATATTTTATATGTGTGGGAAGGCCTGTCATCTGTGGGAGGTAGAGGAAGGAGAGGAAAGATTTGGGGCAGAGGGGAGTACAAGGGATAATGTTGTGGAAGGTTACCTATGCATATGTACTGTCAAAAAATGTTGTAATTATAAAATTAATAAAGAAAAAAAAAGAAAAAGAGAATATGTGTCTGGGAGATTATTGCTAAAACTCTGCTATGGTTCATTCTCTTTAGTACTCATGTGACAAAATCAGAATCAGAAGCTGATGAATTGGCCTCCTTCTGCATTTTAAGTTCATCCTATCTCTTGCAAAAAAAAAATGGATGTAATATCTCCTTCTCAGTCCTCTGGAATATTGCATTGATCAGTATTTTAAAGTTTTTCAAAGTTGTTTTTATTTATAATGTTGTTATCATTATGAAAACTATTTTCCCAGGGAAAATAAGTCCAGATGTGGAGTATCCCAATTATAGGATTTTTGGAAATCAAATATTCTCGGAATCTCCACAATTGAAGGTAACTTGAATCTGCACAAATCTCAAAGTTTATTTTTTTTCTCATTTGTCAAATTTTAATAAATTTATATACATGTATTATTTGTTCCTCTTATTCCCTCTTTCCAATGAATTTTAATAAAGTGAAATAAAACTCTCTTTACATATAAAACAAATTCTCACTTGGAAAAATATCTTTCATTTTGCATTTTTCCTCCTAAGACTGGATCATCTATCTCATCTTGTTCAGTATGGAAACACAACAGCCATTCCTGGGCTTCATATCTCTGGTATACCCAAACTCCGGCAGCCTCGTAACTTGCTGCTTGCTCCAAGGGATGCATTACATTATTGTGAGACTTAGTGAGGACCCAAATATATTATTGCAGCTCAGAATTTTGTAATTCAAGAGATCTATCAGTCTTCATTTCCCTCAATAGCTGGATATGTCACCACATTTGGCCTTCTGCATTTTGAGTCCATCATATCTTTCTGAAGCAAAACAAAACAAAACAAAAAAAATGGATGTAATATCTGCTCCTCTGTCCTCTGGAACATTGCATTGATCAATTTTTTTTTTATTTTTTTCAAAGTTGTTTTTATTTATAATGTCATTATCATTATGAAAATTATTTCCCAGTTCTGTTCACTTCAACATTCAGTCTTTATTCATAGAGGTCTTCCCCATTTCCTCTGAAACTATTCATTATGTCATTTTTATGATGATATAATTTTTCCATTCCATTTATATGCAATAATTTGTTGAGCCATTCTCCATTAAGCAGGAACCCCCATTAGTTTCCAGTTTGAGATATAAGATTAGTAGTGGTACTGCTCTATGAAAGATGTGAACAATTTAATGACTTTTGGGGGATAATTCCAAAATGCCAAAGTTCAGATTCTTATCAAATTATATAACGCATGATTATTTTTACTTGGTTGAAAATTACTTGAATCATGCAACTATACTTATATGAATGGATCTTTAAAAATCTAATCTTTATAATTATCTTATATTTCTATTAATTCCCACCTTTCACTAGATAAAAAAAAAATAAAAATGAAAGCACTTTGCAAAGACTTTTAAATATGATTCATTATTTTGTTGATTCTAGTATTTTTTAAAAATTCAATCCTTTGACTCCTTATACCTATTCACAATAGAATATGTAGATCATATATTTAGAACAGTCAAGGACCCTTGAAGTCTCTCAACTTTTATTGTTCAGTCATTTCAGTATTGTCTGGCTCTTTGTGACCCCATTTGGAGTTTTCTTGACAAAGATATTGGAATGATTTGCCATTATCTTCTCCAGTTCAATTAACAGATGAGGAAACTGAGGCAAACAGGATGAGGTAACTTTGAAATGACACATTAAGTATCTGAGGCTAGCTTTGAACTCAGAAAGAGGAGTCTTCTGACTTCAGGTCTACCACTCTAACCACCACTCCTAGCTACCATCTTGTCTAACCCTTTATTTTACAAAAGAGGATTCAGGGATTTGGAGGAATTAAGTAATTTGCCCTAAGACACATAGAGAATAAAGGACAGAGAGAACAAGGATCTTAAAACTTCAAATTCGGTGTTCTTCCAGAGTCTAATATGGTTAGTATTGGTTCTAAGGAATGAATTTTAATCCTTGATCCTTTTTGTTTCTTTGTTTTTCCCAAAATAAAGGACAAGATTTTTCTGTTCAATCAGTCAAGTCCTTTTATTTTTTTCTAATTACACCATTCAGGATCCGTAATTTAAGAGATTGCTTGAAAGTCTATACCAGTGGTCCTCAAACTTTTTAAATAGGGGCCACTTCACTGTCCCTCAGACTGTTGGAGGGCCGGACTATAATAAAAACAAAAAACTCACACTCTGTCCCCGCCCCTCAGCCCATTTGCCATTTGCTTGGTGGGCTGCATAAACGTCCTCAGACGGCTGCATCTGGCCAGCAGGCTGTAGTTTGAGAAACCCTGGTCTATATAGATATTTAAAACACACACACACACACACACACACACACACACACACACACACAAACACACATACTATATATATATATATATATATATATATATATATATATATATATATATATATATATATATATATATATATATATATATATATATATATACATATATGAGAGAGAGAAAGAGAGATGTATATGTGTGTATCTGTGTGTATGTGTGAAAATAATTTTTGTTTCTGTTCAAAAGATGGTGGAATATTTTTGATGCTTTATCTCTAAAATAATTTTCTAATGAAAATTAAAAAGTTGTAGACATGTCCAACACACTTCGTTAGAAAATTATAATGTATATACAGACCTACATATATGTATATGCATCTATCTATCTCTATAAGTAGACATATACATGGGTGTACATACCTACATATGTGTATATGTATAGGGATATATATGTACATTGTGTGTATGCACATATGCATGTGTGTATATGTTGTCAGTATACACATGCACATATTTTATATATATATTACATTGTATCTGTATAAGTCTACAGTACATAAAAGTGATAGTATTATACATTATATATATATATTCACATATACATGTGTATATACATAAACATACATATCTATATATCTTGCATATATGTATGGAAAAGAAAGCAAGGAGACCAATTTTCATAAAAGGAGTCTAAACCTTGATTCTAACTTAATGGCTAGCTAGAAATGGAACTGCTGGCATGGATGGATTCTGGGAAGTGTTGGGATTTGGATTCTATCACTGGCCATCTGGAGGTATTCATACTCAGTTGAATTTTAAAATAGCACAAAACACATTAAAAATCCAAAAAAGAGATTGCTGCATCTGGGATGTCTTAATTAATTCTGTGTTCCCCCTCTAACGTGGGCTGTGTCAGTTCCCATTGACAACGCCAAGTTAAAATTCAAGTTGGGGGCACCAATGTGTCCAGTCCAGTTAGCAGAGATAAGGAGAAGAACATAAAACCAGTAGTTTTTCATTCAGTGGGAATATGTAAGGGAATTGAAGATATGGCTCTTGGGTTGGTCAAGCATCTGTCATAACTAGAACTCATAATTTTCTAACCTCTACAGGTGAGAACCAAACAAACTCTTATGGCCCAATAGGTCTCACAGTGTTCAGAAATACAAAAAAAAAAAAAAAACCTTCTTGGAATTTTCAAATTTTATTAAAATTATTTATATTATGTCAAGTTGTTCAGTTGCTTCAGTTTTGTCTTATTCTTCATGACCCCATTTTGGGGATTTATTCAGAAAAGATATAACTACAGTGATTTACATTTCTATGTATAGTTCCTTCTATAGCTGAGAAAACTTAGACAAATGGGAGTGACTTGTCCAGCATCAAGTTACTAGGGAATGTTGGAGTCCATATTTGAACTCAGATCTTCCAGGCTCTAGGCCCAGAACTCTACTTCACCACTTAGCTAACCCTAATATCAGGTTAAAAAGCCTTTATTAAGTACCTACTATTTGTCAGGCATTGTGCTAGACTGAACTTTTGTGTTCAGAAGGGAAAATAATTCTTCTAAAATACACCATAAAGATAGCTGGAGTTTTGGTAACCTATTAACACCCTTGACTGCATATTATTTTATAGCAGAAGCTAAGAGGCCCCTTTGCTCTTTGGTATCCATCCCTTATTTCCCTCCTGTCCTTCAAAAAAAAAAAGAGCAGCAATAAATCTTAAGAATTTTTAAGAGCAAGAGGTTGTCTCTTCCTTTAGTTTTTATTATTTAGAAAGGAGTTTCAATGAAGAGAAATGGAGTGCAGATGCCTTTCTTAACTGTCCTAGTGGGGAGGAAGAGGTGATGATCCTTCAAGAGTTCAGCATTTGCCATTAGAGTAAGGAATGTCAAATGTTACATTTTAAAAGGGGTTACCCAGGGAGATGCCACTTAGTCAGAGGGAGAATTACCTAATGGACTCATAAGATCATAGAATTTGATAGTTGGAAGGAACTTAGAAGTCATGTAGTTCAATTTCCCAATTAAGGCAGGAATCCCTCCTAGAATAGCTCCAAGTGGCTATCTAGTCTCTGTTTGAACACCTCTAGTGATGATCAACCTATTATCTCACTAGGTAGCTCATTCCATTTCTGGGAAGGTCTAATTGTTATTGCATATTCTTGGCACTTTACACACTATATTGTTGGTACTGGTAAGCAGGCCCACTTGTTATTCTTAAAATTTAGTCTTTGTTTCCCATCTCCATATCTCGTTCCTAACTTTGGAATGTACTTATTGCACATCCTCTCATCTTTGTTTCTCAGAATCTTGAATTTCCTTCACAGCTCAGCTTATAGGTCACTTCCAACAAAAAACAAACAAACAAACAAACCAACCAAACAAAAAAACACTTTTCTGTTTCCTGGGCTGTTCATGCCCTCCTTCCTCAAATTAGCACCTGCTCCTCAAACAAATATAATCTCTTTTGGGATTAGGGATGTTTTTAAAGTGTGTTTTTATCCCAAGGAACTGTGATTCCTTTGCACTTTTTAACGGGATCTGTAAATTTATTGGTAGAAAATGCTCCCCATAAATGGTTTCTTCTGAAATGAAGATAAGTATTCTCTGCACTTTCCAGTCTTAGAATCAGCATTCACCTGGAGACCAAGCAGGTTAAACAGCTTTCCCAGGTCACGTAGTCAACATATGTCAGAGGTAGGACCTGATCTCAAGTGTCCCTGACTCATAGGCCAGTTTTAGATTCACTATGTCAGGCAAACTAGCATATAATATATTCTTTAGATGAAACTAAAATCTGCATTGTTCTAACTTTCAAGCAATAGTTTAATCTGTATTCTCTAGAGTAACACAGACTAAATCTAATCCTTCTTTTTCAAGATAACTATAACTTAAAGAAACAGAAATTTCCTCTTTTTTCCTCTTATGACAAAAACACTATTGTCTTTATATTTCTCATATGATGTGATTTTTGATCATTCTTACCATCCTGGTCTTTCTCCATAAGATACACAACCACTTGTCAGAAATGCTTCTAACATGGGCCACCCAGAATGGAATGGCAATGTGTGTGATCTATGTAAGGTCCAATGCACTCTCAATTTGGGTAGAGGAAGGGATAATATCTTAGTGTGGCTTTAGATTTCACTTGCTTGTCATTTGCCTGTATACTTCTGACTCATTATGAGTTTGCAATCCACTAAAACCTCCAGGTCTTTTTTAGCACATGAAACTGCCATTTAGCCAAACACAAAGATTGGAAACTATTTGATCTAAACACAGGTCCCTGACATCCTCTGCTCCCTGATAAAAACCTTTCAGGTAAAATTACAAATTCCTAATGTTAGTTACTTAACTCTTTTTGAGTTTAGGAATTGAACATCACTAGTCAACATATTAAAGTTATCTCATTTTCTTCATGTGGCAACTCTCTACTAATGCCGATCATAGCCTGTCAATACCATAACAGATAGTATTAGAGACTAGTCTGAATAAAGCTCAGTTAAGTGACCTACCTGTGGCATATAGCTTTTATATGTCAATGGGATTCAAAATTAAGAGCCCCCCAAATTAAAATAGTATAAAATTGTAGCATTATTCAATTGTCATTTATTATCATTTCATCATCATCATCATCCTAATATTATTTCTCTGATATTGAACATTTCTTCACTTATCTCTCCGAGTCTTGGTTTCTTCATCTATAATAAGTATTATAACATATGTATCATTAAATTGTTGCAAGAACGCTGTAATGCAAAATTTAAAAAACTAAATAATGACATCCATTATTGTCACAGTATATTCTACTTGGCGCTGGGAATATATAGATTTAAAATTCCTACCTTATAGGGATTTATGGTCTTGACTTGAAGCATGGCACAGATATGCAGATGATAGATAGATAGATAGATAGATAGATAGATAGATAGATAGATAGATAGATATGGATAGATGAATGAATAAAGATAGAGATGGATATATAATGATATAGATGTAAAGCTGGATGAATAGATAGATGGATAGAAAGAGAGAGATAGGTAGGGATATAGATATTGGTAATGTGTAGATGTAGATGGATGAATGATGATATAGTTATAGATGAACACATAGATAAAGAGACAGACAGATGATATATATATATATATATATATATACACATGAATGAGTAGATAGACATAATACAAAACAGAGGTCAAGTCACAAATACCTTATATAGGCAAGGAATTCTATAACTTAAAGGAAGGAATGAGAAATAAGAGTGCAGACTATCAGGGAAGGTTTCAAGGAGAAATTGGAACTTGACTTGGAATTTGAAGAAAAATAGGACTTAACTAAGCATAAAAAAGGGAATAAGAGATTCTGAGGGAGGAAAAATAGCTTAAAATATGACACAGAGGTGACACAGATCATGAATGAATATTTTTAAATTCAAAAATTCATAATTGACTAGACTGGCTAGATCCACATGTTTGTTTAAGGGGAGTGGTAGCAAAATAAACTTGTAAATGTGAATAGGATTCACTCTATAGAAAGATTTCAATGCCAGGCTAATAAATTTAAACTTTATCTACTAGGAGAGTTGATGAATACTTCCGAGCACTGGAATGCAATGAAAAGCAGTGCTTTATAAAGACTAATTCTGCAGGTTGTGCTCAGAAAGGATTACTTTATTGAATTGGCTAGGGAAGATTAGGGTCATAAGGGAATAGGAAATAGATATAATTAATTGTTGATAGAAGACAAGTGATAAAGAAACATCCAAACCAATGGAAACCCAAGCCATAGAATATAGATTAACTTAGGGTTCAGATCAAGTCATGGCTTTTCTCATTTGATCATTGAAAGAAAAAAAGGATCTTTATATTAAAGCCAAAAAAAGACTGAATTGTTTATCCAAACTATATGATCTAACTGGGGGTGGAAATTAAGTGGGAATCCTACCTAATGTAAGTAGGGGTGGAAGTAAGGAATAAAGAAAGGAAAGATGTTAAGATGCATGGGCAATATATGACAATGGGCAGAAGAAATAATTCAGATTGAAAAAATTCCTATATTTGAAGATGCCTCAAAAGTCCTTAGATAGTATCCTCACCTCACCAGAAGTGCTGTAACATCTCTGATGAGGGAATATGTAGCCTTATATTGGGCCAAAATCTGTCCCTCTGCAATTTATGTGTGTCTATCCTAGTCCTGTTCTCTGAGTCTAAGTAGAACAATTGTGAAGCCAAAACATAAAAGATGAAACTTTGTTTCATAATCTTGCCTGGAATTGCCTCTTAGAGATGATATACTTGGAATGAAATATAAGTAGAGTTGCCTAAAACTTTATGGAGAGACAGATACATCATCACAGGTTTATATCATTATTATTAAGCAGTTTTCCTTTTCCTTGAGATCAAGCCCCTTCATATTTTTTGACTGTCCAAACCCTTACTATAAAACTTTGCATAAAGGTTAAATGTTTATTTTTGATGAAGAGCTGAATTTTCTGGATCAGAGAAGTCCCAAGATAAACCCTACTCCTATAGACACAGTCACAATATGGAGTGGGGTGAAGGCAGCCTCCAATACATAGACATTCTATCCCAAAATCTCATAGTCTCATAGTTAGAAGAGAACTTACTTAGTTCAACTGGTCCCTCAATTGGAATCCTCTCTTCATCAAATCTCAGAAATAATCATTTATCCTTTCCTTCAAGCCCTCCAGGGATGGAGAGTCCACTGCCTATTGAAGTCAGTCACACCACCTTTAGATAACCATTACTTCAGCACCTTAAAACAGACACAAATCTTTACACAGATGATTTTTGATCCTCATCTATGAAATGGGTTGTTATTATCTCTACATTCTCTCTTATTAGACTTCCCATATTAACCTATCATCTTAAAGAAGACTCAAACATCTCTGTATCTCACCCTTAGCTAGTTCCATTTTCACAGAAGCAATTCCTGCTAAGCATCTCTATTTGCATGTCCTATAGGCAACTCAAACAAATTATACTTAAAGCTTTATAATCTGTTACAATGCAATTCCTACACAATGAAAATGTCATTTTTACTTGTACATCTTTTAAATCATCTTCTCTTTTCTTTTCACATCATTTTCACCTGGTTCAAGGATTATTACCCCTTGAACTATTTAATAGCCACCTTATTGGTCTTACTGAATCAGACCTCTCCTCCAATCTGTCTTTCATACAACTACTAAAATTGTGTGTGTGTGTGTGTGTGTGTGTGTGTGTGTGTGTGTGTGTGTTTGTGGGTGTAGGTTAAGTCTGACAGTTTGATCATCTCAAAAAAACTTTCATGGATCCATACTGCATTTGGGATAAAACACAAATGATTCTGCTTAGCTAGTATATCCTTCTCCAATCTGGCGCTAACCTACCTAAGCATATTATCTATTACTTATTTTCTAACTCCGTGGTTCAGCCAAACTGTCTTATGTCATGTTTTCTGAAATCAACATAACATCCTCTGACTCCTTGATTCTCTCACTCCACTCCACTTGAATGCCTTCTTTTTTATCTCTAAATCCTTACCTAATTCCCTTCAAGGTTCAGCTCCAATGTTGCTTCCAAAGAGAAATCCAACTTGATTGTCTAACTATTAAGGTTTCATATCCCACCCTCCTGGAAGTAACCTTCTATATATTTCATATTTGAAAAATTGCATGGAGTAATAGAAAGAGGTAGGCTTGAAGTAGGGATAAGCTAGGTTCTAGTTCCATTTCCAATATAATGTCTTTGTGACTTCAGCTATGTCACTCCCTCTTAGGATTTCAGGCAGCTCTCCAAGGCAATAAATTACAAGATAATTGTCTTCTGGCTCTGATAGAGAGACCAACTTCATCCCATTCCTCTATAACTCTAACTTCTCTGAACTCTAGGGTCAGACTTTTCTTACTTTCAGTTAAATCTAATATAATCCTTTTTCTAAAAGGAGTTGGTCTCAGGGAACTTTGAGAGATGAGAAGATCAATCAATAAACATTTGGTAAGTACTTACTGTGTTCCATACAGTCCTAATGAACAAATTCACAAAAGGTCTTAAGCAGACAGAAATAAATATTTATTAATACATATTATATCACATTGTCATATTATTAATGTATTATACTAATATATGTTAATATTAATATAAATATTTTATGTGCCAGACATTGTGCTAAGTGTTTTACAAGTATTATCTCATTTGATCCTCACAAAAACCCAGCACATTAGGTGCTATTATTATCCACATTTTATAACTGAGAAAACTGTGGCAGATAGAGAACAAATAAATTACCTAGAATCATACAGTTAGAAAGTTTTTGAGGTTGAATTTTAACTCAAGTCATCCTGACTCCAGGCCATCTTCTCTATACTTTGCATCACCTGGTTGTCTCTAATAGAATATTTCATCTTATTATTGAGATCTTAGAAGTCTGACTAGTCTTAAAGAAGAATACTGAATTTTGCTAATATGAAAGGCAGAAAGTCCCAAGACTAAGATATTAAGAAACTATAAATTTATGAGAACGTGTGCCCTAGGTCCTATCTTATAGAAAATTATGTATAGATATTATGAGGAAGACCTAACTTTCCAGAATGATGAGGTTAAAGCTAAAAGCACAAGGACTTAGACCAAAAGTACAAGTTACCAATAAATGAAACCATATCATCAACAATTTTTTGGCTTCTGGGCAATAACTAGAGATCAAGCTCTTTTTTGCCTCTTTCTATCCAAGATAAAAATAAAGAAAAGTACTTCTTCTGGCCTAGACAAATGTTCAATTGTCTTTCAAAGTCTTCATTTCATAGTAATGAACACTTTGGGGACTCTTTAGTAGCCACAAGCTAACATAGTTTTTAGCCATCATCACTTTAAAATCAAATAGATCTTTGCACACTTGATCATTAACTAACTATCCCCTCCACCATGAATGAAGGTGATATAGAATTAAGTGTCTCTATTCTCCTTGGACTCATTCATGCTTGACTCATTTTCATATAATCTGAACCAATTCTTTTTAACCATTATTATTCCAATCCTTCTTTTTAACCATTACTACCCCCTCTCTATTCTGAGCCCAACCTAAGATCAGTCAATCAGGACTACTTAGAATCCTCAA
Organism: Sminthopsis crassicaudata; assembly: GCF_048593235.1. Classification (NCBI taxonomy): domain Eukaryota; kingdom Metazoa; phylum Chordata; class Mammalia; order Dasyuromorphia; family Dasyuridae; genus Sminthopsis; species Sminthopsis crassicaudata. The sequence continues at coordinate 555,278,263 of NC_133619.1, forward strand.
ACCAGTAGCAACATTAAACAATAAAAATGGTACTGAATTTAGAGTCAGGAGACCTTGATTTAAGTTCTTCTCACTGCTACCTAAATGATGTTGGGCAAATCACTCTTCATTTTCTAGATTTTAGTCTCTAAGAGGCTACCCTGTATCACCTTTATGACCCTGTAGTTACCCTATAGTCCCTGTGTTTATAAGCGAGGCCTTCCCCATACTGTACAATCCTCAAGGAAGATCCTCTTTTCTATTTTTACCTATTGAAAATGTATTCAACTTTTCTCCATCATTTTTTTTTATCAAGTTTTCTCCATACTGCTAATCTGAATGACTTCAGTGACCTCCCAGCTCTTCTTCTAACTTCAGACTTTGTCACTAGACTTCAGTTGTTGTCTCATCCTACAATTTCTATCAATGTCTAGGGCCTCTGACCCGCAAGCTCCAATTTCCCCACAATCTTCTTCCTATCCTGAAATGCCAGGTTGACCCTCTTCTCCAACTGGTGAGTTTCTCTAGGAACTTCTATTTTGTGGAGGAGCCCAGGCTGCCCTACTGAACTCCTGTGGGTTTTTGTTTCTGACATTCCACACACTTCAATAGCATACCTCAAAATAAGTATTTCTTCCCCTTTTCCCTGTTTTTCAGTTCTCTTTTCTAATATAAGCATAAGGTCAGGAACTCTTCTCTAAACCGTGTTGCTACTTCTCTTACAGATATCTATTTCTTGTTTTAAATTTTTTATTTTAAAATTAAATGCAATTCAACATATATTTTAAGCATCTACTACATATAAGATGAGCAATGTAGGTGGCATAGTGCATAGAGTGCCAGCTTTAGCATCAGGAAGACCTGAGTTCAAATCTGATATCATATACTTACAGGTGTGTGACTATGGGCAAGTTACATAATTCTGTCTAGCAAATTTCCTCACCTGTAAAATGGTAACACATTGGAAAAGGACATAGCAAACCCCTCAAATGTCTTTGCCAAGAAAGCCCCAAATAGGGTTACCAAGAATGAAATACAACAGAAATGACTGAACATATATGAAATATTCTCCTGGATGTTGGTAATATAAGGACAGAAAACAATAGTTCATGCCTTCCCATGCTTACAGTCTTATTTACTAGATTTTTAAGTCCCTTAATAAGGAAAAGGTCTACACTTTATACATGTTATGTAACAACAACAATAATGGATCACATTCATATAGTATTTCAAGTTTCACAAATGAATCTCCCTCCAATAGCCCCATAAAGTAGGTAGTACAAAAAGTAGGTGGCCTACAGTCACCTCAGGGATAAATATCATATGTGATATTTGAACCCTAATCCCCTGAATTCAGAGCTAGAACAATTTATTGAAACAGATTTTAACACTTATTTCTCTACCACATATGTTCTTAACCTTTTTTATTGTCATCAACTCCTTTGAAGTCTAGTGAAACCTTTTAATACTTGCTTTTATTATGTCCTTATGATTTCCCAAGAAGACTCCTTTCATGTACAAAAATTATATCTGAGGAAGTCCTAAGGAGCTGCCCATGACTTAGGGAGATTGTGATTTGCCCATGGTTTAAAAACTAGCAAGAATTAAAATAAGAATTTTAACTTGGGTCTTACTTAGTAAAAACTACTCTGTCTACTACATCATGCCAAAAAGGCACAGGCTCAGACTAATTAAATGATTGCCACAACGTCAATAGACTGGCATCTATCATCATCACGACTTAATACAAAGTTCTCTCAAGTCCAATTTAAGGCTCCTTTCACTACTCGGTACTGCTTTGTACATAGCTGGCTTTTAATATATTTTTGTTGAATATTTAATGGATACTTCATTGTTTCTTCCTAGGTTTCTTTGGGACTGAAAACAAAAGTCAGAAATGCATTTCTTTCTTTTTCTTTTTCCTTCAGGTGTCTTAGGCTTTATTTTTTGAAGACAACTGGTAGAAAAGGCGATGAGACCTGGCTGTGAAAAGGTTCTGCTAATGTGTTAGACAGACCCTCACACTCAATGCCAATAACATATTTTCACTTTTCCTCCATAGGGTGGAAAATTAAGGGAACAGAACAGAAAGCTCTGTCTTTTCTCCTACCCTGGTACTTGAGCTGCCAGGAAAGGGGACATATATTTCAGGGAGGCTCTGGGCACCCCATGGCCAAAACTCAAGTTGTTGGACACACAGCAAGATTCATACAAGTGGAAAAGCAGCAGGATGTGCTGTCTGGAATTTCCCTCCTAGCACTAGGGGTTGCTTAGCAACGAAATCACTCTGTTTCCCTAACTCCTGCTCCAAAGCCTTCGGCTCAGTTCCCTCTTATTTTTGCACTCCCCCCACCCCCCATCCCTCAACCAATTTCTTGGAAAACAAGGTTACCTCAGAGGACAGCATGTTGTGTACAATTTAAGCTATATGACTACTGTATATTTCTCTGCCTTCTTTTACTAACCTACCTTAACTTTCTTCCTGTGGACTCCTACCTGGGATGTGTGTGTGTGTGTGTGTGTGTGTGTGTGTGTGTGTGTGTGTGTGTGTGTATGTGCGTGCCGGCACATTTGAATGTCCTGCAAGTATATCTTAGTGACTTTCATTATTTTTTCTCCAGAAACAATCTCAAAATAAAACATTAGACACCATATTAACTTGGGATTTTACCACTCAATTCTACCAGTGGGAGAGGATGTAAGACTTTCCTCTCCCTTAAATGAGTACTCTATCCCCACTCCAAAGACAGAAAGATCTATAATTCAAAGGTTATTTCTAACCCTCTCCTTTTCAGATGAGTAAACTGAGGTCCAGAAAAGCTAAGTGCCTAGGTCACCTCAGTGATAAATATCATATGTGATATTTGAACCTTAATCCCTTGAATTCAGAGCTAGAACAATTTATTGAAATAGATTTTAATACTTATTTCTCTAACACAGATGTTCTTAACCTTTTTTAGTATCATCAACTCCTTTGGAAGTCTAGTGAACCTTTGAACTCTTTCTCAAATTGTTGAGTTGTTTTGTTCTTTTTTTCATCATAATTGAAGGGAACATCAGATATTGAATTTTCCATACAAACTCATAGGCCACGCAATATAAGGGCACTTAATGAAATCCAAATATTTCATTTTAGAAAAGAAGAAAATTATACCCAAAAAAGAGTAACTTATCCATGTTTACAGAGTGAGTTAGTAATAAAATCATGGTGTAGCTCAATATTTTGCCAAATCAAGCTAGCTATGTTATTTTGTTTCATAAATTGTTCTCTTTCCTTGTGTGAAAAATCTGTATTATATTCCAATTCCAATTACTTACTTTAATTCTTAAGTGACTGCTAGCAGATCCAGTTCCTAAGCAATGGGGTCAAATCTTACACCTTTTTTCTCAAGTCTTCTGGGGAATAGACTAAAACATCCTTTATACTCCAATTTCTGTGGTTCGTTTCTCTTTGTTCTGCTCTTATGCTGGTCTAGTCTTCTGCTAATGACCACTCCTAGGCTTATATAGTCCATTTGCCTTCAGGTTTTGTTATATATAACTGGGCTTGCTGAATACTGACTAACTTACTGCATAAGATCCCCTTTTCTACCCACAGTTGGATTCCACCCATTATATCTGATGCTGGTAGGATCTGTCCCTTTGCTAACCACACTATGGATATGACAAGCATATAATATATAATATAGGGCACACTAGCTACACGGTATAACTACATTTAAAGCCTGCTTGATGTCTACCTATTGGAAATTGATGCTATTGTAGAATCATATCGTGTTTCTAAGTGGACTCATGGAATGACCTCCCTTTTCTTTATCCATTGCATTCATTGTAATCCTATTTGCCCTTTGTGTCCACCTCAAGTATTGGATTTTTCATAAAGCCTTCTCTGAGAGAGAGCTCTTATTCCTCTGAACTCCTATGACACTGAAATGGATTAGAATTTAGCTAATAGTTGGTATTTGTTTATGTATGCTCTTTTTGGCATCTTCAGCTAAACTTTAACATTTGCAGAATAGAGACTATGCCTTGAATTTCCTTTATATCCTCCACTGTACCTAGGACAGTTTTGGGAAAAACCTTGTTTAACCCATGGATTCAGAATTCAGAACAGAGAGATTAGATTGTCAAAGAGAAGTAGAGTTCTTTGGGTGAGGTTTCTAGGGTAGAACTAAATTAGAATCAATCAGTAATACTGTAAAAAAAAAAAACCCTCTCATATTTTTAGAGGAGAAAACCCTCTGATATTTTTAGAGAAGGGTTTTTATATGGGTGTTGTCAGTTTAAAATTTTGTTCTCTTGAAAGTGTTGGACTTTCTCATTCTAGTCTGTTAGTATATTCAGGTCAGCTAACTGCCAACTGCTTCGTTTCTTAAAAGAAAAAAATTCCCAGTAATAGACACTGGAAGAAAAGAACAATGAGACCCTAGGTCTTGTCCTCAGGGTGCTTAGTTTTTACTTACACTCTACTCACCTTTAAAATGGAGCTAATAATACCTCACAAGAAGTTTGTGAAGAAAGAACCATCAACTATAAAGCTCTGTGTGATTTATTACTATAAAACATTAATGACAATAACATTAATAAGCATTGTTAATATTCCAGGAATTGGTATACAAGTTCACATTTCTCCTTTGCATATCCTTCCAAAATTTTATGAATTTTGATTCATGTCTTCTTGCAACCTGTGTCTTTCTTCACTAAATGATAACAATATTTTTAGTCTGTCATCATATGGCAGCTCCCCTCTCCCCAGATTAATATATCATCACTTAGGTTCATGTCTGTTGACTACAACTGTCAACACAACAACAGCTCTCTGGAGGAAAGGGGAAACAGTCAGTCAGCTATCCAAAATCCAAATGTTTTGTGTGACATGACTTTAAACATCCAGACATTTCAACATACTTATGAGATGGACTAAGTTTCCACTTTTCACCTAGACATTTGAAACTATATAGACCTAGTCTTTATTTAATTGCTTGTTTTAGGGACTAAGAAAAAAAGCAAGTATGATTGAAAAATGACTTCTTACTAGCATGAATAACAAATTTCACTCATGATTTATTTTTTTGGTTTGGATTTTTTGTTGCATTTTTTAGTGTTATGTTTTATTTTTCAGAATTGCAGAAGCTAGCACTAAGCAGGCTGAATATATTGATAATAAATATGAGAAAGTGATATAATTTTTACAGAACAAATATTAAAATAGACAACAAACATATGAAGACCCTATTCTCAAAATATGATCAGTCCTTTGTAGTGGTATCAATTGAAGATATGTAATAAATAGTTGCTGGATTGAAAGAAGTACTTATTGGAGAAATTGAGGGTCTAAGAGTTTTGGTGACTTTTTCAAAAGCAAATTTTAATTAGAGTCAATTTTGAATCCATGCCTTAAGTCCTTTAAATTGTTCAGAGGCAGGATGGGATAGTGAAAATCCTGGTGAACTGACCTCTATTATTGACAATAACATTTACAAACTATATGATCATGGGTTAAGCATTTAAGTCTCAGATTCCTTTTTAGTAAAATTGAAATAATAATAGTGTCTACTTCACAGAGTTGTTATGAGAAAACCAAAGGACAGAATGTATGGATCAGAGCCACAAATAATGTGTGTGGGGAGATGGGGGAGAATATGAATTGGTGCTTTTTTTCCCCAGGAAACTGATAAATTGGGATATGGGGAGAGAAAAGGGAGGGATAGTGACTTAGGCTACTGTCCTAGAGGAAAGATTCTTCCTCATAATAACAATTTTCCCCGTGACCCATCTGAGTTGTTCTCTCAGTGTAGTGTTCAATCATCCCTAAGATGCTATCAGATAGCTAAATTGTCCTAGACCTGAAGACCAAGCTTAAATTTTCCCTAAGATACATATTAGTTTGTGACCAGAGAGAGATATCAAAGTTCTATCTGCCTCAGTTTTCTCATTTGTTAAAAAGAGATAATAATAGGACCTACCTCCTAAGGCTGTTGTAAAGATCAAAAGAGATATTTGAAAAATGGATTTACAAGTCTTACAACATGATGTAATCTCCCTCTATCCATGCACCCCCTTTTTGATATTGCAAGTCTCTGAAAAAAGGGTAAACAGAGGCAAAATGTGGAGTGATATGGGGTGACCTGAAGAAAATCTAATTGAAGAGCTAATGTGAAACATGAGTCACTGGTATAATTACTGGAAGCAATGTTGCCTATTAGCTAGCCCACAACTACTAAATAAAACAATAAACTACTAAAAAAGCTGCTCTCTTGTGCCTCTATAGCAATTACTGTAGCTGAAAAAGCTTTACCCTGGCTACATGCAAAGATATGTGACACTGTATTTTTAAACTCATTCTGTTTGTGATTTGCCTCCCTCCTTTCCATCCCCAACCCCCATACACATATGAGCACTTAGAGGCTTCACAAATCAGTGAGTGGAGAGAGCTATTCTCAGCATTAGAAAGAGTTAAGTTTAAGTCTTGAGTATGACCCACACTATTTTATAACCCTAAACAAATCACTTACCCTTTCAGTATTCTAGAAAAATTCAGGGAAGGCATTTGCCTACATTAACAGGATAAATTTTCTCCTCCAGAAATTCCCTTGTCAATAAAATACAGGGCTAATCTCATCTCTATCATTAAATTAGGGAATGCATTGTTCTTTGTAGAAGTTGATGGGGAAGGGTCTCTTTTCAACAGGGCTATTCTTCTGCATAAATGAGTGCAAAAAAGGGAGATTGAAAAAATTTAAGACAATTGATTCTTCTTTTTTCTATGACACAAAAAGTCTTGCTGTCATTTGAGAGTCTGTATCTACAGGTTTTGTGTTACATGGAAAACAAGGCAAAACTCAACCACAACTGTCCTCATCTATATTTAACCTTGGACAGGGACATAATAGTCCAGATTTTCCTAATGTTAAAATCACTTCAGATGGCTCTACTCCTGGAAGCTACATTGGATATTTTCTGCCACTCCAGTACCATTTTAAAAATCCTTCCTTCACTGTACATACCAAATGGCAGTCTAGTAGTGAAAAACAGTTAATGCAGCTGCCAGGAAGCCTTTACATTCAGGCTGAGGAAATCTGACTTTGCATTCATAGACTTTAAGAAAATTTCATCCAATGCCCAATTTTTTGCCTTTGTTAGTGATGGCAGATTTTGTAATTGAATTTTCTACAGAACTAATATTAGATAAAGATTTCAGTTTCTTATCAAAATTGGAGCTCTAGTCTTTCAAAATTTATTTAACTCTGGTATGCACCAAACATATTTCAAAAGCAAGAGAGTTTCTGTGTGTGTTTGTGTGTCTGTCTGTCTCTCTGTTTCTGTCTCTGTCACTCTCTGCGTTTCTCTCTTCTTCTGTCTGTCTGTCTGCTTCTCTCTCTCTCTCTCTCTCTCTCTCTCTCTCTCTCTCTCTCTCTCTCTCTCTCTCACTCTCTCTCTCTCACTCTCCTTGTTGCTCCCTCCTCTTACTGCTTCATTTGGTTACTTTGGTTTTCAAGATGAAGGGATATAAATGATATGGATATGAAATCAGGTTCAAATATTCATATCTATTTTAGAATTTTCATGTTTAGCAAATAAATATTCAGATATATTATACATATATATGCCTATGTAAATGTTAAGTACTAAAAATCTCCATTAGAAATAATTTTTATTGATATAATAAAATCCAGTGATTGAAACCTAAAACACTAATCACATATTTAATAGAGTATGTTTATAGAATTAATTAGAAAGACTATTTTCATATAATAAAAAAGAAAAAAATTCCAAATTTCACCCTGAATAATTAGGTTAATGAGCTATAATGTTATATGAAAATAATTTTTTAATCTACCTTTCCACACATTTTAAAATAATCCTGTGAAACTTGAAATGAAAATCTATTTTTTAGCCTTTTTTATTTCTTCTATGACTTATCCAGCTTATAAACTGTGGGGGTCATTTGAGGTCTTCTGCATACTTTATTTTGAATTCTTTGTTGGAAAAAGATAACTTCAAGATGCCTTTATATTCATTCATCCATTCCTTCATCCAAAAAAACATTTATTAACCCCCACTCTGTTTTATGGATTAGATAAATATAGGTAGTTCTTCTTGAAGAAGCTTACAATAGAGCATCAATTATATCTCCCCCAAAACTACACAAACACACATACACACACACTAATTATGATGAATAGTGATTTGTACAGGGTTGTAGAACTGGTGAATGATAAAGTTGGGACTAAAACTCAAATCTCCTGAGCCACCATGACTACCAAGTCTTGCATTTTAGTCATGATTTGACAGAAACTATGGACATCAATGTCATTTGAAAAATGAAGCCACATAACTTTGAAATAACATTCAAGATGCCCTCTAGCTCCAATATTCCACAATTGTTCTTTGATTCAATGAGCCTATTATAATTATTAAGAGAATAAATCATGTTCTCTTCTTACATCCAAAGATTTCTAGCATCATAATGGTTACCTGATCTTATTTTCTGTCCAATGCTCTTTCTGCTAAACTATGCAGTTAAGATATTTTGCTTTCTATAGGGTCAGGAACATAACTGTGATTATTCATACTCTATAAATACAAAGAATCTACTCTAATCTTTTAAGAATCATCCAAATTTTTACTTATACCTTTGGAATCTAATACTTAATGTGCAACAAGAAAATGGTATTTACACACATATATTGTATCTAGGTTATATTGTAACACATGTAAAATGTATGGGATTACCTGTCATGGGGGAAGGGAGTGAAGGGAGGGGGGATAATTTGGAAAAATGAATACAAGGGATAATATTATAAATAAAAAAAGAAAAAGAGCAAATTTCTATCAGCTAAAAAAAAAAAGAATCATACAAATTTTAAACTTTAGCTTGATAGTTCAATGAGCATTTCAATGTTACAAACATTTTTACAAGACGATCTGAGGTCAAATTGACTGTGAACACTTAATAGGTATGTGACCCTGAGTGAGTCATTTAATTTTTAGTTATCTCAATTTCCCCATCTTTAAAATGGGAATAATAATAGCACCTATCTTCCAGAATTATTGTAAGAATCAAATGAGATAAAAATTGTGAAGCATTAAGCATAATTGCATGGCATGTTGTAAGTGCTATATAAATGTTACACTATCATCATCATCATCATCATCATCATCATCATCATCATCATCACCACAATATATGTCAATTACTCTGTTAAGTGCTAGTTCAAAGACAAAAACTATCCTATGTCCTACCATCAAAGACCACACATTCTACTGGAGAAAAGTTAGAACAAATATAGTAGGAGTAAGAGTAGGAGTAATTAACTAACATCTATATAGTACAGTAAGATACAATATAAATTCCTGCTATCTAGCTTCATCCCGGTCCTCATTGCAAAAAGGCAATTATTTTTATTCTTCACTAATTCATTCTCTATGCCAGTACCTTTCAAAGCTTTTCCAAACCTTTTCTTTTCTCCTCAAACTTCCTAGAAGTCCCACACCCTCCTCTGTCTAAAGTGAGATCCTCTCTTCTTATTTTAGAGAATTTTTCACCCCTTCTCTCCATCTCAAAATTCCAACAACTTCCTTTATTCTCTCTTTCTTTCCCCTCATTTTCTAAGAATTTTCTGAGCTCTACTACTTTCCAAGCCTAACTCATCTATATGTGTCCCTGTTTATAACATGACAATCTCAATCACCCTCACTATATTCTTCCACTTCTCTCTAGGTACAGTTTCTTTACCCATCACTTTCAAAAACGTCACCCATCATCCCATATTCTGACAAAAAGACTTCACAGTCCCACCATTGCTTATTAAGTCATCCTATTTTGTATCTCCTTTTCTCAATCAAATTACGGGGGAAGATGTAGGGGGAGGAGGTACCTTCTTCATCTTCTATTTCTACTTCCTCTTCTCTTACCCATTCCTCAACACTTTGTAATCTCATTTCCAATGAACTCACATTGCTCTGAACTTGTCAATAAACACTCCATGACACATCTGATAGCTCAAACCTAATCTTCCCTATTTGTCTACTCTATTTAAATTTCAGACCATTGTCTTCTCCTAGATATTTCCTCTTCTCTGGATTACCAAGATACTAGTCTTCCTTGGTTGTCATACAAGTAAGAGGACTTTTCATTCTCTGGTTCATTCTCTAATTCTCCAGATCATAGCCATAAATATGAGTGTTCTCCCAAAGGCTCTGTCCTGGATCCCTTACTCTTCTCTCACTAAATTCATTTTTTTTTTTTTTGTAAACTCATTACCTCCCATGAATTTAATTATAATCTCTGTGCAAATAATTCTTTTAAATTATCCATGTCACCTAGCTGCCCATAATCCAATATGGACAATGTAAATTTTTCTAAGTTTCTATGCAGCCTGCAGGAATCTATTTCTATTTAAGTTTGATACACTGGTCTGAACTGATTAATGAGAAGTAACTTAACCAGCGAAACACAGTTAGCATATATCTAAAGCATAATTTGATCTCAGGCCTTCCTGTCTTTAAGGTCAACTTTCTAGGTACAATATAACACACTGGTTTTCTTGAGTGAACAAACTTTGTAAAAAGTGACATAAACAACGTTAAAATATGCACAGGAATGAAAATAGAACTAACAGTGATGATCAACTTCCTGGAGCTTAAGGAACAGAATAATCAATACAGTGATTTGAAACAAAATCATTTAGAAACAATCTTGTTTGTGAAAACATCCAATGTTTTCTTAGAAGGCAATTTTGTAAAATTCTTGAATGGAAATCTGGACTTGGGCCCTGTTACTTAGACACTTAATGGGAGATGACTAAGCTGTAAGACACTTGCTTACAGTAAGCACAGGCTCCCAGATGGTAATTCTAGTACTACATTTAGCCTAAGAGACACTTGAAACCCTTGTTCCTGTCTAGGCTTAACAAAGCCTTCTTTTACTTAGAACCTAAAGGATTTTATTCACCTCCGTAAGGTGAAAACTCCTACCTTTCTGTTTTTTTGTTTTTTTCCCCAATCATATTTTCTTTGATCCAGTGACATTACCTCCTGGATGTTTCATGAGCATTCTCTCTTGTGTCTTCCAAACCTGGAATGATCTCCCCTCCTTCTTCTTTATTTCTCAACTAAAATCCCATCTTCTATAGGAAGCCTTAGTATCTTCTCTCTGTTAATTATCCTATTAGATACTTATCTTATTAGATTGTAATCTCCTTGGGGACAGGAATTGTCTTTTGCCTTTTTTTTTTTTTTTAATTTCTACCACTTAGAATAGTGACTGGTAAAAATAATTTAAATGTTTATTAATTGGACCATCACTCTGTTGAGTGAATGAGTAAATAGATGAATGAGTACAGAGATGGGTGGATGTATGGACAGGTGGATATATGGATAGCTACAGGATATGTAATAAATGACCTAATTTCCTCACATTGATTATTTTATCTGCTTTGAGGTAATAAGTTGTAGCGAGCTGTCGTCTCTAGAAGCTGCTGGATCGCTCTCTGGGAAGAGATCTGCTGTGTCTACTCAAATCTCTCAGACAGATTCTTCTTCCTGTAGTGAACCGTTGTCTCCAGGTAGTTGCTGTTAACTCTTGTCCTTAGAAGTGACTTCCCTTCCTGCAGAGAGCCCCGTCAAGCCTGATGCTATGCAGAGTCTTTCTCTTGAATCCTGGCTCTGAATCTCCTCCAGCTCTTATCCTTCTCCAGGCCGATCTGCTCTCTGCGCCCAGTGCTGTTTCTTTTATCCTCCCAGAGAATGGGTGTGGGATAATGCAAGGGCTTCTGGGAAGAACCACCCCAGCCAATGAGCTTGCCCCCTCTCTCAAGTCAACCTGAGTTCTCACCTTGTAATTGTCCAGAAAACCTGAATTCTCACCTTGTCACTATCCAGACAACCTCAGTTCTCACTTAGTAATCCTAACAATAAGTAGGATTCAGAGGGAAAGAGTACACTTATAAATTACCCTTGCTCTCTTTCTCTTATCTTCTGTCCCATCCTACTACTTGGGGGATGTGAAGATAAGCCTTAATTACCATCAGTATATTCTGGAAGTATTTGGAGCTTATCATTGCATTAATGTATAGAATGATACAAGGACAGTGAAGAGAACACCTTGAAAAAGAGTGAAATACATCTGGAACAAGGATACCACAAAAAAAGAATGTAGTCAAGAAGTAAAACCCAAAGCGTGTTAATTCTGAAAAGTTCTTTTAGAGAAGGAGGACAATGTGAGAAAAAGATAAGATGAGAATGTTTATGCCTTCTTTTAGGCTTACAGAGTCATTTAAAATCTGGTCTAGAGTAAAAAGACCTATAATACTGAGTAATTTTCTATCAATTATCTAATATAATGGTCTAGATTATCTCAAAGAGTTGGTAAATCAAATATCACTTTAAAGTATTTTCTGTTTAACACAATTCAATTTTCTTTCTTTTTCCTCCAATGGATTTATTTCCCCAATTTTGTTTTCTTCAGACTAATATTAAAATGAGTCTGCACCTCCTGAGCACAAGCTTAGTAACAGCAGCTGGGGGCAGCAGGGAAGCTCTTGGTGACAGAGAGAACAGACAATGTATCTGGCATTAGCTCATTCCTGCAGACATTTCCCATACAAGTAAAGAAAAGGTGACTATAATATATACAGTAGTCTATTAAATGTCCTCACCTCATACTTGTTATATCCCTTAAGATAGACAGAATAGGTAATGTTCTTTCCATTTTATGGATGATGAAACTGAGTCATAGAGAAGGAAAGTGACTTTTCCAAGAGGCTACAAGTATTCTTTGGTAGAGACAAAATGAGAATTTAAGTCTTCTGGGCAAGAAATCCAGCATTCTTTTTCTTTATAGCTGTATATGATTTTGGTACAAAGAGGTCAGAGAAAAAGATGATAGACCCAGAAGCAAAGTAAAAAAAATATATTTCCTAAGATTGTATATCACTTCTTAACATGATGATTTGGGGAAAATAAACTGACAGGTTATGAAAAATGTTTGCCTCCTGCTGTCATTCATTATGCCCATCATTCCTCTCAATTAGGACGTGACTAAGTAAAACAGGGAGGGAATAACAATACCCAAGTTTATGTAGTACCTTTCAGACATTTGCAAATGAAGTCTGATAACCTTCAAGTAAGGCTAGATGGAACATAGAGATCACTGTCCCTACAGAAGAGGATGTAGAAAACAAAAAGGACAAAATAATTTGTCAGGTATTAAAACAGGATCCAAGAATGGCATCAAAATTAGAATCCAGACCTCAAACCCAGTTTAGAGTAATTTGTCCAGTAGACATTCATTTTGTAAGAATCATTAAAACACCAGTGAATAAAAGCTCAGAATTTAAGAGGCCTCAGAGACAGACCTGAATAGAAAACCCCAAAACACTATTTTTGACATATGATTGACTAGCTTCTGTTTAAATACCTGTAATGATGGGAAACTCATTTCCTCCGAAGACAAACCCCTCTATGTTGAGACTGCTCTAATTGACAGCAAGTGTCTGTGACCAGATTTGAACTCACGAAAATGAATCTTCTTGATTCCAAGACCATTGGTCTTTCTACTCTACAACCTAGCTGTCTCCCACTCATCCATACAATAAGCTAGAAAACAAACATTACAAAGCACCTACTGCTAGTTAAGTATTGTGCTAAGCAAAGTCAAATACCGAGAAAGGAAAAAGCAGGCCCTGACTTCAGGGCATTCTGAAGGCTTAGGCTACTTGACATCTGTATACAAATAGGATGTATGTAGAACAAATTGGAGATAATGCAGAGGGAAGACTGGCTGGGAAAAGCTTCTTAAAGAAGGTGAGATAATTTAACTGAGACTTGCAAGAAATTTAAGAAGTGAGGAATGAGGCAGGAAGAGGGAAACATTGTAGATAAGGGGAGATGGCCAATGAAAATGCATGGAAAATCAATCAGAGCTTGTGCTATCTAATAATCTCTTCACAAACCTGGGACTTCTCTAACCTAATAAAACTTGAGAGAAAAACCTTTAGTACAAAACAAAATTTTGTACTAAAGTTTTGTACTTAAAAAAAGGGCATAGTGGATAAATTGCTGGATTCAGAGTCTTCAAAATCTATGTCCATATTCTGTCTCAGTTCTGTCTTTAGCTGTATGAGCCTAGGAAGGCCACTTGGTTTTTATTAACTTCAATTTTCTCTTTTATTAAATGAGAATAATGATAGCATTTACCTCAGAAGGTTGTTGGGATGACATATCAGGTGCTTTATAAATTGTAAAGGATTATGTACATGGAATCTATTATTAAGTCATTTAAGGGCAGTTAGGTGGTACAGTGGTTAGAACTATGGGTCTGGAATCAGGAAAAACTAAGTTCAAATTCAATGAGTCACCTAACTTGTCTTAGTTTATTTATCTATAAAATGAGGATAGTAATGATGGTACCTATCTTCCAGAATTGTAGAAAGATTCAAATGCAATAATAATTATAAACCATTTGACAAAGAGTAAACACTATATAATTGTTAATGTTATTATCATTATTATTATCTTTTTTTTAAAGATCTTTTTTTCTAAGAAATGCTAAAATAAGTATGGTAAGATACATGGGAGTCATGGAAATGCTTAACTTACTCTCTGGAGAATTTGTTCTATTCTGAAACCTGCCTCTAGGAGTAAAAATGTCAGAAGAATTTTTTTCCCCCTTAGGAGAGAAGGCTCCTGATTTGCATCTTCTTGTGCAGATATAAGAAAGACATTTCAAAGGTCCAAAGAGAGTATAACGTTGAATTCTGTTTTCATGCAACTCTAACAACTGAGTGAAGCATTGACATTTAAGAGTCATACAGTATGGAAACAAGATCACACGAATCATCATCATGGCTATTTGATGCCTACTCAAACCATCACTCACTGACAGTAGCCCCTTTACCCCCCCCCCCAGTCACATGACATGAAGCTTGTGGAAAAAAAAGTTTTAACATGTGACTAATGGAAAGATTTAGAGCTGTGACCGGAGATGACATTTCAATGACATACTAGCATATCCCTAGCAGCCTTGACTTATTACATTTGTATTGCCTCATTTTTTTTTTTTTTGATGAGGAATTGCCAGTAAAATAAAAGTAGCTAAAAAAAAGATTATGGTTTTTTTCATTTAAAAATCAAAAGATGAAGAAGTCATAAGGACAAGGATTTCATTCCATCAAGACAAAATAAAATTTTAAGTTTCTCCCTATCCTATAGAATATACCATTTGAGGGGTGGGCAATCTTTCGTGTAGCAAAGTATTTCAAAAGTTTGAAGATATGTTTTCAAAGACATGTTGCTTTTTCATGTCTGACTTTTTCTGATCCCATTTGGGATTTTCTTTACAAAGACACTAAAATAGTTTGCCATTTCCTTCTCTATCTCATTTTTCAGATGAGGAAACTAGGCAAATAGAGTTAAGTGATTTGCTTGAGATCATACAACTAGTAAATGTCTGAGGTCACAACTGAACTCAGGTATTTTTTTTACTCTAGGCCCAGTGTTCTATCACTGTGCCTCAATCTCCCATTTGAAGACATGATTCGGCCACAAATTTACCATGTCCCACTAGATAAGTGACTCCACCTTGTGAGGCAGAATGGTACAGTGGCAAAATCATGGGCTTTGAAGTAAGAGGATCTGGATCCAAATATCACATTATATTGTCTTTGTGATTCTGGGGAAGTCAACCTCACTTTTCAGGGACTCTTTTTCCTTATTTGAAAAACAAAACAAAACAAAAACAAAAACAAAAAACAAAACAAAACAAAAAAAAACTGAGTTATCATTTAGCACTAACTCTATGGTCCCATTGGAAGGATCTTGTTCCATTCTAACCTGAACAAGAAGAATCTATTCTATAAGTAGTCCCAATAAGGCATGATTCAAATTCTGATGCAAGACTTTTAATTAGGCATAATCTACTATCTCCCTTTTCATGATTAATTTTCTAGATTGGGCAACCCATTGAATAAGGTTAAAGATGCTATAAATTGTATTCTATTTAAGGAAAAATTAGCTTTTTGATTTTTAGATCCCATTATTGGTTTATATCAAACCTGGATACCAGTAAAACAGCCAAATCATGTTTATGTTAACTGGAAAGTAACTACATATCTTCCATTCTGTATTTTCTGCAATTAAATTGTTTTCCTTTAAGGGGAGGGTTTTGCTTTCATACCTGATAAATTTTATCTTATTAGAAGCTCCCTTTCTATCTCAAAGATTCCTTCTAATGGTAACAATGTCAACCCATGAATAAGAGCCCTTATTGTTTTTGTAATCTCAGATCTGACTTCTAACCTTGCTGAACCTCAGATTACTCACCTCCTTATATTGAGGTTTATTTCCATCATTCTATAAGAAGAAGGGGTCATGATCTATGATAACTAATGTCCCTTTCAGCTATACATCTTATGACTTTATGTATTTGGGCCTTAGTTTCCCCATCTGTTAGGAAGGCTGCACTATACTCTGAAATCCATTCTATCATCAATATTCTATGATCTACATTAAGCATATGTGACCTATTTATTCATTATTTCAATACCCACACACTGTGACACGTGATAAGCACACATAGGGAAATTCATGGCATTTAATATGAAATTTTTACAACATATAATATTATCATAAATATAACTATCTTAGTGACATCTATATAGAACAAAATGTTTTTCTCCTGATAATTTTGGAGTTATGTAGTACATTCCAGCTCCCTTTTACAGATAAGGAAACTGAGACTCAGAGAGGTTGATCCACTTCACAAAGCCATATAGTGATGGAGTGATGGAGTTGTCATCAGGCACCAAGATGAAATTTAGCATTTTTGTACTCTAAGTTAAGCTGCTTCTCTGCTGAGAAAAGTCTCAAACATCTTATAGCAGATGATCTGAAACCTCCATTTATGTTTAAAAGGATTTAAATTTTCCCATCTTCTGGTTTCCTTGGTTGATGATGTGAAAATATAATTATTTCATGTGTTAACATATTCTACTGAATTAGCACTGTCCTTCCTCCCTGCATAGGATTCTAGAAGTGTCTTGGTTATTTATGCTTTCAGAAGATCAGCATTCTATAGAATCCACCCCTTATGATTCCACAGGAGTCAGAATTGACCCTGAGGTGGTAGATGGGAAAGGTAGAATGGAGATGACTGGAAGCCTATTTACCTAAATTCCATTTCCTTTTTTGTTTTTGCCTTGCTATACTGCCAAGCATAGCCTCAACACTCCTTTAGAAATCTAAGCATCATCAATTTTTAAAAATTGTGCCTCATTTTCAAAACCATTCCAGTGTCACACATGGAAGCTTTCTATCCTCTGCTGAAAAGCAATGGCCTGAGAAGAACAATGTCTCTCATTCTCACAATACTTTATTTACTTTTCATAAAATAATTTTCCTTATTTACCTTTCCTAATGAACGTGGGGATTGGGGCTTATAAGAACTGACAAAGAATATGAAAAGAATCATCAGTCCCTTTTAGGAAACCTATGAATAAGACTGCCATGGTATAAGCATTCTTTTCAAGTCAAAGTAATCTTTCTGCTTATTTCCACCTGGGGGAAATTTACCTGTGCCATGTTTTGCCCTCCAAATTATCATCTTGTGCATCCTTCTGGCAAAATGAAGCTTAACATTACTTCCTCTGAGCAGGTGGTTTTTTGTTTGTTTGGGTTTTTTGCTTAACCTGACCAAACACTCTTATCATTTGATCTTTGAACAGAATCATAACTACAACCATGTCTTTGTCTAAGAATGATGACATTTAGAAGGCACTGGCAATATGTAGTGTTTTTTACCACTACGGAAACAAATATATTTAGTTCCTTCTTAATAAGAATAATCAACTAAAAGTAGAAACTAGCATAAAGCATTCTTTCTTCTAGTAGCCTTATTCCAGATCATTTCCAAGCTGACCCAATAGCCCTACTGAAGTAGCCCACTCAGATATATATATATATATATATATATATATATATATATATATATTTTTTAAGGAAAAATTAATCCCAATTATATTTATCCTAAAATTATATTTTTTTTTCAAATTCCAAAGCTGTGTATTACCAACCACATTAAGAATCATGCAGTTATTTTTAATGTGCCTTTTTAAGCATTTTTTTTATTCATTTTTCCAAATTATCCCCTCCCTCCCTCCACTCCCTCCCCTCGATGGCAGGTAATCCCATACATTTTACATGTGTTACAATATAACCTAGATACAATATATGTGTGTAAATACCATTTTCTTGTTGCACATTAATTATTAGCTTCCGAAAGTATAAGTAACCTGGGTAGATAGACAGTAGTGCTAACAATTTACATTCGCTTCCCAGTGTTCCTTCTCTGGGTATAGTTATTTCTGTCCATCATTGATCAACTGGAAGTGCCACTCAGATATATTTTGAGAGTGTGATTTGTTCTATTTCCCTCAAACACCTTGCCTCAGGGGAAAAACTTAGTTATGTCTATGTTTCTTAATTTTCTTAATATTATGTTTTATTTGCTCTTGTGAAGCAAACAGAGTAACTTATAAAGTCAGAGAACATGTTTATGGGTATTTTGTCCCAAATACTGAAACCTGCCTAGCTCATACTTTAAGGATGAGAGACTAACTCCCTGCTCAAGTGGAAACTCCTTTGATTTTTCTGTCTCTGTATTTCTAACTCAGCAAAACCAAATGTTGTAAGGTAGAATGCCTAACAAGTAACTTCTAATGAAGTTCATTATTGTGTTTGTTGTACTTACCACTAGGGTAGGTGACTTTCTATTTGCATTGCTAATAACCTCTTTAAAAGTATGCTGAACTTTCAGATGGCTTTGAATGACTTTTAAATGTATCCATATTTGGGTGGAATTGAACTATATCTACAAATGGACCAAATTGTACATCAAAATTTCAATAGCACTTTTTGCCTGTGTAATATACTTAGAATCAAACTTAGAAAGAAGTGTATGACGCTCCTCCATTCCATTCTACTACATTCCAAAAACATTTATTAAAAATTTTTTGGGTTTTTTTTTTTTTTAATGAGTGAAGCACTATGTTCAGCAACACCAAAAGAAGTCAAAATGCTAAGAATATCTATCTGACCTCCTGAAAATGCATATTCTTCTATTCCTAGACTAGGACACGGAGTTTGTCATATATTTCCATTAATCCAATGGATGTTCATTCATTCATACATTCAACACCATTGTTAAAAAAATCTGACATATAGGTAACTGTCCCAGGTACTACAGATAAAAAAATGCAAAAAATGAAAAACATACCCTGTCTTCATTTTCATTCTACTTTCCTCTTAGTTGCAATTAAACATTCCTAGTAGTAGCATTATCTCCATTTATTCACTTCTCATATTTGCTCAATCCTTGGTAATCTAGCTTTTGACCCTACTACTGTTTTAAACTCTACTAATTTACCAATGTGACTAACTTATTTCTTCTGGACTCCTCCTTCCTTGACTTCTATGAAAAGACACCTGGGTTATCTTCCTACTTGCATGATCAGTATTTCTTAATGCCCTTTGTAAAATCACCTTTTTACCCCAAGCTTCTTTCAAGTCTCAGGTAAAATCTCATCTCTTATAAAGATAAAACAAAGCTTTTCTAGTTTCCCTTAATGCTGGCCCATTCACTCTGAGACCATTATCCTGTCTCTATTTTGTTTGGACATAGTTGGTTGTGTGATGTGTCCTCAATTAGACTGTGAACTTTTTGAGAGCAGGGATTGTTTTGGCATTTCCTTCTATCCATATCACAATACAGTGTTTGGCACTATTAAGTAGGGACTTAGTGTATGCTTGTTGACTGGACAACCCTAATATGGTTTTTGGTCACATTGACAGACATACATAGTGTATGTGCCATGATGCTCCTGCTGTACCCACCTGTGCTCAGATATTATCTTAAATAATTAGGTTCTGTATTGTATGCCACAATTTTGGAATATGGGGAGGAAGAGAATTTTCTTATTCCCCAGGCAGCTCAGTTCATTTTTAGATAGTTCTGATTATTAGAAAGTTTTTATTTATTTCCCAAATTGAACCAAAATATGCTTCTCTACAACTTCCATTCATTGTTTGAAATTGTTGTTTTGCCCCCAAGTTTAATAAATCTAAACTTTTTTTTCACATGCTAGCCCTTCAAAGAGCTCTAAGCAATCTCTTCTCGACTCTGAAACTTCCCGGTTCTTTAAGATGATTTTTATTTGACCTATCTTTACCATTTAGCCTGCTTCCTCTTCTTGATCTCCAGCTTATAAGGGTCCTTTCAAAATTATGTGTCTAGGGCATTGGGTGCAAGAAATAGAAAGGAATCTAATATCATTGGGAAAATCTTGTGATCTGCCATATCTGTTGATTCATATTGAACTTGAAATATATTAAATAAGCATAGCTTTTCTTTTGTTACATAGATTTTCTTTAGGAAACATTTCTACCTACACTTTCCTCAATCTAAATTTAATTATTTTTAATTCAGTGTAATACATTAGATTTATTTCTATTAAATTTTAATTTATCATCTTCATCTCAACTTTATATATATGTGTGTGTGTGTATGTATGTGTGTGCATGTATTCATATGTGTGTATATATGTCTTTCTCTTTCTATATATAGAGATAGATAGATAGATATCTTTTTCTCTCTCATAAAATTACATCTACAACAATTCTGACCCTACTTTAATAATTTTATCTAAAAAGAAAGTTAACTTAGTCTAGCATGATCTTGCATCTATGTTCTCTCCTATTTTTCTTTTTTTTCTTTCTTTTTTTTCTTCTTCTTTTTTCTTTTTTCTTTCTTCCTTTGCTTCTTTCTTTTCTTCTTGTTTTCCTTCTTCCTTTCTTTTCCTTCTTTCTTCATTCCTTCCTCCCTTTATTTATTTTCTTCCTTCTTTCCTTCCTTCCATCTTTCTATCTATCTATTAATTTATCTATCTATCCATTTATTTATCTATCTATTTTCTTGGTTGCTTTTTTGATGCTACATGTATGTCAGCTTACTGCAATAAAGTAAGAGTCCTTAAAGACAGGTTTAAATTCAAAGTACAATGCCTCTATTTATCAGTTACATAAGTTTGGATATCACTTAACTTCTTCTCTTAGCCTCAATGTCCTCGTCTATAAAATGGGCATAATACTTGACCCCACTTATCTTACAGGATGAATGGGAGCTTCAAAAGACTATAAATGCATAGTGCTTTGCCAGTACAAAATACCTTATAATGTCAGCAATTTCCACATAGTAGTATGTTCCTTGAAAACAGAAGTGGTCCTCCTGCTTATTTTTGGTTACGTCACAGTATCTAACATAGTGACAAATAGTACTTTGCTTTGTTTTGCTCCCTTAGAGGAGACATTCAGTTAATGCTCTTGACTGATTACCTTTATAGCTTTACAATCTCTACTCAGGCACAGCTCACCTATAACAGCAGTAAGAAGTTGACCTAAATCAGGATGACAGTCTGGGCCCTCATGAATCCCATGGTGCAGAGGCGCCTGGGGAAGGTTGTTTGAAAGACCTTATGTACTATGAAAACTGGACACATGTTCTTAGCATGATTTGATTTGATTTGCGGCCGTATGTGCCTTTCAATTACTTGAGAAATCTAAGTCTTCACACATATACCTTTATCTCAGCTACTATTGTCAGCCTACACTCAGAAGGATACTGATAGTGGCCTTCCTATACTTTTATTCTTGCAGGGGAATATGGAAAGAAGAATCTGAAGTCTGTGCACAAACTGAAAGTATTATGCATTGAGGTTATTAATATTTGGTAAATGAATGAAGGAAAGAATGAATGACTATTTTTAAAACTTGCCTTTTTATCTCATTATAAGAAGCTACATAGCATAATAGAGAACTAACTATGTTTGGGGTCAAGAAGACATGAGGATGAATTCTACCTCGAAAATTTACTAGTGTATGATACTTTCCAATTTTCTTGACCACTAAATTTCAGTTTTCTACCTCTATAAAATTATGATGCTAATAATACAAATATCGTATTTTAAGGATCATATGAGATAGGACATGTAATATATTTGTAAACCTCAAAATACTATCTAAATTTTAGTTATTAAGATTTTTCCCTGAGGTAATCGGGGTTAAGTGACTTACCCAGGGTCATTCTTAGTTATTATTAATGAGCATACATTATGTTTTTGCTAGTTCCCATATAAAGTATACAAACATCTGGGTTACTATCAACTAAAAATGTTTAACCCAAATGGTTATTATAGGATGAATTGGGGAAATCTCACTCATAAGAGGAGGAAATTTTTGCTATAGACATAAATTGAATGTTATCAAATTCAGCATTTATTCTTATTTCACCTACTCAGGACCATTGTATTTAAACATATTTAGGGTCCACTTAAATTAATATTGGTAAACTGGTTAGAGAATCTAATTCTTTTTATCATTAGATTGCAAGCTCTTTGAGCTCAGGGACTATCTTTTGACTCTTTTTCTATTCCCATCACTTAGCTGGGGTCTGGATCACCATAGTCATTTAAAAGATGGTTGTTGATTGATGATTAGTGACAACATAAAACTGCATGATCCCTAACACCTGTAGACTAACTCATAGTTTAGATAAAATTGATGTCCTGAGAGTAGTCACATGTTTAGCTTCATTTTCCTAAGACAGAGAGCTAGGGTCAAAACATATGGTAGTGAGGAAGAACACACATTTTCTATTCTACCATTCTTCCATAAGGAATAACATCTAAATCAATTTTTATATTATCACTACTCAATGGGGCAGCTAGGCTCCTACATTCCACTCCCTGGAATCAGGAGAACCTGAGTTCAAATCTGGTCTCAGCCAGTTAACACTTACAATTTGTATGAACCTGGGGCAAGTCCCAAGGCAAATTTCCCGCCCTCCCCCCCAAAAAAAAAGACAAAGAAAAGAAAAAGAGAAAGGAATATACCCTACACTTGAACCAGCTGAGAATGAATCATTATCTCTGTTCCTTAAAATCTCAAACAAAATCAAATATCTAAACACTATTAACTCTGGTTCTGTCCTTGTTTCATTTTAGTAACTTGGACATGTTATTGAGATTCTTTAGGTATCAGTTTCCTCACTTCTAAAGTAAAATGGTTCAAATTATCTGCAAATTCACTTTCAAGTACTATGTGCTATGTTATAGTTCCATGGTTCAGCTTATTTTACCAAAAAATGTTTTCAAATACTGATTACATGTGAAATATTGTTCTTGTCCCAGGGGAAAATAAACCCTACCTCTATGGTGCCTATTGTCTAATGGAGGGATATGACATATACATAACTTTAATATAAAAAATCAGGCATGATAAATGTATAAGAAAAGTGGAAACAAAATGTAATTTATTATATTGAGTGGCTTCCAGAATCAAGGACATATGTTTATCGCAGGAAATGCTATTTATAGATATTTATTCACAGATTCAAATCATCCCTATAATAATTAATAATTGTTTTACTCAATGCTTCAGTATATGAGATATCATATAAGATAAAATGGTATGTAGTATTCTGTAATGAGAAGTGATAAGCCAAGATTCTTATGATATTATTAATAATGTATTAGACACCTATTCTATATATGATAGGGCAAGGGGTGCAAAGAAGCATAAAATATAGCATCTGCTGAAATGAAATGTATAGTTTATTTGGGGAAACAAATCACATAATACTAAAAAGCTAAAATAATAATAATTAATCAGGAATCTAGTACAAAACTTAGCTATAGGATACCAAAATTTGTAGGGAACTGCTGGCACTTTCAGTCTTTTTGTTTGTTTGTTTTTAAGAAAAAGAAGTTTAAGTGACTTGCCCAAAGTTACACAGCTAGTAAATATATCTGAAGCCATATTTGAGTTCAAGTTTTTCCTGATTTCAGGGTCAGTGCTTTATCCACTATGCTATGCAGGGGTCTCTCATTTATAATCTACTGAAAACAGAAACAACTGACTGGTGCAAATAGTCTGCAAGAATAATACTCTCCAGGTAAAGTTTTTAATTTGTCCCTGTCCTTAACTGTCTGTGTGATTCCAAGGAAGCAGCCTCTACAATCCCTTTCTGCTATCTCCCCAACCTGCTCATAAATTGAGAAGATATTCTGTATTCCTAGTCTCCAGTTACACTTTATTCACAGGTATAATTGTTAGTTATGACTCTGAAAAATGTGATTAAAAAAAAACACTCTCAAATTAGTATATGTAACTACCAAATAAAAGGCAAATTCCTGGACCCTGGAGTGGACTAGGGAGATTTCCACAGGGAATGATTCAACTACATTTCTGTGCAATGATTCCCTTATCTATAACTTTAGCCCTAGTCTCTGGCTTAGAATTACCCATTGAGCACTTTCAACTAGATATTCCATATGTATTCTCTCCTTATCTCTCCCTCTTAGTTTCTTAACCTTTTGAGACTGCTCAATAGGCACATATCAAGAAAACCTGAAAAGACTTACATGAACTGATGCATGAAGTGAGCAGAACCAGGAGAAAAGTGTACATAGTAACAGCAACATTGTGCAATGATCAACTATGATGGACTTAATTCTTTTGAGCAATACAACAATCCAAGACAATACCAAAAGCCTCATGATGGAAAATGCTATCCACATTCAAAGAAAGAAATATGGAAACCAAATGTAAATGGTAGCATATTATTCTCACCCTTTTTTGTTTGTTGATTGGTTTTGTTTTGTTTTTCTTTCTCTTGTTTTTTTCCCTTTTGCTCTGAGTCTTCTTTCAAAATGATTAATGAGGAAATAGGTTTAACATGATTGTACATGTATAGCCTGTATCAAAGTATTGTCTTAGAGAGAAGGGAAGCAAGAAGGAGGAAGAAAAAGTTGGAGTTCAAAGTCTTACAGAGATAAATATTGAAAACCATGATATGTCATTGTAAAAAAAAAACTATTAAATAAAAACATTAAAAAAAATCTCAAGTGTCATCTCCCATATTACACCAATCCTGAGCTTCTCTCACCTGATAGTAACTGGTAGAAATTATTTTGCATTCGTTTTGTACATATTTACGTTTATTTCTCTAAATATCTGTGTCTATATCTATCTCTACTTCTTTAACCATTGTTATTCTTGCATCTTTATCTATATATCAACATTTGTACTATTCATCTTGTTTCCTACTGATAGAATGTAGTGAGGTCCAAGGATTTTTTTTTTCTTATCTCTATCTGCAGTGCCTCCCACAATACCTGACAGATAGTAAATACTTAACCAGTTCTTCTGTAATGAATTCAGTGGAAAAAGACTTTGAAAGATAGATAATATGTGGATTATGGTTGAAGTACAACATTTTAGGCAAAGGAAAATTAAAAAATATTAAGTATATTCAGTAATATCAATGATGGTAAGGATTTTCCTATGCAGATGTTAAAGAAATAAATATCATTTATAAATGTATTCTACAGTGGAAATAATGTTTTATGATAGGTAATGATATTAAGAAAGATCTTGATTCAGAATCTGCCACTGATATGTCCTCTCCAAATCCTAAGCAGCTTTCTCATGAAATAAGATACAGAAAAGGTACTTGCCTGCATTTTTGGAAAGTGTTTCCTCATTTGGGATTCCCTATAGCAATACAATCACAGGTATACCTTATCTCTATTCTACCATACCAAGTACAGGTAACATATAACATAATACAGCCTCAATAGAAATGTGTTGATTAATTAGTTCATTTAAAGCCTAGCTTCATGGTGTAGCTCTGTAGCTTCAAAAAGGGACATGGCTCTAAGGTGGGAGAGGGATTACATTAGGCATAGTTATTACTGAAATACTCTAACAGTGATCTGAAACAGCACAAGGCAATTGTGTTCGGGGTGGTCTCATGCTATGCAGAGAATTCTCTACTCAAATGATTTAAGTTCAATATAAATAGTCAGTCAATATGGGAGATTAAGAGAAGAACCTCTTCTTATCTAGAAAGAGAAGAAATTTGGCTTCAGTAATGTTTATTAACATGTTTATTTTTCTAAAAAAATGTATGGATTCCTTTTGTTTCTACACTATAATTATCAACTGATATGCTACATCCCCATCCCTTAGTAAACATATCTCCCTGCTGTAATAAGGAAAAACAACTTAGCAAAGCTGACAGACATAGGGACCATGTCTGATGGTGGAAACACTACTCTATCCTCAAAATCCCCTATCTCTCTAACAAAAATAAAGATTAATTTCATTATCTGTTCTTTGGGTCTGTCAGTTATGTTTATGTAGTTGTGAATATGGTTGTCTGGATCTTATTTCAGGCTGGGTCAATTAATACAAATCTTCCAAAATATGATCCTCTTTAAAAATGTAAGCTTTTTTGAGTTACTTTTATTCTCTGAAAATTCCTACAGAATTTAACTCTTATGCTGCCTACTGAATGAGAACAGAGTCAAAACTTATGACCTTCTGTTAAGTTTCTAAGTCAAACATTACATCATCATTTTAAGTTGTCTTCAGAATCAAATGAAGGATCTGGACATAGAATTTGGAGTTGAAAGGGACCTTGGAGGTAATAATGGGAAATATGGTACAACCTCTTTATTTTAAATATAAAAACACTTCCGCCTAAGAGATAGAATGTCTTGCCCTCTGTTATCCAGGAAAGAAGTGGTAAACATAGCTCTTCCATTTTTTTTTAAACTAACTGTATGACTATAAGTATTTCACCCAACATCTCTTGATCTTAATTGACTCTGCTCTAAAATGAGCATAATAAAAGCACCTATCTCACAAGGTTACTTACACTGAGTAACAGATGAGAAAAGTGCTATGCAAAAATTAAAGTAATACATGTGTTAACAACAATATTGTTATTGTTATTGTTATTATTTTAGTACATAAGTCCAATATCCTTTCCAGTATACCATCCCATCTCATAAACAACTTCAAAGTTTTCGTTGCTCTGCTTTTTAAAATTCACTTGGCTAGCCAGTGGAAAGAACATGATGTAGGTATCAAGAGACCACTTCTAGTCCTTTGTACATCACTAGCTAGCTAAATAATCTTACACTGATCACTTGACCTCTTTTTGCCTGGGTTCTTTCATCAGAAAAATGGGAATAACATTTTCCTTTCCCAACATAAAACAGTTTTTTGTGGTAATATAAAAGATATAAAAGTATATGATATACTTTGATATCTGAGATATAAAACTATATTGATATTGTATATTGATATACAGGTAAAAGATATTGCTATAAAGATATAAAATTATATTACAAAGCTTAGGAAAAAAAGAACTATGGAGATATAATGGCAACAATCTAATGTGATCTAGCAAGACAGTAGGATAGTTGACAGGATCAGGAAAACCTGAATTCAAATCTTGATTCTAGGCAAATGCTACAAATGTGAGAACTTCAGAGTACAAGGTTAAGGTACAAGAACTCTAAATTACAGATGATTAACCAGTATGCATTGGGAAAAACATGTCCACAATGAGAGTTTCCTAAGCCAATGAAATAAGTCCAAAAGAAAAATAAAATTCTTATCAATATAGTTGTCTCTACCATTTCAATGTTACTACAAGTCTCTAGGCCAGTAGACTTTACTATTTGCCTTGTAACTATACCTTAAGGATCACTCAGACTTTACTATATGAGTTTCTCCTCCATTAGAATATAAGTTCCTTCAATCAACCAAAAAATATTTTTTATTAAGCAATCACTTTTTGACAGGCACTATGCTGGATATTGGGGTTACAAGTACAAAGAATGGAACCATCCTATTTACAATGAGCTTATGTTCTTAAACATTTGTGATTATATTCTAAGGTATGTATAGCCTATGTAGAAAATTAATAAATATACACATACCTAAATTGCTAAATAAAAATTAGAGACACCGCACAAACCAGGCAGTTTAAAATATTTAGTTAGGTTCTCATTCCTCAGGTCTTATTTGAATCTCTAAAATGTATCAGCATAAAAGGATGAAAAGAAAATATTTCATGCAAAAGACAGTGCCTAAGCTACACTTAAGGGGAAAAGGTACACTATGAGGTAGAGGTAAGGAGAGAATATTCTTTAGGCAGAAGAGACAGGAGATGGAGAATCATAAGTAAGGAAAAAGGTCATTCTGGCTGGACTGCTTAATGATGAAGGAATAGTGACATCCAATAAGACTGGAAAGATATGTTGGAGTCAAACTGAAAACAGACTGCTTTTTTTTTTCTTTTCTATTTATATTCCCAACACTTAGCATAGTACTTAGCACAGAGTAAGCACTTAATACATAGTTTTTCATTCATTCATTTGTTCATTCTTTATGGACAGGGGCTTATCTAAAATTAATTATTTCAACAACAACAAAAAGCACTTTTATCTCCACTATCAAGACAGAAGGCATGTCTTCTACCTCTGAATTTTCACATCACTTAGTACTTTTTAATTGCATCTTAACATTATAGCTTCTGTTATAGTTATCTATCCTCCACTAGGCTTTCAATCATACTTGAGGGTAGGAATTCTGTCTTTTCATATTTCTAACTGCAATAGGATCTAGCCAGTGCCTTATATACAGTAGAGATTAAATAAATGTATATTGGATGATTAGATGGATGAATGATCTGTGTTTTTCAGATATAAATAGATTGGAGAATACACAAGTATCCATCCTATCTTCATATTGATTACTTTGTGTGTTAATGTTATTTAAATTCCATACTCCTTAACTTTTTAAAGTTTAAAACAGAAGATGATATATGAAAAAAGACTTTGAAAAACTGCAAGTGGCAGTTATACCTGGAGCATCATTATCATCATCATCACTGATATTTATTATTTTGATGATGATTGATATTAATATTGATCATAATAAATGTGAACAATAATTTGCAACCAATGAGATAACAGAAGTTAGAGATGGATAACTTTGACTATAGCTTTTCTTTCATCGTTTCTTTCCTAGTGAATATAATCAAATTAAGGAAACAATACTAACATAAACACAACTCATAAAGGCAATCAGATTTTTATGGTCATTATTCCTCAATCAACATTTAAAGAACTAAATTTGCTTCTCACTTATTTATATATATATTTTTTTCACATAGACTCACATGCTCAAACTCTGCCAGACCTGTAATAATGTCTGCTGAGACTTACTTTGAACTTATTAGGCTAAGAGACATCATACCTATAGTTGTCACTGGTCCAGACCCAACATCTTGAGTCTTTTTCATGTATCAGTTCCAAAATTCTTTGGGCTGTGCCAATCCATAGATTCCCATAAATTAGGAACTGGGACATTAGTGGCTTATTCTATCTAGAAAACAAAGAACTATTCCTGCTGCTTGTGTTCTGGTCAGCCTGGAAAGCTAAGGGTCAATTTATCATCATTCAAGTTTGCCCCAAGAACACTTAACATATAAAAAAGAGATTTCAAAAATGATACCATAAAAGTAAACAATTCTATACAGAACTAAAATACAACCAAATTTACAGACAAGATTTCAAGATGTCACTTTGATGGGAGTACTAAAGCATGAGTGGATGATAAACTCTGCCACAATTTTTTCTGTCCTCAAGAGGGGAAAAATCAGAAGGAAAATATTTATTTATAAAAGAAAGAGCAAGGGTTAACTCTCAGAAAGACAAAGATAAATTTGGCTGAAGTTCATGCACTCAGTACAATGACAACAACACAACATATGGCAATTTCCATGTTTGAGTATCAAGTGATTAATGAATCAGAGGTGGGAATACCTCACAGTCTTATACTGACTGCTTCCCTCTTTTCACCCTCAATTATCCAGATGTGGTCAAAATTTGTGTGAGCAAGAAATTATATCTTCTTGTGTCTGTGAGTTTCAGGGTAGACTTCTTGAAAAGCTAAATCCATAAAATGCTATTCTTACTCTTAATAAATATTTTTAAAGAGTATCTCATAAAACAGGAAGTCAAAGAGCTGTCTATTTATTTTATCTCTCTCTCTTTTTTTTTTCTTTTATTGAACAGCATGATTGTACAATCTCCACACTCAGAATACTAGTCAGGTTGGTGATTGCCCAGAGGCACAGGGGAAGACAGGAGGTGAGATTGCAGTTTGATGAAGAAAGTCCTTAGATGATCCCATTTAAAGACAGTGTACTTAAGCACCTACAATTACTGTCCCTCACAAACCATTTTCCTCTATTATCTACATTTGGGTAAGAATCAGAAATCAAGTCTGACTGGGGCTGCATATTTCAAAATATGTATTCTACCATCTCTCACAGGTGTGGAAGTGAATGGGTTAAGAAAGTTAATTTTAAAGTGATCAGAAGTAAAACCTCAATCACTTAACAAAACGAACAGGGAGTTGTGCTAAGGAGTTACCAGTCACCAAAAAGCATATTCCCATAAAAGAGATTCCCCCTACTTTAAGTCCAATAAGAAAACATCTCTTATAAAATCATCTATGGTAGTATTGAGTTCTGCTATTAAAATCCCCAAGCACAGAAGATGAAACTTTAGTGCCGAGACATCTTAAAACACTCCATTGAAAAAAAACATACATTTTTTTTAAAAAATCTATCAATTCAATTTTTTAAATCCTCTATTTTAAGTTTGGGGGCTTTAACAAAATTTTCTCAGAGGTACATACTTTCCATTTGTGCCCTATGCAAGAATAACAGCCGCACATCCTCAATATGTTGACAGAGTATTGTAATTCACTTAAA
This sequence comes from Sminthopsis crassicaudata, assembly GCF_048593235.1. Lineage (NCBI taxonomy): Eukaryota > Metazoa > Chordata > Mammalia > Dasyuromorphia > Dasyuridae > Sminthopsis > Sminthopsis crassicaudata. Next base: position 555,308,936 of record NC_133619.1, read on the forward strand.
TTATATCACTGGAATCCCACAGCTGGCCTGTATGTCTGCCTCAAAGCTGAATGAATACAATGCCAGTGATCCTTTCAACTAATATTGTCCTAGCTGCTGACAAGGGAATAAATCTAGCAACTTAGACTGAACTTCTGAGGCTTATTAACCCAAACAAGTGAACGCTAAAGGGGTTCGGGGTGGGGAGGGTGCCACACACGAGCAGAGGAGAGACCACAACGCCGATGCTGCCGGCTGACACTGGATCACCAGAGAGCTGAGGAGCAGGGAGACAGATAATGTCAATTAACAGTGTTCCTCAGTTGTTTGTGTGCATTTGATGACAAGTTATGCTCTAAATGGCATCGTGATATCATTCCAGCCACCAGTTCTTCCAACCCCCTGGCTTGCAGACAATAAAGCAGCAAGAAAACATGCATCTGCCGTCACTTTCCCGGAAGAAGTATTTGAATTCTTAATTCTAAATCGCATTCGGTTCCTCTATTCCATCCCTGCTTTCTTGATTCTGGCCTACCTGGCTAATTTCCATTTATTCCTTTTTCCCCCTACTTCCCCCCACCCCCACCCCCCAGCCGGCCGTCTGATGAACCAGAATTACAAAGAGTTAAACATGAAGGTCACTACCCAGCACAGTGCAAACATGACTCTCCAGCTCAGCTCCACAGTCCCAGTAAAACAAAGCCCCTCCAACCACCTGTAATAATATGCCTGAGCAGCTAGCAATCCTCAAGTCCTGGAGAGCCAGCCACACAAGGTAGACATTTTCTGCAGCTGGCTTTAAACATATACATCTTGCCCCCATTGATGTCTCGGATCCTCTTACCTTGACGTTAGTCCGGAGTGCACAGTAACATGCAAAAAACATTGCAGTAAACAAGGAGCATATGGACTGGCATTCAGCTCCTCAGCTCAGCACAAACCACAGACCCGATCCTGAGCATGTGCTACCAAAGAAGCGCCGGTTCCCTCTGTCAGTTTGAAAATGCATTGATCTCGGGCTTTTCTGACTACAAAAAGACATGTCTTGAAGGCACTGAGTGAAAGCTAAAAATCTCTTCATTGCCTATATATAGCATTATGCCCAGTAATTTCAATTAGCCCAGAATTCAGCAGCTGAAAGTTAAGACCTCAGTTGCTTTCCCTTCTAGCATTTTAAATCACTGAGGGCGAGAGGGAAAAAAAAAATAAAAAGAAGAAGAAAGAAAGAAAAGAAAAGAAGGGAGGGGAAAACTCTGCCGGGGTGGGGGGAAGGTGAGGAATTAAAACTGAACCAATAGGTTACTTTATATTTCAGGGGAGGGCTGATGTTTTCCTATTAGGTACTTTATAAGGGGAATGCATCAGGCAGGTGGGAACCGAATAGGGAGTCCTTTTCTATTCTGAGGGATACTGTAGGCTCTGCAATCCATCCCCACCTATCCTGATGCAGAATCCCTTTTTGGCAAACCCTTAGTACTACAAACCCTTGCAAATTCACCTCCTTCTACCTCTCAGTGTAGAGTGAAACTGTGGGGTTAGGGGGTATTGAGAAGCGTCTCTGTCTTAGCCAGGGGGTCTCTCTTAAATGCCAGTTGGGTCCACTGAGCTTAAATGGCCGAGAAGTACCACCGACTCTGCCTTCTGTGTCATCGGGTACAAATCATTGCAGCTGCTAGGGGACGCCTGGAGTGCCTAGACTCCCAAATCAAATGCTATGCACAATTTTTCAAACCTGGGCTTTATTGGTAAAAACACAATCGATATCAGAGCAAAGGATTGAAGCAGAGACAGGATTCCAGGGGATAACATAACCTCGGATTTCGGTGGCTACTGCTCCTGAATTTCAAATGATCAGCTGGCTCAGGAAGACAGACAGAAAGCCTCTGCTCTTATGAAATCGTGAGGAAGGGGGGAAAGACACCCTTAATTCAAAACCACCGTCAGATCCCACTGTCTGTTGTCATTCCTGTCAGGCACCGGATGCTGCAAATTAACTCGATTTTTACTGAGCTGAAAGGATCAAGTCCAGTGTGTGCTTTTAAAGTCCTGTCTTCAGCCCTGGGAAGCCCTAATGTTCAGCTACAATTCTGAAGCTATCCTGCTAAAATAGAACGAGAAAAGAGCAGTTTCTCACTGCAGCAAAAATTGTGGGAGGGGAAAAAAAGTGGTTCTGTCTTAGCCACGACATTCCCCATCAGCATAACAGCAACGTGGAGGAGAAGCATAACTCTGGAGGGGGGGGGGGGGACCTGCAATGACTTTTCGGATTATTCTTTTAATATGTTTTACATAAACCCCCCTGAGCACTGCAGGGGTGCTGAAGCCCTGGGCATTTCCCGTGGGCAATGAGGTGAGGCAATGCAAGTGGGAAGTGAGGTATTTAAAAGGAAGAAAAATTAGGGAAGAAGAAAGCTGGGTTTTCAGTTTCTCTCCTGATGACAAGCAATCAGAAAGTGTCGTCAATTCTGACTAAAAAGCTATTTTAGGCTTGTCATTGTTTGTGTCTTATTGGGGGGAATGGATTTTTTTGAAATGGAATCTGGTTCTCAGCGGGGACTTCTCAGTAATGTGGAAGCTACTGAATTTGACTCCCTGTTCCGAGGGTCCCATAAATGTACACAAATGGAACTTGTAGGCATTTCCAGTATATCCAATGACTTCCGGTACAAGAGATACAGAGATATGTATGCCCCAACTCGGATGCTCTACAACTTTTATTAGCTGCTAAACACAGGGCAAAGCCATCCGGCTAATAAATGCTTTCTTTGCTGAGACTGGAAGAGCTCTGGTTCTTTTGTAGTTATTTTTAAGGCATGAGTCCAAATAAGGGAAAACACGGCCGGGGGTGGGGGGTGGGGTGGGGAGGAAGGGGTTGAAGAGGGGGTTAAATCAATTACTAAATCTTTTTTTTTTTTTCTCATTGAGTTCTAAGGGTTTTTTAAAAGTACATATTTCACAGTTCATGACCGATTGGTACTAGGTACTTTAGTCATCAGATCGACAAAATAATCAATAAGCAATTGCATGTACCACCACCAGCTTTAAAAAAAAAAAAGACTTTGGGTAATTTGACAACGAGAGAGAGAGAGAGAGAGAGAGAGAGAGAGAGAGAGAGAGAGAGAGAGAGAGAGAGAGAGAGAGAGAGAGAGAGAGAGAGAGAGAGAGAGAGAGAGAGAGAGAGAGAGAGAGAGAGAGAGAGAGAGAGAGAGAGAGAGGTGAGACAGAGAGAGAGAGAGAGAGAGAGAGAGAGAGAGAGAAGGATTAAAACTTTAAGAAATCTTAATTACAGCATAGAAACCTTAGAAGAGGGAGGCATGAAAAAATACATAGTTTCATGTGGAAAATTAGAATTTGAACTTGAAGAGATGTAGCTCCTTCAATATATTTTGGGAGGGTTTTTTTGGTACATTTATTTTTTAAAACCCTGTGAAAACAAACACATGGACCCCATTGTAGCCATCATGTTTCAGTGGTAAAGAGCATTGGATCTGGAGAAGAGAATGTGAGTTCAAATCATGTGTAGTTTACTTCCTGTTTGTGTGATCTTGAGCTAGTCACTTAACTGCTTATGACCTGTATATTCAACTGGAAAATGAACAGATCAGACTTAAAAGTTTCAAAATTCCCTTCCAAGGTATAAATCTAAGAACCTAAAATCCTAAAACAAAATTAAATCTTAGAATAAAGAAATGAATGATCCATAGTCCTCTAGAACCTATCATGCTTTTAGAATTTATTATGGCTTGGGGCCAGTATTTGAGGATGAAATAATCCTTTTAAAAGGCTAACTCTCTGAAACATACATACATACATATATATGTATATATGACATATATATCTGACACGTATAAGTATATATACATATATAGTTGTTTTTTTTTTTTTTTTTTTTTTTTAACAAATGAACCAATCACAACGGGCAAAAAACAAAAATGAAGTGTTACTTTATCCTCTGTCCTCCCCCCACACACACTTTCTAAGAAGTAATTCTGAAAGTAGTTGCTTTTTTCCATTTATTGTATGGCAAAAAGAAGTCAGCCTCTTATAAAAATAAAATAACAACAAAAATCTACAGTTACTTTCTATATTAATGGATAAAATCCATCCAAATTGTCCAAAAGTGTCCAAATATCAAAATCAGGTAAACAGAGTTGAAAGTAAGGTACATTAGACCGACACATTTTTGTTTTGTTTTGTTTTTAAATTTTAGATCTAGAGAGTCCAAAAATTGGAGAATGAAATAAAGCCATAAACTATCAAACTGGTTCATATTGTTTCCTTTAAATTTAAATAAATCATTAATAAATGGCTACTCAATAGTTTCATTTTCAAGCTCTACTAATTATTCATTCATTCACTCATTTCTTCACTCATTCCTTTGTCTAATAATCATTTTTTTTAATTCAGAAGTCTCAATTACATTCCTATTCTAAAGCTTCACCAATCACTAAAGGAGGATATGGTAAGCATTTACTGGGTTCTAGGCACTGAGCTAAGTACTAGGCATATCAAGAAAAAAAAATTATGGCCTTACTTTCAAGGCCTTTAATAGGGGAGACAGTAGATTTATACAATGATGCATATAAGGTACATACATAGTAAACACAAAATTATGTATAAAGAGTCTTAAAGGCCAAGGGGAAGACAGGCCTTCTTTGGAAGGTGATATTTAAGATAAGTCTTGAAGGAAGCTAGAGATTCTAAATAGAGGTAAAGAGAGATTTCCATGTATGTGTATGCAACTTGCTGTGGAGTTGACTCCATGTTCCTTAATTTTATCCTAATGCAGGAATGATACCATCTGTTTTTAGACTGGGTTTATTATTTGGAAGTTTTCTTGACATCAAACATCAATTAATCTCCTTAAACATTTCATCCATTTTTCCTAGTTCTTCCTTATGGGAAAGTAAGTCTAAAACTCTGAGATCTAGAAGGTTCTTTCTAGGTGCAAAGGAGTTAATTAAAGGAGGTAAAAAAAAATGCATTCTTGGCCTCCAAGGACCAGCTTAGATAAGCTTAGATAAGCTCATTGGCCACTAAGAGAAAACATTTGAACCAAAGACCTTAATAAAAACCATTAAGTAAGACATAAAGGTATTCTGATCTATGTCAGTGGCAATACCCATATTAGTGAAATTAAAGAAATGGTTCAATATTAAATATAAAGGAATAAGATATTAAGTGTGAAAGGAAATTCAAAGATAGATAAGACACTGTCCCTGTCCTCAGAGAGCTTAAAATGCAATCTATTTAGGATAAAACGTAATACTTTTTGTGAGATACATGTACTAACCTTTGGAATTATCATATACAGTGGAGAGGGTTTGTAAAGAAAGACAAATTTGAATTCTGGTTCTATCACTTGTTATCTTTATGGTCTGGTACCTCAATTTCCTCATTTATAAAAGGAAGGGTCAGACTAGATGATCTCTGAGATCCATTCCTAGTCTATACCTATGATTGAAATGTATTATGATTATTAATCAAAATACTACACTAAGTGCTAGGTATTCCACATTCATCTCTTTCATTCCAGTAAATGGCTAATGATTTCCCTCATATTTTATAGCTACTGAGAAAAATTTCTTTACTATTATATTAATAAATAACTATTAACTTAGTATCCAGACTTTTTTTTCTCCTTTATTTCCTCACTTGAGGTCTAACCCCTCTTTTTAAAAAATCTCCTAACCCTCAAAATACATGCTCTTCAATCTTGGGTGGGACTTCAGCTAACTAGGAGATCTTACTTTTATTTAAAGTGTAAATGGAATTCAATAGCCAAGTTCTTACCCAAAGATAAAGAGCCCTGTCTTTGTACATCTCTAATTGAGTTTAAGGTGACCCAGCTCAAGAAGAAAATCAGCCAAAGTAGTCTAAATGGATGAATGGATTCCCCTATCCAAACTGTGGGAGACAGTTGAGCTTCATGATCAAGCCATATTCTCAGAAAGAGGAGCTTGCCTCTCCATTAAATGTCCACCAATCAAGATTGTTTTTCACTTTTGAGACACATTTGCTTTCCAAAAAAACAAACAAACAAACAAACATGTAAGGCTTTCAGATCTTTGAGAGAAAGCACTTACTCTCAATTTATCAATTGCTGGCTAGTCTAATGAATAAATTGATTATTAATTATCTAGAAACTCTGTCTCTGAGTTTTTCATTCATTATCCTATAGAAATTAAGTACTAAGAAAACCATGCTGTACTCAATATCCAGTGAAAGGCTCTGTTTCACCACAGCTTATCTGAATAATATGTAAAATATTTCTGATACAGAAGATCTTCTGAACCAATGAGGTAACATATGTTTGATAAGTAGCAGACAACATGATGTATAGCATTCAAAGTATCCTGAATCAATCACTAGCTATAGGTTGGTTTTGTACAACCTTACTTTTAAATACTCTAGGAAACTACAACATCAGAATCATGGAATCTTAAATTTGGATGGTGTCTTAGAAACTGTTTGCTTCAAATTGAAACTAAATTGGAATTCCTTCAGTAGGAAACAGGGATACTATCTCCAGAGGCAGATAGTGCATTCCATTACCAATGCTCCTCAATTTGTTTTCTAAGAGAATAAGTCTAACCCATCCTCCACATGATAGCTCAACCATCACATATTTGAAAATAACTTTTATGGTCCTCTCAGAACCTTCTCTTTTCTACCCACTCCCATTCTTTTAATTAACTCTGATATGGTATGATTCCAAGGCCTTCAACATGTTGATTATCTTCCTCTAGCCTTTTTCTACTTGTCAATGTCCTTTCTAAAGTAGTATGTAGGTTTAAATAAAATTCTTAAGATATAATTGGATCAGAAAAAAAAATAAGTATTTTCTCCAATCTAATCTGGGGTTCTAAACCCTTCAGTGCAGCTAAATATGATATTAGTGCTTTTTTCTCCCTATCATAACATATTTTGACCCATATTGAGCTTTCATTAAAAAACTCAGATCATCTCTGGGTGAATTGTTATCTACTCATTCCTCTGCTATATTGTATTTGTAAAGTTGAGTTCTTCATTCCAAGAATAAGACAACATTTATCTCTCTTAGATTCAATATCTTTAAAGTCAGGACATCCTATGAAATATCACATGTATATATATATATACTTCAAGGAAGTTCATAATTGATAGTTGGCTTCAAATTTGTAACATTCCATATGTGTAAACTAATGACTTTCTTATCAGGCACAAAGGAGAATAAGATCTGTACTGTCAACTTTCCTTGAAGTGGGTTAAGAGAACTGGAATTTTTTCTACCTATCCTTGTTTTTTTTTTTTTTTTTTTTTTTTTTTTTTTTACATTGATTTGGTTTTTGACTGTTAATCAGAACTTTATAAAGCAACTGCTCATAAAGCCTAGAAAGCAGTATGATAGTATAATAGGTTCTACAGCTACCCTATAACAGGGGTTCTTAATCTAGAGTCCATGAATACCCAAAGGATTCTGTGAATCTGAATGGGAAAAATATTTGTTTTCTTGATCCTATAGCTGAAATTTCACATTTTCTTCATTTATGAATGTACTGAGCAAACCACTGTATTAAAATATCACATACCACTAAATAGGTAGATAGATTAAAATGTTTAAGAAAGCCTTCCATAGGCACTGAAGATCTTCATCTTAAAATGTGAAGAAATATACACTGAGCTTCAACAAATACTTTAAATTATCCACCATGTTCACAATAGTCCTCATCTCTCAGCAAATTGTAGTGACTATCTTATCAAGGCTTTCACTTCTCTATTAACTTTACCTTTCTAGGTCCACTCTGCATTCTTGGGAATTATAATTCTGAGGAAAGGGAACTTGGGGCACATTATACTTTTGAGAAAAAACTCAGAATAAGATATTCATTGAAAAACTAGGGGTTTTTAACCTATTTGAAAGAAATTTTAGGAGAGATATGGTAACTGTTACAAAATATTTGAAAGATTGGAATGTTAAAAAGGAATTAAACCTATTTTTCATGTTTCCAGGGGGCAGAAGGAGAATAATAAATTGAAGATTCCAAGATGCAACTTTTCAGCTTGGTTTGAAGAATAACTAGGGCTATCCCAAATGAAAGGGACTGACTGAGGTGGAAGGTGTTTCTCACCAGAGGTCTTCAGACAAAAATGAGTAGTTTCCAAATGCCATAATGGGGATCCTGTTTCAAGTACATAATTGACTAATTGTTTTCTAAAGTCTCTTCCAAATTTGAGATCATGTGACAGTACATTACACTAAATCCATCCTCATATCTCCAGAATGGGGAACAATTTCACTTTTTAAGACCTTTACTTTTGAGAAGCCTCAGTTTCCATTAACACAAACAGATCATTTTCTGCACAATGGGATCTCTCCTCCTTCTCTCAAATAACTCCATTTTGGACAAAGAAATACTTCCAGAAATGGGGAAGTGTCAAGGTAAGGAGAGTTAGGAGGGAACTTTATACAATTCTTTCACTCCACATATAAAAATAGAGAAGTGAGCTTTTAAGTTTACAAAGGAAGAACAGAGACCCAAACCTGCATCTTTTGTTTCTGTGTTTAATGCTTATTTTGCCATATCACACTGCCTCTATATGCAAAGAAGAATCTGGAGTTGGTGAGCCTTTTGAAGTCTTTATCTTCGTGCAAATTCCAGCTGAAATTCTACCTGTTCAGTTATCTCTGTCCTGACAACTTCAGTCTACACTGTTGCCTACCTTGTTTGAATTCCTTTAACATTTATAGACTGTAACAAAATTAGCATTTATAATCATTAGCAAAAATCAGCCCTTGATTATGCACTCTTTTCTCTAATTGTGTCATGTGCATAATTTTTACTTGACCAACCCAAATTTAAGTTCTTCAAGGACAAGCATTGCAAAGAGCACTCTATTGGGTGCCAGGAAACCTGATAGCGTACACCAACGCACTACAAATAAAAAAGCTAGCTGATGATTAGTATGATTGAATTGCTTTGATTTCCTCATTTATGATCATAGTATTACAGAGGTGTAGCTAGAAATAACCTCAGAGGTAAACTTGTTCAAGGTCCCATTTTCAGATGAGAAAATGGAGGCCTAGAGAGAGTAAGGACTGCTATACAAATAATATGCACCAGAGGCAAAATTTGAATTCAAGATTTCTGTATAAAAAATAAAGGAGAGAGATTCATTATCCTCATACTTCTCTTCTATACTTTATGTTTTATAATTCTTTACATCCCACATCTTCCCATTTTCTTGGATACATATTGTACCTTCAGTAAATATTTTTTCCTTGAGTGATTAACAGCAGGGTATAAACAGTTGAAAATGGAAGTTAGTTGGTAAGATAATGTCCACCTATCCATCTATTCATTACTACAATGAATTCTATAAATATTTACAGAATATGTATTATGAACAGGACTTGTAACAGAAGTGAAGAGTGATGAAAAAATGAATAAAATATGGACACTGCATTCAAGAACATTTAATCTGGTAAACTCCATATCATAATGTAAAAGTATATGGAAATACTTCAAGGATCCATGAATTCTTAACTATGTCATTTCCTTTCATCATTAGAAACAACATTCCCTCCCTGCTTTATATTGTTTAAATTGTGTTGACTAAAAATTAATTTCCTAATGGCTTAATTTCTGATAATAAACTATATAAAGTTAAAAATGTATATAGTGGAAGATTCCATGAGAATTGAAGTTTCATGAGAAGTAGCAAAAAATTGGACATATCCTTCCTTTTTGTCTTTCAAATTCAGTGATTGTTCCAACCCTTACTTCCTCTCTTCACAAAATTCTATGGAAAGACCAAAAAAAAAAGAGGTTGCTTCTGGCTAGAGGGATGAGGAAAGGCTTTATGGAAGAGCTTACAAGGTGAGTGCCAGAAGATAAGATGATGAAAGAAGTGCATTCCAAAGAGAAGCATTAGCTCTGATCTTTTACCCAAAAGAAAAAAGAAGCTCAGAAGGGAGAAAATTCCATATGTATGTATATATCCATATGCATATATATATGCATATATATGCATATATATATATATACACACACACACACAAACACATACACACAGAGACATACAGAAATAGAGACAGCGACAAAGAGACAGAAAGATGCAAAGATTTAATTTTTGTTGGAGCCAAAGATAAGGCTAAACAGATATTTTAGAGCCAGTGCAAGGAAGGCCTTGAAAATCAGAATAAGGAGTTTATATTTTATTGCTAGGTAAAAGCAAACTCTGGAAGCAAAAGTGAAAAACTAACAATGAACAGCAAGCCAACATTCTCAAAAGATTTTGTTGTTCAGTCATTCAATCCATGTCCAACTCTTTGTAATCCTGTGGACTATATAGCACACACTATATCTTCCACTGTCTCCCAAAATCTGTCCAAGTTCATATTCCTTGCTTCCATGATATCATCCATCTCATCCTCTACTATTGCATTTTTTTTTCTTTTCCCTTATCTTTCCCCACATTTGTTTTCAGTGAGTCTTGCCTTTTCATTATGTGGCCAAAGTATTTTAACATTAGTTTCAATATGTAATCTTACAAAAAATTAATCAGAATTAATTTCATTAAGAATTGACTAATTTGATCTTTTTGTCATAAAAAGAACTTTCAAAAGTCTTCTCCAGCACCACAATTAAAAAGTATCAATTCTGTAGCACTCAGTTTTTCTTTTTTTAATTTAACTCTCTTTTTAGTTTAATATTTTATTTTTCTCGATTACATGTAAAAACAATTTTAACAGTCCACTTTTTTAAATTTTTGAATTTCAAATTTTCTCCCATCCCCACCATTGAGAAGGCAAGCAATTTAATATAGATTAAAAATGTATAGTTTTGCAAAACACATTTCCATATAAGTTATGCTATGAAGAAAACAAAAAAAAAGGATAAAAAAAAAAGAAAAACAAAGTAATGAAAAAGTATTCTTCAAGTTGCATTCAGCCTCTACCACTTTTTTTTTCTCTTTCATTGTAAGTCTTTCAGAATTGTTTTGTATTTGTTAGAATAGTTGTTATTCACAGGTGATCTTCATACAATATTGCTGTTGTTATATACTTCGTTCTCCTGGTCCTGCTCATTTCACTTTACATCATGTTTTAATAGCATCAGATTTTAGGATTTTAAATACCGTAGCTGGAATTTCATCACTTCCACTAACTTTTTTGCTATTAAAGTTTCCTAAGGTCTACTTTACTTCATTGCTTAGGATGTCTAGCTCTAGATCAGTAACCATTCCAACATAGTTATCAGTGATATTACAATCTTTCTAAAATAGTCCTCCTGTGTATTCTTACTACCTCTTCTTGATCCTTTCTACTTCTATAAAGTTGCTACCATTTTTGTCTTTTGTTATATCCATTTTTGCACAAAACATTTCCCTGATATCTATCTTTCTTGAAGAGATATCTTGTCATTCCCATTCTGTTAGGGTTTTTCCTACTTATTACTCATTTAAGAAAATCTTATCTTTCCTTGATATTCTCTGGGATTTTATATTCATTTTGATATATATTTCTTTTCCCCTTTTACTTTCCTTCTTTCCTAAGCTATTTATATAGCCTCATTAGACAGAAATTTTGCTTTCTAGTTATTTTTCTTTGGAATTCCTTTTGTTGCTACCTCCAATACAATATTGCAAACCTCCGTTCATAATTCTTCAGACATTATACAATATACGAAATTGAATTCATAAATCTATACTTCACTTCTGCTTCATATTCATAAAGGATGTTATTTAGGTCATACTGAAATGGTCTGATGATTTTCCTTTCTTTCTTCAATTCGATTCTGAATTTTGTAATAAATTTATAGTCTGAGCCACAGTCAACTTTAGGTTTTGTTTTAACTGATTATATAGAGCTTCTTCATTTTTGTCTAAAAGTATATGATCAATATGATTTTAATGTTGACCATCTGGTAAGGTCCATGTATAGAGTTGCATTTTGGATTGTTAAAAAGTGTTTGCTATGACCTGTAAGTTATTTTGACAAAAAATCTATTTGTCTCTGGCTTAATTTTATACTCTAAAGCCAAACCTGCCTTTTATTGCAATTATCTTCTGATTTCCTATATTGAATGTGACATATGCATCAGTATTGGAGCTACTTGTTGTAGTCCTTCAGTCTTTCTCCAGTAGTGTATTGCATACCATCTAAGCTGAGGGGCTCATCTTCTAGGATTGTATCTTTTATTATTTTGATATTTTCCCTGGGATTTTCTTGGCAAAGACACTAGATTGGTTTGCCATTTTCTTCTCCGGTGAATCACCTTTTGTCATAATTTTCAATTGCGATCTGTCCATCTACACAGCATAGCCCATATTTCATTAAGCTATACAATTCTTGCCAGAGTTCTCCTTAATAGCCTAATCCTACACCTGGAAGAAGGTCATCTACCTGAGAGACAGTATGATTTCACAAGTGGCTGAGGAACAGGTGATATGGTGTTTGTTGCCCAAAAACTCCAGAAGAAATGCCAGGAGCAGAACAGCGGTCTATACACAACATTTATGTAACTGAACAAGGCTTTTGATACTGTCAGTTGTGAGGGCTTACGGGAATATATGACAAAATTTGATTTCCTAGAAAAGTTCATCAGTATTGTACATCAATTTCATGATGGCGTATCTGCCCAGGTTCTTACCCAGTCTCCAATGGAGATAAACAAGGCTATGTGCTTGCTCTCATGATGTTTTCAGTCATATTGCCAAATGCCTTCAATAGAACAAACATGGCATCAAGGTCAGCTAATATACTGATGATAAATTCTTCAACAACATTCAGTGATCCAAGAGGGGCTTAAAAAATTTAAAGTGCTTAGTTTGTAATGTCCCATGTTTTATATATGTGACCAGACTGATGTAACTCATACAAGTTATTTATTAAATTTATTAAAAAGGGTAGGAGAGGTCACAAAGCAATAATGAGAGATGAACTTAATTTCTGCAATGTTACCCACAAAATATTAAAAGATCTTAAGGAAAGCCTGCAGCATAGTAGGAAGATTTTTATGGAGTATATACAGAATGATTTAGATAACTATTGTACAGCATGAAAAATGATATTTAAGCTGCAATTTGAACTAATGGAAGGCATGTTCATGTAAAGGGCTAGAACTGAGCAAATGAACTTGGATAATGGAACACGTGAGACTAATTGCCAATTGGCATTAACATGTTTGAAGGATGACCCTCCCCAACTATTTGGTGCTGGCTGGATCAGGGTGTGGAAAAAGGAGGGGAAGTGACATGTGTGGGTGGAGTAGGAGGAAGAGATTGAGGCATTCTCCTGGTGGTGGAGAAAGAGGAAGGAGGTGTAGAGTTTGCTAGATCGAATCCCCTGACCATGACCTCAAAAGACTAAGAATAAAGACTTTTGATAATCCTGACTCTGGCTGATTTCTGGGAAGACAGAGTTGCAGCATGTTCAAATTAATGTGATCATAGATACAATGAAATATTTAAGTATATTTACATACATTGCAAAATTATGGAGTAAGTATAAGAATATAAAAAGTTACAGACAACAAAATTTAGGTCCAGAATTGCAAAAGGTTTGTGCAAAATAGTAGCAGATCTGAGATTAGAACTCAGCTCTCAATTTTCATAATCAGTGCTATTTCAATATTATTATGAACATATATAAATTATCTATAGGTAAAAGAGTATTCAGTTACTTCTATAGTACCACTGCATCAAATGCAAGGCTAATAGTCATGCTTACATGAAATCAAGTAGACTAAATCCTAGATCATAGTCTATTCATTGGATGATATACACCTTGAGCACAGAGCCACTCGCTGAACTTTGTATACCTCTCCTCCGTCCATGAAACTAAAACCATCCTATGACAACAGTAGTTATTTAAAATACTAACATTGTTGGATATCTAACATGTGCCTAGCAGTTTTGGTAATTGATACACAGAGATAATATAATTGATTGAATAACAATAGAATTTGTAATCTTAATTATTTTTTTCCATTTGTGGTGATGGGATGGTACTAACTCATTTAAACTCTTGCCTAGTATGAGATATAGATTCTTCTGCAGTAACTCTCTCTCTAGGTAACTGGAGTTGAGGAGGAAGGACCCACAGCATTTATAATCATTTTCAGCCAAGACTCTTTTCAGGCTTTCATGGGGCTTCTCATAATTAAGAGCTGCCTTGGTACCTGAACACTTTGGAGAGTTCCCTAATACCTTTTTGCTACATACAGATACGTAGACAAATAGAATTCTACTAGGGATTCAATGTCTCCCAAGGGCATGAAAGAAATCAGTTGCAGTAGCAAGATAAATAAACTAGTATCTGAGTGCAACATTTACATACCAATTTATTTCCATTCTAGTCATTTATTAAGTGCCTATTATGTATAAGATGCTGTGCTAGATGAAGATATGTATACCTAAATAAGTAAATTCACATTATATACAAAAATAAAGTAAATTTTTTTGTAGGGAGGAGAAAACACTAAGAATTTGGGACAATCAGGAAAATTTTCCTGAGGAAAGTAACCCTTGAACAATACCTTGAAGAGATTTAAGGATTCTAAGAGACAAAACCAAAGAGAAGAGGCATCAAAAATGGCCTGTTCTATGACACAGAAGTAATAGAAAGCATGCAATATATGAAGACTATAAAGAAAGATAATTTAGCTAGAAAATTTTGCTCATTCTTCATTTTCAAAGAAAGCAATGATATCATAGGGTGCTATCTTGATGTGCACATGAATTGGACTTAAGTAAGGCAGAGTGGCACAAAGTCATAATTCTTTTTTCCAGAGTCATCTAAGTCCAAAAATTCAAGAAGTTTGAAATCAAGATGACAAGATAAAGTGGATGACCTTGGCATCTTCAGTATCTGACCAACCATTAAGAGCTCCACAATGCTTGCTGCAGCTGCTTTCATCACTTTTGGAGCAAATTGTTCTTATGCATCCATTCCACAAGCTTAGGATAGATATTCCCCTAAATCACAAATGGGTTTGAGGTCTGTTGATTACCCATCAGCTGGTTTAGCTTGTCAGCTAAGACAGTTTTACCAAGATATGGACTCTAAAAAGTTACAGCTTCTTGGAGCCACAGGTGAAATAGATGAAGACCAAAGTTGGATAAGCAGTTCTGAAAAGGGCTCATCTAAGCCCTTATACCAGAGGTAACAGATCTCCCTTAACATCCTGGAATATAGTATCTATGAAAAGGAATGAGTAACATGCAATCAGCATAGAAAGATTGACAGAGCTAGATTGTCCTTTAAATGTTAAGCATTGACATTATTATTTTATTACCAAGATGATTGGAAGTCACTAAAATCTCTTGAGCAGGGGAGTCATATGTTGAGGCCTATGTTATAGGAAACGTTATGTGACTGTCACACGGTCAATTCACTTTTTTCAGAGCTTCATTTCTATATGTTTCAGATGATAGGATTATATTACATGATGGGTAAGATCTCTTTCAACTCTAAATTATCATTTGAGGTGAAATAAATCCCTTTCTCCATGTCAATGTTTATAATTATGATCATAAGTGAACCCTATATTCAGTGGTTATTATACTGGTAATAATGGATATTACAGTGGTAGATTCTTTGAAATATCAGATTCTAAGTAGTGGGAATAGGCGGGAGATGAGGTAAAGTTCCAGGATCCACATTTACTACTCAGGTCAATCAAATTTAATTCAGTGATCATTTATTAAATTACTAAGCATCAGTCATACTATTTATGTTGTGAAACCATAGACAACTCAGCATCAAGTCCTTATTTTTAAAGTAGGGGTAATTGCCTATTTAGGGCCTTTCTAAAAATGCCTATTGACTTGAATGTCCTATTGTATAACCTTAAACATCTTGCTGAATTTCTCTAGAGCTCAGATTTCTTCAGTGCAACAGGAACAATTTTGGATCAAACAATTACTAAGGTCCCTCCTAATTCGAAATGATTTAACTCACAACAAAAATAGGCTTATTTCATGAGTTAACATGATATAGTAGAAAGACAAATGAATTTGGAATCAAAGGATCTAGTTTTGAAATTCAATTTGACTCCTTGAGTCAACCTGACCCTTCTTGACCTTTCCAGTCTTATTCTTTATTGATGCCTTGTGCTCAGTGATTGAATGACACAGGCCATGCTATCCTTCCTTGCCTGCTACCTCTCCCAGTTTCATGAATTTTCCCTAGCTGCATCCCTTTGCTCCATAGGTGGAATGCTTCTCCTCCTTTACCCTACCTTCTGTCTTTCCTGAGTGGTACAGAGAGCTCAAATATGACCTTCTGCAGAAAGACTATTTCCTTGCCTTCTTCATCCTTCCCCTAAAACAAACACTGCTTTTGTACTATTAGCCATTAGATAGATAGATAGATAAATTGATAGAATGATTGAATCTCTTTCTTTCTCTCTCTCTCTCTCTCTCTCTCTCTCTCTCTCTCTCTCTCTCTCTCTCTCTCTCTCTCTCTCTCTCTCTCTCTCTCTCTCTCTGTTGTGTCCAATAGTTCATGACCTCAGTTGAGGTTTCCTCGGCAAAGATAATGTCATTTCTTACTCCAGCTCATTTGTACATGGAGAAACTGAGGCATACAGAATCACACGGCTATGTAACACGGGTTCACACAGCTAGTAAGTGTCTGAGGCTAGATTTGAATTCAGGTCTTCCAGGTCAGGCACTTTATTCACTGTGCCATTTAGGGCCTTATTAAAAATGCCTATTGACTTGAATGTCCTATTGCATGACCTTAAACATCTTGCTGAATTTCTCTAGAGCTCAGATTTCTTCAGTGCAACAGGAAGAGTTTTGGATCAGACAATTTCTGAGGTCCATCCTAATTCTAAATGATTTAATTCACAACATAAATTCATGTGAATTGTTATTACTTGCATACAGAGATAACATTTTGCAACAACTTCCCAGAAAAGCTGGGAATAAACCTGCCTGAATAGTTACTGCAAAGGAATTCCAGACATGGCTTGGACAGGTTTGTGAGTGTGGCCATCGCAGTAAAGCGCAGGAAGCTGTTTACAATGTGGCTCAGCTATATTCTGGGGCTCTGGGAACTCTGCGGTAGAACTGCAGTCAGCTGGCCACCAGGAGAGCTCTGAGCCTCAGAAGTACAAGACACAATGATAAATCGAAGGAAAACCCCAATAAAAAAGCCAGTACGAGAGAGGCTAGATTCAGAAAAATGAAAGAAATTGCCCAAGGTTACATGGAGCATACGTAGGCTAACTAAGATACAAAAGTAACTTCTCTGGCTCTAAGTTCAGTCTCCTTTTCATGTAACCAGACTGTCTATCTCAGTCCAATAAATATTCTGTGCTAATGATACTATATACACATATCATAGTTAAAGACACAATGGTAACTGCCTGCAGCAGGAAAAAATAATTAAGCCATTCTATAAATTATGCTTCTTTTTACAGTGTAATTTTGAAAGCTAATTTGTTTTAGCTAACTGCAGTTTGAACCATTAAAATGTGGAACTTAGATGCTGATCAGAAAACAAACTGCCAAACAAGAAGTTTTCCTTGATAAATCAAGAAATAAATTTTATAGGAAAAACTAATATTATAAAATTGTTATATGTGTTTGAGTTGTTATTGCTGTTATAATGGATTCAGGATTCAGGAAGTTCTTAACAGCCTAGAGTAATGGACCTGAACCAACAAGACAGTCAGAGCAACTGCCACGAAGAGCTTTGCAGACATGGTCTCAGGTGAGCTTCAAGCCCTGTATTACATATATGATCATCTCCATTTCACAAGTAAAGAAAATTATTTATCCATAATCACATAGCTATTGCTGTTGAGTCATGTCTAATATGATGTCCACACTGTCCATGGGGTTTTCTTGGCCAAGACACAGAAGTGGTTTACCATTCCTTCCTCTGCTAATTACCGGGATCATATAGCTAGTAAGCATGTGAGGCTGGATTTCAACTCAGGTATTCCTGATTCTAAGCTGAGCATCCTGTGCATCACCTCATTTGCATAGCTAGTAAGGATCCAAAGTGACATCTGATCCTAGATTTTCCTGTTGTTGAGTCTAACACACTAGCTGACCTTTTGTTCCTGTCTCATACAGGCTAAAATTTCATGTGAATCAATTAAAATTTCTACTTAAAAAAAAGTCAACTATATGAACCCTGAGTGTGGAGACATTAATTACAAGCAGTCATAGAAAAAAGAAACAGAAATTATAGATGGTCACAAGTTCAATACAAAGTAACAGAGGCAAAAACAAAACAAAAAACTAATGTGATGTTAAGCAGAGTTAATATTGGCAATATTGAGGATAAGAGGATAACATCTCTATTACAAATAGCATAAATAAGTGTTTATCCCTTTCCCACTCATTATTCTAGCCAAATATGGAGTATTCAGTTCAGTTCTGCTGTCATTTTTAAAAGAGTCAGGAGTGAATAAAGTAAGGGAAAGGAGGAAGAGGAGGGAGATGGCATCCTAATGGTATTTTGATCATCCATCCATTCATGGATATTATGTCTTTGTGAGTTTTCTTTTTTCTTTTCTTTTTCTTTTGCAAGGCAATTGGGGTTGAGTGACTTGGCCTTGCCCAGAGTCACACTGCTAGTGTTTAGTGTATGATGTTAGATTTGAACTCAGGTCTTCCTAACTTCAGGGCCAGTGCTCTATTCATTGTGCCATCTACCTGCTCCTCTTTGTAAGGTTTTAATTTGTAATACTGTAATCTCAGTCTCATTTGCTAGGTCATCTATAATGCACTATTACCATATTGTGGGATTTTTTGAATTGTTTCAATTGTGATTCATTTTTTGTGACCCTCCACTTGGGATTTTCTTGGCAAAGATAGTGGAGTAGTTTGCCATTTCCTTATCCAGCTCATTTTGTAGATGAGGAAACTGAGGCAAACAGGGTTGTAACTTGCTCAGGGTCATACAGCCAGTATCATCAGAGGTCAGATTTTAACTCTTAACTCTAGAACTGGTGCTCTAGGTGTCTCTGTATATTCTCTCTTGCATTCCCTTCTCTTGTTCTTTTACAATCTCCTTTTTGATATTTCAGGAGCTTCCAAGGATTTGATTTCCTTTTTTTATACAAATAACTCTCAATTTATTTATCAAGTTCTATTATCTTTTCTGAATGCCATTTCCCTATTGGCAACTACCTGCTCCATAATTCCCATGTCCCACATACATCTTAAACCCTGTCTTTCCAAAGTGGACAGAGAAAGAACCCACTCAATGTCTTTGCCAAAAAAGCAACAATAACTAAATTAAAATCCAAATAGTATCACAAAAAGTCAGACATGACTGAAAAAAACTGAATAACAAAAATCTAAAGTGAAATTCATTATGTCCCACCTAACGCTATCAATCTCAGTTTTCCCATTTCAGTTCTAGGGCATTCCTCCACATTGTTCTTGTCAAATAGGATTAAAATCTTGTAGTCATCCTTGACTTAATTTTCCTTAAAGGCCATGTGTATTCACTTGGCAAATCCTATTGATTCTATCTTCTCTAACATCTGACCCTGTCTCTCCATTTTCACAGCCATTATCCTGATTCAAATATTCATCACTTCTCAGCTGAACTTGCTAATTGGTTTCTCTTATTTCAGTACCCCCCCTTTCTAATTTATTCTCTATGTAGTTGCTAAAATAACATTTTGAAAGCATAAGTTTGTCCATGAGGAAATATCATGGAATGGTTGGAAGATTGACTTGGAACCAAGAAAATCTGCATTTGAATCATCTGTGACACATTCTGAGTTATCAAGGGCAATTCACTTATGCTCTTAAGTGTTATACTAAGGTATTCCTGGAAACTCTGTAAGATCATAAATTGCAGATGAATTGTCATTCTACATCACTAAGGATACTACAATAAAACAAACACATTTAACAATGCTACTCCTCTACCCAAGAATCCTCAGTGCCTCTCTTTTGCCACTAGGATACAAAATAAAGTCCTCAGCCTAGACTTAAAGCCTTCAGCTCCAGGATCCCTTTCTGGTCCAATTTCATATTATTCCCTTTCATGTACTTTGTATTCCATACTTAACTGTTCCCCAAACTTGATATTTCACTTCTTTTTAATTTTTTTTTTGATATTTCACTTCTAATCAATGAGCTTTTACACAGGCTATTTCTCATCCTTGGAATTCTCATTTCTCCTCACCTCATCCCCAGTGCCTTTTACAATCCTTAGTTTCTTTGAAGGCTTCCAATGAAGTGAGTAATGTGATCTTCTTTCTCAATTTCAAACTACTTTTCTTATCTGCACACTAGTTTATCCCCAGTACACTGTAAGTTTCCTGTAGGGAGGATCTCTTTTTCTTTTTGTCTTTTGAATCTCTAGTAGCTATCACTATTCCTTGTAATAATTATGTGCTATATAAATATTTATGGTTTTGAATTGAATTTTATGAGGAATGGATCAAAGAAAAGAACAGATGATGTAAGGACTATACACCCTAAGTGTATTTTCAAATATTTGAAGGATTGTTATAAGGAAGAAGATTTAGACTCATTCTGTTTAGCTGCAGAGGAAAGAACTAGGGAAGATGGGCAAACTTTAGGTCAAAATAAGGAACCTTGAGTAGTGAATGAACAGTTAGATCTATCTACCATTCTACTAATCTACTCTTCAGAGAAGTTAAAATTTCCTGACACTATAAGACCAAAGATCTAATGATCACCTCAGTAGTTTTGTTCTAATATCAGCACATAGGTAGAGAATGTTTTCCTCATAGGAATCTTTTGAATTACATAAAGAAATTGATCAACAAATTTTTAAAAAGCATAAATAAACATCTATTATGCATCCCTCTATTAATTGCTGAAAATATGAAGACTACATTGGCCCCATTTTACAGATGGGGAAGGCTACAAGAGCTGGAAGCATGTCTTATTCACAGTTTAAATCTCTCTATGTACCTAGAACAGGATTCTGAACACAGAAATTGCAAAACATTGTTTGTCACTGTTAGGTGACTTTCCCATGGTCACCTGAATAGATTGTAAAAGAATTATTACTTAATCCCAGGACTCTTTTTATTACTTAAATCCAAGACAGAGGTAGGAAATCTTTTTTCTGCCAAGAGCCATTTAGAAATGTATAACATCATTTGAGGACCATACAAAACTATCAACTTAAAAACTCAAGCAGTGGGAGGTTGTTGTACTTATCATCATGCAGATGTCTTGGCAGCCAGACCAAATGATTTCATGGACCTTATATGGCCTGTGAACCAGATGTACCCTACACCTGATCTAAGAGATTTTACATGGAATATGAGGTACCTTGTGGTGACCTTAAACATCCTTTCCAGTTCTAGAATACTATAATTTCTAGAGGCTTTGTCTTAATCAAAGGCACCATGTGCCATTGAGAAATCCAACTACATTTGGTTTTCAAAAACATTTTGAAAAATAACAATAACAAAAAATTTACAAGTCCTACATTTCATCAAAGGTTAGCTATCCTGGGACATTTAAAACTTCTGATTAAGGTATAAGAGTTACTTTAAAATAATAAATATTTCTTCAAAAATGAAGTACAAACAGAGGTCTCATTAAGTTATTACATTAGTGCCTTTCCCATACTCAACATTAGCCAAGTTTTCTATCTATTTTCATGGTTGGGTTTTGACATCAGGTATAGTTGCATGGTTAGGCTGGGAAAAGCAAAAAAGAAGAACACATCTGGAAAGAGCATAAGACATTTGAGTAAACTGAGAGAGATACACACATACAGACAAAGAGAGATAGACAGAAAGATACAGAAGTAGGGAGAGACAGAGAGAGACAGAGACGTGTGACACATACACAGAAAGACACAGAGAGACAGAGACAGAGACACACACACAGAGACAGAAAGAGAGACAGAGACAGAGAGAAATAGAGAGAACAAGAGAGACAGAGAGAGAAAGAGAGAGAGAGACAGAGACACAGAGAAAGACACACACATGGAGAGAGAGAGAGAGAGAGAGAGAGAGAGAGAGAGAGAGAGAGAGAGAGAGAGAGAGAGAGAGAGAGAGAGAGAGAGAGTGTAATATGTTTGGGAGAGGCTGAAAAGTAGTTTGAACCATTAAATAACTAATTTAGACTCTGATGACAAAGCCAGATAACTGTTAAGCAAGAAGGTCCTTCTGGCCACATAAGATTTCCTCAGAAAGGAATTGGTAAACTGGATGTGATTTGAGAATTTACCCTCCCCTCTCCCCATTAAATCTGAAGGCATTCCTGCCACCCCCGCAAGATGAAGTAAGGGTTGCCATGGCAAATTGTTCTCCCACGCTACCGGAAGACCTTCCCAGTGGTAGGCTAACTTATGCAACAGATTCTCTTGACAGATTCCTCTCCCTTTTCTCTCTGGCATATTGTGTATCAGTCAGAGTTTGAGTTTTAGGATTCAGCTGCACTTAAGATCAGAGCTTTGTTTCTTCCCTCCTTCCCTTGGTGGTTAGGAGGAGGAAGATGGTTCAGAGGGCTATGTGAAAGCACATCCTCTCTTTCAAACTAGTTTTCTTTCTCCCTCTTTGACTTTCCCTATATGGTATGTGGTTGGGGAACAGCCAGCCCCTGTTGACATGTATTCTGAATGATGGAGAGAAAAGAGATATAATGAAGGAAAATGAACACAGAGGAAATGGGGGTGACATTAACTGCTCTAGTTTTTCATGATAAAACTCTTTTTATCTAAAATACACTATAGACAACTTTTTAAATTAATTTTATAAAAAGCATAGAACACATAAATAGATAGATGCAGCTACCAGAAGTGGAATAATCATGACCAATTTATTGAACCTATTTTGTTTTTCCCCCTAATTTGTAAAATGGTGATAATAATAATTTTTTATCATTCAGTTGTTTCTGATGGTAATAACTCTATAGACCATACTGTCCACAGGTTTTCTTGGAAAAGACACAGGAGTGGCTTGATATTTCCTTCTTTAGTAGATTAAGGTAAATAGAGATTAAGTGACTTGTCCAGGAAGGACTACAGAGCTAGTAAGTGTCTGAGGAAAGATTTGAAATCAATCCTTTCTGACTCCAGGCACAATACTCTACTATTTAACTTTACTTTCCTCAAAATAATGTTGTGAGGAAAAGGCTTTGGAAACGTTAAAGTACTACTTTAACAGCAACAATTATTATTAGTAGAGAGATGGTACTTTATATTATATTTATATATTATTTATATTTATATATTTATATTATATTTATATTATTATTTATAGTTATATTTGGAAGCAAGAATATCTAAGTTCAAATCCTGTTTCTGAAATTTAATAATCTGTGACCATGGACAAAATATTTTGCTTCTGTGATATCTTAAAAGTCCATCTTTTTTCCATGGTGTTTGAGTGAGTTCTAACTACAGTAAAAAGATACTACAACAAAAAACAAAACTCAGTATGGCTGTCAAGAGAGAAAGTAAGGCAAGGTACCTTTATTGAGAGGAAATACCCCTAATTAGACCTTGAGGTCAGGGTTGATTTAAAAAAGCTCATATGCTCTGGGGATTGGTGGAATGGTATGCTAAAAGCTTTTTCTGATCCTCTCTTAATGCTAGTGCCTTATCAATGTTGATTATTTCCAATTTATCTTATATATAGCTTGTTTCTAACTGAGCTGTTTTTATGTTATTTCTCACATTAGACCATGACCTCCTTGAGAACATGTACTGTCTTTCACATTCCTAGTTATTAGAAAAATTCCTGGCATATGATAGGCATTTAATAATTTTTTATTAAAAAACAGTAATGTTCTCTGAGTTTTTATAGGTTTTACTCGATGTGGATGGCATAAAACCAGGTATTAGGAGAAAAGGAGTAAAAAAAAAAACAACAGTTGTTTTAATCATGTCTAAATCTTTGTGACCCCATTTGTTTTGTTGTTGTTGTTGTTGTTTGTTTGTTTGTTTTTGTTTTTTTGTTTGTTTGTTTTTTTGCAAAAATACTGAAATGGTTTGCCATTTCTTCCTCTAGCTCTTTTTCCTAATGAGGAAATCAATATAAACAGTATTAAGGTGCTTTTTCCAGACTTATGTAACTAGTAAGCATCTAAGGATATTGAATTCAGGATGATGAGTCCTCCAGAATCCAAATCCAGTACTCCATTCACTGAGCTACATAGATGCCCAGAGCTGGAATCTTATGAATATATATCAAGTTCAGGGACTGGTGTTGATTTATCCTAGGGGAAGGGTAATATCCCAGAACTTGGTAATTAGTTGATATTCATCCTCATCATGAGAAAAAAGACTTTGTTTTTTTTGTTGTTGTTGTTGTTGGGTTTTTTTTTTTTTTTTTTTTTTTTTTTTTTGTAATAAGAGTCTTTACTTCAGCAAGGTAACTTAGAAAGTGTGACCCTCTTTGATCAGGGGTAGGAAGAAGCACCTGAAATTTTACAGCATGACTCTATGGTAAGAAATAGCAATTCTAAATTTAGAGGACTGGGTTCAAATTCCATGCCTTATGTTTACAATCTGGCCTGCAGTGTCTTTACCTATAGAATGGAAAATTAGACTATATTGCCTCTTGGTCTCTACAATCCTAATTTTCAACCAAGATTCTATAACTTCTAAGTTACAGAGGGCTAGGACTTGCCTTGGCAAAGAGTTTTTATAACTGATTGCACAGTCATGGTATTGTTATCAGATGTTTGCCAAAATCAAGTGGACAAGCTGAAGCCAAATTTGATTCAAAAGGCCTTGCTTTGCTGTGATGTCCTAGATAAAAGACATCCCAATAAGCATCTCTGACTGATAAATCTGATTACTTAGAGTTAAAACTTAAAGTACAACCTGCTCAGCTGTCATTCATGTTGTAGCAATTTTTTTGAGTTTTAAGCATCTGTTATATGCTAAGAATACATTCTTGAGCTTGTTCAGTTTCTATACTGTTGTTTCAGCATTCTGGGAACTCCTAATTAGGAGATGAAATTTAATAATAAAAAGACTTTCTCCCTACTCTTGCTATTGTTGCCTAAATCTAAAGACTTGATAAGGCAAATGAGGCTATTTGCATTTCATCTCATTACTGGGGGAAAAAAAAACCTAGGACCTTTAGAAAACAGATACTAAAGCCAATCTCTTCACATCATATTTTCATATTTGTATAATAGTAGAGAATCTAAATGACAAATGGGCTTCTTACGAGAAATAACTGACATACATGCAGAAATACATGCTTATCCTGGGGCTCATAACCTAGAGAGGGTGCTGTTGATCCAATCAATGAAGTGCCACAGACCAGAGACTTTTCTCTCACTACCCTTTTAGGGCTCTCCTAAAGAATTATCTGGGGAGGTCCCCAGAAACTAAAAAGGGAATGAGCCTCCATTCTATTTGTGCATATAGAAATGCATATATAGTTAGAATAGTTAGAAGATGGATCCAAATAGATATACACATAGAGGAGTTTATACATAGAAAGGCGCCATGGTAAAATGAAAAAAAGTGCTGGATTTTAAAGTCAAAGAAAATTGGTCTGAATCATGACAAAGTAAAAGAACGCTGATCTGGAAGTCCCAGAAATTGAGTTTGAATTCTGACTTTGCTTGTTATGATGCATAAATACGTAGGTAGCTAGGTGGATAGATACATGCATACATACATACATATATATGTATATATACATACATGCATATAAATATGTAAATGGGTAGATACATGCATATATATGCATATATATACATAGATACATGGGTGGTTTATAGATAAATACATAAATACATATATCTATATAGATATATAGATAGATAATGGATGCATAGACAGATACATATATAGATACATAGATGGATATAAATAGATGGTAAATGGAAAGCTAGATAATAGATGATTATATAGATGACAGATTGATGAATAGAGATAGATAAATAGATTACATAGATTGCCATGCATCTACTCTGTATATCAATTTTCTGTTTACCCAGTTATTTATATTAATTTTTCTCCATTAAGATGTGACAAAGCCCTTTAAGAGCAGAGACTATATTGTTATTGTTGTTGTTTAAGCCATTTATTTGTCTCCATAGAGAAACATGATAAGTACTTAAAAATGCCTGTTAACTAACTGAATGACCTTTGGGACATTGGGCAGATATTTCTTAGCTCCAGGCCACAGGTTTCCTAAGTGGGAAATGGGAGGGGCTGTACTTAGGTTCAATGGAAACTACAATCCTAGGGTTATCTTTTTATTTATGTGACTTTGGACAAGTTATTTCATTTCTCTGGACTTGAATTCCCTCATTTCTCAAAAGAGGGAAAGTAGATGAGTCTAAATCTAAGGCCTCTTTCAGTTTTAAATCTATGAATAGATAGCCAGATGGATGGATAGTTATCTATACTTGTATATATATGGATGTGTGGATACAAATATGCCAGTTTATGTATGCATGTGTCTAGGGGTGTGTGTGTGTGTGTGTGTGTGTGTGTGTGTGAGAGAGAGAGAGAGAGAGAGAGAGAGAGAGAGAGAGAGAGAGAGAGAGAGAGAGAGAACAGAGACAGAGACAGAGACAGAGACAGAGACAGAGAGAGAGAGAGAAAGAGAGACAGAGAGACAGAGAGAGAGACAGAGACAGAGAGAGAGAGACAGAGAAAGAAAGAGAGAGAGAGAGAAATAGAAAAATAGACAGAGAGAGAGAGAGAAAAATAGACAGAGACAGAGACACACACAAAGAGACAGAGAAATAGAGAAAGATAGAGACAGAAAGACAAAGAGAATCAGAGAGAGACAGAGAGAAAGGCAGAGACTGACAGAGAAAGAGAGATGGAGATAGAGACAGAGAGAAAAAAAAAGAGACAGAGAGACAAAGAGATAGAGACTAAGAGACAGAGAGACAACTATGGTGACAACTCTCAAATCTACCTATCCTGTCCCAATCTTTTTTGATATCTAACCTCGCATACTGAGCTTCTTTTCAGATATCTCAAAATAGGTGTCTAGTAAATATCTTAAATACAACTTGTGCAACATAGAACTCATATTTTCCTCTGAATTATTTAGTACCCTATGCCACCTTTCCTAATATTTTTAGAGAACATCATCCTTCCAGTCCCTCAGGGTCAAGTCTTTCCCCACTACAGACCATCATCCATTCAGCTACCAAGGTGATTTTTTTAAAGCACTGATCTGCTTCACCTCCCTATTTGAGACACTCCAATTGCTCCCTATGACCTATGTGATCAGAAATAAAATTCTGTCTGTCATTCAAAACCACCCCCTCCTATCTTCTCAGTGTCATGTACTCCCATATAATGACACAGATTTCTTGATTGTTTTATGAACAAGACACTCCAGACATTCCCCCCCTGGCTATTCTGCATGCATATCCCCAGACTCCTCTCCCTCCTACACCCAGACTATTGACCTCCTTGGTTTCCTTTAAATTTCAGCTAAAATCCCACCTTCCCCATCTCCATCTTTATTCCATTGTCTTCCCTTTATTATTTATGATTTATCCTGTACATTGCTTGCTTTTGTAAATGTTTGCTTGCATGTAGTCTCTCTCATTCAACTGTAAGGTCCTCAAGGGCATGTGTTATCCTTTTTTCTGTCTTTGTAAGCCCAATACTTAACACAGCATCTGATGCTTACGCAGGTGTTTAATAGTGTTTCTTAATTCACATGCATGCATACAGATATATTAACAACTTACTCTAAATATTATTGTACAATGCTAACAATCAACTTTTTAAGGTGGATAGGATGGGTATTATGAATGTTGTCATAAAAATAGGACAATTGAGACTTAGAGAGAGTAAGTGACTTGCTAAAGATAAAACTGTGACAGGTTGGGGACTCAAAAAAAGGTTTTTTCACTATATCATTTCTCTTTCATAAAATCAAGTAGGTTGCAGCCTAAGATTTATCTCAAGTTTGCTGAGTTGTATCAAGCAAAAACTTTAAAATCCTTGGGCATCAGTTTTTTCCAATCTTTAAAATGATTAGGTTTCACCAGAATGGCAGTAGCCTTTACTGCCTTTTCCATTCATAAAGTGTTATGACTCCAAAAATTCTGTTATATAGTCCCTTCTTAGGTATTTATTAACACATATTTTGGGGGAATAACAGGACAATAATAGTAGTACTAATATTTGAGGGGGGAAGTTACAGCTTCCTTAAGGTCCTCCAATACTTAAAACTGCTAGATTATTGGGACAGCTAGAATAAAAAGTGGCATTGGAAACATGGACCTGCAGCCATTTCAACCACAGGGATGAATATAAGAGCAAGTTTCTTAGATATCCTTTTGTTGTTTTGGCACTACCAGATTTTCCTTAAAAATAGAGTTGCTAGAAGGTTGCAATTAATTAAATATAGTCTATTGCACCAGACCATAATTGATGCCAGAAGAGGAGAAAGAGAAAACTAAATCTGATGTTTAGTGGGATTGTGTTTCAAAGGATTAATTCTTAACTTTTGTATTGCCAAAATAACATAGAGACACTTAAGACTTACTAAATAATGATTGGCATTCTCATTTTGACCCCATACTACTTCTACTAATTCAGAAATGCCAAACAGGTGGGTCTAATAAATAATAGTGATCATTTTTTTCAGGGGAAATATGTAGTAAAAGTTTGTATCATATTAGGGAGGAATAATGAACAACTCCTTTTAAAAAGTTGCTTCCATTTACATATCTATTTTTGTTTATAAATACACATATTTTTATTTATTAGCAATCACTTTTTAAAATTTTCAATTCTATATTTTTTCTCCCTCCAAATTCCCTTCATTCCTCAAGAAAGGAAGCAATTTGATATCAATTATACATGTGAAATTGTACAAAACTATTTCCATATTTTCCATGTTACAAAAAAGCAAAAAAAGAAAGTTTTAAAAGTATGCTTCAATCTACATTCAGTTCTCTCCCTGAAAGAGAATATTTTCATCATGAGTCCTTTGGAATTGTCTTGGATTATTGTCTTAATAAGAGTATAAAGTATTTCATAGTTAAATCAGTCTTACAATAATGCTGTTACTATGTACACTGTTCTAATTATTCTGCTCATATCATTTCGCACAAATTCGTATGTCTTACCAGGCTTTTTATGAAACCATCCTGCTTGTCATTTCTTACCATGCAACTATACTACAACTTGGTCAAGCTTTCCTCAATTGATAAACATCTCAATTTCCAATTCTTTGCCAAAACACACACATACACTTTAAGTAACTTTTTTTTAAAACTAGATCCTTTAACACTGGGAAATGAGTGTTTGAATTTTTGTTTTTCTTCCTGGGTTATTTTTACCTTCTGAATTAATTCTTCTTGTGCAATAAGAGAACTGTACGATTCTGCACACATATATTGTAGCTAGGATACACTATAACATATTTAACATGCATAAAACTGCCTACCATCTAGGGGAGGCGGGGAGGGAGGGAAAGGAAAAGTTGGAACAGAAGTGAGTTCAAGGAATAATGTTGTAAAAAATTACCCATGCATATGTTCTGTCAATAAAAAGTTATAATAATAATATAAAAGTAAAAGTAAAAGTAAAAAAATAAATAAATAAAACTAGGTCCTTTTTCCTTTTTTTTTTTTCTTTCTTCTTTTCATCTGATTGGGATACAGACCAAGTACTAATATGGATGGTTCAAAGGGTATGTACAATTTTATAGCCATTGAGCAGAGTTCCAAATTGTTCTCTAGAATGGTCAGATTAGTTCACAGCTCCACCAACACTTCATTAGTGTTCCAACTTTTCCACAGCATTTGTCATCGTCCTTCTCTGTCATGTTAGCCAATCTGATATATATGAGATGATATTTCAGAGAGCTTTAATTTGCATTTTTCTAATCAATAGTGATTTAGAGCATTTTCATGTGACTATTGATAGATTTGATTTGTTCTTCTGAAAAATGACTCTCATTCTCTGACCATTTATCAACTGGAGAATGTCTTTCGTTTCTATAAATTTGGCTTCATTCTCTATGTTTTTGAGAAATGAGAAACTTGTTTTTATTAGAGAAACTTACTGTAATTTTTTTCCCGAGTTACCTATTTTCTTTCTAAATTTGGTTACTTTATGTGTGCAAAAGCTTTTTAATTGCATGTAATAAAAAGTATCCATTTTGCTTCTCATGATCTCTTGGTCTCTGGCCATAAACTCTTATGTTATCCATAGGTCATTATTCCTTGATTTACTTATCTAAATTATCCATTTTGACCTTACCTTTTTATAACATGTGTTATATAAGTTAATGCCTATTTTCTGTCAAACTGCTTTCTGTTTTTTCCAGAAATTGTGAAATGGTAAGTTCTTATCCAAAAAGCTTATTATGATTATGATTATTTGGTACTATGTATTCTGTGCCCAATATATTCCACCAATCAACTAGCAAATTTTATAAGCAATGTCAGTTTGTTTTAGTGATTACCATTTTGATTTATAGTTTGAAATCTGGTATTAGTCTTCACATCCCACCCCAACTGATTCCCTTGATATTCTTGACCTTTTGTTTGTCCAGATGAATGTGATTATTTTTTTCTAGTTCCAAAAAATAATCTCTTGGTAAATTAATTGTTATGGAACTGCATAAGAAAATTAATTTAGTAGAATTGTCATTTTTATCATAGTGGCTTGCCCTGTGCATGAAGAATTAATATTTCTCCAATTGATCTTTTTTCATTTGTGTGTAAATATTTTGTAATTGTGTTCATATAGTTTTTTGATGTTTCTTCTCAGGTAGACTCCCAAATATGTATGTATGTATATATATATATATGTGTGTGTGTGTGTGTGTGTGTGTGTGTATAGACACACACATATAAATATATATATAGTCTCAAAGTATATATATTTAAATGAAATTATTTTGAACATCTGATGCTAGATTTTATTGGTAATATATAGAAAGATATTGGTTTATGTGGTTTTATTTTATATCTTGCAACTTTTCTGAAGCTGTTGTTTTATTTATCTTTTAGTTGATTCTCTAATATTCTCTATACTACTGTATCATCTACAAAGAATGAGAGTTTTATTTCCTCATTGCCTATTAAAATTCTCCAATTAATTTCTAATTTCTTACTGCTATAGCTAAAATTTCTAGTACAATATTGAATAACAATGGTGATAATAAAAAGTTTTATTCCTCTAGTGATCTTAATGGGAAGGGTTCAATTTTATTACCTTTTAGATAATGCTTGCTTTTGGTTTTAGATAGTTACTATTTAGCATTTTAAGAAAGGCTCATATATTATTGTTCTATAAAAAAATTATGAACAAGCTGATTTTAGAAAGGCCTGGAGTTACCTGAACTGATGCTGAGTGAAACAAGCAGAACCAGCAATACATTGCATACAATAATAGCAAGAATGAGTGATGATCAACTAAGAAAGGCTTGGTTCTTCACAGTGGTTCGGCGATCCAAAGTAATCTCAATAGATTTTGGACAGAAAATGCCATCGTCATCCAGGAAAAAAAAACTAAGAAAATTGAATGTAAATCAATACATGCTATGTTCACTTCTTTTTTCTGCATTTTTTTCCTCTCTCCCATGGATTTTCCCTTTTACTCTGATTTTTATCTCCCAACATGATTTATAAAGCATTGTATATTAAAAATAAATACATTTACTACAATAAAAAAGCACAGATGTAATTTCCTAAGGATATTGTTGGAATAAAGAAAAAAAAATAATCATTTGTACAAAAATATCTATTGAAGAAATAAACTGCAACCTTTCCCAGTAAGATCAGGAGTGAAACAAGGTTGCCCACTATCACCATTACTATTCAATATAGTTCTAGAAACGCTAGCCTCGGCAATAAGAGCCGAGAAAGAGATTCAAGGAATTAGAGTAGGAAATGAGGAAATCAAACTATCACTCTATGCAGATGACATGATGGTATACTTAGAGAACCCCAAAGACTCTGCTAAAAAGCTATTAGAAATAATTCAGAATTTTAGCAAAGTGGCAGGATACAAAATAAATCCACATAAATCCTCAGCATTCTTATATATCACCAACAAAATGCAACAGCAAGAGATACAAAGCGAAATTCCATTCCAAACAAATGTTGAGAGTATAAAGTATTTGGGAATCCATCTACCAAAGAATAGTCAGGAATTATATGAGAAAAATTATAAAACACTTGCCACAAAAATAAAGTCAGATTTAAATAATTGGAAAGACATTCAGTGCTCTTGGATAGGCCGAGCGAATATAATAAAGATGACAATACTCCCCAAACTAATCTATTTATTTAGTGCTATACCAATCAGACTCCCAATAAACTATCTTAATGACCTAGAAAAAATAACAACAAAATTCATATGGAAGAATAAAAGGTAGAGAATTGCAAGGGAACTAATGAAAAAAAAAAGTCAGAGGAAGGTGGTCTAAGTGTACCTGATCTAAAGCTATATTATATAGCAGCAGTCACCAAAACCATTTGGTACTGGCTAAGAAATAGAACGGTAGATCAGTGGAACAGATTAGATACAAAGGACAAAAAAGGGTACATCTATAGCAATCTAATCTTTGACAAACCCAAAGATACCAACATTGGGGACAAAAATTCATTATTCGGAAGAAACTGTTGGGAAAACTGGAAATTAGTATGGCAGAAATTAGATATGGACCCACACTTAACACCATATACCAAGATAAGATCAAAATGGGTCCATGATTTAGGCATAAAGAATGAGATCATAAATAGATTAGAGGAACAGAGAATAGTCTACCTCTCAGACCTGTGGAGGAGGAAGGAATTTATGACCAGAGGAGAACTAGAGATCATTATTGATCACAAAATAGAAGGTTTTGATTACATCAAACTAAAAAGTTTCTGTACAAACAATACTAATGCCAACAAGATTAGAAGGGAAGTAACAAATTGGGAAAATATTTTTACAGTTAAAGGTTCTGACAAAGGTCTCATTTCCAAAATATATAGAGAACTGACCCTGATTTATAGGAAACCAAACCATTCTCCAATTGATAAATGGTCAAGGGATATGAACAGACAATTCTCAGATGATGAAATTGAAACTATTTCCACTCATATGAAAGAGTGTTCCAAATCACTACTGATCAGAGAAATGCAAATTAAGACAAACTCTGAGATACCACTACACACCTGTCAGATTGGCTAAGATGACAGGAACAAATAATGATGAATGTTGGAGGGGATGTGGGAAAACTGGGACACTGATACATTGTTGGTGGAGTTGTGAAAGAATCCAGCCATTCTGGAGAGCAATTTGGAACTATGCCCAAAAAGTTGTCAAACTGTGCATACCCTTTGACCCAGCATTGCTGTTATTGGGATTATATCCCAAAGAAATACTAAAGAGTGGAAAGGGACCTGTATGTGCCAAAATGTTTGTGGCAGCTCTTTTTGTTGTAGCTAGAAACTGGAAGTTGAATGGATGTCCATCAATTGGAGAATGGTTGGGTAAATTGTGGTATATGAAGGTTATGGAATATTATTGCTCTGTAAGAAATGACCAGCAGGAGGAATACAGAGAGGCTTGGAGAGACTTAAATCAACTGTTGCTGAGTGAAATGAGCAGAACCAGAAGATCGCTGTACACTTCAGTGCTGTATGAAGAGGTATTCTGATGGAAGTGGCTATCTTCAACATAAAGAAGATCCAACTCACTTCCAGTTGATCAATGATGGACAGAAATAACTACACCCAGAGAAGGAACACTGGGAAGCGAATGTAAATTGTTAGCACTACTGTCTATCTACCCAGGTTACTTATACCTTCGGAAGCTAATAATTAATGTGCAACAAGAAAATGGTATTTACACACATATATGGTATCTAGGTTATATTGTAACACATGTAAAATGTATGGGATTGCCGGTCATCAAGGGGAGGGAATAGAGGGAGGGAGGAGATAATTTGGAAAAATGAATAAAAAAAATATCTATTGAAGGATTTTTATGTCAAAAATTCATAGGTAGCTTATGTGTTTAGCAATTTGGGGATAGCTGAATGTATTGTGATAAAGAGATGTAATCAATATTATTGTAGCATAAAAATGACAAAAAATTTTTAAAATTAAAAAAAAATCAATGACCTTCCTGAAATATAGGATTCAGAACTGGAAAAAAAGTTTAATAAAATATTAACAAAGGAATTACAACAAATTATCAGCAGTATAATACACTATGATTAATTGGGATTTATAATAACAATGTAAGCTTGGTTCAATATGAGAAAAATTATTGGCACAATTTACTATATCAATATCAAAACTAACAGAAATCATATTATAATCTCAGATGCAGAAAAAGCTTTTAATAAAAACAGCACCCATTCCTATTAAAAATACTAAAGAGCAAAAGAAGAAAAAGAAGAAGAAAAAAGGCTTCTGTGTTTTCTAGTGTATTTAATAGGAATTGAGAGTTATATTTTTAAAGGCCTTTTCTGCATCTATTAATGAGATTATATGATTTTTTTGTTGTTTTGGTTACTGATATGATCAATAGATCAAAATTATCATTTTCCTAATATTAAAACCCACCCTGCATTTCTGGTATAAATTACATCCGATCTCTGTGATATATTCCTGTATATCTCCTTTCTAGTATTTTATTTTAATTTTTTGCACCAATATTCATCAAGGAAGTTGGTACATAGATTTTTTCTCTCTTCTTGTTCTCTCTTTTTTAGTTATCAAAACCATATTTTTGTCATAAGAGGAATTTGATAGAAATTCCTTATCTAACTATTTTTCTTTCCAAATAGTTAATACAGTATCAAGAAAAATTATTACTTGTTATTTAGTAGTATTCTCTTATAAATACATTTGGTCCTGAGGATTTTTTCTTAGGGAACTAATTTATGGTTTATTAAATTTTTCCCTTAAATATATTAAGTATTCTATTACCCTTTCTGTTAATCTGTTATTCTAGGCAGTTTTTTATTTTTATAAATGTTCATTCATTTCACTTAAATTGTTACTTTTACTGAATATAGTTGAAAAAATTAAGTCCTAATGATTGCTTAGTTTCATTTTTATTGGTAATTGCTTAATTTCATTTTTATTGGTAATACTTTCTTTTCATATTTAATATTTGTAATTTAATTTTCTTTTTTCTTTCTTAAAATCAAATTAATGAATCATTCATCTATTTTTGTGCTGTTGTTTTTGTTTATAAAACCAGTTCCTAGTTTTATTTATTAGTGCAATGTTTTTTGTTTGTTTGTTTGTTTGTTTATTTTGTTGTTGTTTTTGTTTGTTTTTGTTGCTTTACTTTCAATTGCATTAATCTCACCTTTGATTTTCAGGATTTCTATTTTGGTGTTTAGTGGGGGGGTTTTAATTTGTTCTTTTTCTAGTTTTTTTTTTTAATTCCATTCTCATTTCATTGATCTGCTCTTTCATTTTTTATTGATATAAGCATTTAGAAATATACATTTCCCCCTACGTACTGCTGTATTCTATAAATTTTGGTATACTGTCTCATTGTTGTCATTCCCTTTAATGAAATAATAAATTGTTTCTAGATTTCTTCTTTGACCCACTCATTCTTTAAAATTAAATAATTTAGTTTCCAATTAATTTTTAATCTGTGATTCTATGACCCTTCCTTGTATGTAATTTTTATTGCATTATGGTATGAAATGGATGCAATTAATCTTGCTTTTCTTCATTTGATCATGCTGTTTTTTATGATCAAATAAATGGTCAATTTTTGTGAAGATAAAAAGGTAAGCTCCTTGACCAATACCTAACATCCTCTATATACTAAGATAAAGTCAAAACAGATTCATGATTTAGACATAAAGAATGATACTATAAGCAAATCAGAAAAACTGTGAAGAAAGAAGGAATTTGTGGCCAAAGAAGAAGTAGAGTATATTATGAAATGCAAAATGAATAATTTTGATTATATTAAATTAAAAAGGTTTTGTAGAAACAAAACTAATGCAGACAAAATTATAAGGGAAGCAGAAAATATCTAAGGGTTCTGATACAGGCCTCATTTCTAAAATAGATAGAAAATTGACTCAAATTTTTAAGAATACAAATCATTCTTCAATTGACAATTGGTCAAAGGATGTGAACAGATACTTTTCAGACTGATGAATTAAAACCATTTCTAGTTATATGAAAAAATGCCTTCTCACACAAATAAAATCAGATCTAAACAACTGGAAAAATATCAATTGTTCATGACTAGGTTGAGCTAATATAATAAATTTGACAATTCTGCCTAAATTAGTCTACTTGTCCAGTGCCATGGACAATGTTACGGCCAAAACATTATTTTATAGAATTAGAAAAAAAAATAATGAAATTCTTTTGGAAGAACAAAAGGTCAAGAATATTAAGAGAATTAGTAAAAAAATAAATACAAAGAATGGTGGCATAGCACTACCAAATCTAAAACTATTTTGTAAAGCAGTAGTAGTCAAAACCATTTGGTTCTGGCTTAGAAATAGAGTGGTGGATCAATGGAATAGATTTGATACACATGATACAATAATCAAGGCCTATGGCAATCTAGTATTTGATATCCCCCCCCCAAACTCTAGCTTCTGGAATAAGAATTCACTATTTGACAAAAATTGCTGGAAACTGGAAAATAATGTCAGAAACTAGGCATAGACTTACATCTCACACTCCATGTCAAAATAAAGCCAAAATGGATACATGATTTGGGCATAAAGCATGATATCATAAACAAATTAAGAGAACAAGGGATAATTTATCTATCAGATCTTTGGAGAAGGGAGAAATTTATGACCAAAGAACTAAAGAACATTATGAAAGGCAAAATGGATAACTTTGAAGACATTAAATGAAAAAGGTTGTGTACAAAAAGAATCAATAAAAACAAGATTATAAAATTAGTACAAAATTGGGGGGGGAATCTTTATGTCCAGTATTTCTGATAAAGGTCTCATTTCTAAATATATATAAAGAACTGTTTCAAATTTATAGGAATACAAGTCATTCCCCAAATGATAAATGGTCAAAGGATATGAACAGAAAAATTTTCAGATGATGAAATTAAAACCATTTATAGTTATATGAAAAATACTCTAAATCACTATTGATTAGAGAAATGCACAGCTCTCAGATTAGCTAAGATGACAGAAAAAATATAATGATAAATAAATGTTGGATGAGATGTGGGAAAACTGAAACACTAATGAAATGTTGGTGGAGTTGTGAAATGATCTGACCATTCTGGAAAGCAATCTGGAAGTATGCCCAAAACCTATAAATCTGTGCATATCCTTTGAACCAGCAGTGCCATTACTGGGTTTGTATTCCAAGGAAACTTAAAGGAGGGAAAAGGACACACATGTGCAAAAATGTTTGTAGCATTTCTTTTTGTGGTAGCAAAAAAATGGAAAATCAGTGGATGCCCATGAATTGGGGAATGGCTGAACAAGTTGTGGTACATGAAAGTAATAGAATATTGTTGTTCTATAAAAAATCATGAACAAGCTGATTACAGAAAGGACTGGAAAAATTTACACAAACTGATGCTAAGTGAAACAAGCAGAACCAGGAATACATTGTACAGAAATAACAGCAAGAATGATCAGCTATGAAAGAATTGGTTCTCCTCAGTAGTTCAGTGATCCAAAGCAATCCCAATCTGCTTTAGACAGAAAATACCATCTGCATCCAGAAAAATAAATCAACACCTGCTATGTTCACTTCTTTTTTCTGTTTTTTTTTTCTATCTCTCCCATGGTTTTTTTTTCTATTTTGCTCTGATCTTTCTCTCCCAATATGATTCATAAAGCAATGGGTATTAAAATAAATATACTTACTGCAATAAAAAATAAAAAAAAATTCTCAGTGATCAGAGAAATGCAAAGTAAAACAACTCTGAGGTAAATAAACCTCAGGAAAATAAAATAATAAAAGTTGGAGAGGTTGTGGGAAAACTAGGACACTAATAAAAATAGAGCAATTTAGCACTGTATGTAAAGAGCCATCAAACTGCAAACCCTTTGATCCAGTAGTGTCTCTCCTGGAACAAAGACCAAAGAGATCATGAAAAAGGAAAAGGACTTACATGTACAAAAATGTTTGCAGCAGCCCCTTTTTTGTCGTGGAAAGAACGTGGAAACTGAGTGGATACCCATCAATTGGAGAATGGCTGAATAAGTTATGGTATATGAATGTTATGAAATATTATTGTTCTGTAAGAAACACTGAACAGCATGATTTCATAAAGACCTGGAAAGACTTATATGAACTGATATTAAGTGAATTAAGTAGAACCAAGAGAACATGTACACAGCAACAACAAAATTATGCAATGATCAATTCTGATGGACTTGGCTTTTTTCAACAATGAAGCGATTCAGGCCAGTTCCAATGGTCCTGTGATGAAATGAGCTACCTGCACCCACAGAAAGGATTGTGGGGACTGAATGTGGATCACAACATAGTGGATCTTTTTGTTGTTGTTTACTTGCTTTTTATTTTTCATTTTTTCTTTTTTATCTGAATTTTCTTGTGAAGTGATTGTGGAAATACACATAGAAGAATTGCACATGTTTAACATATATTGGATTGCTTGTTGTCTGGGAGAAGAGATGGTGGGAAGGAAGATAGAAAAAAAAATTGGAACACAAGATTTTACAAGGATGAATGTTGAAAATTATCTTTGCATATATTTTGAAAATAAAAAGCTATTATTTAAAAAACAGCATGCTCCTTTCTATACACATTTTGCTTTCTCTAGAGATCTATCATATTTGACTTTTCTAAGATTTTATTCATTGCTTTATTTTATTTGCTATTTATAGTTAGGTTTATCTAGCTCTCAGAGAAAAATTGAAGCCCCTTACTACATTAGTTTTACTGTATATTTATACAGTATAATTAATTCAATTTTTCCTTTAAGAATTTGGATGCTTTGCCATTTGGTGTGTATATATTTAGCATTGTCTCTGGTGCCTTTTAGCAAGGTATAGTTTCCCTGCTTCTCCCTTTTAATTAAACCTATTTTTGATATTGCTTTGTCTGATATTGTGATTATTATCCCTGCCTTTTTTACCTCATCTGAAGCATAACATATTTTGTTCCAAGATATAATTATAATTCTGTATATATATCTCTATATTAAGTGTGTTTCTTATAAGCAACACATTGTTGAATTCTGGTTTCTAACCCATTTTTATTCACTACAAGTGAATAGTAATTCATCCCATTCACTAAGTGCATTTACCTTCATCTTTGAGGATATATTGGAAGTGTATGTTGTAGTATGTGGTTCAAATTATCAGTATTGCCATTAACTACTTAACTGATCTTGAACAAATTCCATAACTTTCCTGCCCCTCAGTTTCTTTTTCTTTAAAATAAGAAAGACTTGGTCTAGGATTTATGATCATACAATATCTATGTCTTCTATCTATCAGTCATTATGGAACTATTTAAATTAAAAGTCAAAGTCATTCTCTAACTTGCCACTTCAACTCTAGATGTATTTTATCTTATGATCTTATGCTTAAGGGCAGGTGTACAGAAATACAGAAAGCACATTTTAAAATACATTATGAATATATTGTAGAAGTGAGTAAAAGGATCTTGGGAGTAGATAGGACTAGGAATTAGATGACCTGATTTGTCCTGGCTCCAACTCTTAATAGCTCTATGACTATACTCAAGAGACATATGGATATTTCTACTGAAAAAGTATATTATAGGGAATTTTGAATAGAGGGAACAATACAAAGGTAATCATTTATATAGAATGAACTATGAATGGGGTCCATAAGATCAGATTAATTGACATTAGTCATATTTGGAGGGAGCTGTTGGGAGGGGGGAAGATACAATGTGAAACAGGACTATATATTTGAAATAATCTCTATAAATGTTTCCTCTTCTATATTATAATATAATAAAAAGAATAGCTCACAAAGTTTTTTTGTGAAGAACACATTTTACACATTGAAAAATGTGACATGAATATGACTCACTTATGAAATATATATTCATCATAAGATAATGTTTGAAAATATACCTTTATCATTTTTGCATTTAATATTTTTTCCATTCAAGTGCCCCTTAAAATACATTGATTTATTTTTAGGTCTTTGGTGGGGGAGAAATGCAGTATTGACTTGCAGGATTCACCAATCATAGAATCAGTGACATGACAGTAAGAGACACATAATATTCCTTTGGAATAAATAACCTAACAAATGCTTTTGCTCTCATCTCTGGGCAGTGGTCCAATTATTCTCACCTCTTGGGTAACTTGCCCTCTTCTATAAATGTTCATCAGTCATTATGGAACTATTTAAATTGAAAATCAAAGTCATCCTCTAACTAGCTACTTCAAATGACTTTGTGGCTGAAGTTACCACCTTGGTTTTTGGTCAAAGTAACAATTCTGAGGCCTCCAAACTATCTCACTTGGAGTGGGAGGCAGTGTGGCATGGTGAAAGGTATAGTGAAGTCGAGTTAAAAAGTAACCTCTATCCAGTCTTAATTATGTCACTAATATATTCTGTGACTATAAGCAAGTCATTTGCACCTACCTGGGTCTCATTATCTATAATATAATAACCAAAACAAGTCAATATAAGCAGATTAATGGATGGTTGATCCAAGTTTCAGAGTTAAAAGGAAACTTGGAGGCCCCCTATTTTATCTCCCTCATCTTACAGAGATTAAGTGACTTTTCCCAAGGTCACACTAGTCATGGCAAAACCTGGATTCATTAGTGGAAAGAAATTAGGAATCTATTGTGAATTGGTCACATTGCTCAGAGAAGCAGACACTGACTTCAGCCTAGTCTAATAAACCTTCTTTCCGATGTATTTCTAAGGTCACTTCTATTTTTACATTATAGAACAAACTTGAGAAAAGGGGAGCAATAACTTTTTATCATAATATTTTTTTTTTAGTTTGGAACAAAAAGTTTTAATTTTACACAAAAGGAACATTAAGCAATAACAAATCATTGAATGATGACAATCAATTGACAGGCTACCACAAAAACTTTTTTGGGAAATTTGTAACAGAGCTACTCAATAACTATTTTGCATTATATCTTTGGTAAGTGTAGTTTAATCAACACAAAGTGTCTTTTTTCCCTTCTGGTTCCTTTCTCTGTGACCCATTCTGTCCTGCTTAGCTAGGCTGGAACTGCTTCTGACAATGATGATGTTGATGTTGCTACCACAATAGTTTATACTATGTCATATATGAAATTTTCTTTCCAATCTGACTAGATGTATTCAATTATGGACTAGATGAATATTCATGCATTAAATGGAAGGTTAAATTAAGTGTTATTGTTCTAGGTCAGGCATTTCAGGTATCTGATCTATTTTTATGACACC
The DNA here is from genome assembly GCF_048593235.1 of Sminthopsis crassicaudata. Lineage (NCBI taxonomy): Eukaryota > Metazoa > Chordata > Mammalia > Dasyuromorphia > Dasyuridae > Sminthopsis > Sminthopsis crassicaudata. The sequence continues at coordinate 555,350,203 of NC_133619.1, forward strand.
ATTTGGGGTTTTCTTGGCAAAGATAATTAATTTGACATTTTCTTCTCCAGCTCATTTAACAGATGAGGAAACTGAGGCACACAAGAGTAAGTGACTTACCCAGTGTCACACAGATAATAAATGTCTGAGGATAGACCATTAGGATCTCTTTGAACACTAAAAGTTGTATCTAATATCTAAGAGCAATACACATTCCTTCTAATTTATATGTAACTCTCCATAGAGCCTTTTGCAGTACCAATTCATCCCACAGATACATTCAATTATTATTTGCAGGCAGAGGTTTATTGATTAATAAGTCCTACAAATGAAGGAGGCACATAGAACTACACAGAGAATCTAGTAGTGTGTCTAGTATGCAAAGGATAGTTCATAACATCTCATGTTGTAAATAATCAACTGTGACTACAAATCTTGTCTAAAGATAAAAAAGATCACAAAGTATATATCATTAATATTTGTCCTACTGGGTTAGGTTTGTTACTTTTTTCATGGAAGCCATATTAGTATCAAAATGTGAAATACATGTTTTGAGGTAAGTCTATTTTGTGTTTTGGTTATTTTCAAAGAAAGACAATAGAGTGAACAGAATACTATAAGCCTTAGAGTCAGAAAATGTATATCTAAGTCCCACTCTGTAATTTTCTAGCTGTATGTCCAAGAATCAGATACTTATTAAAAGGAATTGTACTTACCCCATTTATAAAATAAGGGTGAAAACCTCTACCTAACACAGTGTTATTATTGGATAAAATAATAAATATGAAAGTAGATTATCATAAAATAAGTATAGAAAAGAAAGATGTTACATTTATTTTAAAATAAAGATGAGTTCTTAGTGACTCATGTTGCAGTTCCTACAGCACTTAGTATTTGATAAAAGTTGAATGACTGTTCCATTAACTCTAATAGCCTTGGCATTATCTTCACCATTACACCTCATTGAGAGCAAGGATAATTTTTGTCTTTCTTTGTATCTCCAGTACTTTGCACAATGCCTGGGACACAATAAGCACTTAATATATGCTTTCTGACTGATTGTTTGACCAGTTAATATGTGACAAAAGATGCCACCTATCTTAGTTCTAATGATTTTGACATCCTAAACATTTGAAAAAAAAAAAGCTCCTTTTTTGTTTAATTTATTAACACAAATTTTCTTCACTATTGTTTTTGTCTTAGCAGAAGTGTGGACATCTTTTATGTATAAATTTAACTAACACTAAAACATTTCTCTCAAAATCCAGATTACATGATTATCTACCATGGTCAAAGATGTTACCAAAATAAAATGTTATCTTTCAAAAAGTAAAGGTAAAACCGATAATCAAAAGTGTTTATGGCCTATGGAGCTGGAAGGCATCTTGGAAATCTTCCAAGTCTATTTTGTTAATTATAAAGATGAAGAAATTCTAACTTAGAGAAGATTACTGTCTTGGTCAAGGTCATACAAGTAGTAAATGACTCAGCTGTAGTTTGAACACAATTTTTCAAAAATTCAGAGCAGCAATAATACTATGTTTCTTCAACCAAAGAAGTCAGCACATCAATATTTATTGACCAATTACTATATGAACAGAATGGTAGGAAATATAAAAGTACTGAAAACTTCAGAAATTCCTCATGCACTTACTATTTGGATAAGAAAATCGAATAAATTCAGAAACAAAAACAAAGAGATGCTTAAGCCTCACACCAATTAATCCAATACTTTAAGGGAAACAAAAGTTCAAATAACACAGATAGAAATGTGGACTGGAATAATCAAGAAAATTTTCTTGAAGAAGAATAAATAATACCTTGTCTTCAAAGATTGGTTTGTTTACAAATCACTTTACAAATATTCTTTAATCTATATAAGAAGAAGGAAGTGAGTGCTTTATATAGAGTGAATAGAATGAATAAAAGTACAGAAAAAAGAATGCTAATGACACATACACAGAACTATGAGAGACTGATCTAAGAAGAACACATCTCTTAGGGGTATGTGGAAAATTAACTTGCCAGTGTGGTATTATGGTTTGACTTGGAGTGTTTGAATTCTATCTCAAACACTTACTTTGTGACATTGAGTGAGTCAATTAGCCTATCTTATCTCATCAAATATTGAATGGAAATTCATAAGACTTCTATTAAAAATCAAATAATTCCTAAAAAATGCTTTGCAGAATTTAAATATCTACAAAACTGTGAGCTATGGTAACATACAAATAATAATGTAACGTTATCAGAGTGAAATTTGCTTGTGAAAGACCTTGAAAGGTCGATGAAAGAGTTGACATTTTATGGAAAAGGTAAAGGAGTTACTTTAAGTGAGAATTCTAGAACCTCAGAGAAAGAAGAAATATTAGTGATCATGGAAAAAGGCTAACTACATGGGACAGTAGAAAATTCTGAAATGAGCATCAGGAGACCAAATTCTGCAACTAAATCCTAATTGACACTTAACAGATAGGACCATGAAAAGAGACATTAAATCTTTGATAAGCTCAGGCTCTCCATCTTTAAAATGGAAATGATAATATAATTTGTACAATTTGCAATACAAGATTGTTAAAAAGAAAGTCCTTTGTAAACTTTAAAGTACTATGTGAATTAATTAAATAATTATTCGGTTTTGAAAAGGAGTTCAGATATAAATTATAATGTGCCAGGCCTTTCTTTTTATTTTTTTGAATGCAGGAAATATTTATTCTATATTCTTGCAAGAATGGGAGCCTAAGTGAGTAGACACACCTTTGAAACTCCAAAGGCAGCATTTTATTTCCTATCCTGAAGCACAAATCCCTCTCTTGATTCCCCTCCTTTTATTTTTTATATTAAATATTCTGTTGTACAGGTGAGAAAAAAATACTTTTGATAATAAATAAAAATTAATACATTATAAATTCATCTTCCGTGGGCTTAACTAAAATATCTCAAGACAATAAATTATGGGTATGGCATATATCTGATTCTACTTCCACTCAGGATTTTATTTTCTGTTATTGGATATTTGTATTTTAAAATCTTTTCATTCCACATAGTTTGGAAACTGAATATTCAGTATAGTGGAATTAAATAAAATACTATTCTTAAAATCTTATGTATCAAAGTCTTGTCTAGAAGATTGTGAGCAACATTTTTGTGTATAATAACGGTCCGTTTACAATGCACTTAATTTGTTGAATTCAATAAGAAACTTTTAGTCTGTATTTGGGGCACAAAAATTTGATTTTTGACAGTTTATGAAGAAGTAAAAATTTCTGATATGTAATTCTGGTCTCCTAATACTGTCTGATTAAATATTTGGTTAATATTATTTTTGCCCAAATGCATAGTAATAATGTTCTACAGAGTTTCTAGCATTTCCTTACAAAATCTTCAGTAATCACTAAGTCTAGCCTGTAATTTCTGATGGCAATGATCCATCCCTGACTTCCTAACATAAACTATTCTATTACTACAATAAAATCTGCAAAGTATAGTCATTTGCTCAAAGTTTCATTCTAGTCATGTGGTTTGTGGAATTAATATGAATGTCCTCATGGAGGGTCTTAAGATTTCATGTTGTTGTTGTTTATGTAGTTCAATCCTCTACCAGATATATAAATCTTCTCTATGTAATCCTGAGAAGGAGATAGCTAGTTCTGCCTATACCTCTCCCATTACAGAGTTCATTTCCTTCTGTGACAACCCATTCTATTTTCAGATGGCTCCAATTTTTAAATATTCTTTTTTTTCCTTGAGCTGAAATCTGCCTCCAGATATCTTTGATATTGGCTATAAAAAGAGAGCAAGTCAAAATCTTCTTTGGCATTACTCATTTTTGAATACTTGAAGAAAACTATTCAATTGATCAATTATTTGATCGATCAAAAAGCATTTTTTATTATTGCTTTTTATTTACAAAACATATGCATAGATAATTTTTCAACATTTACCCTTGCAAAACCTTCTGTTCCAAATTTTCACCTCCTTCCCCTCATCCCCTACCCTAGATGGCAGGTAGTCCTGTTTAATCCAATATATCTATACATATTTATTCAGTTATCTTGTTGCACAAGAAAATTGGATCTAGAAAGAAAGTAGAAAAACCTGAGAAGGAAAACAAAAATGCAAGCAAATAATAACAGAAAGAGAGAAAATTCTATGTTGTGGTCCACATAGTCCTCTCTCTGGGTGTAGATGGCTCTCTTCATCACTGAACAACTGGATCTGGTTTGAGTCATCTCATTGTTGAAGAGAGCCACGTCCATCAGAACTGATCATTGTATATCCTTGTTTTTGCCATATGCAATGATCTCCTGGTTGTGCTCACTTTACTCAGCATCAGTTCATGTAATTCTCTCCAAATCTCTCTGAAATCATACTGCTGGTTGTTTCTTGCAGAACAATAATATTACATAACATTCATATGTCATAATTTACTCAGCCATTCTCCAGCTGATGGGCATCCACTTGGTTTCCATTTTCCAGCCACTACCAAAAGGGCTGCTACAAACATTTCTCTACATGTAGATCCCTTTCCCTCCTTTAAAGGTCAAAAGTTTGCACAGTTTGATAACTTTTTGAGCTTAATTCCAAATTGCTCTCCAGAATAGTTTTGAACTTGGGGGTTTGGGTACATTGAGTTCAAATTCTTCCATGTGAATCTTTGTCCAGATCATTTTTTATTAAAAGTGGGTGTCCCCCAGGGCTCTGTCTTGCCCCATCTTTACTTCTCCCTCAATATTATTTCACTTGATTCTTCTTCCTTGATACGATTTAATTTGATTATTTTATTATTTACCAGGGATCTAATAATCTTTTAGCTGATGATTCTTAAATCTACTTATCTAGACATCACTGCTAACCTTCAAACTTGTATCTTCGACTTCCCATCAGATATTTCAAACTGGATATCCTGAAAAATCTTAAACTTAAAATGCCCAAAACTGATATCATTTTATTATCTCCCTTTCTCTGTTATAGACTTCCCTGATACTGTAGAGGACACCTTTATCTTCATAGTTATGCAGTCTTACAAACTATCATCAATTATTCTCTCCCTTCCCAATTCTTCTCCTCCTCTTATTCAGGAAACCATAACTGGAAAGAGAGAGCTGAAGATACTACCCCAGTTATATTCAGAAAGATATTTTTCTTTTCTTTTTTTTTTAAGTTTAACTTTATGTTTGTTTGCTTGCTTCCTGCCTACCTCCACTTGATAAATGACTTGCTTTTTGGTTTTGGGGGTTTTTTTCCCCCAAGTACTTGACTTGAGATTTCTTTGACTTCTATAATGATTTCAAGTGTGTCTGTGTATGCATGGGGCGGGGAATCTTAACAATGCCCTTGCAAATCGATATAGTCTGATGTTTGTATTGAGAGTTTAAATAACATGTTCTAAAGGAAAGAATTTCAAGGAACAAAAATTGTCTGATTTAACAGGCTTAGATTTGGACATATCTTAATCCTCTCTCTACCTTCAACTTGCTATATCTTTAGGCATATCTAAATCTATTCTAGATTGCTAGTTCCTCTTTTTAAAAAATTGGGACAATGAAACCCACTTAGAACAAGAAAAGGTGTAGTAAATAGTCTGAAAAGAATTCTGCTATACAAACAATAAACATTAAACACAAAGAAACCTTAATAATTAATTTCTCCCCTACCTATTTAGAATTTGCAGTCATTGAGTCTGTAATTCTTACATTAAAGGAAAGTTGGAACATTTGTCTTACTTTACAAAACATGAGGAATTTAAAATAAGAAGTGGCAGTGTGGAATAGTGTATAGTATAATCAAGGGTACTCATTTTATACATAGCTCCTGATCAGCAAGGGAGTCAGTGATGACAGCAAGTATTGTTTCTCTAAGTTAGGAGTAAGGTTTTTAAAGGATTATGGAAGGTGGAAACTTCTTGGGATGAGATAATACATGGAAACTTTGAATTTCTAAAGTGCAAACTTATCTGGTCAATGGCATTTTTTTTAACTAAAATGAATATATTTATGAATAGTTTGAGCCTTATCTTTATGATTCACAATTTGTTGCTGTGCTAGGAATAAGGGAATTCATGCCTTTCTACTTGCTATCCATCTGCCTAATCTTTGTTAGGTAAACTGGGATTGTTTACTGGAATTTCATATCCTCTCTTGATTTTTTTTTATATGCTGACTGTATTTTATAATGTTTTTTATTTAGTTATTTTTTAATTGTTTTCTGAGAGAATTTGTCATGAATGACTACACCACTCTGTGGGAAAGAATACTCCCTAGCATTAGCCATCAATAGCCTTAGAATCAACTAGTTAACCACAAATCTGTCATCTCTCTCTCTCTCTCTCTCTCTCTCTCTCTCTCTCTCTCTCTCTCTCTCTCTCTCTCTCTCACACACACACACACACACACACACATTTGTCTTTCCCTCTTTTTTCTCTCTTTTTCTTACTCCCTCCTCTCATTTCTAACAACACATGTAAATGGATTCATATTCAACTTCTAATGACTATTCTTTATTAGCATTTATTTATTCAATTTGAAATCAATTACCTAACAATACTATCAGCTAAGTAATTCTATCTATTCCATACAAATAGCATGAAAATTTTGGTTAGATGTTTCCTTAAGATGTAAATGTATAGCCTAGTTTCAGTAGCAGAAGTCTTTGGCTTGGACTCAACCATTATCGTGCTCCAAAGAAAGCACACCACCAATAAATACAACATTCAGTGAGATTTCATCAACTTTGTTATTCATACCTCTTCAGTACTCTCAGAGCCCTCTTCTCTCTGATGGTTGGGCTAGAGAGGAGAGCAAAGAATTCTTCCCAAAGAAATGACAAACCAAAGTCTCCACTTAAAGAGAGCTCAAAAACCAGCCAGTTCATTTCCCATCAGCTGAATTCCTTGGGTTGAATTCCACATTTCCCCCAATGCCTGGTATATAGTGTGTGATGAATAAATGTAGCTGAGCTGGTTGACTGAAGTACATATAAAATATGTTCTTATTTGCTATTCAGTCATTTTCAATAATGTCTGATGCTTTATGATCCCATTTGGGGTTTCCTTGGCAAAGATACTGAAATGGTTTGTCATTTCTTTCTCTCAGCTCACTTTACAGATGAGGAAACAAGCTAACCAAATTTAGTGACTTGACCAGAATGTATGTTTAATGTATGTTTAAATCCACATTTGAACTCATGAAGGTCTTCCTGATTCCAATCCCAGTGACCTATCTGCTGCATCATTTAGCTGCTCTAGTATGTATGTATGTATGTATGTATGTATGTATGTATGTTGTTTTTTTCAGTTGTTTCAGCCATATCAAACTCTTCCTAACCCTCTTTGGGGTTTTCCAGGCAAATATATTAGAGTGGCTTGCCATTTCCTTTTCCAGCCCATTTTGCAGATAAGGAAATTAAAGCATTATTATATTATTATTAATAAAACAGTATTATGTGACTTTCCCAGGATCACATAGCTAGTAAGTGTCTGAGGACAGATTTGAACTGAAGAAAACAAGTCTTACTGACTCTAGAACTAGTACTCTAATCGCTGCACCACCTATCTGCCCCTCATTTAAAATATATACACCATGAAACACACCTGAAACAGGATGAGACATTCAAACTAAAAGTAAAAGGGTGGAGCAGAATCTATTATGCTTCAGGCAAAACCAAAAAAGCAGGAGTAGCCATCCTCATCTCAGATCAAGCCAAAACAAAAATTGATCTAATTAAAAGAGATAAGGAAGGGCATTATATCCTGCTAAAGGGAAGCATCAATAGTGAAGCAGTATCAATATTAAACATGTATGCACCAAGTGGTGCAGCATCTAAATTCTTAAAAGAGAAATTAAGAGAGCTGCAAGAGGAAATAGATAGTAAAACTATAATAGCGGGAGATCTCAACCTTGCACTCTCAGAATTAGATAAATCAAACCACAAAATAAATAAGAAAGAAGTCAAAGAGGTAAATAGAATACTAGAAAAGTTTGATATGTTAGATCTTTGGCGAAAGCTAAATGGAGACAGAAAGGAATATACTTTCTTCTCAGCAGTTCATGGAACCTATACAAAAATTGATCATATACTAGGGCATAAAAACCTCAAAATCAAATGCAGTAAGGCAGAAATAGTAAATGCATCCTTTTCAGACCATAATGCAATCAAAATAACATTTAATAAAAAGCCAGGGGAAAATAGACCAAAAAATAATTGGAAACTAAATAATCTTATACTAAAGAATGATTGGGTAAAACAGCAAATCATAGACATAATTAATAACTTCACCCAAGAAAATGACAATAATGAGACATCATACCAAAATGTGTGGGATACAGCCAAAGCAGTAATTAGGGGAAGTTTTATATCTCTGCAGGCCTACTTGCATAAAGTAGAGAAAGAGAGGGCCAACGAATTGGGTTTACAACTAAAATTGCTAGAAAAGGAACAAATTAAAAACCCCCAGACAAACACAAAACTTGAAATTCAAAAAATAAAAGGTGAGATTAATAAAATTGAAAGTAAAAAAACTATTGAATTAATTAATAAAACTAAGAGTTGGTTTTATGAAAAAACCAACAAAATAGACAAACCCTTAGTAAACCTGATTAAAAAAAGGAAAGAGAAAAAGCAAATTGATAGTCTTGAAAATGAAAAGGGTGAACTCACCACTAATGAAGAGGAAATTAGAACAATAGTTAGGAGCTACTTTGCTCAACTTTATGCCGATAAATTCGATAACTTAAATGAAATGGAAGAATACCTTCAAAAATATAGCTTGCCCAGATTAACAGAGGAAGAAGTAAGTAGTCTAAATAGTCCCATCTCAGAAAAAGAAATAGACCAAGCTATTAACCAACTTCCTAAGAAAAAGTCCCCAGGACCAGATGGATTTACAGGTGAATTCTACCAAACATTTAAAGAACAACTAACTCCAATGCTATGTAAACTATTTGAAAAAATAGGGATTGAAGGAGTCCTACCAAATTCCTTCTATGACACAGACATGGTACTGATACCTAAACCAGGTAGATCGAAAACTGAGAAAGAAAACTATAGACCAATTTCCTTAATGAATATTGATGCTAAAATCTTAAATAAGATATTAGCAAATAGACTTCAGAAAATCATCCCCAGGATAATACACTATGACCAAGTGGGATTTATACCAGGAATGCAGGGCTGGTTTAATATTAGGAAAACTATTAGTATAATTGACCATATTAATAATCAAATTAATAAAAACCATATGATCATCTCAATAGATGCAGAAAAGGCATTTGATAAAATCCAACATCCATTCCTACTAAAAACGCTTGAGAGTATAGGAATAAATGGACTATTCCTTAAAATAATAAGGAGCATATATTTAAAACCTTCAGTAAACATCATATGTAATGGTGATAAACTAGAACCTTTCCCTGTAAGATCAGGAGTGAAACAAGGTTGCCCACTATCACCATTACTATTCAATATAGTACTAGAAACTCTAGCCTTGGCAATAAGAGCCGAGAAAGAGATCCAAGGAATTAGAGTAGGAAATGAAGAAATCAAATTGTCACTTTTCGCAGATGACATGATGGTATACTTAGAGAACCCCAAAGACTCTGCTAAAAAGCTATTAGAAATAATTCAGAATTTTAGCAAAGTCGCAGGATACAAAATAAATCCACATAAATCCTCAGGATTTTTATACATTACCAACACAATCCAACAGCAAGAGATACAAAGAGAAATTCCATTCAAAATAACAGTCGATAGTATCAAATATTTGGGAATATATCTACCAAAGGAGAGTCAGGAATTATATGAGCAAAATTACAAAACACTTGCCACAAAAATAAAGTCAGATTTAAATAATTGGAAAGACATTCAATGTTCTTGGATAGGCCGAGCGAATATAATAAAGATGACAATACTCCCCAAACTAATCTATTTATTTAGTGCTATACCAATCAGACTCCCAAGAAACTATTTTAATGACCTAGAAAAAATAACAACAAAATTCATATGGAAGAATAAAAGGTCGAGAATTGCAAGGGAACTAATGAAAAAAAACTCAGAGGAAGGTGGTCTAAGTGTACCTGATTTAAAGCTATATTATAAAGCAACAGTCACCAAAACCATTTGGTATTGGCTAAGAAATAGACTAGTTGATCAGTGGCATAGGTTAGGTTCACAGGACAAGATAGTGAATAAAAATAGCAATCTAATCTTTGACAAACCCAAAGATCCCAAATTTTGGGATAAGAATTCATTATTTGACAAAAACTGCTGGGAAAACTGGAAATTAGTATGGCAGAAAACTAGGCATGGACCCACATTTAACACCACATACTAAGATTAGATCAAAATGGGTCCAAGATTTAGGTATAAAGAACGAAATCATAAATAAATTGGAGGAACATGGGATGGTTTACCTCTCAGACTTGTGGAGGAGGAAGGAGTTTGTGTCCAAGGGAGAACTAGAGACCATTATTGACCACAAAATAGAACATTTTGATTTCACCAAATTAAAAAGTTTCTGCACAAACAAAACTAATGCAAACAAGATTAGAAGGGAAGTAACAAATTGGGAAAAAATTTTTACAGTTAAAGGTTCTGATAAAGGCCTCATCTCCAAAATATACAGAGAATTGACTTTAATTTATAAGAAATCAAGCCATTCTCCAATTGATAAATGGTCAAAGGATATGAACAGAAAATTTTCAGATGATGAAATTAAAACTATTTCCACTCATATGAAAGAGTGTTCCAAATCACTTTTGATCAGAGAAATGCAAATTAAGACAACTATGAGGTATCATTACACACCTGTCAGATTGGCTAAGATGACAGGAACAAATAACGATGAATGTTGGAGGGGCTGTGGGAAAACTGGGACACTGATGCATTGTTGGTGGAGTTGTGAAAGAATCCAACCATTCTGGAGAGCAATCTGGAATTATGCCCAAAAAGTTATCAAAATGTGCATACCCTTTGACCCAGCCATACTACTACTGGGCTTATACCCCAAGGAACTACTAGAGAAGGGAAAGGGTCCTGTATGTGCCAAAATGTTTGTGGCAGCCCTTTTCATAGTGGCTAGAAGCTGGAAGATGAATGGATGTCCATCAATTGGAGAATGGTTGGGTAAACTATGGTATATGAATGTTATGGAATATTATTGTTCTATAAGAAATGACCAACAGGAGAAATACAGAGAGGCTTGGAGAGACTTACATCAACTGATGCTGAGTGAAACAAGCAGAACCAGAAGATCATTATACACTCCAACAATGATACTGTACGAGGCTGTATGCTGATGGAAGTGGATTTCTTCAACATAGAGAAGAGCTAATCCAATTCCAATTGATTAATGATGGACAGAACCAGCTACATCCAGAAAAGGAACACTGGGAAATGAATGTAAACTGTTATTTTTACCTTCTGAATCCAATTCTTCCTGTGCAACAAAAAATTCGGTTCTACACACATATATTGTATCTAAATTATACTGTAATATATTTAACATATATAAGACTGCTTGCCATCTGGGGGAGGGGGTTGGGAGAGGAAGGGAAAAAATCTGAATAGAAGTAAGTGCAAGGGATAATGTTGTAAAAAATTACCCATGCATATGTACTGTCAAAAATGTTATAATTATAAAATAAAAAAAAGAAAAAAAAAAAAGAAAAAAAAATATATACACCATGAAGCTAAACTTTATACACACAGAGAGAAAGAGAGCAACTAAATACAATATAGGTGGGTCATTAGCAATTGGGAGAAATATTTCATACAGAAGTTAATACTTGAGCTATATTTAAAAAGAAGTTTTCTGTGGGTAAGGAGCTTTGAATTTGATTCATGAGAATAACAAGAGCAAAGACATGAAGATGGAAAATAGAATATTATGAATGAGAAATAGGAAAAATAGATTTACTAAATCACAAAGTATGAGAGGGAATGGGATATCCATAGAGGCTGTTAATTTATAGGTTACAGTCAGATTGTTCAGGATTTGAAACATTAGATAGTAAGAATTTGTGTTTTATCTTGGAAATAATAGAAAGATACTGGAATTGATTGAGTATGAGAATCAAGTGGCTAGGTTTGCACTTAAGGGAAATTATATCATCAACCATGTGTAGGATATAGCTAATGTGATGAAAAATTTGAATCAGAGAGACAAAAGAGGGAATTGTTACAATTATATTAGCAAAATGTCTTGGATATGGAACCAAGCTGCTATCTGTGTAAATGGAGAAAAGGGGTCAAATGTGATGATGAGAGAGACTTGTTATGAAGGTAGACATAGCAAAATTTGGCAACTCATTGGACATATGAGATGGGAGAAAGTGAGAAGCCCAGAAATATGTTAACATCATGAATCTGAAACATTAGAATAATGCTGATTTTTTTTAAATTAGGAAAGTTTAGAAAAAAGTAAAGTTTAGAAGGAGACACTGAATTCAGTTTTTAACAGATTGCGTTCAAGATGTGATAAGACCTAAGTCATTGATTTGTCTAAAATTTGAAAATATCCTCCTAAAAGTGTCTTTTTTTTTTTTTGCTAAATTTTGCAGTGGAATTTTTTGCTTTAATCTTATTTATGGCTACATAAAATAATGAACTGTTACCTTTCAAACTTCATTATTTTCAGTCCCTAATTAAAGCTCAGTTCTATGTACAAACACACACACACACACACACACACACACACAAACACACACATACATTCACACAGTTTAATAGTGATCATGCCTGAAATAATAATGGCTAATATTTGCATAACACTTTAAAGTTTTCAAAATATTTTACATTTAATTACCTCATCTGATTCTCCTAACAACCTTTTAAGGTATGTTAGGTACTATTATTATCCTCTTTCTTATCCTCTTTCCACATTACTTATGAAGAAATAGAAACTGAGAAGTTGAATCATTTGCTCATAAATGTCTGAGGCAGGATTTGAATGGAAGTCACAGTCTAGATAGTAACATGCACAAAAAAGCTTGTTTTACAAATAAAAGTGTTTGAGTCTGACTTGATACTTCCCCTTTTCTCTTTATTCTTCTACTTCCTGTCCCTTGAATTGGGGGAGGGAGAAGGAGAGAGAAAATCATGCAACAAATTTCTTATCCTTATTGGTACTCTTTCTTTTCTCTCTATTACAAAGTGTTTCTTCTCATTTTTGTAGTTAGGGAGTTTGCATAGAGTCAGCTATATCACAAGCGAAGTTAAAAGGTGATACCTTGTAGACAAAATATAGCTAAAGTGTCCTGTGGGGTTAAAAAATATATTGTGCACTAATATGAAATTGTATTATACTAATTAAGTACCTAAGGAAAGCAATTATTTTTCTATAGTTTCATTTTTTGACAACAAAGTTTATTTCATTTTGCTTCTGTAGACATTAGGTTGACTCAGGATGACAAATTTTAACCTGTTGAAAATATATTGAGCTAGAATCTGCTGAAATTAGTTCTCTGCCCATTGGATTTGATGCCACATGCATTACATTGTTATCTTTTCTTATGTCTTTAATTCTGTGATTTTTAAATAATTTCCAAAGAAATGTTCAAAATTTATATCTCTTAAAGAGCATACTTCATTGGTACAGATATTGCAGAGGCTGTTGGTGTAGGAAATCAAATTGGATCTGTAGTCACTTGACTTGGAATCAAATTCCAGAAAAGCTTTGAATATGGATTTAGAAGACCTGGGTTCATACTCTTTCAACAGATCTTGGTTATACCAAACTACAATGTCTTCTCTGATACAAAATATCTTTAAGGTTTTAAGATTTTTTATCCTCTCTCACCCTACCAACTAGTTAGGATCTGTCACTCCTCTATGCTTTCTTTTTCTTTGTAATTTATTAGATTCTGCCTTTTTGCAGGAAAGGGTAAGTGTGGTGGAGAGCAGCAAAATCTAGGCCTAGAATCAATAGAGAAGTAAGATCACAACTTTGCTACTTTCTAACCTCATGATGGAACAAATCACTACTTCTCATTTCCTTATCCTAAAAATGGAGATATTTTTCTCTGCATCACCAACTTCAAAAGAAAGCACACCTGAAAATCACTGATCTCTGGAGTTTATATGTCACTTTCTTTGTGTGTGTGTATGTTTAAACCATGTCTCTGACACATATAGTCTGTCCATTTAACAACCAAGTCATTTACTTTCTCATAATATATATATATATATATATTTGCATATATATATATATTTGCCTATATGTATATATAAGCTTCAGAGAAGGCAATGACTAAAATTAGTAAAAAGAGTGTTTTATGCTAATGACATCATAGGTCCAATTATATGTATTCCTATTATATGTATATATTCATATACATTTATTCATTCACTAATCATTTGTTAAGTGCCACTATGTGTCAAGTTCTGAAGACAAAACCCTGCCTTTAAGGAGCTTACATTCTAATGAAGAAGAAAGCATGCAAACAAATATATAAAAAGCAAGCTATGTACAGGATAAATTAATAATGTAAAGAACAAATAAATAATCAACAGAGGGAGGGTACTAGAATTAGGGGGGGTTACAGAAGCTTTCTGTAGAAGGTGGGATTTTAACTGAGACAAAGGAAGTCATGGAGTAGAGGAAGGAGAACAATCCAGACATGGAGGTTGTTGTTTGACTTTGTTCCTTTAGTTTGCTCTCAAAGAGGACCATGACATCAGAAAGGTGATGTCATGGCTTCCAAGTGAGTTGGCTTGAACTAAGGGAGGGCTGTGCAAAGCTGCCAGCTTCACTTTCCCCTCTAGAGCCATCTGGGTCCAGTGGCCAGATACGGTTCAGAATGACTGATAGCCTTGGACATAGTGGGAGACCCTGGCCTTTTTTATGTTTTATTATAGCTTTTTTTTTTACAAGATATATGCATGGGTAATTTTTCAGCATTGACAATTGCAGAACTTTTTGTTCCAGTTTTTCTCCTCCTTCCCCCCACCCCTACCCCAGATGGCAGGTAGACCAATACATGTTAAATATGTTAAATTATATGTTAAATACAATATATGTATACATGACCATAAGATTATTTTGCTGCACAAGAAGAATCAGACTTTGAAATAGTGTACAATTAGCCTGTGAAGGAAATCAAAAATGCAGGCGGACAAAAATAGAGTTATTGGGAATTCTATGTAGTGGTTCACACTCATTTCCCAGAGTTCTTTCGCTGGGTATAGCTGGTTCAATTCATTACTACTTTATTGGAACTGATTTGGTTCATCTCATTGTTTATATGTCACTTTAATATTCAAATATAATCTTTTTCCCAAACTAAGCTATCCTTTATATTAAATAATAAAAATGAAGTGAGACAGTTTCACAAAATTAAACAACACATCAACTGACTAACAAAAGTATCATTATTCCACACCATCCCCTTTCCCTAGCTCAGTCCTGCTTCTTGTTTGCCAATGTCTCTGTCACTGAGCAGGCTATGGCCCCTGAATAAGATGCCCCAGACTTGGCAAAAGCAGAGATCAATCTAACCAGAAATGAGGTAAAGAAAACCCCAAAAATGTCACCTGAGCTGAGGGCCCCTCAAAATGATGCTGGTTGGCCAGACAAACTCCTAGCTTTACTAGTTCTCAGTGCCAGAGGCACCCAGAAAGCAACTGTACCTGGGCAGTGTGAAAAGTACATGTCTAGTACTGGTCCCAAGAGTAGAAATACCTGAAAAGTAAATTTGGCAATATTGTAAAATCTCAATTTAGTCCTTTCAGCCTCTCTTCTCTTTGGGCTAGAGAGGTCATCAGGAGCTAAGGCTGGGGGCTCAGGTTCCAAAGAGAGATAAGATCATTAGTAATGACCGTGGGCATAAAGCCTCAGGAATAAAAATGGACATTGATCTGTGACATTGTTCAGTCATGGAGAGAGGAAGAGTTTGATATCATCAAGGAGCATAACGTAGCAGGAGATATTATGGCCCAGGAATTTGGAGAAGCAAATCAGCTTGGAACTTAAGAGTTGCCAAGCTGCTAAATAATAGGACTGAGGATTTGGGAAGAAACTCACTTGGGACATACAGCAAGCAGGCTGTTGAATTACAACAGCTCTGCAAAGGGAGAGAGATGTATTTTCTTAATGCTTCTTTGGAGCCAGTCACAATTGTATAATTACACACCATTCAGTTACTTCTGTTTTGTCATTCTTGATCTTTGCATTTACATCGTTGTAATCACAGTATATGCTATTTTTTTACTCTGTTTATTTCACAAAGTATCACTTCACATAAATCGTTTCATGGTGATCTTTTTCCGTCATGTCTTATTTACAGTAATACCCCATTACATTGACATAGCTTACTTTGTTTGACCATTCCCCAATCAATGGGTATCTACTTTCTTTTCAAATCTTTTTTTGCAAGAAAAAGTGCTACTATAATTATTCTGATATATATATGGGATGTATCTATCTTTCTTTTTCCCCATAGGGGAGGGATACATAGCAGTAGGGTCTTGAGGTCAAAAGATCATTTTAGTCATTTCTTTAATGTAATGCTAAGTGAACAAAATGACTTTTAAAACTCTTAGAGCTTTACAGAATGTGTTATTTGCTATGACAGTTATTTTTAGATATATTCTCTCCCTTTGTAGATCCATGAGGAAAAAGACCATGTTTTATTGATTGGATCAAATCCCCCAAAGTGCTGTGCACACGGATGATGGTCAGTAAATATTGATTGAATTGAAGATCAATTATTACTGTGCAACCATCCATACAAACCAACCAGCAGCTTTTCATGGCAGTGGGGAAGAGATGTAAAAAAATTCTGTATTGAGAGTTAGAAGGTCAATAGTCAAATGCTGACTCTGCTGCTTGTGACCATGGGCTATTAACCCCTTTTCTCTAGGTCTCAGTTTCCACAACAAAATAAGGTGAAGTAGACTACATAACTTATCTCTAAAATTCCTTTTGGCCCTAAATTCTATGATCCTACAGCAATCTCATAATACCACTTCATATATATGGGTTATAATGATCTCAGAAAGGCAATTGCAGAACTTTATAATTGGATGGGACTTTATAGGTCAACTAGTTCACTCCTTACTCTTCATCCACCATCCTTTATGAATACCTTCTAATGGACATATAACAAGTAACTATGCATCTTTTTTTTTTCTAAAGATCTCTAATGAATGGGAATGCACTATCTCATCATGCAGACAAATTCCATTGTTAAATTGTTCAACTAATTAAAATCACAATCATAATGTATACCTACTCATTTTGTTTTCTCTTATTTTTCATAATTCTGGTATAATACAAATTCTTTCATCCCAAAGTAAATTTGTAAGCATTTCTGGCACCAATAATGAGGCTGCTTTTGTAGAAAGTGCTTAATAAATTATTTATTTTATTGTATTGGTCATTTCTTTTCTCCTGATGAAGATGAACACAAGGTATTATAGGAAAAATATGATTTGAGATAGAGGACTCAGGTTCAAATCTCAACTTTGCCACTTAGTAACTATATTTACCCTGGACATAATAGCTATCTCTGTGGGTCCTAGTTTATAAAATGAAAAGGTTGGGATAATTGCTATTTAAAGTATTTTTCAGCTCTATGTCCTAAAATAAATGTAAATGATAGTGGTGGTGGTATTGGTGGTGATGGTGGTAGTGGTGACTGTAAATAGAGATCCATTACTCCAAACTATTGATTACAATTCACAAATACAATTTAGCTGAAAAGTTGAAGTTTTTCTCAGGTCATAAATAATCAACACGATCCAATATTTTTCAAGACATTATTTCCCTGTGGATATTTTATTGTTTCTGTGGTAGAAAAATCTCAAAATGTAAATTTAGGTAGCTAAGGATAGGTAGAATCTGTTTCTATATCTCTGTAATTGGCTAGGAATTAGTGAAACCTTCACATTCCAGTTGGTTTCCATTGCACCATCAACCCAGGTTCAGTTGAAAGGATTTTCCAACTTAGTGGGGTAGAATGCAAAACTGATAGCACAATTCCCAAAATATCCCAAGTAGATCTCAATGTCAGCTTTGCTTTTGCTTCTGGTCTAACAACATATGACCTGGCCTCCAGTTTTTTCTTTTTCTTTTTTATTCATGTATTCATATCTTTATTTGTTTTGTGATACATACTGCTTTATGAATCATGTTAGAAGAGAAAAATCAGAACAAAAGGGAAAATCCATGGGAGAGATAAAAAAAAAAAAAAAACAGAAAAAAAGAAGTGAATGTAGCATGTGTTCATTTACATTCCATCTCCTTATTTCTTTTTCTGGATGTAGATCTGGACCCCAGTTCTGATAATATTTCCATTTATGATCCTACTCCACATTCCTAAACACCTCTCAAAATTATCATTATCACTTCTACTCCACATCACTGAATTCTAGTCTGACCATATTATAATTTCTAAGACAATCTCTGGGGGGGAGGGGACTATATTCTTTACTATATTAAAGTATCTACTATTGTAACAGGTGCATGTGCCCCAAGCAAGAAAATACTGAGAATTAGGCAAAGTTTAATCTAATACAAGATTAGACAGGAGATTGACTTGTCTAAAGCAAGGGAAATTTTGTTTAAAAGTAATAAAAAAAATTATGATTTATAGTAACTGAGAACATGCTATAGTGTTGTAGTTGATAATAGCAATAATAACTAGCCTCTATAATTGTGCATGTATGTATATGTGTGATATGTATATATACATATATGTATATATGTGTGTGTGTGTATAGATATACACATATATATGTATGTGTATATCTCACCATATGGTTTTCAAAGTACAGAGTCGGTCTTCCTGACCTCACATCCAGCACTTTGTCCTCTGTCACCTAGATGTCTAAAGATAGAACTCAAGTTTGGAAAAACAAATTTAAAAATCATGCTTTAGATACTTAGTCATTATGTGACCACAGGCAAATAGCTTACTGTCTAATTGCCCCAAACAGCAACACTCTATTACTGTGGAGACTAATTGCCTGTCTCCTTTGATGGATAAAATTCTGACACCAGAAATTGCCATACTAAGAAAGTCCAGGCCCAGTACCTTCCTCTCAAAAAAAAAAGTTATTTTTAAATAGGGTAGTAGGTAAACATTTAGATTTGTAATTAGGAAGACCTGGATTTGTATCATGCCATAAACACTATTAACTGTTTGATCTTCAACAGGTTATTTAACATCTTTGTTCCTAAGTTCTTACATCTCTAAAAGGTTGAGGTAAGATTCAGTGGTCTCTTAGATCCTTCCCAATCCTAAATCTATGATCCTACATAAAAGACCTTGTAAACTTTTTTTTAATATATATTTTTTATTTTTCCCAATTATTTGCAAAGATAACTTTTAACAAATTCTCTTCTTCTCTACTCCCCTTTCTGAGACAGTAAGCAGTTTGATATAGGTTATACATGTGCCTTGCAAACTTTAAACCAATACACATATTAATTCTATTATATTATCACATCATTATACTATGTTATATTACATTATGTTATTTCATTATTTTGCATTATATTATAACTTATTGATTCTTGACTTTTGATTTTGATGAAGTACAGATACCATTGGTCTTAGTATAAATTATTTATTTTTTTTTACAATTAGTGAACATTAGACTATTATTGATATAAACAAAATTATCACTTTTTTATTTGAATGAAAGTGTGAGGACATAAACTCTTCTACAGACTTAGTAAAAGCATTATCAGGACATCTCCAGCAGCTAAGATAATGACTTTATATACTTCTTTCTATTCCCACCTGGCTTCATTATTTCCAACTGGTTTTTATATTTTGGGAGATTTTCAATTCTATCTAATTTGGAAGTTATATGTAAGTATTCTATATGGTTACATCTATTAAAGTATTGTTATCATATTTTTTAGGTCAATGTTATATTTACATGATAATGGATCATCAATTCAATCTATAAAGCTCTGCTTGAATATTATGTGTTGAAAATTCTCAAGACTATTTTGTGATTCATATTTATGGTGAAAGGACTTGGTTTCAATTTGTTTCTGAAAAAAAAATAAGGTTCAGGCATATAATTCCAGCTACATAATTGTGTTTTTCTAGATATTAGATAGCTACTAAAACTTTGCAGCCTATAGTCATAAATTGCATCATTTAAACAATTACCATAAAAATCTTTCATTAGGTTCAGGATCCTTAAGAATAAACTTCATATGGTCTCTGGAAGTAATGGCATTGTGTCATTATGGCATTCATGAACCCCTCCATTTCCTTAAACCAATCCGTATGACTCATTCTTTTGCTTCATTTTTCTCCTTTGATATAATATTTATTGAATTTGTTTTGTTGTCATCCATGGAAGACCTTTCCATTCCATTCTTGTAAACTAGCTATTTTATAACTAGAGTCTGTAGGGTGGCAATCATTTGTATTCAATAAGCCCTATAGTGCCAATTTATTTTGATCATTACCCTTATTGCTTTCTGAGTAGTGTTGGTTTTTGTAAAGAAAATATTTCCACAAAGTTTTAATCTGTTCATCCTGTAATCCAATATAATCAGTCTCTTCCTCCTTTTTGTTGTTTCAATGGAGGGAAATAAAAAAAGGGATGAACATTGTCTGAAGCTTGATCTTATCAGTTTTGGCTTTAAGAGTGAATAATTTAATCATTCAATTAGGTATAGAAATTTATCTAACCCTATATAAAAGTAGGAGGAGA
This sequence comes from Sminthopsis crassicaudata, assembly GCF_048593235.1. Classification (NCBI taxonomy): domain Eukaryota; kingdom Metazoa; phylum Chordata; class Mammalia; order Dasyuromorphia; family Dasyuridae; genus Sminthopsis; species Sminthopsis crassicaudata. Next base: position 555,370,858 of record NC_133619.1, read on the forward strand.
AAGAACAAAATAGAGGGACAGCATAGAAGGGAGGGCAGAAACACTAGGGAAAAATGTAAGATAAGGGGGAAGGGTTGAAAGAGCATAAGGTAGTGGGTGGGGTGAGTTTTAAAAAAAACATTAGTAAGAGATGGGATAAGAGTAATAGGAGATAAGCTAATAGGTAGAGTAGGCAAATAAATAAATAAAACATACCACTAAGGATAGGGTGGAAAGAGGGAACAAAAGTATATACAGGGAAGAAAATATGGTGGAGGGAAATGCAGAGCTGATTACCATAATTGTGAATGTAAATGGGATGAACTCTCCCTTAGGAGAAGTGGATAGCAGAGTGGATTAAAAAACATAATCTTACAATATGTGGTTTAAAAGAAACACTCTTGACACAGAGAGACACATAAAGAGTAAAGGTAAAAGGCTGAAACACAATTTATTATGCTTCAGCTGAAGTAAAAAAACCCTTTATTTGATCTCAGATAAAGCAAAAGTAAAAATAGATCTAAGGGTACCATAAATAATAAGTAATACTGATAATAAATATATATGCATCAAGTAGTAGAGCAGGCAAATTCCTAGAGAAGATTTTAAGCCACTTATAGGAAGAAATAGATATCAAAACTATAACTTCCCCTCTCAGTAGTACATGGCACCTATATACAAACTGACCCTATATTAGAGCATAAAAACCTCATAATCAAATGCAAAAAGAAATAGCAAATGCTTCCTTTTCAGATCACAATGTAAAAAATTATATTCAATAAAAAGCAAGGGAAAGATAGGCAAAAAACCAATTGAAAATTAAATAATCTAATTGTAAAGAATTCATGTTCAAACAACAAATCACAGAAAGAAGCCATAATTTCATCCAAGAAAATGACAATAATGAGACAACCTACCAAAACCTATGGGATGCAGCCTAAGCCGTTCTTATGAGGAAACTTTTATCTCTAAATAGCTACATGAATAAAATAGAGAAAAAGGAGATCAATGAATTGAGCATGCAACTGAAAAAGCTAGAAAAAGAACAAATAAAAAATCCCCAATTAAATGCCAAATTAGAAATTTTGAAACTCAAAAGAGAGATTAATAAAGCAGAAATTAAGAAAACTATTGAATTCATAAAACTAAGAGTTAGTTTTATGAAAAAACTAACAAAATAAACCTTTTGTTAATTTGTTCAGAAAAAAGGAAAGAAACAAAAACAATCACCAGTATCAAAACTAAAAATGGTAAACTCACCACCAATGAAAAAGAAATTACAGCAATAATTAGGAGCTACTGTGCCTAAAGATATGGAAACAAGTCTGACAATCTAACCAAAATGAATGAATAGTTATAAAAATATAAATTGCCCAGGTTAATAGAAGAGGAAATAAAATATTTAAATAGTCCCATTTTAGAAATAGAAACTGAACACGTCATTAATGAACTCCCTAAGAAAAAAATCTCCAGAGCCAGATGAATTTACAAGTGAATTCTGCCTACATTTGAAGAACAATTAATTCCAGTATTATGTGAATTATTTGCAAAAATAGGTAAAGAAGGAGTACTGTCAAATTCCTTCTATGACACAATTATGGTACTGAAACTTAAACCAGGAAGAGCCAAAACAGAGAAAGAAAATTACGAGCAATCTTCCTAATGAACATTAATGCAAAAAATGTTAGCAAAAGATTACAGCAAATTATCAGCAGGATATTACACTATGACCAAATATGATTTATACCAGAAATTCAGGCTGATTCAATATCTGGAAAACTACTACCATAATTGATCATATCAATAACAAAACCAACAGAAATAATATGATAATCTCAGTAGATGCAGAAAAACTTTTGACAAAATAACACACCCATTCCTATTAAAACATTAGTGAGCAAAAGGGATAAAGGAAACTTTGCTTAAAATAATAAGCATTATTTATCTAGTTCTTCTTTGCTTTGCTCATTAATTCCTTCCTTCTCCAAAGATCTGACAGGTAAGCCATCCCTTGTTCTCCTAATTTATTTATGATATCATCCTTTATACCCAAAGGGTTATAAAACTGTGCATATCCTTTGATCTACCAGTACCATTACTAGCTCTGTATCCTAAGGAAATCTTAAAGGAAGTAAAATGACTCACATGTGCAAAAATGTTTATAACAGCTCTTTTTGTGGTAACAAAGAATTGGAAATTGCATAGATGCCAATCAATTGGGTAATGGCTGAACAAGTTGTGGTACATGAAGGTAATATAATATTATTCTTCTATAAAAAAATGATGAACAAGTTGATTTTAGAAGGTCTGGAAAGATTTACATGAACTGATGTTGAGTAAAACAAGCAGAACCAGGAATACATTGTACACAATAACAGCAAAAATGTGCTATGATCAGCTATGAAAGGATTAGTTCTTTTCAGTGGTTCAGTGATCCAAAGCAATCCCAATACATTTTGGACAAAAAAATGCCATCTGCATGCAAAAAATAACTAAGGAGATTGAATGGAAATCAACATATGCTATGTTCACTTCTTTTTTTTCTGATTTTTTTATCTCTCCCATGGTTTTTCCCTTTTGCTCTGATTTTTATCTCCTAACATGATTCATAAAACAACATGTATTAAAAATAAACTTACTACACAAAAATGTTGGACGCCATATTAAAAAAAAGAATAAATATGTATAACTATGCCATATATTTGTTGCTGCTTTGTTAATATACTATTTGTTGAGTTTATTTTAATGTTGTCTATGTAAGGCCTTCTGACTCCACTGATTCTTACTTATTTTATAGACTCTGTATTCATTTTAATGATTTCTGTGAGAACTTTGCTTTTATTTATTAGTCTTTAAGGCATAACATACATAACAAACCTAGCTTGGATGTAATATCTATTCAGAACTTGTTTTTTAATTGATGAATTGTTTGACACTTACTGGAAAAATGCTAGGGCAATATAGAATAGAAGAGAGCATACTATTAAAATCAGGAAACCTAAAAATGAGGTTTATTTCTGCCATTTACTAGTTCTGGGTACTTAGACACATTATTTAAACTTTTTGTTTACTAGTTTCCTCTTAAGTAATATAGGTATAGTAATATCTCCACTACCTTTTTCATAGGGTTGCTTTAAGAAAAATGTTTTGCAAACTGTCAATTGCTACATGATCATGAATCTTTTGTGTAAGTGGATTTGCTCTACAGAACTGCTCACCACAAAACACTTGTTCTTCACAGTGGAAGAGAAGTCTAAGTTGTACATAGAGTTAGTAAGGTAAGAGTATATTAAAAATGATAATGGCAGTTGACGACCTTCTTCAATGGTAGTTTTCCAAATTATAGAAATCTAAGTCTTTACCAGAATAAACACAATTAAAGGTCTTACAGTAGGAACAATTTCTATTTCCCTGAGTATATAAAGTGGTAAAAAAAAATCCCATTTCATGAATTCAGCCAAATGGACTTTCTAAATACTATTTTTAAATAAATCCATAAAAAATATCCAGCAGTTAAAGAGACACATTATATTTATCCTCTAACTTCTAACTACTCTCTCTAGTAAATTGCTCTCATAATAATAAGCCACATGGCTCCAAAGGCACATCACAAGACCACTTCTCTTCTCAAAGTCAAAACTCCAATTATCTTTCACAACCCAATAACTCCAGAACCTCATAAAAATACAACTTTTTGAGTTCCTTTAAGTATTGCTATGCAATAATGTACTGCTGACATAGTTAAAGGATGTGTCTATGGTAACATATTCCTATTATTGGAAACTTCTAACACCCACATTAATTCCCAAACATTCAGTCACAGAATGGAAAAAGAGGGGAGGAGGGAATGCTCTACATTGAGCCCACAGAACAAAGAACTAGCTCATTGCCAATTTTATACCCAGTCATCTTTCTACCTGAGGTCACTTCAGAATGTGGGTAAAAAAGACCAATGATCTAGAAATATTTGGTCATTCTGCTACAATTGCTGCACAGATGAAGTTGGATTTGTAGATTTTTTTTAAGCCTGGCATCTGCCCAGAAGCCCCAATGTCATTCTCCACTAAGTCTTTAAGGGAAAACTAAGATGTCATTTTAATTCCTCTTTTCATTTAGATTAAAATAACATGCAACTTAAAAATATGAATTAATTGACAGACAGGAAGGAGAGAGCCATACATATGTAAGCAACTTAGTAAAAAGCATTTTCTCCATGGCATGTATAAAAAGGAGTCAGGTTCAGGTAAGAACAAGTAATTGTCTCTGCAAATCACGCATTGATTATTTATTAGCACCTTAGCAGAAATCCCTTTCATGAGCCCATAATTACATCCATATCTCCCTATTTTTAGGGATTTTTCTTACATACTGGTTGTACAGAAATATTTCCCCATGTGACATAAACAAATTAAGAACTAATAATCACTTTGGAGAAGAAGTCATTTGTGAGTTTGTGAAGTGACATAATTAGAAAAAAAATGAAATAATAAGAAAGATTAAAAACCATCTTATTTTACTTATTTGAAGTTGTACCATAAATTCTACTGAAAAAAGAGCAATAACCCCATTTATTTGTCTTTCTATTAGAATCCAATAGCTACAGTGAACCTAGATGGCTGGTAAATTTTTCTCTTCAAATTTCTCTATTATAGTACAACAAAGCTCATACCGGTTCAGGCTTCAGCTCTTCTTATAAATCTCATCCTGACCTTTACATTAAAATCAAATTTCTTTTGTCATGGAGCCAAGTGTTTCACCTAATCAAGCTTTGGAATAAGGTTATATTTCTGTTTCCAAGGATTATTCATTTTTCATAAAAATTAATTAATCAACAAATCATCACCAATGGAGATCACTGTGGGTGTAGATAGATGGTAATATATTATCAACTAGAAAATTTACAAAAGAAGCATTGCAAAAAATGTCATCAGAAAGATATGTAGCAGCACTTTGGAATAATATCCTAACTACTATTTACATTGCCAGGCTAATTCTCCCTTGGGGTTACAGAGGTAACTCTAAAGGGCTGGGGAGTGTTGATAGTACTTCAATTAATTTTTAGAAAAGGATATTTATTAAGATACAGTAATAAGAATAGTTGGTACACAAAATTCCCTCAGAATTATGGTGCATGCTTTTATACAAATATCAGCATGTCCCTGAGAGGTTGGTTCCTACTTTGTTGAATAGAACAATGATTAAGTACATATGTAAAGAACACATAAGACAAAGAGGTAACATGACATCTGTTAACTAAAAGTTCTATCTCATAGTCAGAAGTTTTGTATGCTACTAGATCCTTGTATATTATCTAAAGGGGCTTATTTACCTAGTTCAATATCTTTCTATATCATTATGTGTCTATTGACCTTGACAAGGGTTCTGAGTTGTTTTCTACTTACTGGTCTAGTCTGTCTGATATTAAGATCTTTAGAGCAGGAGGAGGGAAAAGACTAAGCAGGAGAAAGGAAGATAGAATGTAGCATGCTCTCTGGGATCACTCCTCCATTTGATACTCTTTGTTAAAAGGCACTTTTAAACCTAGCATCCTTCATTATTTAATTGTTTTGTCACTAGACCAACTTCTACTGAAAGCTCTAGTTTTTTAAAGCCCTCAGAAGAGTGGTCAGCCCATTTGGTCAGCCAATCAATTATATTCTTCTTGACACAAGAGAGGTTCATATTTAGTAAAGAGACGATGGATTGTGAACTATTATATTTATATATTTGAAACTTCATCTGCTCTCACACTGCTAACTTTAAATTAATTGAGATTGTGGTGCAGAATATTCCTCTTTTCTGTGTCTAGAAAAAAAAAAAGAGAAAAGGATTACCTATGGGCAATCTATGCATCATATTGATAATCACAAAATATAAATAGAGTTGAAGGTGGCCTCCTCCTCAGCAGGTTGGATAGAAGCTCTTAAAATTTTTTGGGACATTGACAAGAGTTGCCCTAGATAAAAGCCATTCATGGTTATGATTTATATTATTGAAGAGACTATTGACTTAATGATCCCATATGTTCACTGAAGTATTGAATTCTCAATGGAAATAATAAAAAGCTATAAAACTTTCATATAATCAAGATCACTGGTTGCAGCTCTATTTTTATTACAGATTTTATATTATTAGTAATACATTACATAAGTGTCTATTAGGAGAAGGCATCTTTGATCCCTATACAATCCTTATACTAATAAAAATGAATATTTACTTTGATATGTTGGATAAGAAAAGTTACATTAAAGACTTGCTTCTGACATACACTTCTGTGTGCCTTAGGGTATATGATTTCATCTTTCTGGAATTCAGTACCTCAGGAGTAAAATATAGGTAATAGTACTGTACTATTTACCTTATAGGACTATCTGAAGAAAAAATGTCAAGTGGTATGTGGATAGAAATTATTATTCTACAAGTAGTATTATAATACAGAATATTCAGGATGTCAAGAATATCTACATGAACTGAGCATCTTCTAATCTGGGAGCTCTAACAAATGCATGAATATTTATTAAATTTGATTACACTTCTCTAAGGCATCTGGGTATCCAAGCCCATTGCTTCATGGCACTGAGCCGAGTCACTATTTTGCCTCAATATCATTCTTTGTCTGAGATAATTGTCAATTGGAGATACCACACTCTCCCATCTACATGACTTTCCTGGTGTTATTCTAGGCTGATATTCCCCTACTCACCATCACATAAAGGAATTTGCCACTGGAAATACAACTGCAAAGTGCATATGAAAGAGTATCTAATTGCAAGAACTTATATTCCAATGAAGGAGAAAATATATACATCCAATATGTGTACATATACACATATATAGTATATATAACATATATTTATATATACCATATATATACTTTCATATACACTTACATATATACTTTGAATATATCGTATATTCACACAAGCTACATATGTGTTATATATGCATATATAACATATTTCATATACATACATATAGTATGCATACCACCTAGTCTACATGTGATATATAACATATATACATTATATATAGTATATGTTTATATATAGGCATGTATACTATAATCTATATATATATGTACAAATATATACTTTGTATTATATATTTAGATATGCATTTAATATATACTATGTATATGTCATATATATTGCATATATCACATGTAGCATGTGCATTTAGACATATACAATATATATAATACCATATGTATTACACATATCATATATATATATACTACATTTATATAATATATGCCATATATATATATATGTACACCTCATCAGCATAAAGCAAATAAATACAAATAATACACAAAAATTAAATAAAAGGTTTTAAGGGGAGGATCCTAATACTTGGGAAAATCAGATAAATTTTATAAATGAGGAGAGGAGAAGAGATGAGAGAGGAGAGAAAAGAGAGGAGAAACAAGAAAGGAGAGATGAGAGAGGAAGGAAAGGGACAGAAAAATAGAGAGAGAGGGAGGGAGGGAGGAGAAGAAGGAGGGAGGGAGGGAGGGAGGGAGAGAGAGAGAGAGACAGAGAGAGAGAGAGAGAGAGAGAGAGAGAGAGAGAGAGAGAGAGAGAGAGAGAGAGAGACAGAGAGAGACAGAGAGAGAAAGAGAGACAGAGAGAGAGAGAGAGAGAAACAGAGACAGAGACAAAGAGAGACAGACAGAGACAAAGAGACAGAGAGAGAGACAGAGACAGAGAAATTGAGAAGGGAAAAAGTTCAAGGGCTTAGGACAGAACCCACAGTTAGGAGGCATGATCAAGATAATGAGCCAGCAATGGAGTAATAACAATCAAAACAATAAATGAACTTGTAGATTATAGTGTTACAAAAACCTAAAGAGGAGAGAATGTTCAGAAAAAGAGGGGACTCAGCAGTGTTAAATGAATGGAGAGGTCAAAAGAATTTGGATTAAGAAAAGGCCATTAGATTTGGTCATTTTTAGAAAGAGAAATTTCTGTTGATTGATGATGTCTGAGGCCAGAATACTAAGGGTTAAGTGATTAAAGGGGAGGGAATAGAGGCAGTGAATGTAAAGATGAGAGAGCAGTTATATATAAGCATGGGTGAAAGACATTTCTTCAATTAGAGTTCCCTACAGGACTGATGCCCCTCAAAAGTTTTAATAAGTATCCAATTAGTAGATTCTTCCTGGGTTGCTGTTTTCATTCCCAATGTTTGCTTGTTCTATTTATCTACATCTTCCCTGAAATGGAAATTATGCTTTATTTCTCTTTATTTCTTTTTCCACAAATTCCATTACCTGAATTAAGATATAATCTTCTGCAAATACTAAGATCTTAATAAATGTTTGTTAAATCAAATTTAATTTTTTGAAGCTATTGTCCTATGGTAGACTTACCACTTTAAAGTAATTTTAAAAACATAATTTATAACCTTGTACATTAACATTTATTCACCTGTCCAACCTGAAAAAAAATTAAATAGAGAGCAAGTTTGGGGTAGATTGATAAAAATCATAAATTTTGGAGACTAGTTATCTAATATGGGATTTGATATTAGCTAGCCATGAAATCTTAAAACAGTTACTTTAGCTTTCTATAAATTAATAGGGCTGGACTAGATCTCTAATCTTTCAAATGAAACAGCAGTTATAGTCATCAGCTTATAAACAAAGTCATTGAGTTGATAACCAAAAATTAAGACAAAACTTTCAAAAATTTGATCAATGTAGATATAAATGGTCATTTATTCTTGTGTGAACTAAACAATTACCTCGTAAGTGATCTTACCATATATCCTCCCTCCTCTAGACCATCTCATGTTTCATGGCCAGATTGACTTTTCTAATGGTAGGTTTCAGTAGGATTTGTCAGGAACTAGATTTGTAAATCAGAGGACCTAAGTTTAAGTCCTAGCTCTGCCCCTTTTTACTATGCCCCTTCATGTACTCAGTAGTCTAGTCAAAATACACTAATTGCCATGCCTTGAATGTACTTTGTTTCCCTGCATACCTATTATTGTTCATCCTTTTCCTAATTCCAGGAATGTCCTTCTAGACCAATCTTTTTTGTTCCATTTTATTTTTCAAATAACAATCATGTATGCATATAGAAGTGCATATACATACACATATGCATATAAATAAAAACATATATTCATTTCTGTGCATGCAACTATTTACTCTCTTATAGGCATAATCATCAAAGTTACCATATACTATTTACTAATAGTATAACCATCAATAGAACAAAGTCATAAAATATGTCAGCTATGAAAAAGATCACAGTCAATATCATAGTTCTCTCAGGAAAGATCTTCTTTATCTCTTTTCACTACATATTTTAGTCTCTTCTGACATGAAAAGTAGCCTTCTAGAATCTCAGGTAAATTACAAGTCTCTAAAGGTTCCATTGCTTCTTCAAGGTTAGAAGAACATTATATATAGTTTGGGGAAGATGACATTTTTGTATGTTATATAAGGATAACAACATTTTTCAAATTAACAATCTAGACATAAACAAAAAAAGTCATTCCCTTTGTAAAACCTAATTAAAGTCACCTTTTTGCTGAAATTAGAACTATCCCAAACAATCTTAGATTAATATTTATATTTATTACCTTTATTATATTTTAGGCTCCTTAAGACCAAAAAACATATCTTATTTTTCCTTCTGTCTTTGTTAGATACTTTAAATAGTAAACAGTCCTATAAAGGTGATGTCCAACAGTTCAGTGAATGGTTTAATGGAAATTTTGGGTATTCTTTTCCTGAGTCTGATGTTGAGAATTTTTTCCAGACTTCCTGCCAAAAAAATGAAGCTCATTTAGTTAGATATAAATATTTCTATTTGTCCAGATCTGTTTCCCCTCTAAGTTTAAACTCTAGCTAATCTATCCATTATGAAGAAGGGATTTTTTTTTAATAAAATGATCTCCCATCTTTTATATCTGTGGAAAGTCATAGGGTCTATGTTAGGTTGATAAATCCCAAGATTCCTTCATCTTACATCACATTAAAGTAATGTATTTAAAACTATTAGGCAAACTGTTCATATATAAAGGCTAAATATAAAGGCAGTTGCTTCCTTATTGTATACAAACATATTTTTATTGTGCTTCATTTTATTGCACTTTATAGATATTGTGGAGTTTTGATGTTTTTTTTTTTGTTTGTTTGTTTTTGTTTTTTTTACATACTGAAGGTTTGTAGTCATTTTTTCCAAATGCATGTGCTCACCTCATGTCTCCATGTCACATTTTGGTAATTGTCACAATATGTCAAACATTTTCATTATTACATCTGTTATCGTGATCTGTGATCAGAGATCTTTGACATCATTATCATAATTGTAAACTGATCCTATATAAGATGGCAAACTTAATCAGTAAATGTGTATATTCTGATTGATGTCCTGACCAACTGTCCGATCTTATTTTATCTTTGGTTCTCACTATTCTTTAAGACACAACAATATTGAAAATATTCCAATTAATAGCTCTATAATTGCCTCTAGGTGTTCAGTTAAAAGAAGAGTCAATTGATGTGACAAACTTCATTGTTATATTATCTTTAGAAATTGTCACAGCCATCCCAATCTTCACTAACCACCACTCCGATCAGTCAGCAGTCATCAACATTGAGGCAAGATCCTTTCCCCACCAGCAAAACCAATTATGACTCACTAAAGGCTCAGATGATTGTTAGTAATATTCAGCAATAACGTATTTTTTTTAAATTAAGGTATGTCCATTGCTTTTAGATGTAATACTATTGTACATTTATTAGACTACAATGTATCTTGAATATAACCTATGTGTACTGGGAAAACAAAAAAATCTATGTGACTTGCTTTATTATGATATTTACAATATTAAAGAGGGGGGAAATGTAGCAAGATTTCAAAACTCAATGGTGCCTGAATATATATATATATATATATATATGTGTGTGTGTGTGTGTGTGTGTATGTATGTATGTATGTATATATATATATATATATATATATATATTGAAGTATACTTTTTAACTTTATTTTTCTTTAAGTTTTTTGAGAGGCTAAGGAGGTCTATGTTTTCTTTTACAATATGATTTTATGGAAATGTTTTGCATGGCTACACATGTATAACCTCTATTGAATTTCTTGCCTTCTCAATGGGTGGGGAACAGGAGGAAGGAAGAAAATTGAAACTCAAAGTTTTAAAAATAAATGTTGAAAAGTGTTTATGCCTACAACTGGGAAAGAACAAAATACTAAATTAAAAAAAAAAAAAAAGGAAAAATGTGATCAACCATGATTTAGAGGAGGAAGATGGAGCGAATATACAGAATGACACATATTTTGGGGGGCATAGTCATTATGGGAATTTGTTTTGTTTGGTCATGCTATTTTGTTATAGAGGTTTTATTTTTCTTCAGTTCTGCCACAATCAAGGGCTGGGGTGGGGATGGGGACAGGTTGGGAGAAAATAAAAAGAATCACTGCTTGATAATTGAAAAAAGTATAAGCTACAGATTAGAAACTGATATGCAGCAGTAGAAGTAGTTTCCATCCCTGATAGATATATAGGCTTATTCTCCCAGACTCCCTGCCCCTCCACCAGAAAAAAACAAAAGATGCCTTATTTGCCTCTGCTGAGATTTCCATTTTAAGAAGATAATAAATACATAAAATACATAATGTATTATAATTGTACATAAAAGCAGAATTTTATATATGTGTATATATATACATATATGTATGTATATATATATACATATATGTATGTATGTGTATATATATATATATATATATATATATATATATATATATATATAATTTCTTGGCTAGGGGAGTATTGATGTGGTTCTCAGTCTCCCTGGTACAGTTAGAATACAATAACATTCAGGGCTGGAGGATTTAGCTTCGCATATAAGCTTTGCCACTTAACAACAACGAAAAAGAAAAATTCAAAATTTCTGTGCCTTGATTGTTGTTGGACTTAGTGACCTCAGAAGTCCCCTTCTGTTTTAACTTATTATCCTAAGGCAAACCCAATAATAATATTGTTCCTTTCATTATTCATTCCCCTTTGTTGAATAGCTTTTCTCATATCTGAAGCCTATTATTGGGTCCTCCTCTAGACTTTGTTTCTCAAGGCTAAATTTCTCTTATTCTTTGATATTCTCTTCCGGGATCTTATTTTCTAGCCTTTGCATTAGTCCTTAAAATATTTGAATAAAATTATATGGCATATGGAAAGTAAACATTTTGAAAGGTAATCCAAGTACTTTCATTGCCAATATGTAGGAGGGTTTACTTTAATGTCAGATAAAGCTATTCAGATATTTTGATTCCCATGATGCTTGGCTACCACATATAATTCAAGAGTTACTTAGAATAATGGGATGTAAAATATCAAGAATAAGCATAGAATTTCATTTAGAAGATTTTTACTGATGCTTTCTTTAACTTCTTGACTTATCCACATGGAAAGTAACAAGTGTAAAAATATGTATAGAGAGATTACAGTGAATTTTCTTAACCTATGCCTAGTCTGTATGTGAAATATTATAGCAAAAGATGAAATATGATTAGAAGCATAACATTTTTCACCTCCTGATCTACCCTAAATTGATAAATAAATATTAAATGCATTGTATATCTTTACCTTGGTGGAAGGAATATGTAAGGTCAAGTCAGAGTTCTGCTACTTACTTTCTTTGTGGTTTTGAATTCATGACTATAATTTTTTGGGTCTCAGTAAAATAGGAGTGATAATATTTACAAATTTACAAATTTAGTGATTTAATATTTACAAATTGCCTAATTCACAGTATTATGGGCCAAAGGTTTTGTACATTTTAAGGCACTTTTTTTTTTAAAGAGGAGTTTCTGGGGCAGCTAGGTGGTGCAGTGGATAGAGCACCAGCCCTGAGTTCAGGAGGACTCGAGTTCAAATCTGGTCTCAGACACTTAACACTTCCTAGCTGTGTGACCCTGGGCAAGTCACTTAACCCCAAACTCAAAAAAAAAAAAAAAGGAGGAGTTTCCAAAAATTATATCTCAACTTAGCACCTTCCCTCAGAACATAATATATCACTCTGCAGATGAAGTCAAATCCACAAACATCTATTAATTTGGCGCATTGTAGGAACTTAATGCATGTTTGTCGGTTGATTCATCATCATTATTATTATAAGCAATTTTACACAGAGTGATGCTATTTGTTCTTTACTATTATTAATGATAGTTATCATCATAAAAAATGAGAAAGGCATAAGAGTGACACAAAATAATGAGGAGGAGGATGACAATAACAATGATGAAAATGTTGAAGTTGATGATGATGAATTCAAAACTTAACAAGGATTCTTTAAAAATTTCAAAGGGTACTGGAGGAGATAAATTTTAAAATTATAGGACTAGGACTGGGTGGACTGTCATTTGAAAGTTTGGGGCAAATAGAGAAAGAAGGGAGAAAAAAGGAATACTTAAGAAAATAAGAAGGATGATGAGTAATTTTTTTGTGATGGTGGTAATATAAGAAAACATACAAAATAGAAGGAATGGAGGAAGCTTACTCTTATATGAAATTAACAAAGAAGAAATGGTTATTTACACTCACAATTTTGTCTAGAAATATACTAAACTAAAAAGAGAAATAAGTGAAGTTAGGGAAGAGGTGAGTAAAGAGAGAAGAAAATATCAGAATGAGGATAGAAACCATTGAAACAAACTTTTCATGAAAATTCTTGGAAAATTCATGGAAATTAAGAGTTTGCTTTATATCAACTCCTGAAAATTGTAATAGGTTTGTAAAAAAGTATGATATTTTATCATAATAGAATAAACATTGTGCTATAAGAAATGATGAGAGAGAACTTCTGGGGGGTAGAACCAAGATGATGAAGTAAAGCCAGGAAGCTCCTCGAGCTCTCCAAGTTTCTCTTGAAAACTATATAAAACCAATTTTCTGAACATAGTCTGATGGAATGAAACCACTCTCCAGCTTAAGATAAACTGGAAAAACTTCAAGAAAGGTCAGTCTCACTGTGGTGAAAAAGGCGTTCAGTCCAACTCAGTTAGACTCCGGGAAAGCCAGTCAAAGGGTCTTCATCACAGCAAATCAGCAACTCAGACCCTTTGTCCTGGCTCAGGAGAGAAGCTAATCAGTGGGGCAATTTCCAGTCCCAGATCAGAAGGCAAACTCTGGGAAACCAGGGTGTTTCCTGAAAAAAGCAGGCCAAGCTACCCCCCTGCAAACACAAGGCACCCCTGAGTTCAAAGCCAAGGCTCAGAGCTGCACAGGAATCTTGTTATAATGTCATCTTTACCTCAGTTGCAAAGATCAACCATAAAAGTAAAAATTAAAAAGAGAAAAAATTAAAGTAAAAGGAAAGAAAATGAGTAAGAAACAGAAAGGAACTTGACAGGGGAGATCAAAACACAAACCTAGATAAAAAATGTTTGTAGCAGCTCGTTTTGTGGAAGCAAAGAATTGGAAAATGAATAGATGCCTATCCATTGGTTAACAGTTAAACAAGTTGTGGTATATGAAGGTAATAAAATATTATTGTTCTGCAAAAATGATGAACAAACTGATTTTAGAAAGTCATGGAAAGATTTGCATGTACTGATGCTGTACGAAACAAGCAGAACCAGGAATACTTTGTACACAATAACAGCAAGTGTGTATGATGATCAGCTATGAAAGAAATTGGTTCTTCTTGGTGGTTCAGATATCCAAAGCAATCCCAATAGATTTTGGACAGAAAATCACATCTGCATACAAAAAAAGAACAAAAGAGATTGAATGTAAATCAACATGCTATGTTCATTTCTTTTTTTGTTTGTTTGTTTTTTATTTCTCCCATGGTTTTTCCCCTTTGCTCTGATTTTTCGATCCCAGCATGATTCATAAAGTAATGTGTATTAAAAATAAATAAATAAAATGAAAAGGCTCAACTTCAAAAAAGCAAAAGAAATGATGAGAGGCATTTTAGAATATCATGAGTAGGCTGTGATACATTGAAATAGAACAGGAAAATAATTTATATTAGAACAACATCAATATAAATAAAAGAAAAACAACACATTACAAATTTGGAAGACTTAAGGCAATATATGATAAATACTTTGATTATTAATAGAATAGCTTTTCTAGTCCTATATTTTATGCTACAAGAAACCAAATGAATATATACCAAGACTCACCTTTAAGGATATTATAAATATAGTTTTTTTTTGGGGGGAAATAAACCTAATACACACAAAACAATGATCACTGACTCATTCCAAGGACAAACTATGTAGTGCTAATTATAGTATGTGTCATAAGTGTTGAAGAAATAAGTAATCTTTAAAGACTTCAATTAAAGAAATAGGAAATGAAAATCTTAAATAGTCAAAGGTGAAGAAGAAATATATTTCTGGCATCTTGTATACAACACCTACAAAAGCTGAGAATTGAAACTGAACATGAAAATAAATAAACCTGTTTACCTGAAGCAAAGAATATTTTAGAGAAAAATCAATAAAATAAAATAATCTTAGAGGGGAAAATATCATGGAGGACTTTAAATGCTATCCATAATCGCTGGAATTTAAGATATAGTGTAGGAGAAAGAATACTGGGTATGGAGTCAAAAAATATTCTAGTTCTGTTGCTTCACTTGCAAAATGGGGCTAAAAATTGTCTAAACTGTCATGCAACTATTGCAAGATGCAAATGAAATTTTACAAAGGTAAGTATTATTATAATTGATTAAATAACCAATAGGAAGCATTAGAATTCTTTAAAAAGGGCAGATAGGTGGCTTAGTGGATATAGCAGCAGCCCTGAAGTCAGGAAGACCTGAGTTAAATAATAATACACTAATCAACTAATCTATTTCCTAGCTAGTACCAAATGGTTTTGATGACTGCTGCTTTATAATAGAGTTTTAGGTCTAGCACAGCTAAACTATCTTCATTTGTATTTTTCATTAATTCCCTTGAAATTCTTTGACCTTTTGTTCTTCCAGATGAACTTTTTTATTTTTTGCTAGATCTGTAAAATAATTTCTTGGGCATTTGATTGTTATGGCACTGAATAAGTAGAATAATCTTGATATCATTGTCATTTTTATTATATTCACTCAGCCTACCCATGAGAACTTGATATTTTTCCAATTGATTGGATCCAAATTTATTTGTGCAGAAAATGTTTTTTAGTTGTGTTCATATAGTTCTTGACTTTGCATTGGCCAAGACTTCCAAATATTTTATATTATCAACAGTTGTTTTAATGGAATTTCTCTTTGTTGGATTTTGTTGGTAATATATAAAAATTCTGATGATATTTATATGGATTTATTTTGTATCCTGAAAATTTGCTAAAGTTGTGAATTGTTTCTAGTAGTTTTTAGTTGATTCTCTAAGGTTCTCTAAGTATACCATCATATCATTTACAAAGAGTGATAATTTGGTTTCCTCATGTCCTACTCTAATTCCATTCATCTTTTTTTCTTCTCTTATTGCCCAAGCTGACATTTCTAATACAATATTAACGGTAATTTAACATATACTTTAACATTTTTAACATGAGTGCCTGCTATCTGGGGAGGAGGTGGAGAGAAGGAGGGGAAAAGCTGGAACAGAAGTGTTTACAAAGGTCATTGTTGAAAATTTACCTATCCATATGTTTTCTCAATAAAAAGCTATAATAATAATACTTGTTCTAAAAAAAGAAACATAATGGTGATAGTGGGCAATCTTGTTTCACCCCTGATCTTATTGGGAATGCTTCTAGTTTGTCCCTATTATATATGATGCTTGCTGATGATTTTAAATTCATAAAGATTTAAATAACCTAGAACTACCGGCTGTAGCAATGAGAGTACACAAAGATAAGTTTCAATACATGAATTGAAAAAGAAGGAAAAGTTATAGATCAGAAGAGTTCTTATTCAACGGTTTCATTTTAAATTTCTGACCAAGAGCAAGAAGAAATATTCCCAAGGTCACACGGGTAGTAAGGAATGAAACCACTCAGAAATTTGGAGTCTGGTGTTCTCTTATTGAACCTTTCACTGTTCAAGTTGGTGTCAATCATTTAACTTCTTAGGCTCCTAATATACAAAATTATAGTAAAGAATGAGATAACTTTCAATGCCCTTTCCACTTTTATGATTCATTATGCTATGATCTAATGCAGTCTTATTCCAGGATTTCTTCCTTATAAGACTAGAGGAGACTAGTAAAATCAGTGAAAGAAATGGAATAAATATGATAGGGAACTTCTTTTCCTGGGGAAGGATTAGTTCAAGCATGGGCATATTGAATTTGATGTGATCTAATTGTGGATGTTCTATATGCAAGTTGTAAATATGTGACTAGACACAGTAAAGAAGCCATTCTTTGCATAAAGCCTTCAGGTTATAAGAACAGGTTATAAGAAATAACATGATAAGATTGAAACTTAAAAGCATTAGAGATGACCTAGGTCAGGCATTCTTAATTTTTTTTTTTAATCTCATGTATTTCTTATAACTGTCTGATGAAGACCCTTGATCAAATCTGGAATGATGCATTAAATAATAAAACAGGAATATAAAGAAAAAATATTTTTAAGTGCATGTGTGGGTGTATGTGAAGTCTATGTACTTTAACATAAAAACCTGGTTTAGGCAAATTTTTCATTTCACACAAAGTGAAGAAACACAGAGTTGGTAAGAGACTTGCATAAGACCATATAAGTAGTAAGTGATAGAGCAAATCCGGGTGCTCTTATTTGAAACCCAATGCTTATTGTCACTGTACTATGTGGTTTTCAATTGCCACTTGTTTTATGATCTAAATCAAAGTCTCTAGCAAAAGCCTCATCTTTAGGAAACCCATTCCTCAAGTAGTATCTAAGCTATAAATTTCTGATATTCATCTGACTATGAAAAAAGGGTTGATGTCTGAAGTAAACAGCAAGAATTGGAAAGGTCAATTCATGAATGAAATATGTTGTTTATCAGTAAAGAAATGACTTACCAAGTGATAGGCAAGTTAAATGACCATCTGAGAGACAATAAAAGGTCAAAAATACTGTCAAATCAGCCCTGATGGAAATAGAAAGGAAAAAAGAACAAAACAAAGGAAGAAGCATGTCTGGGTAAGTCCTGACAAATGTATTCGATGAGGCAGCTTACTAAGAAGAATCCTTCATAAAAGAAAAGTTCACTGGCAGCAGTCAGGTTATTTAATCCCAAGGCTGATGGGAATAAAAATTGCAACTTAATTTTCTAGAGTGTCAACAGGATCCTACTCATTCCTGATGTGAAAAATAGGCAGACCAGTTCTGTCAACATTCTTTAAACCTGAAAGTGAGGGGAGAGTTTAAAAAGTGAATGGATATTGATTCTATTGCTGGACGTATGCACAAATATGGCTTTGTATCAGTGTAAGATCAAATAAAAAATCCTTAGTTTGGCAATCAAAGTCTTCCTAACCTAGACCCATCCTCCATTTCCAGTTTTTCTATACCTTACTTGCTAACCTTATTCTTTGATCCAGACATTGGCCTCTGATTCTTCCAAGAATAAGACATTGAGGGCAAGGACTGGTTTTTTTGTTTGTTTGTTTATTTGTTTTCTTTTTGTGTTCTCAAGGCTTAGCCCTGTGCCTATTAGGTATTTACTAAATGGGTATGGAAGTAATGAATAAATTAAAAGAAAATCAAGCATTCAGCAAAATATTTGAAGTAATATGTGGATGTGTGCATCCACATGTGCAAGCATGTTTTTTTCCAAAGAAAAGGAAACTAGAAACAAAGTAAATGTCCATTTTGATCAGGGTATAGTTGAAAATATTGTCATAAATTAATAAAATCCAATATTGCTCAACAATTAAAAGTGATGAATAAGATGAATTTGGTGAAGTATGAAAAGACATATTAACTGATGTATAGTGAAGAAAGCAAAGTCAAAACATCCAGAGAATAATAACAGATACCTCATATCAATTCAGAGATATACTATAAATGAAAAGAAAAAGAAAAAAAAACACCACTGAATTACAAATAATTATAATTACTTCTGTTTCTTTTAGGCAAGAGTTGAGAAAGTACAGTCTCCTTTCCTCTTTGCAAATGCTAGGAAAGAAAAATATTGCATGTCTTTCCAAACATGGCCTATGCATTTCTAGGTTTTACTGAAATATTTGTACTTTTTTTGCTTTTTTTGTTTCCCTTTTTACTACAAATAATTATAAAAGAAAAAAGATAAGAAAAATAATGAGTAGGGCAGCTAGGTGGCACAGTGGATAGAGCACCAGCCTTGAATTCAGGAGGACCAGAGTTCAAATCTGTTCTTATATACTTAACACTTCCTAGCTGTGTGACCCTGGGCAAGTCACTTAACCCCAGCCTCAGGAAAAAAAAGAAGAAGAAGAAGAAGAAAAATAATGAGCAATCCTAATTCTTTCAATTACTTTCTAATTTTGTGTTTGAATAATTGACTTATGTGAGATTAAAGAAATAAGTCAGAAAATATTATGCTACATAACAAATACTAAATAATAATATTTTTGAAGTAGAAAAGAACTTAGTGGGCATCTACTATAATAGAAAATAAGTTTCTTGGAGGCAAAGACCTTTCCATTTCTGTATTTATATCCTTAACATCTAGCATGGTTCTCTCTCTCTCTCTCTCTCTCTCTCTCTCTCTCTCTCTCTCTCTATATATATTATATATATATATATATATATATATATATATATATATATATATACATATATACATATATGTATATAGCATGGACTTAATAAATATTTACTGAATGAATTTAATACTTTTATAAATAAGCAAGCTGAAACTTGAAGAGGTAAAACAATAAAAACAATTACACAGAGGTAATAAATAGCATAACCAGGACCTTTGATCTCCAAACCCAGTATTCTTTTCTTTGTATTCTGATATTTCTCTTGATGATTGAGATTTTATAATTGCTTATTCCATTATTTCTTACTCAAAGAATAAACAATAGTGCCTAACTGAGAAAAAAAATCTGGGTAATTTTTTTTAAGAAATCTTTTTGAAAAAGAACCATTCACTTCACAGTGAAAGCCCTGCCTGCACTATGTGTCAATTTGATTACTTATGAAGTAGGATTGATTTTATTAAAACATTTACATAATTGTGTGTGTATGACAGAGAAAGAGAGAGAGGGAAAGAGAGAGAGAGAAAGAGAAAGAGAGAGAGAGAGAGAGAGAGAGAGAGAGAGAGAGAGAGAGAGAGAGAGAGAGAGAGAGAGAGAGAGAGAGAGAGAGAGAGAGAGAGAGAGAGAGAGAGAGAGAGAGAGAGAGAGAGAGAGAGAGAGAGAGAGAGAGAGAGAAAGAGAGAGAACTTGTGGCTATTTTAATAGTATTCCTAATAATAAATCTGTAAAGCAAGACTATACTGTTTCCCTCTTTTGAATACTCAGCAACTAAAGCTCAGAGAAATTAAATGGATTGTGCAAGATTATGTAAAATCCTGTGTTTAAAGCAATACATTTGGGATTATGAGCAGAGTAAATAAACACATTTTATTTTCTCCTTCCTTTTCTGCCTTTCATCTTTACTTCCTACCTTCTTTTTTTCTTTCCTTCTTTCTTCCCCTCCTTATTCCTTTCCTTAAATAGATGAACCTTGTCTTAGTTCAGCCTAGAAGTTCAGCAGTAACACAAGGGTTAAACTTGTTGCTGAACAAAATGGAAGCTTTAAATGTTCAATTTTTTTTTCACCAGTTCAGTCATACTTCCAGAGGCTCTCAGACTTAAGGCTGACACCCAAATAGCTTTAGTCCTACTACTGCTCATAACTCTCAAACTCAAGTCATTCACTAGCCTCAATCTCCCCAATAGTTGTTACTAAATGAACAAACTATTATACTCAACTGATTATGCATTTCTTTTATCTTTTATTTCAATTCTTCTTCTGAATTTTTAATTTTGTTATTTGTTACAATCATAATTATATAATAAATAACTCAAATGTATAGAAGCTTTAAGGTTTACAGAGTGTTTTATCTCCTAACAGCTCTATGAAGTAAGCCTGGATGTTCTCCATTATTCAAATGGAAAAAGCCATTTAATGAAATATATTCCTTAGTCTTTTAAAAAAAGAAAAGTTCCAAGGCAATAGATACAGAATGAGCCATTCAGCATTCCATACTATAATTGTCATCTTTCTTGGCATAATCATACATCATGCATAAGGAAACTGGTTTAAAAGTTTATATAACATATAGTTATGTATGAATAGGTTATGGGCTCCATTACTGAAAATGAAGATTCAATTTGCCTTGCACATAAAGAATAAAATTCTTCAACAGAAGTAAAAATGAACACTTCCAGATCTCTAACTTGTTAAACTATGATATAGGTTTCTTTCCCTATTTTCAATTAGGGAGAATGATATAATAATTCATCCAACAAACACTCGTACATGCAAAAAAACCATAGAATTTAAAATCATAAGAATTTGGTTCAAATGTAATTTCTACCACTACTTGTATTTGGACAAATGACCTAACCTGTGATGGCCTCAGTTTCTTCATCCATAAAATGAAGGGAAATAAATTAGACAATTTCTGAGGTTTCTATGAATTGCAAACATATATAAATTGTATGTTATGGGTCTATGTTTATTACTTAGCATCATGCCTACAATATGACAGTCATTTAAGAATTTCCTCTCTCTTCCACTTCAATTATTCATCTCCCTAGCTTCCTTGAAGTTCTAATAAAATCCTATCTTGTACAGGAAGTCTTTCCCAATCTCTATTAATTCTGGTGCCTTCCATTTTTTAATTATTTCCCATTTGTCCTGTGTATAGGTTGTTTTTTTTTTACTATATTTTTTTACATGTTGTACCCTCCATTCTTTTGGAAGTTCCTAGAATTCAGAGATTGTATATGCCTCTTTTTTGTATCCTGATTGCTTAACACAATGTCTGGCCATAGTAAATGTTTAATAAACTGTTATTTGTTCTTTTTGTTTTATGGGAACACAATTATTTCCCCCCAGCAGCATGGTCAGTAAGTCTGTCCAATATTGTAAAGTGGCTATTATCTGAGTCCACATGCAAAGGAGTACAAACAGCACCATCAACGTCTTTTCTGTCCTATTCCTCTGAATGGTTGCAGGGTAATACACTATAGCAGCTGCTGAATCTTATGAGATGTAATTTACTCTAATATCACAATAGTCCATCATGGAGGCAAACTTTCTGACAGAGAAGTAGGAGGAAGCATTTTTCATAAGTCCCTCATCAGTTTACTGGCCCAACCCTTGGATGTGTTGGTCCATTTTAATTACCACTGAAAAAGTCTTACCAGGTCTTTTCCCTTGGGTTACGGAAGGAACTCTCTTGGGAGGATCCTACTCATGGATAGCTCTTAAGCATTGCTGCTTCTTTGTTTCTTGTGTTTCTTGTGCCCCACATTGGACGCCATTTGTTATGACAGCCACCTGCTAGTGGCTGCTGAGGATCTAATTCTGACAAGCAGAATAGATCCCTTCAGGTGAGGGGATGATAATGATATAAGAAGACTGAGAGGCAGTTGCATTCTCTAATCTCTCTCTCCTCTTCCCTCCAATTTATTTCATTTCTAATTCACAGGCAACATCTGTGTCAGTAAAGGATGATTTGCAATTCCTCCAAGTGTGTTATGATTCACAGCTGTAGGGGCTTTTATTGAGAATCAACCTGCCCCTTCACATTTAGGCATGGTTCTTAACAAGGGGTGATGTCTTAAGCCTCATGTTAATTAAATTCAAGGGATGCAAAATTGCATATAATCATCAGAATTTATCTCTTTTCCAGTCATCAAAATTTATTAACAAGAAAAAAATTCAGTAGACTGACAATGGTCTGGAATACAGTGAATCCTTGATATCTTTCATGTCTGATAAAACTGTAAAGGCTCTACATTTATCCTTCATGGCCATTGGAGAAAAATGTTTTTATCCAACAATTCCATCAGGAGTTTTTACATACTTGGAATAGTCATACCCCTAAATCATCAATAGGTTTGACCCCTATCAGTTATGCTCATCCTGGTTTAGCCCACCTACCAAGATAGAGAAATTTACAGTGGGGAGTCAAAATCAAGATAAAGGATATTAGAGTCCTTAGACAACTTCTTCTCAATTTGCTATGTGATGAAAAATGTCTTTGATGGCGCAAAATGTTTTACAGGCTAGAAGGTATGGCAGAAAAAGGTCTGAAGTCAATGTGTTTGGGTCTGCATATTGATTGTAATATATTGGAATCTCACTTTTTTGTGCCATCTACTACTTTACATGATCTTCGAGAGAAAAATCTTAAATAAAGGCAATAGTTTTTTTTATTAATTCAATACTTTAACAACAATAGCTCTACTAAACAGAAGATTTTAAGATTACAAAGTGCTTCATATTCAATAAGTAATTACAAAGTGCTGGGCATTGTACTGTTACAAAAGGAAAAAAAATAACTAGTCCCTGCACTTAAGAAGCATACACTTTCTCAGGGGAGATAAACCATTCATAAGAAAATATAGGACTTTCAAGGACAGAGATAGCATGGTTGAGTAGAAAAAGCACTGAGCTGAATTCTTCCAACATTCCCCTCTAAACAACTTTAAAATAATATCTCAAATCAAATTCTGGAGTGACAGAGCTAATAAAATGTAAAGACAAAACATACTTTCATCCCAACACAATTTAAGAGTCTAGAAGGAAAGATCTATGACAAGAAGACAGCAGCTTTCCTTTTCCACTAATAGGACTAGGTGTTAGCAACAGAAGCAATAGCAGCTTCAGAAGCTATCAAGTCAGAAATGGCAAGGGGGCCTGGCAACTGGTCAAAAAGATATCACAGGAGATTCCGTGTGATAGTACAGGACACAGAACTAGACTGTTTGGCAACTCACTCACCTAAATCAAATTCTGGGACATAGTTCAAGAGCATAGAGAAGAACTTTGAATAAAAATGAAACAGGAATCTAGAGAAGCAATATCACTTTTAGCCACAATGGATCAACAAAACAAAATGGTAACGAAAACAAATGGTAACAAGAGCAACAACAACAATTTACTCTTCCTATCCCCATTTGGAATACTGGGGTTGTATGCCATTTTCTTCTCTAACTCATTTTACAAATGAGGAACTAAGGCAAACATAGTTAAGTGATTTGCCCAGAGTCACACAGCCAGTAAGTGTCTGAGGACAAATTTGAGGTCATAATCTGAGTCTTCTTGATTCCAAACCCAGTATTCTATCTATTGTACCACCTAGTATATATACTAGGTACTTAATAAATGCTTGCTCATTTTCCCCTTGAATTTTTTAAAAAAAAATTCTTTTCTCTTCTTATTCTAAATAGAAAAAGGAAAAAAAACCATATCAAATATGTATAATCAAAGAAAACTAATTCCCTCTTTGACCACATCCAAAAAATGTCTTTCTCTCTCTGCAACCCAAGTTTCTCTAGGAATCCAAACTTGACACAGGAAGCATAAATTTCTCAGCCCAGGTCTCATGATTAACCTTGTACATAAGGAAGATTATTATGGAGAAAGAGTAGAAGCTAGAAGAACAGAGGAATGGGCTAAAATAATAAAAGTCATGTCCTCTTCTCAAAGAAGAGAAAGTAAAACATGGCTTATTCTTCCTAAAATCTAAACTGAATGGTAGAGAATGTAGAGAGAAAATAGGTTGTAACAATGAGAAAAACCAGTGAGGGGCATCAGTGAGCCAAGTCATTGGTCTTGTTGGGGGAAGAAAAGAATCACAGAAGGAAGTTTAGGGATCATTTAAGTACAACTTCGTTTTTTGTACTTTTGAGACAAACTAAGACTCAAAGAAATCTAAGTGAATGCAGACTTAAACTGTGACTGCTTCTACAAGTACCTGCATTTTAAGAGGCTGCTCTTAAAGAATATTCAAAGCATATAATAAAAAAAAAAAAAAAAAAAAAAAAAAAAAAGGAGAATATCAGAGGATAAGGTCTATTACAGTGCTGATGTAGAAAGGATTCATCTCTCTAGCAGGAGAGTACCAGATGATAGTTCACTTTCTTTCTGACATGATGATTCCATAATTCTTTGATATTTTGGTGCAAAGTGAATCTGTCTAATATCTTTTTAAATTATTAACAAAGTTAATAAAAATACAATGGAACATAGTTATACTGTTACTATGCTGTTTTTAAAGGCAATATATGAACTATAGATCCTGTTATGTACAATTTAGTGTGTCCCTTTTTTATTTGAGTTTGACACCATTGATCTAGACCAAATCATGTGGTCTAATGTGCTCTGCCCTGGGATTGTTGTAGATCATATACAACCCTCAAGAAGTACATTTAACCCTCTAATCTAGCTTATCTTCCTCATTTGAGAAATGAGGGAATCGAGGGCTCAAATAGAGGAAAAGAAAATGATTTGTCCAAGATGACTCAAGTATATTCCAAATAATTTCATTTAACTCTCAGGGCAGTCTCCTATATAATGTACCACCTAAACTGTATATGAGAACAAATAATAGAATTTCAGCAAATTGGGTTTTGGAAAAACAACAAAAAATTTACTTTTAAAAAACACACCTGGGATACTCCTATCTGTGCCCTTAATCCTATTTGCTCTCAACTTCTCAGTTGATATCTTTCGTAAACCCCACTCTTTGATTTTTGTTCTCTTCTTTACTATTCCTATTTTGCTGCCTCTGATATATGCAGATCTCCTCCACACTTAAGAAATTTCACTTATTCCTGATATCCCTTCAAGCAGTTATTGTAACTTGCTTCTTCCTTTCACCAAAACCACTTAGGAAAATCTATTTAGGACATCTCTGAGAAGTTCATATTGAATTCCTTATGCATTTGAAAAGATAGGTAAACTCTACATAATAGAGATTCAGAGATTCATATACAAGCTTTTATTCAATAATGTATATGAGAATGCTAATTTTGTTTACTGTTTATTGAGGTCCAAATTCAATATTATGGGAATAATCTGTTTAGATCAGAGGTGAGGAACCTTTTTTTTTTTTTCTCCAAGAGTCATTTGGATATTTATAGCATTATTTGCAGTCCTTTCAGAACTCAAGCAGTTGGACTTATTTTTCAGCTCATCATCGCTTGTGGATACCATAGCAAATGATTTCCACCCCTAGGTTGCTGACTTCTATCTACTTCTTCTCATCCTACTCACTTTTCATTTGCTTGCAATCTGACTTTCATACCTATCATTTTATTTGACCTGTTCTCTCCAAAATTACCAATAATTTCTTAAGTGCTAAAACTAATGATCTTTTCTCAAATCTCATCATTCTTGAACTCTAGCTTAAGGCACTGTTGACTCCCCTATTCTTATGGATATTCTTTCCTCCCTGGGTTTTTCTAAAGTGTTCTGTCCTTGTTCTTCTCTGGTCTGTCTAACCTCTCATTATAGATCTTCCTTGATGAATCATATCTTTTCATGAATTCTGTCAGAGGACAGATTATTTTCTTTTTTTATACTCCATGATCAATTGTTTCTTCATCTCCATGTACCTAGTTGTCTTCTTTTTGTAGTCAGTCAAAGCAAATTATTATTTTCTTCATCTCCCATGGATTTTATTGTCATCTTCATGTGGATCTTCTAATTCTACATATATATTCATCCCTTATCTTTTTTCCAAAGTTCAGTACCACATTACTAATGGCCTGCTAAATAATACTACATGAATGTAGAATGGGCATCTCAAACTCAACATGACAAAAACAGAACTCATTATCTTTCCACATCCTACTCCCTAAAGCAGTGTTCTTCCTAACTTCCCTATTATTCTCAAGTGAACCAATATCTTCCTAGTTATCCTGGTTCACAACTTCAGAAGCTTACTAGGTTTTTCAGTCTCTCTAAACCCCATATCCAATCAGTTGGTGTCTTGTTAATTCTATCTGGATGACATCTTCCATACTCATCTTCTTAATTTATATTCACATGACTTTCACCATTAGGGTTCTCATCATATTTTCCACAAATAAGTGCAATAGTTCCCTAATAGATCTGCTTGCCTCCAATTGTTTCCCTTTCTAATCAGTTTTCCACACAGTTGGCAAATTGATATTCCTTTAAATCCTTCCACTACTCAAGAAACTTTTATTGTTCCCTGTAATCTCTAGTATAAAGACAAACTTCTCTGATTTGGAAACTAAAATTCCTTAAAAATCTGTCTTCATTTTATCTTTCCATCATTTTAGACCTTTCCATACAAATTAGATTCCAGCCAAAAATGACCTATTAACTATTCCCAGTACAAGAAATTCCATTTTCCAACCCCATATTTCTGTACAAGATGTATTCTTGGAATTCTCTCCTTTCCTCACTCTACAACTTAGAATTGCTGGATCCCTTCAAGGCTTAGCAGAAATACTACTACATATAAAAAGCCTTTCCTGACTGCTTGTAGTCCTCTCTAGTAAATTATTTTCATATTTATTTTTAAGTATATTTTTATCTTTACTTTGCATGTATATTTTGTTTCCCTCCATTAGAATATAAGCTCCTTGAGGACATATACAGTTTCTTTTTGGTCTTTCTATTCTTCCCCATTATGGTTGCTTAATAAATACTTGTGAAATTGAGAGAACTGAGACTTTCACAGGTCAAGTATCTTGCCCAGTGGCATAAATGTTTCAGGCAGAATTTCAGTCCAGCTCTTCCTAATTATCTTTCTACCATAACATAGTAGAAATGCTGAGACAGTCTTTGGAGATTGTTTAATTTCAGCTCTTTCTGTTTCATTACATTCTCATTCAGTTTTTCTAGGCTCCTTTTTTTAGATAACCAGGTCATAAGATAAGGTAAATTGAAAGCTAGTTATCAAAAATTCTTATAAATTTCATTAACTTAAATATATAGATGACCATAGGTCAAGAATTGAAAGGAACCTCAGAGACCATCCAGTATAACCTTTTCATTTTAAAGATGAAGAAATTAAGGCCCAAGGAAGTTAAGTTTTGCAATAGGTCACATAGGCTATAGTGATTGGAGACTTCATTTGAACCTGATCCTCTGACTTGAGAGCAGTGTTATTTCCTCTGGAGAAGCATACTTGAAACAAGAATACTTACAACAAGGTGTTATCTCAGTGCAATTGATGAGATGATGGTTCTTTAGTATACATATACTTAGTACTTAGCATGGTGATGTAATGGTTTTCTAGTTGGCACATACATAGTGTGTTGTAATGATGTAATCATATCAAGGTATTTAAAAACTAAGAAGGACTGGAAATGATCCATTTTTGACCATCCTCCTGGTGGCTCTCCTGTCTCCTGCCCTCCTCTGTTAAAGACCAAGGCTGATCCCTAGATCCTCCAGAGTTCCAGCCTTCTACCTTTATCAAAAATTTAAAAATTAATAGTATAAAGAGCTAAATTTAAAAGTTCTCTAGGATTACTTGTGGCTTCACCTTTCTTTTGTTTTTGGAGGAGTGTCTTGATATCTCTGTTTCTCCTCTCTACTATTGCCTGTCCTTGAGGATTAAAAGGTATGCAGTGGTATGTAAAATCTGATACTGTGCACAAAAGGGTACAAAATGTTTAGAAGTATATGCAGGTCCATTGTCTGTTTCTCATTCTATCCTTAAGCTCATGAGTGTAGTTAAAAAAGTGACTAGTACAAGTAATATTTAATTATCGTTTAATAATGAATCAAGTAATCAGTTCAACATAAACTGTCAGACATTTTTATTTATTTTTATTTTTCAACTCTTCCTTTCTTAAACTTTCTTTTTCTATCTCTTTTATTAATTAACAGAATTATTAATTAAATATACTGTCAGGCCAAGTAATCATAGCAACAGCTATCATTTCTTGGTTCTTTATAACTGACCACAAACCTTACATAAAAGAATCCTAAAAGAATCCTGAAAGGTATATAATTTTAAATACCATTATTCTCATTTTACAGATGGAGAAATTAATGCCCCAAAGCATGTCAGAACTTGCCCAGAATCATCTAGGATATGAGTATTAAAGCTAAAAAGTGAATCACAATTTCTCTGATCAATAATGATTTCATGCATTTTTTCATATGATTTATAGAAAACTCAGATTTCTTTTGACTGAAAACTGCTTATTCATACCTTAGATCATTTATCCACTTTGGAATGATGTGTTTTTGAAAATTGATTCAGTTCTCTCTATATTTGAGAAATGAGTTAGATAGAAATTCTTAACCTGGGGTTCACAGAACTTCAAGGTGTCTATGGATAAATTTCAGAAAATGTGTGAACTTGGAGAGAAAAAAAAATACATTTTTATTTTCACTTAAAAAAGTAAATTGAAGGTCTTAAACTCCATTTTTCTAAAATTCATACTGCTTCTCATGGTAGTTAATGTTGACCTGGTTACTTGCATTATATTAAACTAGATACCCAATCCTGAAGTGGTGATGATATGGTCAGGGTAGCAATACCTAATTCAAAATAAACATGGGACAAACTCAAAATGGCCATTCTCTTTGGCCAAAGACAGATTTATTTAAGGGAATAGATTACAGACAAAATTAAGAGGTAAAAGGCAGCAGGAGTGGCAAATATGAAATAAAGAGCATATATTTGGCAAGGGAAAAAGTTCCCCAGGGGAAAACACAACTAACCAGGAGAAAGAAATAATCTGTGATGTAGGAGAAAGCCAACTGAGTAGGTTAGACTGGCCTGAGTTAGATAGGGTAAGGAGAAAGACACCATTAAAGAGAAAGCACAATGCCGAGGAAAAGAAAGTACCCCATAGTGGACTTAGTCTTGAAGAGAATTTAGCAAATATCTTCATGGTGACCAGATCTTTTAAGGGGGAAATACAGCATTGGGGAATTCTTAAAGAAATAAAGGCAGTAACTCTGAGGGAGGGATCAGGAGCTATATGGAGTGTTCCTGGCTGGGCAGGTCTCAGATTTGCCTAAATACTTTAGATACACTTAAAACACTAATCAATATCTCAAAAGGCTGTTTGAAGACTCCTAGAAGTTGGGGGAGGCAGACAATGAGAAATGATAAAGCGTTTTTTCCTAGGTAGTCTGGGAATTATCTAATAATAGAGTTATCTGATAATAGCTTCTTTCTGCCAGGGGAATAGAACAAGTCATATTAGCAATAATACTGGCTGTTGAGGAAATTTCAAAGCAAATAGCCTCTGCTCTGATTCAGAGAATGGACTCTGCCATGCTGAGAAGATGGCATCACATCCCCTTTGCATCCTTCACAGCATCATCTGTACTTCAGTTAGACTTATCTCTTTGCGGGTCCTAAAATATCCCCCAACTCCCACCTGTTTTCTGTCTTTATATACCATGATCCTCCAGCCTGGCGTACTCTGTCCCTCTTACTATCTATCTTTTGTTTTCTGCTTTTCTTTAAGACTCAACTCAAATCTTTCCGCTTTACCCCCAATAGCTGCTAATGCCTTCCCAGCTCTCTATGCAACTTGTATACACATAGCAATTTAAAAATTGTCTTATCTTTTGAAATGTAAGCTTCTTGAAGGCAGGGGTTGTCTTTTTGCCTTTCCTTGAATCTCTCCATCATTTAGCCTAATGTCTAGCACATAGAAAGAGTTTGATAATTGCTTGTCAATTTTGAGCAGTTGATAACTGGTATTTGACTGATTACTTAGTAAGTAATTAGGTGAAATATATTGTGAAAACTACTGTTTTCCCTCTTCTCTCGAGTTACCAACTCTAATATTATAGAATTTTGAGGAGCTCCACACACCAGGGTAAAGTGATCGTCTCCTTCCAGTGGAGTTTAAAGACTTCTTAGTCTTCTTTTAATTATTATGGAGTTTTCTTTATTTGTTCCTTCCAGAGTTGGAAATGCAGTAATGGAAAATATTTTTGTCATGGTGCCAGCTAAGGAATGTGTTTTAAGTTATATCTTCATTTATTCTTGGTTAGATACCCAAAGGACTTCTGGCACAACAACTCTATAATAATGAATGTATTATTAATTTTTGTTATTAACAAGAATAAGTTTAAATGCCTTTCTAATGACTTACTAAGTCTAAAAGCAAATTAAAAAAAAAAAAAAAACAAAGATTCTTTTTGCTTCTTATGGGAGAATATATGTTGTTAGTGTCCCTTATATAGCCTGGAGAAATCATGAGGGGTGGGTGCTAAGGGAATAACAAAATTAGTTTAAACATAATGGGAGTTGGTAGGAAGAAATACTTCACCCCATTTTATTTTCCTAGAGCCAACCTTAGCCCTTAGCTTTAGCAAAGAAGAAGATAAATGAAAATCTTTGAAGGTCCTAATTTTCCCATTTATAACATAGGGATGATAATACCTACCTCATTATTCTGCCTGGATAATGTATGCCTCAATTTCCTCATTTGGCAAATGACTACTTTAATAGGCAGTTACAAAGTTTGATGTACTTCAAAATGCAAAAAGATGTGTTTTTTTTAATTGCTATACAAATATTAAGCATCAGTGTTGATTTCTGGAATTTCTTTACCTTGGGAAAAACATTAAAAAATTGAATGAGTTATTTCCTAAGCAATGAATTAAATTAAATATAGCAAAAATGAAAGGCTTACCAAGTACTGAATGCTACACTAAAATGCAGATAGATTTATAAACAAGAACAGAATGATCCCTGCCTGCCTTCAATGAGTTCTTATTTTTGAATTACATCATTATTTTTGTTTTTTAAAGTTATTTTAGTTTTAATTTATGGGCTAAACCAAGCATTTTATACTATTATAATAAAAAGGTGATTGCACATGAAACTGCAAATCAATTATGTACAACTTGCTATTCCTTTTAAATATATAATAAAACTAGTGTATAAATTTCTTTTTTCCTCCCCCTAACAAGCAGTTAGCATTTTAAAAGAGACATAAATAATTGCAAAGAAAAGTAATAATGAGAATAGTTTCATTTATACAATGCTTTAAGGCTTGCTAGAATACTCCATTTTATTTTCAAACTATCCTAGGATTGAGGCAAATTTATTTTTTCTTATTTATAGATTAGGAAACTGAATCTGATCTAATGACTGGGTCAAGATTATGCTAATTGTCTAAAAGGAGATTTAAACTCGGGGCTTCTAGGACTACATGCTTAGTCCTCTATCTTCAGGATTCCAAAGAAATTCAGGTGACTGAGAACATGAACTCTTGGAGGATCGAGATATGGAAGATATGACTTGATGCTTGAGTCAGACCTGGATGAAGCTAGGGATTGTAAGAGACAGAGGTGTGGAAAGGCCACAATCTAGGCCTTACAGGCCTGGAAGACAACTTGTTCAAAGGCACAAAAATGAGAAATTGCAGTGCAGTTTAGAGACCAGAAAATAATTCATTTTTGGTTGGAATTAAGAGTTCACAAATGACAATAATAAGAAATAATTTCACAAAATTAGTTGGGGTCAGATCGAGAGTTTTAAATCACCAGTCTGAAAGAAAATAAGTCTATAACACAAATCCAAGAAATGTTATAAAATGTCATGTACAAACAGAATTTTCAGAACACTTGCTGTGAAGGAAAGGTTTAGACGAGACTTCCATGTCTAAGCAAACCACAGAAGTCCAAGCAGGAGGTCCCTGAGTGATGGATCACATCTTGCTACAGAAACAGCAACATGGCAGAAACAATTGCTGGTGCAAGAGTCAAACCAGAATGTTTTCCATTTTCCATCTGCTGCTTTCTTGGTTCAATCACTGAACAAGATGTCCCTCCCTCACTCCCTAGTGTTTCCCCAGCCCCTTTTCCATCTTTGCATGTGTTATCTTCCCCTATTAAATTGGAAGCTCCCTGAGGACAGAGACTTTATTTTTTTTCCTTATTTGTAGCTCCAGTTATTAATTCAGTGTCTGGCACATAGCAGGTGCTTATGAAATGTCTGGGGCAGATGGCACAGGAGATAAAGCACTGCACTTGAAATCAAGAAGATTCATCTTCCTGAATTCAAATTGGGCTTTAGATACTTTCAACCTGTGTAACCCTGGTCAAGTTACTTAATTCTGTTTGCCTTATTTTCCTCCTCTGTAAAATGAGCTAAAGAAGGAAAAGGAAAACTACTCTAATATCTCTGCCAAGAAAACTTCAAACTGGGTTACTAAGAGTAGGAAACAAGTGAAGAATGGAAAACATTAAATTCCTTGAATTGAATTGAATGCTTATATGTGGGCCTGAAAAATTCAATTTTTTTTAATCTTTCTTTGCATTCTTACCTCTTAGCAGAGAGGCTGACTATCTATAGAACATTTGAAACTTGTTGACTGCCCGACATTGTCACTGGATCTATTTTTCTAAACTCCTTTGGATGACACTACTCTTTTGCTCTTATGTTTTCTTTAGATCCCACAGGGATAGAGAATTAGAGGCAAACAACTAGAAGTCAAGCTAATTTTATTTACATGGATTGCACTGTGGTGACTGTGTTTTGTCTGTAACACATAAGAACTTGGATCAATGAAATGGCCAACCATAATCACATAGAATGATGAAAAGTTTTGGGATATGAGCATGGAATGAGACATATTTTCTAAGCATATTCAATGCTGTGACTTGCTTTGCTTAGCTATGAATTCTTGTTTCAAGGGTTTTTTTTTTTTCTTTTTTTTTTAGCTGGGGTGGGAGGAGGTGGGAAGGAGACAAAATAGATTTTGTTAATTGAAAATTTAAATTATTTCTTTGTAAAAGAAGTAGCAAGTCACTTCTTTTTGTAGAAATGGAACAGAGATTTTAGCTGTCTACTAGATTTCCTGAATCTTGAGTGACTGATCCTACTTTTAAGACTTTAAGACAATTAAGATATTTTTATTCAGTTCACCTTATCTGAAAAGGGGCCAGCATATCTGATAGGCATATCAATACTATGACATTTATATCTGCTATATGCTGCAAAGTACTTTGGATGGTTCTATACCTGGAGTTCAGGGACTCCTAGGAAAGAATGCAAATTGTTTGAAATGAAAGAAAACATAGAAAGTAGGTTAACTCATCTACCATATCAAAATTCCTAGTGCATTTACTTCTACTATTGTAGAGTTAAATATGTCTATCTTATATCCACCCTCCCACCCCCCAGATTTTGAGCTACTTCTATAAAATCTAAGCTCCTGAGTACATGGATTTTCATTTTTGCCTTTCCATCCCAAGTGCTTAGCACAGTGCCTGACACTATTGATTGAGGGTATAATTATCTGAGCTGTAATTAAGATCTTTCATTCCAGGTAAAGTTAGTTGAAGAAGGGTGATATAGCTAGTTAATGAAAGACAGTATAGTTCAATGGAAGTGTGATTGTGCTTAACTCTCTAGATAAAAGAGTCACAGATTCAGAATCCACTGAGTTCAATTTCCTGCTTTTCCTAGATGAGCAAACTGAAACACAAAAAGATCCAGGATAACACACCTATTAAGTGTCTGTATCAGGATTTGAAATCAGGTCTACTTGATTCCAAGTTCAGTGTCTTATCCACTAAATCATGGTGCCACAATGTTTAGATCATGTCTCAGCATAGTCATGTTCCCCAACATTTGTTCTCCCAATCACTAGTTGCAGAAGACTGCAGGGAAACAGTAGAGTTAGGATCCAGAAGAATGGCACAACAGTGGGATCCCTGACTGACTTTGAGATCTCTGTACCCCAGTGATTCAAGGCCAAACAAGGAAGCAGACTCTGAAATATGGGAGGCAGTGTATCCCACCCTAAATCCGTGAACATTCTGTCCCAGTTACAATTCTGGTAGACCTGATTCTCCTTCATATCCTCTAAGGCATTAACGACAGGGCTTACCTTGCATAGTCAATGCTCATTAGCTGTTGATTGGGATTATTGGATTTAAAGTATTTTAAATATTACTCAATAACACAAATATTAACTAAAATTATTTTAGTAAAAAATGAACAAAAATTCTGAAATATTCTTAATAAATGTATTTTATTGCAATCTACTACTTAGTATGTAAACCTGGACAAATCTCTTTGGGATAGGAACATGAGTGAAGGAGAATGTCCATTGACCTTGGAGTCACATGATCTGAATCAATTGTAATTCCACTCCTTACAACCTATATATCATTGAAAGTTACAAACTTCCTTTTTTAAATTTTTATTTATGGATCTTGGTAACCTCATCTGTAAGAAGAGAGGGGGAGATTACATCAACTCTCAGTTTCCTACCAATTCTAGTTCCATTAATCTATCATCAGATCTCTAACTCTAAATCTATAATCATTTGATAATCCCTTTTAAGCCTTCAGTTTTCTCATCTGTAAAAAAAAAAAAAAAAAAAAAAAAGTAGATTCAACTAGATGATTTCTAGTGTCCTTTCCAAATCTAAATTCTATGACACTACAACTGTCAAATATTCGCAACAGCAGAGAGAAACATTCCAGAGCAACCTTCATGTTTCAACAGGACAGAAGATATGGGCTATTCACATTTATGATATGCCCTCCCAATAAGGACAGCACATTTGTTGGTACTTTTGCTCAGAATTTTCAGACCTTGTGTGATTTGATGGGAAAAAAATGGCTATTAAAAAAGAAAGAAACGTCCTGCTTGGCAGTGACAATGAATGTTTGCCAAAGTACTAGGATTATTTATTGGTTCAGTGAGTACTCTCTGCATTGCATTGTTAATAAGCTGCTCTAGGAAGCATTGGGAATCATCTTCACATATTGAGTAGTCACTAGCGTGTCTGCACACAGGCTGGCTTTCTGGCAAGTCATGACATCATTGAAATTATGCTTAATAGCATTCTAAGGAGGATCATAGACTCTCGGAATGCCAGAGCCTGATGGGACCTTAGAGACCATTTAGTTCAAGGCCCTCATTTCACAGATGAGCAAACAGAACCTAGGAGAAATTAAATGATTTGTCCAAGGTCACAATAAGTAACGGCACACAAACTTGAACTTGGATCTCCTGGCTGTCACTTGAGCATACTTTCCACTACACCATGTTGCCTCTCATTTCATTTATGCATTTCAATATGATAAGGGTCCATAATTTTTATCATTGTCCATCTTTCCACCAGTGGGTATTAGCAATCTTTATGAGCATCTGTGACTGAAAAAATAACCAATAAGCTCTCATAGCTACCCATATTATCTCTTATGCCTCGTCACAGACTATTTTCATAGAATATTCTTAGAATATTAAAATATTCTACTTTTTCTGAAACTCTTAGAATTTTTCTTGAAAGGTCAACTCAAGTACCATTTCTGACCCTCCATTTCCCATTCAGTTTCTAATAGAAGATCTCCAAGATGGGAGAATCCACTATCTCTCTAAATAAAGGGCAGGGCCATGGCATCCAGAAGTTTTATTTAAAGAGGAAGCTAATTAATCTCCCCATTTACCAACCCAGCTACACTGTTTTTTGACTTCTTTGGATGTCTCCATGATGTCTTCATTCCCTAGGAAACTCATCATTGGGAAATCTCACTATGGTACAATATTGTGTCTACATGGTACTCACATCCTATACATATCTCTTTTGGACTCTTTAACTGGTGGGTAAGGATCATGGGCTCTGAAGTCTCTATTTAAAGAAGGTACTCATACTGGGCTTATATCCCAAAGAAATACTAAAGAAGGGAAAGGGACCTGTATGTGCCAAAATGTTTGTGGCAGCTCTTTTCATAGTGGCTAGAAACTGGAAAATGAATGGATGCCCATCAATTGGAGAATGGTTGGATAAATTATGGTATATGAAGGTTATGGAATATTATTGCTCTGTAAAAAATGACCAGCAGGATGAATATAGAGAGGCTTGGAGAGACTTACATCAACTGATGCTGAGTGAAAGGAGCAGAACCAGGAGATCATTATACACTTCAATAACAATACTGTATGAGGATGTATTCTGATGGAAGTGGATATCTTCAACAAAGAGAAGATTTAGTCAGATCCAATTGATCAATGATGGACCGAATCAGCTACACCCAGAGAAGGAACACTGGGAAATGAGTGTAAACTGTTTGTATTTTTGCTTTTCTTCCCAGGTTATTTTTACCTTCTGAATCCAATTCTTCCTGTGCAACAACAACAACAAAAAAATTCGGTTCTGTACACATATATTGTATCTAGGAAATACTATAACATATTTAACATGTATGAGAATGCCTGCCATCTAGGGGAGGGGGTGGAGGGAAGGAGGGGAAAATTTGGACAGAAGGGAATGCAAGGGATAATGTTGTAAAAAATTACCCATGCATATGTATTGTCAAAAAAAATGTAATTATAAAATTAATTTTAAAAATTTAATAACAAAAAAAAGAAAAAAAATAAAGAAGGTACTCAGCACAGTTTTTCTCATTTCCCAAAGTTATATTGCTATTGTCTTCTTGAAATTCTCCATAATTACCCTCCAGCATACACTTTGTCCCTTCCCACTTTTCAGTTCATTTGTGTCTTATCTTCCCCCATTAGATTGTAAGATCCTTGAAGGTGGGGACTTTGTTCTTATTTGTATTTATATAGTACCTCCATAGTAGATACTTAGTGTTAATCCATTGATTGATGCAGTTTGTTCAACTTGTGTATATTTTCCTCAACATCAAGTATAAATTTTCCTCTTCACAAACTTTACTATGAATCCTTGTCTTGTTTCCCAGAGCCAAATAGACATTTTTGTAGATAATACTCTATTATCTTGCTTATGGTTTTTACTCCTGATAAAATGAGGGTCTGGAAAGCTGTGGCCCATATAGTACATGGAAAGAGCACTAGACAATCAGGAATTTGGGATTTAAGTTAGTCCTGGAGCTGTCACTTTCCAGCTATATGACTGTGGGCAAATCACTTTATTTTCCTTTAGGTTATCTGTCCTCATCTATGAAAGAAAAATAATAATACTGAACCTACCTCACAAATTGCTATAGGGAAGGCATTTTTTAAACTAACAGCTAAGTAAACATGAATTATTACTATTTAACCTCCCTAGACCTCGGTTTCCTCTTCTGAAAAACTGAGGATAATAATTATACAACATAATTCCCAGGGTAGTCATGAGGAAAGAATTTTAGAAACTGTAAAATGTTATCAAACTATGAGCTATCATTAATATTAATGACCACCATGAAAAAATCTATAGAAAAAGAAATAACATGCTTACTAAGTAGAGACCAA
Source organism: Sminthopsis crassicaudata (assembly GCF_048593235.1). Classification (NCBI taxonomy): domain Eukaryota; kingdom Metazoa; phylum Chordata; class Mammalia; order Dasyuromorphia; family Dasyuridae; genus Sminthopsis; species Sminthopsis crassicaudata. Next base: position 555,408,917 of record NC_133619.1, read on the forward strand.
CACCAGTCAAAAAACTATAATAAGGCTCTGATTATTTCCCTTCTTGTTCCATAATCTAGGCCAGCATACAAGTAGCCTTGATGTCCTTAGAATGATTCTGTCCTTTTCAGGAGACCCAAATTAAATCCAAATCCTTTCAAAAAGTTGCAAGTCTGCAGTTCCAAATAAATAAATTTTGCTGCCTCTGAAAATATCCAGAGAACAAGAACAATGCTCTGACTTATTGTTCCAGCTGTGGACACAGCCTCAGCATTCAGAGGAAACTTTTCTGTTCTCTGGAATAAATTCTGAGATTACCCTGAAGTGCTCAGGAAGTGTGAAAATGGAAATACTTCTCACAGGGCCTGCCTGACAGCTATAGATCTCCTCCTAAAAAGGGGTTCCCCATTTGGAAATGGTCAGAGAAAAGTACTTGGAATGTTAAAAAAAAAAAAAAAAAGTGATGAAAAAGGCTAGAAAGATGAACCTTCCAAAATACAAAAAAATTCAAATATCTTTGTGTGTGAATGAAAATGCCACAGAAAAATGCAGAGCTGAATTGAGTAGATGTGTATGTAGTAGATTTAGCGTTTCTCAGCCTGTTCTATTATACTTGAACCCACTGTGAATTTATAACAATTATTTCCAGGATGTGACATTCTAAAGAAAACAAAAAATGACAAGTTATGAAGAAATATAAATCTCATTCCTTCTCCCCCCCCAATTTTTTTTTTCTTAGCCATAAACTTATAATACATGATACAGATATTTTAAGTCAGGGGTATGAACTTATTTTCAATTCTTTAAATAATATTTTTCCCAATTACATTTTAAAATAATTTTTAGTATTTAGGTTGTTTTAAAGTTTTGACTTCCATATTTTATGCCTTCTTTTTTCCTTCTTCATATTCCTCCCTGAGGCAATAAGCAATCTGATACAAATTACATATGTGCAATCATGTAAAACATTCTGTGAACTTAGTTTTTAGAACTTTTTGGTAATTTTTTTTAGGATAATTTGCTTCCTCTATGCATTTTCTTTTATGCATTTGAAATGTGATTCTGAGGAGGTGTTCAATATTATCAGATTGACAAAGGAGTCTATCACACACACACACACACAATTAAGAATCCCATGATTAACCTAATCTGCTTATCTAACAGCATGGCATAAGGAAAAGAGCACTGAAGTTGAAGCCTGATACTCAGATTCCTTTCCTGACTGGCACTAACATCCTAGGCAAATTATTTAACTTTACTACTTAAGACAAATTAATTTCTCCCAGTCTCAGTTTCCTTATCTGTAAAATAAAAGGGTTGAAATAGGTACTCTTTTGGGTCTCTTCTAATTCTAAAATCTAAGATCCTTTGAAATTATGTATTTGATCCCTGTCCACATTACATCTACCCAATATTAGTGGTCTCCAACAAGTCAAACATCAATGGAAAGACATCATTCTTTTCCAAATAATCAAGTACAGAAAAATAAAAGTATGGGGAAATTTTGTTTTGTTTTGTTTTTATTAATTTTATAATTATAGCATTTTTTTGACAGTACATATGCATGGGTAATTTTTTTACAACATTATCTCTTGCACTCCCTTCTGTTCCGAATTTTCCCCTCCTTCCCTCCACCCCCTCCCCTAGATGGCAGGCATTCAAGTATGGGAAAATTTTGGATGCTTATGGTCAAGGTATTATATGGTGATGGAAAAAGTATTGACTTTGAGATCAAGAAACCAGAATAAAGAACCAGATTTGCTGCATTCCCTTGGTGTAAGGGACCTTGAACAAATCAAGCTCCCTCTCTAGTCCTCAGTATTATGGTCTTTGAAATGATCAGCATATAGTAGATAACCTGTAGGTGTCTTATAGTCTTCACATTTTTATAGTTCTAACAGCCAGAAAACTGTGAGACAGTAAGAAGAAATCCAACTATCCTAAAGTGGAAAACACTACACATTCAAATACTGTTACTACTAGAAATGTATTTTTTAAAGCAATAATTTAAGGAAAGCTTACAACTTAAGGACACTCATATAAAAGCTGTCTGTCTCCAGAACATTAAATGAAGTAAAATGATTGTAACTGGCTGCAAGAAAAGAAAGGGCATAACTCTCTCCCAAAGAGTTGAAATGAAAATAAAGTATTTTGCAACTAAACAATTACTGCAGAAGGATATCAAATTAAGGGCCAAAGGAAATAAAATAAATGCAATCAATATTTTATTTATTGGGTTTCTGTGGTACCTCTTTCCAGAAGCCTCCAGGCACTGCACAAAGAAATCTTTCCTCAATATTTTAACAGTAAGTCTGGTTCAAAAAATAATTCTCTCATAATTTGCTTACAGGCAACACCATGGGTAAAGGGCAGAAATTGGGCAATATGTGGGGAAGGAGAGAAACTAGAGCATTTAGAGAGAGATATCAAAAAGCAAATATCCAGAGATACCCCTTAAATTCATTTATATAAAGTATCCCTTAGTTTTGCTTTTATTCTCTTCAGGAACTAGAATACTATTTATTCCTTTGTATTGTTATTAATTAATTATTACTTTGGTGTCATTGGTTTTGGTTGTACTTATATGGTAGACACATCCAAAACTTGTTTCCTTGGAAATTCCCTTCATTGTTTTTAGCTCTAGAACTATCTATATAACAACCACCAAAAAAAAAAAAAAAAAAAAAAAAAAAAACCCAAAACCAAGTCTCTCTTCTGCCTGACATTCCTTCTGATATTTGACATTAGTGACCATGTCCCTAGGAAAAATGACCACTGCATTTAAGAAGCTTATATTTTTGGGAAGTCAAAATTTTGGAGATAAAATAGAAATATTCAAGATAAAATGTAAAATATTATGTTTGATTCTAAGTACCCTGTTTTGAATACATACTGAGAGATTAATAGAATGACAACCAAAGTACTAAGAAGACTATAATAGATCATATTGTAGAATGGTCAAAGAACATGTTCAATCTTGCTGAGTAAAGAATCAAAGGAGATGGAACTGATACATTTAAGTATTTAAAGAGATTGTCATGGGAAAGAGTCTTTTTGGTCCCCAGAGGAATAATGAGAGAAAATGAGAGAAGTCACAAAGTAGAAAATTTAGAGATGTCTAGGAAAACTCCTAAACATTTAGAGCTGTCTAAAAGCGAAATAAGCTACCTCAAGGAGGTAATGACTTACCCAATTCTAAGGATCTCCAATCAAAGGATGAATAACCATTTGTGAGGAATGTTATAGAAAGAACATTTATAGAGGTACTCTAATCTCTTAAAATTTGGACAATTTCTGCAATGTTATTTTTTTTATTAAATTTAAATGCAAAAAATAAATGCAAAAAAGATGTCATTAAAATGAAGACTTCCTATTTATAAATATCTGTTAAATAATTATAATGTCTTCTCATGAAAATTGTGTTTCTCTATTTGTTTTTCAATGAAACAGAGAATGTTTTTTATAGCTCATGCCTAATGGAATTTGAACAGCATAATAAGATGCCTTGTTTTAAGTCTTGGTGATAAAACAAAATGTCAGCACCCCATATTGAAATAACATCAGGCATTCAGCTTGTTCAGTTTCCAGAAAGAGGGCTCTTATAGTTCAACTTCAGTTCAATCAAGCTCACACTCTTAGCTTATTTATGTCTGAATAGCATGTAAACATGTCCCTGGATTATCCTCTCACTTTTCAAAGTATCTGAATAACCTGGGAATAGTGGCTCCAAAATGCCAACTTCCCCTTAGTTAACAGAAACAGGAAGTTCAGACTCAACCTTCAAGATCATTCTTAGAGGGTAGATTCTGGGCCTAAACTCCTGAAGATTCCCCAGAATTCATCTCAGAACAAGATGTCTATTTTTTGTTTCTCCTGCTCGGTCACTAAGGGATTCCCATAAGGTACAGAGCCTTCCAAGATGATTTAAAGTCACACTGAAATAAAACAAACAAAAAATATACTAATTGCCTTTTTTCCCTGAGGCAAAGGAATAACCTCCAAAACCTTTTCCAATTAAATGCTTAGACTGGCTTCATTTACCTAAGAAGAGGTTATCTTCTGAGGGAGAAATATTTCACAGACTCATAGAATATGAGAGAAGGAAAACTTTAAAATTCATGAAATGTCCTTATTTAATAGATGAGAAAAGTGGGACCTAAGTATCATGCCCAAGGTCACATAGATACTCAATGACACAATAGCAGTTGGAACTCGGGTTTCCTATCCTACCTAGTCCAGAGGCAAGTATATTTATTCTAAAATATCTTTTTTTTTCCCACAAAGAAATCTTATCTATCAGCATCAAGGAGCTACAGTGCTAGAAGGCAAATTCAAAAAGTTTTTTTTTTTTTTTTGTGATCTTTTCTATTTAAAAAAAATGACAATATTCACGATTTTCTTCTGTATACTGCTCAACATTCAATTATTTCTGCCATGATACTTACACATAAGCTAGATCTTTATCTCTTCTATTCTATTAAACCCTATCTTGCTTTTTCCTTTATTTTATTTGTTTGTTTTATTCCGAACTTAAGAAATAAAACAAATATTTTCATAACAGTAAAATAGAAATAAAAGATGATTATACATGAAACTGCAAGTCTTTTATATATAACTACATATTCCTTTTGAAGATACAGTTATTATTTAATTTTCTTTTTCCCCTTTTCCCTTCCCCACCCATGATGAATTAACTTGAATTTTCCTGTCACCTCTTAATCATTTTTTTCTGTCTTCCTCTTCCTTTACCTTTCCTTAATATGTTCTCTCTTTCTTAGATTCTGCCATACAAACACATTTGTACTTCTCTTCATTCTCTATTTCCCAAGGTTCTATCTCCACATTTTCTTCTCTATATACACTTTTTACCCCTGTTGTTCTCAAACATTTTTATAGTTTTAACTGTCAACTTTACAACTACCCTAAAATTTTTATTTACATACTTGCTTTCTCTCTTGAGATTTAAACCCATATTGCCAGCTGTTGATCACAAGTTTCCATGGAATATTCTATAAGGATCTCAAATTCAACTTCTTGAAAAATTGACATATTGTGTTGTCTGGACCCCAAGCACAGAAAGAAAGGAACAAAGAAATATATGTTTCATTATTTAGGTAAAATAAATAGCAAGTTGTACCCAATAGATTTGCAGTTTACTGCATATTTTTATTATACTGCATTATGTAAATCTTGTTGTATAAATTTGAAATGAATTTTTTTAATTAAAAAATATGAAGGGACCCTAAAACCATAAATTTTGAGAGCTGCTGGCCTAAGATAAAAAATAAACCCTTTGTTGAGAATTAAAAGTCATCTAGATTCAGCCTTCCATAGTGTATGTTAAGGAGAGTACTCCAGTATTAACTATATTATTTGGCCATATTAAGTAACATGATATACTATATCTGGATGATTTTTATGATAAAGACTCTGATCATTCGCCATTGGCTCTAAAGAAAATAAAATAGATTTGAATCATAATGATAAATCATTCAGAATCTACCATATGCATCCTCCACTCAGTTGTCAAAATAATCATGCTAAAACACAGGTTAAACTGTCTCACCCCCTCTTCCTCAAGAAACTCAAATAACTCTATATACCTGTACGATCTAATATAAAATCATATATATAATGTAAAAATAACCTAGGCATCTTTTATCTTTCCAGTCTTTTTACTTTGCATATACCCCCATCATGGAAACACACATATATTAGCATTTTTATCCTTCTACAATCTTCAAAATAATTGAAGATTAAATATCCAGGAGTTAAGATTGCCAAATAGAGAAAGTATTCAGCTTAACTCTTTTAACATTCCTCTCCAAATACCACTACTAAGTCTGTACATCAAAGAGATCAAAGAAAAAAGGAAAGAACCAATTTTTATTAAATACCCCCCACACACACATATATACACACATACGGCAGCTCTTTTTGTGGTATCAAAGAATAGAAAAGATACTTATTAACTGGGTATGGCTAAATAAATTGTAGTATATGGCTTTGATGGATTAGCATTATGCTTTAAGAAATAACAAACAGCATGGTTTCAGAAAAACTTGAAAAGATATTTGAACTGATGCAAAATTAAGTGAAAAGAACCAGAAGAACATTACATCCTGTAACAGCAATATTGTGAGAATTATCAATTATGAAAAACTTAGCTACTCTAATCAAAACCATATCCAAGGAACCGTGATGAAAAATATTAGACATTTCCAGAAAGAAAACTGATGAAGTCTGAATGAAAATTGAAGCATATTTTTTAACCTATTTTTTTCTTCTTTTATTTTCTTTGATGTTTTGGATTATTTGGTTTTAGACAGGTTTTTTTGTGTTTTGTTTTTTTTTGCAATATGGCTTATATATTTTATATGCTTATATGTTTTGCATGACTTCACATGTACAATTAATATCAAATTGCTTGCTTTTTCATGGAGAAGAAACAAAATAGAGAATTTGGAATTCAAAATTTTAAGAAATGATTATCAATTTTTATATGTAACTGGGAAATATTTAATAAAACAAATTAAAATCTATTATCTAAAGTGATTGTTGTCCTTAAAGATTTTATTTATAAGAGCTATAGCTATTGATAATTGTCATATTGAAAATACAAATGAATATTTATTAATTCACCTAAAATGAATAAATAACAATAACATAAGAATAACAAAACAATAATATTTACCATATTTTTACAAAAACCATTTTCTAAAACAAAAAATATATAGGAAGAATGACATATTTTTGCAAATTTTTCTCATGTTTGGTTAAGATAAGATCCCTGGATTATCATTTCTGCTTCTACCTTAAGTTTGTTTTGATATGTTGCTTTGATTGAAGATAAAAATGGCTTCTTTATGCAAGGGTAACTTCTTGACCTTTTTCTGTGTACATTCAGTTGTTTCAGTCATGTCCAACTCTTTATCATTTTATTTGGGGTTTTCCTGGTAAAGGTACTGGGTTGTCTGCCATTTTCCTCTCCATATCCTCACAGATGTGGAAACTAAGATAAACAAAATTCAGTGACTTGCTCAAGTTACACAGACAATGTCCGAGGCCAGATTTGACCCCAGGAAGATGAATCTTCCTGACTCCAAACCTGGTATGCTATCCTTTAAGTCATAATTGGCTTGTGATCTACATTGGTGGGGGAAGTTCTCACAATGGAGTCTTACATGCTATTAAAATCACAGATACGTTGTGTATAATGGTTAATACTGTACATTAAGAATTTTCAAAGATTCACACAAAAGCAAATGCTAATAGTAAAATGATACTGAATAATTTGAAACTTCCTTTGATGATCTAAAAAACATTTTGAAATCTGTAATGCCCCAGCATTATCATTATGAATATCAGTCACTGAACCACCACAGAAGAGAAGAAATCCTGACTAATGGTGAGTTTAGGTTGATAAAAATATCATAAAACATAAAGTTTACTTCATTATCATCTTCTGTATGCTTTTTTTTTCATCTAGAGGATTCAATTTCCTTAGGTTCTTCCTTGTGAATGTCATTTGCTTAGTCATCACTCATAAAATTTCCTCCACAAGATGTACATTCCACTTGAATAGATTGATTCCTAGTCCCCAATGTCAGGTATAGTTCTTTGCACAGAATAGGAAAACTACAAATATTTGCCAAATTATTTGTCGCCTTATAGGGATGTTACAATTGTAATTCCTACATCATGTGAAACTTGACCTAGACCTTATCAGAGTCCTTATAACTTTAATAATTGAGAATGATACAAAAATTAGATGCAGTGATGATGGGTTTGACAAATGATTTTTTAAAGTGAAAATCTTATTTAGCTATTCCAACATATTGTAATCCCAAAATTCTTTTTAAAATTTTATAGAAAAGCAAAACAATAGTTGAGTTCTCATATTTCATATACTTTTATGTAGTTTAATAATATATTACAATATAATTGACAATATAATTTATGATAAAATATATAATTACATGCTGTACTATAAAAATAATTTAATATATTATTATGGCTGACATTTATATAGAGCTTTAAAATCTGCAAAATGACATGTAAATATTTCATTTTATCTTAATTTATCCTTAGGAGGTATACCTGCAGAGGCTAAGTGACTTGCCCCAGGTTACATGTCTAGTAAATACCTGAGGTCAGATTTGAACTGAACCAAATAATTGTACCATATAACTGTATTGCATGAGTGTACACATAACTGTACCACATAACTGTCTAATGTCAAATGCTAACAACAACCAAAATCACTCAATATGAACATCCAGTGCTACATGCTCTAAGTGGGAAAAAGCTTTTTAGATAACATCTTGGAGATACTTTCATTAAGGATTCTACTGAAATAAGAAATATTACTAATATTAACATGTGAACCCAAAGCAAAATTTATCAATAATAAGGAAACAAAAAGTATCTACTTTATGCATACGTGTGTGCATATGTATATGTGTGTATATATAAGTGGGGAGAGATTGAGTTTAAAACCCAGCTCCACTAGTTACTATTTCTTTAACTGTAGATGACAAAATTAGCATTTTATTCAAACCCACTGGTGCCAAAACCATTGGTTCTTAGAGAATACCAAGTTAGATGGACTCTAAGATCCCTTCTATATCTAATATGATTGTACAAACTCTAATGAGATTTTAAAATTATTTATTATTTGTAGATTACTATGTAAGACACAGGGGAAACAAAGAATAATAAAACTGTAGTCCTTTCCCTAAATGGGAGTCTATAGTCAAATAAAGGACATAAGATCCAAATCCAAATTTTAAAAAAATGAAAATTCATAGGTAAGGAGCTGAATATGATTTGGAATCACTCAGTCACAACAAAAGAAGAATAGTCTGATCAAGATGAGGTTTTCTAGGTATTATAGTTCAGTAGAGGGAAGTAGAAAGCCCAAGAGGCAATGGCAGCAAAGAGAAATGCAATGACCACTAGATCAGGAGAGACAACACAGTGATTAGTGAAGAGCAGATTCCCTACAGAGATGGTACAATGCCCATTAGAGACAAATCAGAGATGAGAGTAGTACAGAAACATGAAGCTCAGCAGAGTAGATTAATGATGTCATCAAGGGCATCAACAGTATTGGGATCAAATGGATACTGATATCCTAGTCATATGGGATACTGATTTTCATGCCCTCCACACTCATAATAACCATCTGGACTGACAATATACTCTATTCAAATGTATTTATTAATCATGGGTATTCTCACTAAGTGTTCCCAACCCCAACAGAGGTGTGATGATTTATAGAACAATCTTACTTCAGTAAATATCTTTTATTTTTCACAATTTTTTCCTGTATGGTTGATAAAAGTTAATACATGAGTTGAGACTCCTTTATATGGTTTTGAGTGGGTGTTGACCCATAATGAACCTACTTTTATGAGTTCTTACATATTAAATAGTGACTCTTGATGCTACAATTATGACTAGTATGAACTTTGTACTAATGAGTTCAAATTACATTGTCATCTGGTAAAACTGAAATTTGAAATTGGTGCTAATTTAAATTACAAAGAAGAAAATGGGGTAGAATTATGACTTCATTGGCATAGGAAGCTCCTTCTGTAAGACTTTCTGTGACTCAGTAACATGCATAACTATTACAGAACAGTCTGAAGCTAATTAAGGTTGTCTCATTCAAATTTCTTTAGCTAGTAAATGTCAAATGCAGAATTTTGAACCTGTATCTTTCTTAATTTTTGTAGTGTTCTATTCTTTGTACTATGCAGTCGCCTAACAAAGTAAAAACATTTGTATGTCTAATCCCAAATTTTAAATATAAGATTATAGAAATTATAATTTATAACTCCTTCAAAAATGTATAAATCTTCAATTGCTCACATTTATAAAATGCAAAATTTTCAATTTGCCCCTAATCTTGCTAGAATGTTTCCCATCTGCCTTTACAATCTTTTTAAAATAATATTCCTCTTGACACAATCACCATTACACTTCAATTGGACTACTAGCTGTTACCCATATACGACCTTCCATCTTCTACAGTCATCTCTCTGTACAGGTGGACCCAATGTCTTAAAAAAAAAAAAAAAAAGCTGTCTCCTCACTTCTCAGCCTCAGAATTCCCAGTTCCTTTCAATTTGTACTCAAGTGTCAATGCTAGGAAGCTCCTTCTGGTCTCTCCTTCTACCAGGTGTTCCTATTCCTTCCCTCTTTATATAACTTTGCATATATTTCAAGTTTACTTCTTGGTAGATATGACATAACACCCTTCCCCCAAAAAATTGCCCCAGTTGACTATTTACTCCATGAAATGTGGAACAGTTTTGTTTCTGTCTTTGTGCCTAGAATAGTACTTTGTAAGTAGTAGGTACTTAATAAATGTTTCCTAAATTAAATCAAAATGAGTTCTATGGCTTGAGTATTTGGATAGAAATTGAAAATAATTTTAATCACTTAAAAGGCACTTTCCCTTCTCTTCTCCCATGGTTATAATTTATAAATATTCATCACTGAAGAACTACAGACATAAAGAAATCTGAGTTAATAGAGAGGTCAGATTGACCAAATACATAAGTAATAAATACATTGGGAACAGGATGATACTACTTTAACTTGGAAGATTTCAAAGCTTGACATAGCTAATGGGACCTTAGTAATATCTCTTCCAAATAGAAAGTGTATCATAATCCAGGTCAATTAGAGTGAAGAGGTAAATAAGTAATAATGTCCCAATGTACCTGGTTACTTTCATCTTAATAGTTCAAAGAGCTCTACAAGCATGCTTATGAGTCCTGGCAAGAATAGTTCTCCCGGGGTGCAGGAGGCAAGCACAGCTGTAGGTTCTGATTGGTTTTCTGGAGGTCTCTGGACCAGCCTTTATTTCAGCAGAATAACAAGAATAGCCAGGTGTTAAAGTCCAAATTCTATATTATCTCCTTCAAAATCTTGTCTCCTTGCCTGAGGCTTCAGCCAGCTTTCTGGAGGTCCTCCAGAATGTGTCTTGATTTCTGTGGGGGAGACAGGAGGATCACAACAGTCTTCAGCCTCCAGCCACTCTCTTCCCCAATCTGTTCCAGTCCCTTTCTGAGTCTGTCTCTGAGCCTTCCCTCTGGCTAAGTTTGTCCCAGTTTATATGCAGTATACTGAGTATAAGCCAATCATTATATCACTAGGGAATCATTATTTGTTGTAACATTAATTCAATCATACTGAACTAAAGAACTATTAGTCACCATGCTAAACTAGATAACCATTGTCTCATCAATTCCACTGACTTAACACCTTGTAAGAATCCTTGTTTCAAGTACAGAGTTTTGGCCTATAACAGCATATGGCAAAAAAATTGGGAAAACATAGAAGTATAAAACATGAGTCATGTTAACTCCTCCTTATTGGGCCACGTTGAGAGAGTCTCTGATTTATGAAAAATATTTACTATATATCTTTATTTCTTTTTCTTTACTATATATGTGTGTGTATATATGTGTATATATATATATACATATATATATATATATGTGTGTGTGTGTGTGTGTGTACACACATATTTACATATGTATATATATAGGTTATTTCTTGTACTTCATTTTCAAAGAGAACCAAAATGACATCACTATTAGATTCAAGTTATAGTATTCCAACTGTGGCTAACCAGACCACAGTTCTGAATATTCTGCCATAGGTCAAACACAAATGGTCTCTGTGAAGATTTGGGGTGGTTTCTCTAACTTTGCAAATCTTGTGCTTCTTTTAAGTCAATTTTATTCTGCTTTGTTCATAGGAAAGTCATTTGACCCCATCTGTTTCCTCAAGAAATGGCAAACTACTTCAATATCTGTCCCAAAAAAACCCCAAAAGGTGTCATGAAGAGTCATGCTTCAAGCATTGTATTATGAAGTACATTTACAAAGAAAAAGTTAAAATGGTCCCTTCCTTCAAGAGCATTATATTCTAATCTATGAGAAAGCAGGAAAATTATTGGTGATAAACAGTGACAATGATAATATAATTTTTTGGCAATTTTTGTAGATCCTTGAACCAGCCAACCCCTGGGAAAGTATCAACTGGGGCTGATTAAAAGCAAGAACCTATAAGTGTCAAATTTGTATTAAAATCAGGACTCACCAGGGATTCTCTCATCAGCTCTGATCTGATTGATAAATGGGAAATAACCATTACTGAAGTGTCTTCTTTGTGGCTAATGAGTATTTTAAGCTGGGAGGGGAATATGTTTGGTTATTTATACACATTGTCTGCCATTCCCTGATGGCTTGAAGGCTGTTGAGGGATAGAAATAAAGTCTTTCTGACAAAAACAACTTGGGGACCAATGGCTTGGCACCTTCTGTGGCTTTAATGCAGCTTCATAGTAAGAAAGGCTAGAGAATGATTTATCATATCAATGTAATGAAATATTTTTGTGCTTTTAAAAATTACCAAAGAGATAATTTCAGATAATCCCTGAGAAGACTTGCATGGACTGATGCAAAATAAAGTGATTAGAGCCAGGAGAACAATTTCTGTAAGAACAGTAACATTGTAAAGTAAAATAATAATGAACTTTTTAAAAAATTCTCTATTTGATGAAGTGTCTAATCATGCAATTTGGAAGAAATTGGGTATAAATCAATATCTTATACCATTTAACATGAAAACCTGACAGTCGTTGTCTTACCTCTCTCCTCTTCCCTCTGCCTCATTCCCAGGCCATAACACCTGTGTCAGCAAAGGTTGCCCTGCAACTCCTTCAGGTGTTATGATTCACAGCTATGGAGGCTCGAAGAGAATTGACCTGTCCCTTAACATTTTCTCTTATTAAAGATCCCATCAGCAGCCATGAGTTAAAATATCATCTCTAAATAGATGTACTGTATCCCAAATTAAGTATTAAAATCTCCCCTAAATTCTAGTCACATACCAGCAATCTCATACTAGGTACTGACTCATACAAACTTTTCTATTTCTGCTGACAGTACCATCATTTTTCCAGTCTCCTAGATTCAAAATTCCACAGTCACATTTCATTTCTTTTCCCTTAATCCCTATATTCAACCAAATTTCAAAAACTTGATGATTCTACAGACATGTCTTCCCTCATCTCAGGTAATCATTACATTCCAAACCCTCTTCCCTTTTTTGGGTTTGTTCCATTTATTTGTTTTTAGGTTTGGGACATAGAGAGAAGTAACTAGTAAACAAATTGTAAAAAAAAAAAAAAAAAAAAAAAGCAATAAAATTATATAATTTTATGATAATGTTTTTATTAAAAAGGATCCTATCTGAAAGTACTGTGGTACCTAGATAGTTCATGGGATAAAGTTCATGAACAATTATAATAACCTCCTTAGTGGCTGTCCTGATTCTAGTTTCTTCCTTCTCCAAACTATCCTACAGACAGTTTTGAAAAGCATTCTCCTAAAGCATAAGATTGACACTTCTTTGCTCAAAATTTTTACTTGTTTTTTATTGTTTACAAAATAAAGCCTGGCATTTAAAGTTTTTTTTCACAACATGGTTCCAGTTAACCTTTCAGATATTTCAAGTTACTCCCCTCCATGCACAAAATGTTCCAGACAAATTGGCTTATTTACTTTTTCCTGAACCAAGTATTCTATATCCCTCCACTGTGACTTTGCACAGTTTGAACCCTTCACCACAAAACATTCCCTCTTTAATTCCTACAACTGAGAATCTTTAAATTGATTCTAGTTTCAGCTCAGTTACAACCTTCTGTGGGGAATCTTTCCTAATCCCTCTAGTTCTTAATACTCTCTCTTCTCTCAAGTCATGTCTTCTGTCAACAGAGTAGAATGTAAGATCCTAGAAGGCATTTTTATCTTTCTATTAGCAGGATCTGGGATAAAGTCCTGGATGTATGATTACTCATACTAACTCTTACAAGTTGATTTGGGTTACTAAAAATATTAACTACATCTCCAGTCAACTTATTTCCTTTAGGTAACTCCAATTGTTAGGAAGTCCCTCCTCTTTTATATCAAGCCAAAATTTATATTGCTGAAACTTTTACCCTTTATTTTTAGACTCTTAGACTTTACTTTAGATCAAAGCAGGGGAAAAAAAGGACTTCTCTTCCATGTGATAGCCCTTCAAATCCTAAAAGACAGCTAGCTATGCTCATCTCAATTTCTACAATCTATATATATATAAACAATTTCCAACTCCTTCAAATGATCTTAGTACTACTTCTATAATTTATCTAAATCTAGCTTGTCTCAAATAATCACCTAGAACTAAATGCACAATATTTTGAGTTGGTTATATTGATCCAGAGGAGAGCAGGTTCACCACTTCCCTCATTCTGGACAGTGGAGGTGGGGAAAAAAAGTTCACACACACACGTAGCTACTATTATATGCTAACCACTTTACAAATAGTATCTCATCTAATCACTGTAATAACTCTGTGAAATAGTGCCATCATTACCCCTATTTTGCAGATAAGGAAACAGATTAAGTGACTTGCTCAGGATCTCAAAGCCCATAAGTGTCTGATGCCAGACTTAGAGTCAGGTCTTCCTGACTGCAAGCCCTTTAGGTTCTATCCACTGTCCCACCTAGCTGCCTCATGCTAAATAGCTACTCATATTATAGGAGTTTAGATTGCCCTTTTTGCTATCCACAACACACTAAGATTGTCTGAGATTCTGTCCATTAACCTGAGTTATTTTTCCTAAGAATTGTTGTATGATTACAGGAGAAAAGATATGAAAATAGAAAGGGCTGTCTTGATAGAAAGTAAGTTAAAATGTCCCTAAAGAGGTTCGAATAGAATCTGGGCTATTTTGGTACAGAAGGAGTTTGTATTTCAGGAATACAATAACTGAATTCTGAGATCTCATTCAATTGTAAAATTCTTATGAGTGTGTTGCCCAAATGCACTGGCCTATGTATCACAACACTTTTCTTAGTTTCCTACAATTAGAATAAGTCTTTGAAAAAACTGTGAAGTTGATGAAGTCATTCTGGAGAGATTCTTTTACTCCACTGGATGCCAGGATTATTGACTTTGCCACCTCACCTGGCTATATCCCACTTATCAAATTTGGCTGTTCCTTCTTTCTTCCTTTCATCAATTTTATCCTAGTTCGAATTTTCTGAGTTTATTGGCTCAGGTTTTGCCTCTATTTTTTTAATTAATCTGAAAACCCACCTTTCCAACTTTGTCTCAACTTCTTTATGAGAGTTCCACAAACCATCCAGATGGGATGATTCAGCATTCCTAAAACTTAAGTTATGATAATTGACTTTCTCATGTTGCCTTTGTTCATGCACTCTCCTCAGCTTGAAACCATTACTAAGCCCATCCTGTTCCCTTTGGTTCTACTTGTTGAAATCCTACTCAATTGACAAGATCCAGCTCACTGTAAGGAAGGCTACCCTATCCTTTCCTTCCTCTGAATTATCTCAATACATTGCTTATGTTCCTCTCATGTACTCATCACTGACTCATTATTGTTGTCTTTAAGATAATGAACAGAAAATAAAACTTTGTAAGGACATGAGAATTACCTTCAAATTCTGGAGATTTGTCATGTGGAAGAGAGAAGAGACTCAGAGAATACAACTTGCAAGAACAGAAGTTACAAAGAGAAATTTAAGCTCAATGTCAAAACATTTTTTAAAATGTTTAATTTAATTTGATTTTTTAGTTTTTAATACACATTGTTTTATGAATCATGTTGGAAGAGAGAAATCAGACCAAAAGAGAAAAACTATGGGAGAAATTAAAAAAAAAAAAAAAAGAAAAAGAAAAAAGTGAACATAGCATGTGTTGATTTATATTCAGTCTCCATAGATTTTTTTTGTGGATACAGAGGGCATTTTCTGGATAAAGTCTATTGGGATTTCTTTGGATCACTGAACCTCTGAGAAGTTAATAATTGCAAATTTTTGCTGTTTGTTTCACTCAGCATTAGTTCATGTAAATCTTTCCAGGTCTTTCTATAAACAGCTTGTGGTTCATCATCACTTTATAATATCATTTCCTTCATGTACCAACATTTGTTCAGTCATTGTCCAATTGATGTACAACCACGACTATTCCGATTCTGTTACCACAATATTTTTTTTGTGGTACAAATATTTTTGCTACATTTGGATCCTTTCCCTCCTTTGTGATTTATTGGGGATACAGGTTTAGTAATGGCATTGCTGAGTCAAAGGCTATGCACAGTTTGATAACCTTTTGGGCATTAGTTTCTGATTATTGTCCAAAATGGTTGGATCATTCACAACTCCACCAATAATGCATTAGTGTCCTAGTTTTCCCCACATCTTCTCCAACATTTATCTTTATCTTTGCCTGTCATCTTAACCAATCTGAGAGATGGGAAGTGGCACCCTCAGAGTTGTTTCAAGTTGAATTTCTCTATCAATAGTGTTTTCAAGCATTTTTTCATATAATATAGATGGCTTTAATTACATCTTCTGAAAATTGTCTGTTCATTTCCTTTGAGAGTTTATCAGTTGGGGAATGACATGTTCTTATATATTGATATCGTTCTTTATGTATTTTAAAAATGAAACATTTATCAGAAATATTGGCTATCAAGATTTTTTCCAAGCTTTGTACTTCCCTTTTAATCTTGTTTCTGTTGGTTTTTGTTTGTGCAAAAACTTTTAATTTAATCTAATCAAAATTGTTCATTTTTCATCTTTGGTCATAAATCCCTTTCTTCTCCAAAGATTGTTTATGGTATTTTCCTTTATGCCCAAATCATGTATTCATTTTGATCTTATTTTGGTATGGAGTGTGAGATGGAGGTCTATGCTGATTTTCTAACATATTTTTCACTTTAACTATCAGTTCTTGTCAAATAGTTCTTATTTCAGAAGATAGAGTTTGGAAATTTATCAAATATTAGACTGCTATAGACATTATTATGTCATGTGTATATAATCTATTTCACTGATGAACTATTTATTAGTGCCAAATGCTTTTGATGACTATAATATTAGGTTTGGTACTGTTAAGCCACTCTTCCTTGTATTTTTTTTTTCATTAATTCCCTTGATACTCTTAATCTTTTGTTCTTCTAGATGAAATTTGTTAATTTTTTCTCATTCTATAAAACAATGCTTTGGCATTTTCATTTGTATGGCACTAAACAAATAGACCAACTTAGGCAAAAATGTATTTTAATTATTTTAGTTCAACCTAGCCAGGAACAATTGTTTAGATCTCATTTGCTTGTATGAGAAGTGTTTTGTAATTGTGCTGTTATATTTCCTGGGTTTGACTTGGCAGGTAGATCTCCAAGTATTTTATTTTGTCTATAGTAATTTTAAATGGACTTTCTCTTTCTATTTCTTTAAATGGACTGATAGGCTTTGTTAGTAATATATAGAAATGCTTATGATTTGTATGGCTTAATTTTATATCCTGCAACTTTGCTAAAGCTGTGAATTGTTTGGGGATGATTTTCTAGGATTCTCTAAGTATATCATTATTATCATATGCAAAAAGTGATACTTTTATTTCTTCATTGCCTATTCTAATATCTTTAATTTCTTTTTCTTTTCTTATTGATAAAGCCATCTTTTTCTAGTACAATGTTGAATAATAGTGGTGATAAAGGGCATCCTTGTTTCACCCTTGATCTCATTGGGAATGTATCCAGCTTCTCTCCATTACAAATAATGCTTACTGTAGGTTTTAGATAGATAATGCTTATATTATTTTAAGGAAAGCTCCTTTTATCCCTATGTTTTCTAGTGTTTTTAATAGGAATGGGTGCCATACATATTTTGTTAGAATCTTTTTCTGTATCTATTGAGATTATCATATAATTTCTGTTGGTTTTATTATTAATATAGATAATTATAGTAATAATTTTCCTGATACTCAACCAGCCCTACATACCTGGTATAAATTCTACTTGGTCATAGTTTATTATGATGCTGATAAGTTTCTGTAAGCTCTTTGTGAACGTTTAATTTAAAATGTTTGCATCAATATTCATTAGGAAAAATGATGTGCATTTTCTTTCTCTGTCTTGGCTCTTCATGATTTAGGTATTAATGCCATATTTGTATTGTAGAAGGAATCTGGCAATACTCGTTCTTTACCTATTTTTCAAAATGGTATAGACATATTGGAATTAATTGTTATTTCAATGTTTGGTAGAATTCACTTGTGAATCCATCTGGTCCTGGAGATTTTTTCTTAGGGAGTTTATTTATGATTTGTTTAATTTCTTTCTCTAAAATGGGACTGTTTAAATATTTTGTTTCCTCTTCTGTTAACCTGGACAATTTATATTTTTGTAAATATTCATCCATTTCAGTTAGATTGTCAGATTTGCTTCCATAAAGTTGTGGGAAATAGCTCCTAATTATTTCTTTAATTTCTTTTTCAATGATGATGAGTTCACTTATTTCATTTTTGAGGCTGATGGTTTGTTTTGTTTTTTTTCTTTCTCTTTTCTGATCAAATTAACCAAATGTTCATCTATTTTGTTAGTTTTTTCATAAAACCAATTCTTAGTTTTATTTATTAGATCAATGTTTTCTTAGAATCTATTTTATTAATCTCTCCTTTGAGTTCCAAAATTTCTAATTTGGTATTTAATTGGGTTTTTTTAATTTGTTCCTTTTCTAGCTTTTTTAATTGATCTCCTCTTTCTCTATTTTATTTATATATCTAAGAGATAAAAAATTTCCTCTAAGAACTGCTTTGGCTGCATCCCATAGGTTTTGGTATGTTTTCTCACTATTGTCATGTTCTTGGATGAAATCATGGGTTGTTTCTGTGATTTGTTGTTTGGCTCACTCATTCTTTAATGATCATTAGATCATTTAATCTCCACTTGGTTTTTAATCAACCTTCCCCAGACCTTTATTAAATATGATTGTAATTGTATTGTGGTCTGAAAAGGAAGCAATTTACTATTTTTAGCTTTTAGCATTTGATTGTAAAATTTTTATGCTGTAATACGTGGTAAATGTTTGTGTAGGTGGTGTGTACTGCTGAGAAAAAGGTGATTTGTCCCTATTCAGTTTTTTCCAGGGGTCTATCATATCTAGGTTTTCTAGGATCCTATTAACCTCCCTAGTTTCTTTCTTGCTTATTTTGTGGTTAGATTTGCCTGATGCTGAGAGGGGAAGGTTGAAGTCTTCCACTAAAATAGTTTTGCTGTCTATTTCTTCTCTAAGAATTTGCCTGCTCTACTTGGTACATACACATTTAGTATTGTTACTACTTCATTATTTACTGTCCCTTTTATGAAAATGTATTTTCCCTCCTTATCTCTTTCAATAACTGTAACGTGCTCTCCTGGCAGTTACAATTACTAGTCTGTCCTAGACCCACCAGAGTACCTTTGACCACTGTCCTTTGCAGTGTGAGCTCTACCCGGCTCGCCTCCTCTGAGGCCTTCTAAGGTCTCTGGCCACAATCTCTTGAATCTATAGCTTAGTAACCGGTAGCGCACTCAAGAACAACCACATGTAATCTTAAAAGCCTTTATTATACCTACTCACATAATGCCCTAACTGATGCCCTGACTTGTTGGTTCCCTGGTGAACACCTGGTCAGAAGACCCATGTGTTCACTACCAAAACCCTTACCTCTTTTGGCTACCCATCTTGGCTTGGCCACCCAGCTGGGGAGCCAGGGTGAACAGCAGGAGGTTAAAGAGGGCGGTTGCTGCCTGCAGTGGGCTTATATAGGGCCTGTGAGGTCACACACACAGCCAATCAGCGAGAGAGTCACCCATTACAAAGCTATCTCAATATGGCCAGGATCCCGCCCAAGGGCAGTCCTAATATCCACAGAAATTACTTCTGGGCCTCAATCCCGATGCACTGTGTCCGCCCATTTAAAGGGCCCTTACAATTCCCTTTCTCTTGTTTTGCGGGAACCGCACATCTCACCAAGCTAAACTTTTAGCACCAGCTATAGTTCACTTGGTCCATGAGATGACAGAGTGTTATGCCCAAGGAGGTACAAAGCAGCAGATCAGTAAACAGAAGTATGACAATGAGAACCAGGCTCAACAGTGGCCCAAATGTTCAACCCATTCATCAAAGTCATACTCGAGATAATAGGCCAAAGAGATTGGATGCCAATGAGGTAGGATGTCAACACTGAGGTGGGAAGTCAACAAGGTAAAACATCACAATTCTAGTTAACAAATATCAGTAGGTATGTTGTCACAATTCTAGTTACATTTATCACAGTTCTAGACCAATTCTAGTTTCTTACAATTTTCTGTTGCACTTTTCACATTCCTAGAACAATTCTAGCTTATCACAATTCTCAATTGCACTTGTCACAATCCTAGAACAATTCTAGTTTATCACAATTCTCAATTGCACTTTTCACAATTCTAGAACAATTCTAGCTTATCACAATTCTCAATTGCACTTGTCACAATCCTAGAACAATTCTAGTTTATCACAATTCTCAAGTGCACTTTTCACAATTCTAGAACAATTCTAGCTTATCACAATTCTCTATTGCACTTTTCACACTCCTAGAACAATTCTAGTTTATCACAATTCTCTATTGCACTTTTCACAATCCTAGAACAATTCTAGTTTATCACAATTCTCTATTGCACTTTTCACAATTCTAGAACAATTCTAGATTCACAGGTGCACATAAGCAAAGTCATGTCCAGTAACATTGTCTCAAAAACAATGGCAGGTGGGTGTGTTGGTTTTTCACCCACTAATTTAAAAGCATAGTCCTTCAATAGAAAGCATAGGGCAAAGCCTCTTCCCAGGCCACCATATGGCAAGTGGCCACGGGAGAAGCAAGCAGGCCCATTGTCCATTTACAGTCTTTATATTGCGTATCACCCAAAACAGTCCATCTCAGCTGCAACACTGGAACCGTGTCTGCTGTCTCTGGTGTCACGGTCAGGAGGGGCATCGCTGCCATCAGCGTCTGAAGGGCTGTGGACATCTGGCTGGTCTCTCTGGACTGTTGTCTGGTCCTTCTCTTGGATCCCCAGGTTACAAATGTCTCTGGTGGGGATGAACTCTACTGCTGGATCTGCACCTAGCAAGGAATGTACCCAGGGCCCAACTTGGGCCTTTCCAAATGCCATCCAGGCCTTTCCACATCACAGTGGAAACAAAGTTGTTGTCAAAAAGATCAAAAGTCAGACAAAAGTTAGTCTGTCACTTAGCTGCACTTTCTGTGTATGCCCAAAGTGCATTGCTAAGGTAAAAGGCAAAGAATTTAAAAATGTAAAACCAAAATAGATTAAAAATATAAAACCAAAATAACTTTAAAATGTAAAATCAAAATACTTTGAAGATGTAAAATCAAAAATGTTTAAAAATGTAAAATCAAAATTTAAAAATTGTAAGCAATCACATATCCCAAAATTTCCTTCTCTTGTTTAGGAGAGAAGATCTTGGGGATAGTCTGTGCAGTAATGACTTTACTAGAACACTCGGCTATATCCCTGAATTCTTTTGCCTAAAAATCAAAGTTTGAGTTTCTGATACCAAATTGTGCTCCAGGACTGTGAATCAATAAATCTGATATTACTTTTCCTCCTGGGTCAAAGATCACACACTGTCTATTTATTCTAGTGATTAAAACAACAATTTTCCAACCCATTCTAGACATAAACACTGTTTTATAAGTACCCGTAGGGGGTTGGGAAATCAAGCTCACCTGTGGAAGTGGAAAATCCACGAGGTAATAAAAGAGGAGTTCCAACTCTCCAAAGACGATCCTAGCAGTTTTACAAGTATAAAACTCCACTCTCTCTAACTGCAAGGTCTTGTCCCTGTAAGGTTTCTTAGAAATTAACTGAACTGTATTTTTAAAACTTTTCTGATTATACTCAATAACCCACAATTCCTTTTTGCCTTGGGGCATAAAGCCTACTCCTGTCCTTTGAAATGAAGACACAGGAGTTTTGAATGGATTAATGGGCAGTGCTGATGGTATTATCGCCCTTCCTTTTCCTCCTCCCCCTTCTCCCTTGGCCCAAGAAGGTGAGGCAGAGGGAAGAATTGGAAAATTCCCCAAAGGCTGATTTAAAATCAAACCTGAGCTTTGCACATAAAAAGAACTAAACTTCTTCTCAATGGAAGAGTAATGGATAAATTCCTTAAAACAACAATGCACGAGGTAAACCAACAAAATGCTAAGAAGAATTTCTACAACTGAAGTCCATGTGGTTCGTTTATTTCCTTCCTTAATTTCAGCCACTGGTTTGAACTCTTCCTGTTCTATCTGTAGTAACCTAGCTTTTTCTTCTTTCTCTATCTCAATCTGTAGTTTAACCTGCAATTCCAGCAACTCTTGCTGTGGCATTTTATACTCTATACTGTCATACAAACACATTAGCTCTAGGTTGCTCCCTCTCCTAGCTCTATTTACTGGGTGTGGGGATAGCCTTTGTGGAGCTTGATTACAAGCTTCCTGCTGTTCTTCAGTGGTGATCTTTGTTAAAAGATCTTCCATCTGGCTCTTTAACCTCTTTATATAATAAGCATTATGTTCAGCTGTGTCCTTGAGCCTGATCCCAGATTTAACTGGGTCCATATTGCTTCTCTGTCTTCCCTCTTAAGTGGCGTTTCTACCGGATCTTTCAGAATCTTAATTCTGAATATTAAATATTTTCAAAACCTGATAATTCCTGATGCGTCCACCACGTTGGGCGCCATTTGTAACGTGCTCTCCTGGCAGTTACAATTACTAGTCTGTCCTAGACCCACCAGAGTACCTTTGACCACTGTCCTTTGCAGTGTGAGCTCTACCCGGCTCGCCTCCTCTGAGGCCTTCTAAGGTCTCTGGCCACAATCTCTTGAATCTATAGCTTAGTAACCGGTAGCGCACTCAAGAACAACCACATGTAATCTTAAAAGCCTTTATTATACCTACTCACATAATGCCCTAACTGATGCCCTGACTTGTTGGTTCCCTGGTGAACACCTGGTCAGAAGACCCATGTGTTCACTACCAAAACCCTTACCTCTTTTGGCTACCCATCTTGGCTTGGCCACCCAGCTGGGGAGCCAGGGTGAACAGCAGGAGGTTAAAGAGGGCGGTTGCTGCCTGCAGTGGGCTTATATAGGGCCTGTGAGGTCACACACACAGCCAATCAGCGAGAGAGTCACCCATTACAAAGCTATCTCAATATGGCCAGGATCCCGCCCAAGGGCAGTCCTAATATCCACAGAAATTACTTCTGGGCCTCAATCCCGATGCACTGTGTCCGCCCATTTAAAGGGCCCTTACAAATAACATCTATTTTGACTTTTGATTTATCTGAGATCAGAATTGATATCCCTGTTTTTACTTCATTTGAAACATAACAGATTCTGTTCCCCCCTTTTACCTTTATTCTTTATGTGTCTCTTTATGTCAAATGTGTTTCTTGTAAGCAACATATTGTAGGATTTAAAAGCTTTTTAATCCACTATATCATTAGCTTCTTTTTTATGAAAGAGTTCATCCCATTCACATTAATAGTTTTGAATACCAATTCTGTATTTCCCTCCATCCTATTTTCATCTCTATATGTATTTTTCCCCTCTCTTTTCTCCCTGACCTTAGTGATGTTTTATTTTTGCCCACTCCACCTACTACTTTATCTTCTATCACTCCTACCTCCTCTCTTAACCTTATCTTCTTTCAACCCATGTCCCCTTTTCCTTTTCTCCAAGTGTTTCTGACCTCCTTTCTATTCTGACCCTCTCCTTCCTTTTCCTTTTTCTCTTCCTACTTCTTCATAGGATTAAATAAATTTCTATCTCAAACAAATACGTTATTCCCTTTTAGAGCCATAACTGATGAGATCGATCTTCAGATGGTGCTTACCCTCCTCTCTTTTTTCCCTTGACTGTAATAGGTGTTTTGAGCCTCTTGATGTGAACTAATTGTCTCATTATATATCTCCTTTCCTCTTTTTCCAGGAAAGACATTTTCCTACCTCTTAATGTCTTTTTTGTTTGATGGCATCATAAGAGAGTACATTCACAACCACAATATCAGTCCATGTAATGCCCCATTTTGTCTGCCCCAGCATCAGATATAGCAGATATAGTTCATAAGAGTTACAGATAATGTTTTTCTTCCATCTAGGGATGTAAACAGTTTAATCTTTAAACATATATACATATATATATATATATATATATATATATATATATATATATATATATATATATTTCCCCCTGTTTATCTTTCTATGCTTCTCTTGAGTCCTGTGTTTGTAGATTCAATTTTCTATTTAGTTCTGTTTTTTTTTTTCCAACAGAAATAATTGAAAATCTTTTAATTCATTGAAACTCCATTGCTTCCCATGAAAGATGATACTGTGTTTCACTGAGTAGTTAATTCTTTCTTGTAACCCTAGATCCTTTGCCTTTCAGAATATGGTATTCCAGACCCTCCAATCTTTTATTATAGAAGCTGCCAGATCCTGATTAATCCTGCCTGATGATCCTTGATATTTGAATTGCTTTTGCCAGGCAGCTTGCAGTATTTTTAACTTGAGATTATGGTTTTGGAGTTTCACAACAATGTTCCTTGGGCTTTTTCTTGTGGGATCGTTTTTTTCCAGAGGTGATCAATGGATTCTTACAATGAGTATTTCCCCTTTTGTTTCTAGAATATTGGGGAAGTTTTCCTTCATGATATCTTATAGAATGCTATCCAGGCTCTTTTTTGTGTGTGTGATGGCTTTCAGGTAGACCAATAATTTTTAAATTGTCTCTTCGGGTCTATTTTCCAGGTGGACTGTTTTTCCAATGAGATAGTTCACATTTTTTTTCCTTTTTTCATTCTTTTTAGTTTGACTGATTCTTACTGCCTCACAAAGTCATTAGCTTTCATTTGCCCTGTCCCAGTTTTTATTGTGTGATTTTCTTCAGTGATCTTTTGTATCTCTTTTTTCATTTGGCTTATTCTGTTGTTTAAGGAGTTGTTTTCTTCAGTCAATTTTCCCTTCCTTTTCCAAATTCTTGACTCTCTCATACATACCTCTCATTTCTTTTCTCATTTTTTCTCCTTCCTCTTATTTGCTTTTTGTAGTCTTTTATGAGCATTTCCAAGAAGCTTATTGATCTTTATTTGAGATAAATTTATCTCAGTTTGAGATGTCTTCTGTAGACATTCTGTCCTCATCTAAGTTAGTGGTTTGTTCTGCCCTGTCACCATGGTCAAGGTTTTCTTCTGTTTCTTGGTCATTTTCTTTTCTTGGCTTTTGGTATTTCCTCTTTTTTTTTTTTTTTTTTTTTTTTTTTTTACATTTAGGATGAAGCTCTACTAGTAAAGGTGGCACTATCCCAAGCTTCCTGTGCAGCTCTGAGCCTTGCCTTTGAGCACAGAGGCCCCTTGTGTTTATAGGGGGTAGCTTTGCCTGCTATTTTCAGGAAAGAGCCTAGTTTCCCAGAGTTTGCTTTTTGAGCTGGGTCTGGAAGCTGCTTCCCTGATTTCCTCCTCTATTAAGTCAGAACTGAGGGTCTTAGTTGCTGATTTGCTGTGATTAAGACCCTTTCATCTCTGACCTGGGCTAAACACCCTTTTCACTCCAGTAAGACTGATCATTCTTGAAGTTTTTTCAATCTATCTTGTGCTGCAGAGTGGTTTCACTCCATTAGACTCTGTTCAGAGTCTTGATTTCATATGGTTTTCAAAGGAAACTGGGAGAATTCCTGGTTCCTGATTTTTCTCCTTCACCTTGGCTCCACTTCTAGAACTCCCCAAAATGTCTAAATAATTTAATATAATCTGTGTTCCAGCCTCTGTGCTCCAGCCTCTGTGTTCCAGCCCCTGTGCTCCTGGGCTTATATAAATATGGCTCATTCCTAGAGACAATTCCACACAGTCAAATCATCTAAGATTCACTTTACCTCAACCAAGAATTTGCTTAAGAAAAAGATTCTAATGTAGCTCATGCTTCACAGACATCAATAAGAGAATTCCAAAACCCTATAAAAACACTCAAAAGAAAAAAAATTGCATACATTAATAACAGGAAAGACTTCAGTTACCAACAGATATAGATAGACATGGATATAATAATGTGGAACATGTACAATACTATTTTTCTAACTTTCTCCAGAGATGCATAGAAGGATCCAACTTTATGTACTTTGTTAAAGGGTTATACTCCATTTAGAAGTGAGACACTGGCAGTTGCTAGACTGGTGCTCCCAGAATTTCTGCTGTAGCTCACTTTGGTCTCAAAGGTGCTTCCAGTCTTATATTACTACTTTGAAAACTTAGCTAAACTCTACCATCTTGAAGGGAAAAGCAATTGGAAATATAGGATGACAGCTACTCTCCATGAGTGCTGGGATGTGCTAATACATCACAAGAATAGTAGAGAATGAAATCCAGATTTTTTTACTCCTTGATGTCATATCTTTAGCTCCTTGTTACTATTCTACTTTGGAGGATTATTTATATGTTCCTCTTCTCTCTGAGAGATTGACACTGCCTATAAATACTACTTCTTTTTCTAAAAAAGATGGATTTTAAGGTTTTCTTTCTAGCAGACAGGTGATGGTCATGTCCCCCTGATCTCTCTATAGTAAGGTGTACCCACACAAACAATTCCCCCTACTCTATCCAGGAGGCTGCAATTCAGAAATTCTTGAAGAATTCTGGGGTTCAGTAATTACCAGAATATGGTTTCATGGCTTCCTTCTACAACTGTCATTCCTTAAAGGTCATGTTTATTTCCAAGTTTCAAGCAAGGAAATGGGGGAGTAGACACTCTTCTTGGGTCATGAGCATAAAATAACTTAAAACACCGTAATGACAAAGATTCACGCTTAGATCTTTGGTTCTCTCAGAATCTCTCATTAAAAGTAAAAAAAGGGAGGTAAACTCTGAAACTTTTGAATTATCTCCCATTGAGTTAACACATAGAAACAGTTCACTTAAACAATTTAAGTCAATCAGATGCATTTTTGATTATGTCCCAAAACTTGACTTAGTAAGATTATGAATGAGCACTTTTATACTCTCCAAAGAAAATACAAGTTTAACTAATTTGAAGATCAAATTGATCAGGGAATTCTCCTCTTTAATTTCATATATAAAGCTATCTCAGAGTGGAATTGACAGGCATTAGAAGCAATGAGTTCCTCTTCATTGGAGGTTTTCAAGCAAAACCAGGTAATCCCTTTTGGGATATTTAGATAATTGTCCACATATAGGTTCGATTGTTCAATTACTAGATTACTGAAAAATTCCCTTCTTAGCTCTTAAGTTCCTACAATTCTCTGGATTTGCATCATTCATCCTACTAAAGTGAGAACTCTTTGAAGTTATACATGGTTCATTTTCCTTTGTTCTTCTATAATAATCTGCATTGTGATACAATGGCTGTTGATACAGAGTTAGAAAATTAATCTATACTAATGCTTTATGAAGTGACAACAACTCAAGTCAGGGTAAAATTGGGGGGTGGAGTTGGATAACAAATTATTACTTGAGTGGCAAATAATTGTTTGGTGACTTTATATCAAAGCCAGAAACTTTTTATGCCATCTTTGGATAAGCAAAAGAGGCAGGTAGCTGATACAGTGGGTAAAGCTCTGGGCCTGGAATGAGGAGTTCAGATCTGGCCTCAGACAATTACTAGCAGTGTAACTCTGGGAAAATCATTTACCCCTGTTTGTCTCAGTTTCTTCATCTGTAAAATGAGAAGAAAAAGGCAAATCAGTATTTCTGCCAAGAAAATTGCAAATGCAATCATAAAAAGTGAGACATGAATAAAAATGATTCAAAAGCAGCAGCAAAGCGAGTGGTTTTCTTTGTACATTATTAAAATGAAAATGAAACTTTTTAAAATGTGAAAAACATTCTTATAAGCTACAGCTGCTGGCTAAATTTAACACTAAACAGTAGTTTGCAGACTGACCACTGGATTTTAAAATATTACAGGGATATTTCTATCATCATCACCCACACACACACACACACACACATACACACACCTCTCTCTCTCTACACTACCTTCATTATTACTCTCTAGATAATTGTATCAAGCCCTTTTCACAGAAGCAGCTGTCTATTTTCCTAAGAAAAGAATTAATTCTATATCCAGAGAGGGACCTAGGACTATCTGGAAAAATTTTCCAGATTTAGTGGTGCAGATTTTCCAAGGCCACAAGAAGAAACAGACACTAAATCTTCAGAGCTGAACAAATAGTTCATAATGGTATACAGGGGATGGATAAATAGGGAGTAAGAAAATTGCTCTAAGCTAAAATCTGTGCAGAAGGAAAGTGTTTCAACCCTGTTATGTTTGAAGTCCCAAATTTCTATAGCTATGAGCTAAAGTTCCTTTAGTCTAAATAAAGAGGTGGCTGTCTTTGCTTCATTTCCTCTCAGCTCCACTAGCTGCTAGTCTGAATCTAGATAAGAATTTCCCAACTCCTGGACACTCTTACAAATTTCTTAATAGAAGGAAATTATTAATGGTAGGAGGATCAGACATCCCACGAGCCTTTATTGATTATTTTATTTAAAGCAGGGAGGGGGGAAAGGGGAGAGGAGAATCACATACTTTGGGATAAGAAATATTATTGGCTCCCTTCTGGGATGAACCTGTCCACATCTAGTTAGGTTCATTCTCAGAATCCAGCCATGTAGTCATTGGACTTGTTTTGTTTTGTTCATTTATTTTATTGGGGGGGGGGGAGAAACAAAATAAGAAAAACCTAAAAGCAAAAAATCAATTAAAAAAAAAAAAGTAAAGTTAAACAAAAGAGAATATTGTCAGAACATCAGGGAGGATTCAAAATATATAACAATAAATTACCAGATCAAGAAAGTATAAGTGTGTGTATATAATATTAGTAAAATAAATTATATTCAAGAATGTCCATTTTTCCTTTACTTTTTGTAACTTGTTCTTTTGTTCTCTGCTGAGCATCTTATTTGCTTTATTCTTTTCTCTCTTTCATCCCCCCACTCCCAAGCAAGTTACAATTAAGAAAAAATATATTTTTATAAATATATGTAGATACATAAATATATACACATACACATACACTCCACAAACACACACATATCTTTCCTATCTCTGCTGACTTTTTAATTCCACTCCTTAATTTGCCTTGTTATTACTTAACCTCCCAAAGATCCCTTCCTTGTCTTCTTTCCTCACCTATTGCTTTCCCATCTACTCATCCCTGCCCCTCTCATTTCTTTATAGATTTAGGAGAGTGCTATACTCTTCATAGTCTTTATGTAGTGTTGGCCATTAAACCCATTCCTAATGTAAGTAAGTTTTCAGAAATATGAGCCCTCCTCCCCCCTCTAATGCACCTTAGTTATATAACATAATTATTATTTTTACTTTAACTCTGAAAATCTTTTTTTTTGAGCTACCCTATTGTTGATGTGAATCTTAAACATATAGTATACATTTCCCATGGAAAAGAAAAGGCAAAAAAGAACAATTTGTCCATGTTTAAACAATTTGGACATGTTGAGTTCTTTGAAGTTGATCTTTGATGTTGGCTCTTATATGTAAAATGTTCTATTAAGTTCTGGTTTACTTGATGGAAAGTCCTGAAAATCTTCAAGCTCATTGTATGTCCATTTATTCTTATTCAATGTTATAGATAATTTTGCTGGATATGATATTTTTGGCCACAGGCCTAGTTCTTTTGATTGTTGATAGATATGATTCCAGGACCTGTGGTCTATTATTGTCCTGTACAATTCTGATTGCAGTTCCAGCATATTAGAATTATTTTCCCTTTCTCTTGCAAAGTTTTCTTTTTGATCTGGGGGTTTTGAAATTTGGCAATAATATTCCTGTGCTTTTCTACAAAGGCTCTCAAGTAAGGGATTGATTGGTATATATATATATATATATATATATATATATATATATATATATATATATATATATATATATATATATATATATAATTTTTTTTTTTCTGTTTCTACTTTCCCATCATGTTCTATCACTCTACGACAATTTTCTTGAATTAGTTCCTGCATTATTGTGTGTAGGTTTTCTTTTTGGTCACAACTTTCTGGGAGTCCAATTATTCTTATATTTTTTTCTTCTTGATCTGTTCTCCTGATGTGTCATTTTTCTTATAAGATGTTTCACATTCTGTTATGTTTTCTCATTCTTTATAATCTGTTTTATTATTTCTTGGTCTCTCATAGCTAACTAGCTTCTCTTTGACCAATTGTAATTTTCAAAGAATTATTTTCATCTTTGAGAATTGGTACCTCATTTTCAAGGTAGTTAATTTGTTTTCATAATCTTATTTTTCTTGGATGGTTTTTAGTATTAATATTACTTTAGTTTTTTTTTCAATGTCTCTCATTTGATTTTTAAATTCTTGTTTGAGTTCTATAAATTCTCTCTGGGTGGAGAACCATTTCACATTACTTTTGGGGATAGAGGCTTTTTTTTTTTTTTAATTTTAGTATTCTCCTCTGAAGATAAACCCCAATCTTCCCTGTTCCTATAGTATGTTTCTATGGTGGCTTATTTTTCTTCTTTGGTGTTTTCTTTTTTGTTTGTTTGTTTTTGTTTTGTTTTGTTTTGTTTTGTTTTTTAAATAAGAGGTATTAGTGTAAGTACCTCTAACTGTGGAGTAGGAGAGATGGTGCCTTCTGGCTTCAGCTCAGCTCTCCTCTCTAAGCAGGAACCCCAAAACAAGAGCTCCACTCTTCTGCATGTGCCCTCAGTCAGCAGTGTCCCTGTCCCTTGCCTCTGAGTGCTAATTCCCTCTTATCCAGGGCTGAGGTTTCCAGCACAGCTGGGCCTGGCCATAGCTCACATTCCCTCAGTCTTCCCAGATTCAGACTCAGATTCTACAAACAGTCCAGGAGGCAAAAATCCCTGTGATTCCTGCTAAGGCTCCACCACACCTAGCTAGCCTAAGAGGTCCCCACATAGTGTTTCTGCAGAACTAGCTGGGAGGTATTTATATTTCACAGGAGTCAATCCCAGCCTAGAGGCTTTCTTCAGATCTTGTTGGGATATATCAGGAGGACCCCTTTTTTGTGCCAAATCTTCTTGATTTTTCACCAGTCTATGTTCACCCGGAAGCACAAATTTGTTCTATTTTGGGGGGAAATTGGAAAAGCTTGAAATTTACCAACCAACTCTAACATCTACACAGAACCCTCTCCAGTCACTGAACTTGTTGAAATCTTTCGATCTTAGCCATGAATGAAGTAACAAAGGAATGAATAAGTTCTACATCTTGGCGAGCTTTGTCAATGTGACACAAGCACTAGCAGATTCTATGATCAATTTAAGACTGCCATTGCTACTAAAAGGCACTATTCATTAAATGATAGGATGAATAAAAGATTGAAATTTTTAAGTGTTTACTGAGTTAGACTCTGGAAAAATAAATTAAAACTTTAAACCAAGGATTCTTAATATATGGTCTATAAAATTTTTAAAAAATTAATAATTATGTTTTGATATTTGGTTTCTTTAGTAATCCTGTCTTTTATTTTATGTATTTAAAACATTAACATTATGATGAGATGAAGACTTATTCCAAATTCCTTATTTCCTACTCTCTAGAGCAGTAGTGTCAAATACAAACAAGAACCAGTAAAATGTCCATAAAAATCCCATTATCTATGTTTTGTTGTATTTTTAAAAATTTTCTAAATATTTGCCAATTTAGTTTCAATAGACTTGGAATGGAAAATGCCATCTGTATCCAGAAAGCAAACTGAATAGATAGAATTTGGGATTGAAACATGGTATTTTCATCTTTGTTTTTTGCTTGTTTGACTACTTTCTCACAGGTTTTTCCCTTTTGATGTGATTTTTCTTGTACCACGTGACAAATATGGAAGTATGTTTGAAAGAATTGCATATATTTAACCTACATCAGATTGTTTGCTGTCTTAAGGAAGAGAAAAATAAGGGAGGGAAGGGAAAAGAGAGAGGGAGGGAGAAAATTTTAGAACACAAAGTCTTACAAAAATGAATGTTTAAAACTATCTGGAAAAATAAAATTACTAATGAAAATTTTGAAAAAAAATTTTGATGACAAGTAAATATTGTCTAAATAAATAAATATTTGACAATTACATCTTAATCTGAAAAAAATATTAAGCTGAGGAAGAATCATGGGTTTTGCCAGATGGCCAAACTCTTATTCTATCTAATTCTTTACCCTCAAGGAGTTCATATTCCACTTGGAGAAACAAAATATATAAGGGAGTGATGGATTAGGATGTTCTAAAGAGTCCAAATATTGGTGAAGAGCATCAGGGGAGACTTATTAGACTGGCCATTTAAATAGCAAAGCCAGTCCCAAACTTATGTTGTTCCATTGACAGAACCTGCCAGATCTCAGGATCCTTTCCACAGTATAATGAGGCACCAAAAAGGATTTTCATGTTTTTTTGTGGTTATCATTTTTGCGTGACAAATAATAATGGCAATGGCCATAGCATTTCTATAAACTTTATTATTTACAAGACTTTCTTCACAACAACCCTGAAAAAGAAATGACATTCTCATTTTACAGCTGATGAAACATTGAGATGTGAGAAAGAAACAAACACATAACATATTTTAAAAATAAGTTTGGCCAATTAAATACTTCTTTCACTTTCATCTCTCTCCCCCAACTGAAAAAGGAAGAAAAAATACAACTCTAGTTAGAAACATGTATCCAGCAAAATAAATTTATTCACTGGATATGCCCAAAAAAGAAGTCTCATTAACTCTCTATCAAAAGGTAGGTTACAAAGCATCCAAAGCTTGCAAAACAACCCTAATGTTACACTATTTGTCCTCAGAGAAAAAGAGACCCTCATATTTTTCTAGCTACAGCAAAATCATTGACAAAGTACATTGCTAATGTTTGGGAAAACTGTCAATGAAGATTGTAAATACTGAAAATGGTGCTTTTCAAATTAACAAAAGTTTTTTTTTTAAAGTAATAATTTTAAATAGGTTTCTTCCTTAAAGATATATGACCCACTTTCATCTTTTGAATATATATCTAATTGTACTCTACCCACACTTTCATTTATTACTCCCTAGCCTAGTAACTGAGCTTATTCTTCCAAGCAGGTTGTCCAATTTGTAATCATAAATCCTGAATGCTACTTTGTTCAGCAATCCAACATTTTATCTTATAATTACATAGGAGAGCAGCTAATAAAATTGTGTTTCCTTCAACTACAGATCAGCCTTAGATAGAGTAAGCTGCCTCTTCTCTCTGAAGCAAGATGTGGTTTTCATAAAACTAATCTCTAATAAGCTTCCAATCTTTCCTAGTTCATACATTCATTAATTGAAGCATGACATTTGGCCAAATCATTATCTCTTTAATTGATATAGTGCCAGGTCTAGAGCAGGAAGACTTATATAGCAGTCATTTCTGCTTTGGCCAGAATCCCTAAGAGTCATCCCCTCCCAAATTCACTCATCCAGTTACTTAATTATTTAATTTTTTTATTAAATAGAAGATTCTTTGTGTCAATTGCTCCTTAGTCTTAATCACTGAATGGGTATAGACTCAGTCAAACAGGCCTGTTGAAAACCTTAGCTTAAAAAGGTCAAGGTTTCTTATTGCATCCAAGGTCATCTCCAGTTCTGATCTCTATTTAGCCACTGGACCCAGGTAGTTCTGGAGGGGAAAGTGAGGCAGGTGACCTTGCCCAGCTTTCCTCACTGAAATCCCATTTATTTGCCTATCATGGCATCCCTTCCTTGATGTCCTGTTCCTCTTTGAGAAGAAAGGACAAACAACAATAACAATCTTACTGAATTCAAATTTGGTTCTATTAGTTGTGTGACCTTGGGTAAATCACTTGCCCCTTTTTGTCTCAGTTTTCACATCTGTAAAATAAGCTAGACAACGAAGTGGCAAAGCACCCCAGTGTCCTCCCCCACCCCCACCCCCCAAAAAAACCTAAATGGAGTCACAAAGAGGCTAACACAATTGAATTGACTGAACAATAACAACCAAAATGTTTGCTGTTTTGTATATCAATTATGCCATTGTAATATTAACACCATGGGAGGTTTTGATTTTTATTAAACGAAATACAAAATATAAAAAAGCTACATAAATCACTTAGAAATAACAGGGAGACATAATACTTAGACCAATAAAATTAATTATCTTTAGGGGGGAAAAAAGCTACATGAGAAAAAGGTACATGAGAATATCAGGTTTAAAAAAAAAAAAAGATTTGAGTAAATTCTTATTTTGAAACCCCCATGCTGTTTCATTAAATTAAAATTTAACTCAGGGCAATTTCCTATAATAATCAATTTGTCATTGATTTTCATTCCTGGTAACTAAGAATTTTAAGCTTGGATGATGCATTTCTGTGTATATTTTGTTTTATTGTGGTTTTGTGGTTTATTTTTAATATCAATCTCAGGAGGGCTTAGACTATACAAGATATTACTCTCTCAAAAGTTTATTCAACAGCTACTTTGTGTCTATCCCTACCCCTAATGTGTTAGGCATATTTATTTCCCACTATAAAGGGAGGTAGTACCTTTATAATTAAGTGGTTAGTATTTGTAAACTGAAAATCAACTGGTAACAAAATACTATGAGGTGATAAAAGGACAGTATAACTGGTAATGAATGGGCCTGTTTCTTCTCTTCCCAAACCTGTCAGGAAATGTCTTCTGAGACACTGAATAATCCATTCTTTGTATCTCTCTTATGATCCATTCTGTATTATCATTGCATACAGAGGTATATCTGGACTGTGTTCCTTCCCCCTTTCATTAGACTGACAATTCCTAGATATGTCTTCTTTAGCCTTTCTCAGGCTCTGCCCAAAGTAGGTGCTTGGTAAAAACAACAACAACAATAATGATAATAATTCATATCTTTATGGCTGTTAAAGTTTACAAAGCACATAATTCACAACAAACTTATGAGTTGTGTATCGCTCTAGATCTATCCACACTGATGGAGAAGCAAAGAGATATTGAGAGACTACTTTATGTAAGGCAACACAGTGAGCAGCAGAGAATGGATTTGCAACTTTGTCCACATGTCCTGGGCTCTATTCTACCATACTTCCTCCATTCATGAATGAAGGGGAAAAAAACATAATTAAGAACTTACTCTGTGCCAGTCACAAGGGATACAAATAGAAAAAGACAGTTTTTGTTCTCAAAGAAGTAATAATCTTAGAATGGATAGATTATAAATTTTTCAAAGGAAAGGGCTGAGTCATGGATACTCCTAAGTGAAAAACTCAGCTAGATCTCAACTTCAAATTTGCACTAAGATAGAAATATCCACTATGATATCCTCAAGAAGGGGCCTTTCAGCAGAAATAAACCAATTTATCCATTGATTTGTCAGTCAACATTTATTAAGAGCCTCTTCTAGGTCATCCTTTTGATTATTGGACTCACACACCAGTGATTTCCTGAACTCTGTGAACATTGGTTGCACAGGTTGGGTTATAATGAAGTCTGCAATTCATAGGTCAGTGTAGAATATAATGTTAGAAAGGTTATAGATCTTTTGAGTCCAATCTTATTCACTTTTTAATGGACTCTCTCTAAATAAACCCATTTTCCAACTACCACTTTAGACAGAATAATATTTGTTCTGAGATTGCTTGCTGGATGATACAATGGATAGAATGCCGGACTTAGTGTCACAAGGATCCAAGTGCCAAAATTCCCTCACATACTAACTAGCTGTGTGAACCTAGATAAGTTCTTTAACTTCCTGTCTGCTTCAGTCTACTTTTCTAAAATGGGGGAAATAATACCTACCACTTTCCAAGGGTGTTATGAAAATCAACTATGGCATAATAATAATGATAACCAGTATTTAAATAGTGCCTTATGGTTTTTTTTGATCCTCACCACAACCCTGGTGCTATTATTACTCTCATCTTACGAAAGATCAGACTCCAGCACAAGGTGATTAAATGACTTTTTCAGGGTCACTCAGCTAGAAAGTATCTGATACAAGATTCAAATTCAGACCTGCCTTTCTCTAAGTCCAGTACTTTATCCACTGTGCAACTCAGCTGATTCTAACATATGTCAATTTTTTTGCAAAGCTGCAAATGTTAACTATTATGATTATCATTCTTTATATTATTATTGTTCACAGTTTTAAAAGACTTGAATAGGCTTAATGTTTCCCCTTTTCTTCCTGATGTGTTCAAACACATGTATTTACACATTCTACAACCTTCTACATGCACAGATGTGTACATGTAGTCATGTACAATCTACATTCAATGTACATAATGTTTGCATTGTATTAAATTTACATAAATAAATGTATACATCAGGAATTGAATGTATTAAGTACTTTGTCCCCATCCCACCTCCACCTTTTTATTGCTTCTTCTTCCTTTAAAATTAGGCCAATTTAGTTGGAGTACTTTTTAAACACCACATTGTCTTCCATGAAATATATCACAGGCTCCCATGGTAGCCTTAAGTGATCAATATCACCCCAATTAAAGTGACTATCAATCAATTTCTCTGCTGAATTATTGGAGCAAATTTTCCTTTTTAACCTCAAAATATTATTCAGCTCATTTAGTTGATATTTTAGAATCTGGTACATAAACATTTAATTCAAATAATCATCTTGGTATTTGGAACTGCTTAAATTGGGTAGAAATCTAATTACTGTTATCCAATATTAGTTTATTTTACTCTGTTTCCTTGTTTCAAAATTAAAGGTATTTCAAGAATCAGTGTGTTGCAAGGATACATAGATAAATAGTAAATTACAATAATAGTAATAACTCACAGTACAGTAATTTATAGCTAGTATTTTTAATATATGTTTTCAAATGTGTTTATCTCATTTAATCCTTAAAATATCTCTATATGGAAGGTATTACTATTTTCCTTTTTCAAATAAACAAATATTTAAACAAGCAATTTGACCAAAAGCCACATAGTCAGCCAGTAAAAGAACCAGCAGGGACCTGGATTTTCTTACTATAAACATGGTATTCTTTGCATTACAGGAGAAACCATCTGTGTCCTAGCAATCTAAGGGACAAATCACCCAATTATGATAAGGAAATTCCTTAACTCTATGTGTGTGTATGTGTGTGTACATACGTGCACATGTACCTGTGTGAGTAAGTATTTATAGGCTCCTATAGCAGTCTGACAAACCTATCAAAACCTTGAGAATAATATTTGCAAATTTTTAAGTTCATGAAATAAAATATAGGATTATAAAGGAAACAAATTACACTGAAGTACAGTTATCAAAATGTTGGTCTTTTTTTTAATTTTACAAACCCCATCTTTAGAACCATTAATATTTAATTTGTAATTGGGGACACAAAAACTCAAAGAAAGATGAATGACTTTATCAAAAATACAGAAATACAAAGAAACAAATAGGTACACAGTTATCCCTTCCACATCATGGGGATTGGGGCCTAGAGTCTTCACAAGCTAGAAAATTTATATAAAACATTTTGGTCCTCCCTTTGCATAAGAGAAGAAGTCTAATTCTTTTCTTTTTTTCTCTTATGAAGTATTTAGGATACCTTATTGTAAAATTTGGGGTAAGTATGTAGCCATTGGCTCTGTGTCATCTTAATATGTCATCTGAAGCTTCCACAAAACTACTTGCATTCAATTTCTAAAGATGACCCAATTTATATTGAAACTGTGGTATGAAAAGTTGCAATCTAAAAGGGATAACTGTATATACAATATTTTTTGGTTCCCATTCTCTCTGATCACAAGAGGGAAACTGAGGGAAAATAGTTTTCTTAATTAATTTTTTATTATGCTTTCAAAACACATTATAGTTAGTTTTCAACATTCACCCCTACAAAACCCTGTGTTCCAAATTTTTTTCTCCCTCCCTTTCCTCTCCCCCCTCACCTAGACGACAAGCAATCCAATATATACTAAACATTTTCAATTTTTCTATACATATTTCCACAATTTTCATGTTGCACCAAAAAAATCAGATTAAAAGGGGGAAAATGAAAAAGAAAACAAAATGTAAGCAAACAGCAACAAAATGAAAATACTGTTGTGATCCATACTCAGTCCCACAGTTCTCTCTCTGGCTCTCTTCAACCCAAGACTTGGAACTAGTCTGAATCACTTGCTGTTGAAAAGAGCCACATCCATCAGAACTGATCATCCTATCATCTTGTTGTTGCTGTGTACAATGTTTTCTTGGTTCTGCTCATTTCACTCAGCATCAGTTCATGTAAATATTTCCAGGCCTTTCTGAAATCATCCTACTGATCATTTCTTATAGAACAATAACATTCATATACCATAACTTATTTAGCCATTCCCCAACTGACAGGCATTCACTTAGTCTCCAGTTTCTTGCCACTACAAAAAGAGCTGCCACAAACATTTTTGCATATGTGTGTCCTTTTCCCTTTTTTTATGATCTCTTTGGGATAGAGGCCCAGTAGAGACACTGATGAATTAAAGAGTATACACATAGTTCCAAAGATAGCTTTTTTAAGAGAAGAAACAGCAAAGTGTTTAGTGAGTAACATGAATGACTAAACATGGCTCATTTTGCTTCAGAGGGCAGAATTAAGAGCAATAGATGGAAGATGAGAAGCTTGATTTTGATTTGTTTCAGAGAAAGGAGGAAAAATTTAAGAATGAAAACTAGGAGTGTCTAAAGAGGGAATGGCTACCCTGAGAAATAATTATTCTTTATAGAGGAAGTCTTCCATTTGTTCAAGCTAAATAAATGAATTTTTAAAAATATATTAAGTACTTACTATTTTCAATTCATATTTATGTCCAATGTTGAGTCATTTGACAGGGTCAAGGTCTTAAGTGACAATGAATTTCTTTTCTGGGTCTTGAATTGCTTGAAGCTACTGAGAACACGGGGTTGTAGCACTTGTGGAGGCAGTTGTCAACTTGCAACTCCACAAGGGTTGCTTCTCCAAAATAATGGATGGACTAAAAGCAGGGGCCATTGGTACAGTAAGGGGTACTACTCTTCTTGGAATGGAATCCATTGGATTCTCAGGAAAGATAGAACTGTTTTGACTGCTCTGTTATGCCTTAGGGTGCTTTATTGCTTAATCCAGGCTGTCCTTTATGATCTCTTGGTAGGGTCTGGTCTGCAATTAATGGAAATGACTAGCCTCTTCCCCACAATGATTGTTTCCCTGAATGATGGCTGTGGGGATGGAGTTAGAAATAGGTCTGTGGTAGTTGAAGGAAAGAGTAGGTGCTGCTATTCCTCAGGCTGTTGATCTTGCCTTCCCATTAAGAGCAGTCAGTGGTTGGTATCAAGTGGATCTCTTCTCTACAGGAATTGGTTCCTCAATGATGGTGGTAGGGAACAGGCTGAAAGCACTTTTGGTAGTCTGGTAGACATTACCATTTGCAGGACTTTTAGGCTTAGAGTCCTGGGCTTTCTGTATTAGACTGTGAGGGAGATAGCAGTGGTGATTTGGATTTGCCCAGTTCTCTCTCAGGAAACTTGTAATTAGAATTACTATACATAAATGAGTTCAACGTGATGACCATTAGTTTTATCTAGATCATCTTGTTTCATCCATTGATGAGATTGTATCTTACATTGATTCTGTGATTTATTCCCTACCCTTGAAGAATCCATTCATATCCATAGGAATAGGGGTAAAAAATGCCCAGATGCAGAAAGTCTCTCTATTATAGATTAACATCTTATCTGCAATTTTTAGGCAGAGAGGTTTTTTTGAGTATTGACAAATAAAGTGATTGTTTCAGGATCAAACACCAGCATTATGAGAGGTATTACCTGAAATCAGGTCTTCTCGACTACAAAACCACATCTCTATTCCCTATGCCATGGGTATATCTAAATCTAGTCATACATAGATAAAAACACTTAAGAACATATATATATATATATATATATAAAAAAATCTCACAAAGTAGCTCTGACTATATACCATATTTAATGTAGTAGTCTATAATATTTTCTCAGTACAAAACAAAATCACAAAAAATTGTGACTTTGGGCAATGTGGGAATTCCCTCTAACAAAGCAGATCTAAAGTCATCTGTTCTTGCTGATCCTTTGTGAATTTTATTCATGCATTCCTCTAAATTTGCTATTGGGGAACTCCACTCAAGATCTTGGGAAGGGCATTCTTTTCTTCTGCTTGACATGCTAAGACTATAAATGGAGCATTCAGACTCTTCTGCAGGGTCCACTGATATGGTCAGTTATCTCTTGCTATCACCATATGAGCAATCTATCTTCTTTGTTGTTCAAAGGTTTCTTTAATGATTTTTGTTTTTTTGTACAGTGTTGAAGTCCAATCACACCCATCAAAGAATGTTTCCATTTTCCTCTAGATAATTCTCACTTTTGGTCCTTCGTAGACTTTAGTATTTAATATTGTTCAATGTCACACTATCATTTAACACTACTATCTGAGAAATTAAAAATGCACATTAATGAAAGGGATTTCCTGGTTATTATAAGTATTCTATTAAAATTTTTCAATGATGAACTTTTGTTCTTTATGTTACCCTCCTTCAAGTTTTGTCTTTAAATATCTTCAGGATAACTTTCTTCAGTTTGATCTCATCATATTATTTTAAATCTGTTTTTTCTATTCACTGATTCTTGCTATTTTGTGAGTTTATGCTGCTTAGAATCTTGTCCTTCTCTGTACAGTTTTTAAAATAATGCCTTTTATTGACATCTTTGGGTTTAAAGTTATAGTCATTTCTGGAAAAAGACCTTTCTCACTTCATCCAGATTTAATTCTTCCTTGAAACAAAGGGGGCAAATTGAATAAAATCATCTAATAAAATGAGACATTTATTATGTGATGACACTCTTTCTTAGGAATTCTCCACATCTCTGGGATGAGTATATAATTCCCCATCTATGCTATGTGATACATGATTTATCATCCAGTCTATTAAAACCATCATTAGTTTTCCCTTCTAGCTATCAATAGATAAGCTTCCGTTCATTGATCCTCCCATTTCAGTAATCACAACCAATGAATTAGGAAAAAACAATGGTTTTGTTCCATTCATATCTATGCAACATCCTAAAAAAGTAAAATAGATTTCTCTCCTGATCCCAGTATAATTGGTAGATTCCCATGAAAACTTACAGGAGCATGTGAATATGAACAAAATAGGATTAACAAGCATAGAAGGGCCCAGTTCTGTATTATCTTGAAGGAAAAGTGATCAGAGAATATTTGAGTCGAGGTTAAAATTTATTGAAACAGAAAATGAGAAGAATGTTGTAGAGTTAGTATGTTTAGATTTCAGTAAATAATTTAATAAATTATCTCATATTTGTGAATAAGATGGAAAAATATTGGCTGTGCTATATTGCCATTAAGTGTTTTTGGAACTGATTCAATGATCAAACCCAAAGAATAAATATAGATATGTTAGCATTTGAGAGCAGTCTCTGGAGCCCTACACTATTTAACATTTTTGTTGGTGACTTTAATAATGACTCAGAAAATGCATTTGCCAAGTCCAGAGATGTTTGTAGTAATAATAAATGCATTGGTTAAATGAATGTAGAATCAAAAACAAAACAAAAAAGAACAAAAACTTGTTCACTCATATACTTTTATATCTTTGCTCATAACATCCAGGATACTTAGAATAAACTGCCAAACCTATTTGTTGAATTTGCCCCTTTAATAATTATAGGTGTCATGTCTCTAATTAACATATTCCTTGACTGCCTTCTTCCTAAATAAAAATCATTTTTGGTCACTTATTTTTTTAGTATTTTCCATGGATCATACTTTTACAATTATTATATTCTTTCTAACATCATATAATTTGCATAATAGTAATTCCCCTACAGGTTGAAGGATCCCTGAGAATAGAATTTATCATACTAATTTTCATATTCCCAGCATAAACGTACTTAATATTTTAAAATTGAATTAAATAGGATAATATAAATTAAGAGTTAGTAAAGAGATTAAAACATCATCTAATCTAATTCTTACATAAGGAATCTTTTCATTGAAGAGTACAGAGCCCCTGTCCTCAGAAAGTATGGAGTCTAGTAGAGTAATGAGTAGTGTACATAAATAATTACAATACAAAATAGAATACAAATTCATAAAGGAAATAGAAACAAATTGCCTTGAGAATTTAGAAAAGGAAGAAATAGTTTCAATTGAAAAAAAAAATCAGTAAATTTTTGTAGAAGTAGAATTCGAATTGGCCCTTATAATATGGGAAGGATTTTTAACAGATGGCATAAAGTACCTGAATTTTTCATACTATGAAGCTAAAACAAAAAACAAAACTAAAGAAGAGCTAAGCATAATGAATGCATTCACGGTTAAAAAAAAAAAATGAACACTAGACAATGCTTATGGCAAAGATAATGGTGAACAAAACCAATTTTCTGTCTATTCTTTTCTTTGGAATACAAAATCAGGTGATTAGATGTAATGCCACAAGAATTTGAGGACAATGTTTGGCTTACAAATGTTAATTAAGAACTTTGAGGAAAATGAAGATCTTGACAGAATCTAAACCTATTTTATTTAAAAATGGGTGGTAATAGTTGACATTCAATGCATTGTATTAGATCATGGGATCTTAGAGCTTAAAGGGATATTAGCGGTCAAGAAACTGAGGCCCAAGGAAACAGAAACTAAAGAAGAACACAGAGATCACAGGGTCATAACAAAAAGCTAAAAGGGACATTAAAGATTATCTAATCTAATCTTGACATTTTACAAATGAGAAATCAAGCATCAGAAAAGTTAAGCATCTTATCTAAGATCACATGGATCTTCAGTAATAGAGCCAAGATTTAAACTGGGATCTCCACTGACACAAAATTCATAACCATTTACTGAGCTGTCCATTAGGTACAAGACTCTGGGCTAGGTCTAAAAATTAAGCAGACTTGAAAGCAGAAAGTCAAACCTAAGGTCAAACCTTTTAGAAAATTAATACATGAATATCAAGTCTAGGAAGCTCTCTCTCATCTTCCAAATTTCACCATAAACAATTAGCATCTAGCACCCAATTAGAACCTCAATTATGTTACATCTTTAAGTTATTTCTTTGTTAAATTTTGTCTCCCTTTATTGATTAGAAGCTCATTGAGTGGAAGAATCATGTTTGACTTTTTCTATGCTATGGGTCCCTCCCCCATGTTATCTGCTTCCAAACCTCTACTACCAGAAGCAGTACTTAGTATCATATTACCCAAAAAGGCACTCCATAAAATATTTATGGACTTATTATTAACTGAAGTTAAAACATGGATATTCTATTTTTTGGTCAATATTAATAGTATGTTGTTTTCTCTCTTATACATACACACATGCTCACACACATGTACATATACTCATATGAGTTTTCTTTTAAAATAGAAATATTAAAAGTATCCCCAAGATTTTCATGAACTTGTTGAAGACATTTTCCAATCTTTTGAAATCTGGATATCCTGACTTTATCATCCTATTAAAAGCTCTATCCACTTAATTTATAACTACCTTCACTAAAATCTTGTAATTTCAAACATTTTGTATTAGAGGAACTCAAAAGTATAAAAACTTAAGAGCTAGATGGAATGTGAGACATGATTTAATTAGAAACTCATATATGTTTTATTTAAAACATTTTATTGATATCTTCTTTTATATAATAATTTCTGAATATATTATACCCCTTCCATTACCTAGCAATCCATCTTTTGTAACATAGAATATGAAAGAAAGAAAAAAATAGAAACAACATAGGAAAATAAATGAACATCTCAATTAGGTCTCATCATAGATGCAACAGTCCTTCCATATCCTTAAGCCTCCCAACTTGAAATCCCATTTTTTCCTTTGATTAGTTTTGACATTTACTTTTCAAAGATTTCATTTCCATTTTTTATCCCTTCTCCCCCCATCCCTTTCCAAGATGACAATCAGTATGATATAGGTTATAAATGTACAGTCATGTTAAGCATATTTCCACTTTAGTAATGTTGTAAAATAAGAAAAGGGAGACTATGAGAAAGAAAAAAAAAAAATACAAGTGAAAATAGTATGCTTCAATCTGCACTAAGATTCCATAGTCTTTCTCTGGATGTGGATAGCATTTTCTATCATGAGGTTTTTAGAATTGCCTTAATTATTAGCACAATGTTGCTAATTTAAGGCATGATGAGAGTTAGGAAAGGGTGAACCCCTTTTGGATCAGCGCAAGGATAGTCCCATGATGGCACAGAGTCTCTTGTAAAAGGAATTTACAGGCCCAAAAACCTTGATTGATAAAAAAGGTTTATTGTAGGGGTTTAGAAGTAAGGGCAAAATTCTGATGGAAGTGGATATCTTCAACATAGAGAAGAGCTAATCCAGTTCCAATTGATCAATGATGGACAGAATCAGCTACATCCAGAAAAGGAACACTGGGAAATGAGTGTAAACTGTGAGCACTGTTTTGTTTTGGTTTGTTTTGTTTTTCTTCCCAGGTCATTTTTAGCTTCCGAATACAATTCTTCCTTTACAACAACAACAAAATTCAGTTCTGCACATATAGATTGTACCTAGGATATACTATAAATTATTTAATATGTATAGGAATGCCTGCCATCTAGGGGAGGGGGTGGAGGGAAGGAGGGGAAAAATTTGGAACAGAAGGGAGTACAAGGGATAA
This sequence comes from Sminthopsis crassicaudata, assembly GCF_048593235.1. Taxonomy (NCBI): domain Eukaryota; kingdom Metazoa; phylum Chordata; class Mammalia; order Dasyuromorphia; family Dasyuridae; genus Sminthopsis; species Sminthopsis crassicaudata. Next base: position 555,453,482 of record NC_133619.1, read on the forward strand.
TGTTGTAAAAAAAAAAATTACCTATGAATATGTACTGTCAAAGAAAATGTTATAATTATGAAACTTAATTTAAAAAATTAAAAAAAAGAAGAAGTAAGGGCAAAGGTAGAAAGATGCCAGGGCTAGAGGTGGTCGCTGGGCTGACAGGAACCCTTACTTGGCCCGGAAGGATACCATGTGTTGGGGAGAAGGACTCCCTACAAAGAGAGAGCTCCAGTTTGGCTCTTTTATACCTAATAGGGCTTGTGGGTGGTGCCCCAAGTTGGCTTAGATCTGGTGGGGTCTAGGACAGACCTGATGACCAGGATTTGTAAATCAAAGGTTAGCCATGGGGGTTGGGGAATCAGGAAGGAATCTTAAAGAGACCTCAACCCCCATCATTTTATATATATATATATATATATATATATATATATATATATATATATATATATATATATATATATATATATATATATATTTCTCCTAATTCTGCTCACTTCATCCAACCTTTGTTCTTGTAAGTCTTTTTAGGTTTATCTGAAATCCATTTGCTCATAATTTCTTTTAGAACAATATTATTTCTTTATATTCATATACTACAATTTCTTCAACCATTCCCCAATTGATGGGCAATTTTCTTCAATTTCCAATTCTTTGCCACTATAAAAAGAACTGCTATAAATATTTTTGTACATGTGGGTCCTTTTCCATTTTTATGATCTCTTTGGGATACTAGAAATATTGCTGGTCAAAGACTATGCACATTTTTATAGCCCTTTGGGCATAGTTCCAAATTTCTCTCCAGAATGTTTAGATTACTTCATAACTCCACCAACTATTAATTAGTGTTACAATTTATCTGTATACCAACATTTATCATTTCCTTTTTTTGTCATATTAGCCAATCTGTTAGGTGTGAGTTAGTACTTCAAACTTGTTTTAATATGCATGAAAAACATTTTTTAAGATAATTGAGACCTAAAGATGGCGGCGTGGAGGCAGACAGCTGCTTGAGCTCCTCGTTTTCTCTCAGAACTTACTTCATGACAAGCCTCTGACTTAATGCTTGACCCAGAAAGAAATCCACAAATTATCACCAAGAGAAGACATCCTTGAAAGTCGCCAGAAAAGGTCTGTGTTTGTTCGGGGGAGGGTCAATCAGACTGGGCGCAGACTGAGGGCAGACAGCCAGAGCAAGACAGGCAGCTCACACAGCTCAGACCGGAGGGGGAGGGGTGTGATCTCTGTCGTTTTTGTGAAAGGGCTTTTGCCCCAGTGTGGATGCTCCGTCTTGGCAGCAAGCCAGGAGCGGTGGAGAGGGTGTAAACATTGGAGGTGAAGATTAAAACCCCAGAAAGCCAGCGTCTATCAGAGCCCGGCCACCCCCAACCCCCAACTGGACTGACTCGGTGCGTTCTCGGAGCCTCAGAGCGCAGACTCAGTACAGTCATTGCTGTTCTGTTAGTGGCTCTCTGCTGCCCTACCCCCAGTCTGTAGAGGAAGCCCATTAATACCATCCAGCCCTATCCCCCGCAAAACAGACCAATTGTTTCTCTTGTCAGTTTGTTTTCTTTGATTCCTACTCTGACAAAATGAACAAAAAATTCAAAAGGGCTCTAACCATTGACAGCTTCTGTGTGGAGAGGGAGCAGACTTCAAATGCTGAAGAGACTAGGAACAGAATGTCCCCAGATGTATCCCCTGGGAGGGATATAAGCTGCTCCTCAATACAAAAGAACCTCATAGAGGAAATCAAAAAGGCTCTCACAAGAGAGCTGGAAGAGAAATGGGAAAAGGAAAGGGAAGCTTGGCAAGAGAGCCTGGAGAAGTCATCCCATGCATTCAAAGACAGAATGGATAAAGAAATCAAATCATTGAGAAACAAGATTAGTGAGCTGGAAAAGGTAAACAACTCCAAGGAAAACAGGATTAGAGAGCTGGAAAAAGAAATCAGCTCTCTAAAAAATACAATGGAAAAAAATTCCATAGAAGATAAAAACTCAATTGGACAATTACAAAGAGACATAAAAAAAGTGAGTGAAGAAAATACATCATTGAAAATTAGACTGGAACAAGTAGAAATGAATGACTCAAGGAGAAACCAAGAGGGAGTCAAGCAAAACCAGAGAAATGAGACAATTGAAAAGACTGTCAAGTACCTTACCAGAAAGACAACAGACCTGGAAAACAGATCCAGGAGAGACAATTTGAGAATAATCGGACTCCCTGAAAAATGGGAGGAAAAAAAGAGCTTGGACACCATTTTCGAGGAAATTATCAAAGAGAACTGCCCAGACGTTTTGGAAACAGAGGGTAAAATAGACATTGAGAAAATTCATCGATCACCTACTGAAAGGGACCCTAAAATCAAAACGCCAAGAAATATAGTGGCCAAGTTCAAGAACCATCAGACAAAGGAAAAGATATTGGAAGCTGCTAGAAAAAAACAATTCAGATATGGAGGATCCACAATAAGGATAACACAGGATCTAGCAGCGTCCACATTAAAAGAACGCAGGGCCTGGAACATGATATTCCGAAAGGCTAAGGAACTTGGTATGCAGCCAAGAGTGACTTACCCAGCAAGAATGAGCATCATTTTCCAGGGAAGAAGATGGACATTTAACGAAATAAATGAATTCCATCTATTTTTGATGAAAAAACCAGACCTACATAAAAGGTTTGATCTTCAAATACAGAACTCAAGAGACTTCTAAAAAAGGTAAAAAGAAATCTTGAGAACTATACTTCTGTCAAAAAAATATGTAAAGAACATATGTACAATTTGTCTTAGAAACTAGAGGTGGGGGGCGGAGCCAAGATGGCGGAGAGGAAACACACGACTCAGTGAACGTCCTCACTCCCTCACAACCAATTAGATAAATTAAGTCTCAAAATTAGCTCAGGACTGATAGATACCACAAGGACTGGAAGCACGACTTACCAGCTGAAGAGAATCTGGAGTTTCAACAGGAAAGGTCAGTTCTCAGGGGAGGAATAAGAAAGACCAGCACAGACGGTGGGGTAGGGGCACACTGCGCCCATTGCGCTGGGAGGGGCTCTGGGATCAGAGAAGCCACTGAGGTAAAGGAATCTGGCACAGGCTGTTAGCTCTTCTCTGCTAATTATTTAGCAGTTCAGAAGAGAAAGCCAAAATATTTTAAAACTCAGATTAGATTTTCCCCGGACCCTGGGGGTGACTCAGGCACCAGGGGGTGTGGCCTCAGCTACCGCCTGAGAATAGTTAAGAGACTGACAAGTGGGTGGATACGGCCCAAGGCAACACACACTGCCTAGCTTAGCTGGAGGGAGTGGAACTCAGCTCCAGGAAGTCCCAGAGAAGCGGAACCTTTGAACTAGGGACCGCGGTTTCTGGCAGACACTTCCAGTTTGAGCGCAGGGGCTTCTTACGTCACCTGCTGCAGACACCCACTCCCCACCCAGACACATAGGCTGGGCTTCTTGCTGTCTTCACTATTCTACGCCCTCGAAGCACAGTAGTGCTAATCACCTCTGAGGCACTCCCAGGGAGAGGGTGGGGAACTCTCTCCCAGAGCTCTCTCTTAGCTCAGGCTCAGGAGCCGCTGCATCCATCCCGTCTGGGAGGAAGCTGGTAAAGAAGTAAATAATTTCCTACCCCAGAGACAGACCCCAAAAGATTTTTTTTTAAGTATGAGCAAAAAAGCTAGAAAAACTATAGATTCCTTCTATACAGAGAAAGAGTGGGTGTCCAACCCCGAGGAAGTTGACAGCAGAGAATCAGATAACAACCTAAAGGGGAACGATTCCTGCCCCCCATCACATAACTCTCTCCTAGAAGAAGCTCTTAAGAAATTGAGGGAGATCGAAGAAAAATGGGGAAAAGAAAGGGAAGTTATGATAGAGAATAATAATGTCCTGAAATTGGAGTTGGAAAAAATAAAGAATTCACAGGAGATGCAGGGAAACAAAATTAGTGAATTAGAAAAGGTTAAAAAAACACAGGAAAGTAGGATTTCTGAATTGGAAAAGATAAAAAAGTCTCAAGAAAATAGAATTTCTGAATTGGAAAAAGAAAATAATTCTCAAAAAAAAAAAATTAGGGAAATGGAAAAAAACTCAATAGAGCAAAATAATTCATTTAAAAACGAAATTGGGCATTTACAAAAAGAACTAAAAACTGTGAAAGAAGAAAATAACTCCTTAAAAGTCAGGATGGAACAAATAGAAATGAATGATTCACAGAGAACCCAAGAATCAGTCAAACAAAACAAAAAAAATGAGAAGCTGGAGAACAACGTCAAATACTTACTGGGAAAATCTATAGACCTGGAAAATAGATCTAGGAGAGATAATCTGCGGATTATTGGACTTCCAGAAAACTATGACCAAAAAAAGAGCCTAGATTCTATTTTACAGGAAATTATCAAAGAGAACTGTCCAGAGATAATAGAAACAGAAGGGAAAGTAGATGTGGAAAGAATTCATCGAACTCCTTCTGAAATAGACTCTAAAAAAAGAACACCACGGAATATTGTGGCTAAGCTGCAGAATTACCACACAAAGGAGAAAATCCTGCAAGCAGCTAGAAAAAAACAATTTAAATACCAAGGTGCCACAATAAGGGTCACCCAAGATCTGGCTGCTTCCACATTAAATGATAGAAGGGCCTGGAACCTGATATTCCGAAAGGCAAAAGATCAAGGACTGCAACCAAGAATGAACTACCCAGCTAAGTTTAGCATCTTTTTCCATGGAAGAAGATGGTCATTCAATGAAACAGAGGAATTCTATATGTTTCTAAGAAAAAAACCAGACTTAAACAAAAAATTTGATCTACATCCACAAGACTGAAGAGAAACAGAAAAAGGTACACAGAACCCTTGAGAACTGTAACTTTGTTGTGGGTATATAAAAAATACTCAAGGATAATTTGATTTTACTGATATAAAAGAAAAAAAGGGGAGTGTGGTAAAGGGAAGGAGGTCGGTTCAGAAAAAGGGGAAGGAGTGATAAAAAGAGGGAAACTACATTCCAGGAAGAGACATAGAAAATACACCATATCTGAGGGAACTTAGTGAGGGGGAGAATCATTGTGTGAATCTTACTCTCATCAGAAGAGGCTCAAAGAGTAAATAATTAACATATTTGTTTTTCAGAGAATTTTCTCTCACCTCATTAAAAGGGGGGAGAGGAAAAGGGGAAAGGAAAAGGAGAACAAGTGAAGGGACTTGGAGGGAGGGGGGAGGGATCCTAAAAAAAAAAAAAAAAAAAAAGAGGGAGGGTTGCGCGTCACAAGGGGGGTCTGTAAATTAAATATCGGGGAGGGGGATCAGGGGGGTCAAGGGAAAAAAGTATAATCTGGGGATAATACGATGGCAGGAAATACAGAATTAGTAATTTTAACTGTAAATGTAAATGGGATGAACGATCCCATCAAACGGAGACGGATAGCAGATTGGATCAAAAAGCAGAACCCTACAATATGTTGTCTACAGGAAACACACTTAAAGCAGGGAGATACATACAGAGTAAAGGTAAAAGGTTGGAACAGAGCTTATTATGCTTCAGGTAAAGCCAAAAAAGCAGGGGTAGCTATCCTTATCTCAGATCAAGCAAAAGCAGAAGTAGATCTCGTTAAAAAAAAAAAGGAAGGAAACTATATCCTGCTGAAAGGTAGCATAAATAATGAAGCCATATCAATACTAAACATATATGCACCAAGTGGTATAGCATCTAACTTTCTAAAGGAAAAGTTAAGAGAACTGCAAGAAGAAATAGACAGTAAAACTATAATAGTGGGAGATCTCAACCTTGCACTCTCAGATTTAGACAAATCAAACCACAAAACAAACAAGAAAGAAATTAAAAAAGTAAATAGAACATTAGAAAAACTAGGTATGATAGACCTTTGGAGAAAACTGAATGGCAATAGGAAGGAATATACTTTCTTCTCAGCAGTTCATGGATCCTATACAAAAATTGACCATATATTAGGACATAAAGATCTCAAAATTAAATGTAGGAAGGCAGAAATAATAAATGCCTTCTTCTCAGATCACAATGCAATAAAAGCTACATTCAGTAAAAAGTTAGGGGTAAATAGACCAAAAAGTAATTGGAAACTGAATAATCTCATCTTAAAGAATGACTGGGTGAAAGAGCAAATTATAGAAACAATTAACAATTTCACCCAAGATAATGATAATGATGAGACATCATATCAAAATCTTTGGGATGCAGCTAAAGCAGTAATAAGGGGAAATTTTATATCTTTAGAGGCTTATTTGAAGAAAATTGAGAAAGAGAAGATTAACGAATTGGGCTTACAACTTAAAAGGCTAGAAAAAGACCAAATTATAAACCCCCAACCAAAAATTAAACTCGAAATACAAAAATTAAAAGGAGAAATCAATAAAATTGAAAGTAAAAAAACTATTGAATTAATAAATAAAACCAAGAGTTGGTTTTATGAAAAAGCCAATAAAATAGATAAACCTTTGGTAAATTTGATCAAAAAAAAGAAAGAGGAAAATCAAATTGATAGTCTTACAAATGAAAAGGGGGATCTTTCCACCAATGAAGAGGAAATTAGAGAAATAATAAGGAGTTACTTTGCCCAACTTTATGCCAATAAATTTGATAACTTAAGTGAAATGGATGACTTTCTCCAAAAATATAGGCTCCCTAGATTAACAGAGGAGGAGATAAATTGCTTAAATAGTCCCATTTCAGAAAAAGAAATAGAACAAGCTATTAATCAACTCCCCAGGAAAAAATCCCCAGGGCCAGATGGATTCACATGTGAATTCTACCAAACATTTAAAGAACAATTAGCCCCAATGTTATATAAATTATTTGAAAAAATAGGGGATGAAGGAGTCCTACCAAACTCCTTTTATGACACATACATGGTACTGATACCTAAACCTGGTAGATCGAAAACTGAGAAAGAAAATTATAGACCAATCTCCTTAATGAATATTGATGCTAAAATCTTAAATAAGATATTAGCAAAAAAACTTCAGAAAATCATCTCCAAGATAATACACTATGATCAAGTAGGATTTATTCCAGGAATGCAGGGCTGGTTTAATATTAGGAAAACTATTAATATAATTGACCATATTAATAATCAAATTAATAAGAACCATATGATCATCTCAATAGATGCAGAAAAAGCATTTGACAAAATCCAACATCCATTCCTACTAAAAACTCTTGAGAGTATAGGAATAAATGGATTATTCCTTAGAATAATCAGGAGTATATATTTAAGACCGTCAGTAAGCATAATATGCAATAGAAATAAACTGCAACCTTTCCCAGTAAGATCAGGAGTGAAACAAGGTTGCCCACTATCACCATTACTATTCAATATAGTACTAGAAACGCTAGCCTCGGCAATAAGAGCCGAGAAAGAGATTCAAGGAATTAGAGTAGGAAATGAGGAAATCAAACTATCACTTTTTGCAGATGACATGATGGTATACTTAGAGAACCCCAAAGACTCTGCTAAAAAGCTACTAGAAATAATTCAAAATTTCAGCAAAGTGGCAGGATACAAAATAAATCCACATACATCCTCGGCATTTTTATATATCACTAACAAAATGCAACAGCAAGAGATACAAAGAGAAATTCCATTCCAAACAAATGTTGAGAGTATAAAATATTTGGGAATCCATCTACCAAAGAAAAGTCAGGAATTATATGAGAAAAATTACAAAACACTTGCCACAAAAATAAAATCAGATTTAAATAATTGGAAAGACATTCAGTGCTCTTGGATAGGCCGAGCGAATATAATAAAGATGACAATACTCCCCAAACTAATCTATTTATTTAGTGCTATACCAATCAGACTCCCAAGAAACTATTTTAATGACCTAGAAAAAATAACAACAAAATTCATATGGAAGAATAAAAGGTCAAGAATTGCAAGGGAACTAATGAAAAAAAACTCAGAGGAAGGTGGTCTAAGTGTACCTGATCTAAAGCTATATTATATAGCAGCAGTCACCAAAACCATTTGGTATTGGCTAAGAAATAGACCGGTAGATCAGTGGAACAGATTAGATACAAAGGACAAAAAAGGGTACATCTATAGCAATCTAATCTTTGACAAACCCAAAGATTCCAACATTAGGGATAAAAATTCATTATTCGGAAAAAACTGTTGGGAAAACTGGAAATTAGTATGGCAGAAATTAGATATGGATCCACACTTAACACCATATACCAAGATAAGATCAAAATGGGTCCATGATTTAGGCATAAAGAGGGAGATAATAAATAGATTAGAGGAACAGAGGATAATCTACCTCTCAGACTTGTGGAGGAGGAAGGAATTTATGACCAGAGGAGAACTAGAGATCATTATTGATCACAAAATAGAAGATTTTGATTACATCAAACTAAAAAGTTTCTGTACAAATAATACTAATGCAAACAAGATTAGAAGGGAAGTAACAAATTGGGAAAATATTTTTAAAAACAAAGGTTCTGACAAAGGTCTCATTTCCAAAATATATAGAGAACTGACCCAAATTTATAAGAAACCGAACCATTCTCCAATTGATAAATGGTCAAAGGATATGAACAGACAATTCTCAGAGGAAGAAATTGAAACTATATCCACTCACATGAAAGAGTGTTCCAAATCACTACTGATCAGAGAAATGCAAATTAAGACCACTCTGAGATACCACTACACACCTGTCAGATTGGCTAAGATGACAGGAACAAATAATGACAAATGTTGGAGGGGATGTGGGGAAACTGGGACACTAATACATTGCTGGTGGAGTTGTGAAAGAATCCAGCCATTCTGGAGAGCAATCTGGAATTATGCCCAAAAAGTTATCAAACTGTGCATACCCTTTGACCCAGCAGCGCTACTACTGGGATTATATCCCAAAGAAATACTAAAGAGCGGAAAGAGACATATATGTGCCAAAATGTTTGTGGCGGCTCTTTTTGTTGTAGCTAGAAACTGGAAGATGAATGGATGTCCATCAGTTGGAGAATGGTTGGGTAAATTGTGGTATATGAAGGTTATGGAATATTATTGCTCGGTAAGAAATGACCAGCAGGAGGAATATAGAGAGGCCTGGAGAGACTTAAATCAACTGATGCTGAGTGAAATGAGCAGAACCAGAAGATCACTGTACACTTCAACAACAATGCTGTATGAGGATGTATTCTGATGGAAGTGGAAATCTTCAACATAAAGAAGATCCAACTCACTTCCAGTTGATCAATGATGGACAGAGGTAGCTGCACCCAGAGAAGAAACACTGGGAGGGGAATGAAAATTGTTAGCACTAATATCTGTCTGCCCAGGTTGCATGTACCTTCGGATTCTAATGTTTATTGTGCAACAAGAAAGTGATATTCGCACACATGTATTGTACCTAGACTATATTGTAACACATGTAAAATGTATGGTATTGCCTGTCGTCGGGGGGGAGGGAATAGAGGGAGGGGGGGTAAATTGGAAAAATGAATACAAGGGATAATATTATAAAATATATATATATATATATATATATAATAAAAAAAAAAAAAAAAAAAGAAACTAGAGGTGGAAAGGAGATTATATCATAAAAAAGTATAAAGTGGTGGTACTACATCTCATGAAGAGGCAAAGGTAACCTATTATATCTGAGAGAAAGAAAGGAGGGAGATGAACATAGCGTGTATCAATAGACATATTCGATTTATGGTGAAACTTCTTCCACTTCATTGAAAAGTGAAAGGGAAGGAGTAAGCTAAGGGGAAGGGAATACAGTAATTTCGAGGAAAAGGGATAAAATAAGGGGAGGATCTTTAAGGTGGGGGAGGGATCCTAAAAAGGGAGGGCTGTGAAAAGCAAGTGGTGTTTACCAGTTTAATACTGGATAGGAGGGTAAAAGGGAAGGAAAGGGGAAAAGCATAAGCAGGGGTTAATAGGATGGCAAGCAATATAGAATTAGTCCTTCTAACCATAAATGTGAATGGGGCAAACTGCCTCATAAAGAGGAAGCAGTTAGCAGACTGGATTAAAAGTCAGAATCCTACTATATGTTGTTTACAGGAAACACACCTGAAACAGGATGAGACATTCAAACTAAAAGTAAAAGGGTGGAGCAGAATCTATTATGCTTCAGGCAAAACCAAAAAAGCAGGAGTAGCCATCCTCATCTCAGATCAAGCAAAAACAAAAATTGATCTAATTAAAAGAGATAAGGAAGGGCATTATATCCTGCTAAAGGGAAGCATCAATAGTGAAGCCGTATCAATATTAAACATGTATGCACCAAGTGGTGCAGCATCTAAATTCTTAAAAGAGAAATTAAGAGAGCTGCAAGAGGAAATAGATAGCAAAACTATAATAGCGGGAGATCTCAACCTTGCACTATCAGAATTAGATAAATCAAACCACAAAATAAATAAGAAAGAAGTCAAAGAGGTAAATAGAATACTAGAAAAGTTTGATATGATAGATCTTTGGCGAAAGCTAAATGGAGACAGAAAGGAATATACTTTCTTCTCAGCAGTTCATGGAACCTATACAAAAATTGATCATATACTAGGGCATAAAAACCTCAAAATCAAATGCAGTAAGGCAGAAATAGTAAATGCATCCTTTTCAGACCATAATGCAATCAAAATAACATTTAATAAAAAGCCAGGGGAAAATAGACCAAAAAATAATTGGAAACTAAATAATCTTATACTAAAGAATGATTGGGTAAAACAGCAAATCATAGACATAATTAATAACTTCACCCAAGAAAATGACAATAATGAGACATCATACCAAAATGTGTGGGATACAGCCAAAGCAGTAATTAGGGGAAGTTTTATATCTCTACAGGCCTACTTGCATAAAATAGAGAAAGAGAGGCCCAACGAATTGGGTTTACAACTAAAATTGCTAGAAAAGGAACAAATTAAAAACCCCCAGACAAACACAAAACTTGAAATTCAAAAAATAAAAGGTGAGATTAATAAAATTGAAAGTAAAAAAACTATTGAATTAATTAATAAAACTAAGAGTTGGTTTTATGAAAAAACCAACAAAATAGACAAACCCTTAGTAAACCTGATTAAAAAAAGGAAAGAGAAAAAGCAAATTGATAGTCTTGAAAATGAAAAGGGTGAACTCACCACTAATGAAGAGGAAATTAGAACAATAGTTAGGAGCTACTTTGCTCAACTTTATGCCGATAAATTTGATAACTTAAATGAAATGGAAGAATACCTTCAAAAATATAGCTTGCCCAGATTAACAGAGGAAGAAGTAAGTAATCTAAATAGTCCCATCTCAGAAAAAGAAATAGACCAAGCTATTAACCAACTTCCTAAGAAAAAGTCCCCAGGACCAGATGGATTTACAGGTGAATTCTACCAAACATTTAAAGAACAACTAACTCCAATGCTATGTAAACTATTTGAAAAAATAGGGATTGAAGGAGTCCTACCAAATTCCTTCTATGACACAGACATGGTACTGATACTTAAACCAGGTAGATCAAAAACTGAGAAAGAAAACTATAGACCAATTTCCTTAATGAATATTGATGCTAAAATCTTAAATAAGATATTAGCAAATAGACTTCAGAAAATCATCCCCAGAATAATACACTATGACCAAGTGGGATTTATACCAGGAATGCAGGGCTGGTTTAATATTAGGAAAACTATTAGTATAATTGACCATATTAATAATCAAATTAATAAAAACCATATGATCATCTCAATAGATGCAGAAAAGGCATTTGATAAAATCCAACATCCATTCCTACTAAAAACGCTTGAGAGTATAGGAATAAATGGACTATTCCTTAAAATAATAAGGAGCATATATTTAAAACCTTCAGTAAACATCATATGTAATGGTGATAAACTAGAACCTTTCCCTGTTAGATCAGGAGTGAAACAAGGTTGCCCACTATCACCATTACTATTCAATATAGTACTAGAAACTCTAGCCTTGGCAATAAGAGCCGAGAAAGAGATCCAAGGAATTAGAGTAGGAAATGAAGAAATCAAATTGTCACTTTTCGCAGATGACATGATGGTATACTTAGAGAACCCCAAAGACTCTGCTAAAAAGCTATTAGAAATAATTCAGAATTTTAGCAAAGTCGCAGGATACAAAATAAATCCACATAAATCCTCAGGATTTTTATACATTACCAACACAATCCAACAGCAAGAGATACAAAGAGAAATTCCATTCAAAATAACAGTCGATAGTATCAAATATTTGGGAATATATCTACCAAAGGAGAGTCAGGAATTATATGAGCAAAATTACAAAACACTTGCCACAAAAATAAAGTCAGATTTAAATAATTGGAAAGACATTCAGTGTTCTTGGATAGGCCGAGCGAATATAATAAAGATGACAATACTCCCCAAACTAATCTATTTATTTAGTGCTATACCAATCAGACTCCCAAGAAACTATTTTAATGACCTAGAAAAAATAACAACAAAATTCATATGGAAGAATAAAAGGTCGAGAATTGCAAGGGAACTAATGAAAAAAAAGTCAGAGGAAGGTGGTCTAAGTGTACCTGATTTAAAGCTATATTATAAAGCAACAGTCACCAAAACCATTTGGTATTGGCTAAGAAATAGACTAGTTGATCAGTGGCATAGGTTAGGTTCACAGGACAAGATAGTGAATAAAAATAGCAATCTAATCTTTGACAAACCCAAAGATCCCAAATTTTGGGATAAGAATTCATTATTTGACAAAAACTGCTGGGAAAACTGGAAATTAGTATGGCAGAAACTAGGCATGGACCCACATTTAACACCACATACTAAGATTAGATCAAAATGGGTCCAAGATTTAGGCATAAAGAACGAAATCATAAATAAATTGGAGGAACATGGGATGGTTTACCTCTCAGACTTGTGGAGGAGGAAGGAGTTTGTGTCCAAGGGAGAACTAGAGACCATTATTGATCACAAAATAGAACATTTTGATTACACCAAATTAAAAAGTTTCTGCACAAACAAAACTAATGCAAACAAGATTAGAAGGGAAGTAATAAATTGGGAAAAAATTTTTACAGTTAAAGGTTCTGATAAAGGCCTCATCTCCAAAATATACAGAGAATTGACTTTAATCTATAAGAAATCAAGCCATTCTCCAATTGATAAATGGTCAAAGGATATGAACAGACAATTTTCAGATGATGAAATTAAAACTATTTCCACTCATATGAAAGAGTGTTCCAAATCACTATTGATCAGAGAAATGCAAATTAAGACAACTCTGAGGTATCATTACACACCTGTCAGATTGGCTAAGATGACAGGAACAAATAACGATGAATGTTGGAGGGGCTGTGGGAAAACTGGGACACTGATGCATTGTTGGTGGAGTTGTGAAAGAATCCAACCATTCTGGAGAGCAATCTGGAATTATGCCCAAAAAGTTATCAAAATGTGCATACCCTTTGACCCAGCCATACTACTACTGGGCTTATACCCCAAGGAACTACTAGAGAAGGGAAAGGGTCCTGTATGTGCCAAAATGTTTGTGGCAGCCCTTTTCATAGTGGCTAGAAGCTGGAAGATGAATGGATGTCCATCAATTGGAGAATGGTTGGGTAAACTATGGTATATGAATGTTATGGAATATTATTGTTCTATAAGAAATGACCAACAGGAGAAATATAGAGAGACTTGGAGAGACTTACATCAACTGATGCTGAGTGAAACGAGCAGAACCAGAAGATCATTATACACTTCAACAATGATACTGTACGAGGATGTATGCTGATGGAAGTGGATTTCTTCAACATAGAGAAGAGCTAATCCAATTCCAATTGATTAATGATGGAAAGAACCAGCTACATCCAGAAAAGGAACAATGGGAAATGAATGTAAACTGTTATTTTTACCTTCTGAATCCAATTCTTCCTGTGCAACAAAAAATTCGGTTCTACACACATATATTGTATCTAAATTATACTGTAATATATTTAACATATATAAGACTGCTTGCCATCTGGGGGAGGGGTTTGGGGGAGGAAGGGAAAAAATCTGAATAGAAGTAAGTGCAAGGGATAATGTTGTAAAAAATTACCCATGCATATGTACTGTCAAAAAATGTTATAATTATAAAATAAAATAAAAATAAAAAAAAAAAAAAGATAATTGAGACCTAGAGATGTAAGGAGTTGTATCAATCACATAAAAGACCTAGTAAAACAACCCAGGTTTCCTGGTCTGCTAGTACAATAATCAGTGTGCTAAACAAGGCTGGCTTCTTTAGTATACATACTAGTTTATGAAAACTCTAAATTGCATAATAAATTTCATGACAGAAAATTATCTAGAGAAAAGAAATTGGTAAAAACCCCATTATACTGACATTATAATAGAACTTTATAGCCCAGATAAGTGGCCAATTCCACCTGGTACCCTGGGGAAAGTGGACTTTCCCAGCATAAAAATGATTTCATTTTCCTGTGTTATATGTGTCAATAGGAAAAGACTCATTCAATGGACTCCATTATAAGCTGTTTAAAGTCTTTAGCACAGAACATAATGGAGAGTTGCATGTTAGCAATGGCAACTGTCACAAAGTCAGTGACAGCTCTGCCTTGAGAATCACCTTATGAGTTTTTTTTTTCCTAGTTCCCTAAGCTTATCTGTGTCAGAGGTGATTGGATCTTGGCAGTGAGTGATGATAACACTTTGGCAAAGTAAGACTATCTATAGATCAAGAGCTGGGTTAGTTCATAAAGGTCAATAAGCCAAACCCCCTCACTGAGGATAATTGATTTGCCCCTCAGCACCCCAGAAATAATGTGTCAAAAGTAGGACTTAAGCTTAGTCTTCCTGACTCCAAGTGCAATATTCTATCCACAGTGCCTGATTCTCTCAATACAGAAAACCATTGAGAACATAATAAGAATAATAGTTATAATATATATGGTAATCTTCCTTTTTTTCCTTCAAGGTTAATTCCACTGACTCTGTGAAGCCATCCCTGAGTTCCAGCTAGAAGTGACAGAATAACAGAATTTAAGAGCTGAAAGGGACCTCAACAGGCCAAATTATTCATGCTTTCATAAAGATTTTTAATCTTCAATATAAATCAACAAATGTTTATTAAACATTTGGCACAAGGACACATTTCTACATTCTCTTGTTAATCTAACTCCTAGGAAAGGAATGAGTATCAAGAGGCACAACTTTCAAGAAGAGAAATTTGGGGGTAAGAAGAATTTCTTAATAATTAGTTATCCATAAATAGAAACGTGGAGATAATGAGTTTTCTATTAAGAAGTATTCAAGGAAAAGCTGGATGGCTATTGAAATTGTCTTAGAAATTTTTCAAGCTTTAGGTAGGGTTTTGAACAGATAATTTCTAAGGTCCCTTCCAATTTTATGATTCTGATTTAATTCCTTTTATTTGTATTTAATCAGTTAAAAAGAGAACATCTGAAAAACAATCTTGGCAAAATGTGAGGCTACAGATCTAATTCTAAAAGAAAAATAATTTAAAATATCTTGCATGAAGGATTAGTGCAAGCCAAAAAGGAATTCTGTCCTAATAAGGTTGGCTTTTTTTGAGACTTTGGTATTTTACCTCTCCAAGGGGGTGTGCAAACATAAATTCCAGTTTTTTCTTCTCTACAGTAAGACTAGGGTAAGATTTTAGACTTTGATACGTTTTGTTTGTCTCTCAATTCAAATTCCCTTTATGGAGAAGGGAACCTCCTATTATCAGCATAAGGAATTGCCAGCATGAAATTCTTCATTATAAACACAGATATACAATTCTTCATTAACTTATAGTTGTAGAGCATGATCTGAGAGTAGTAAGAGGTCAAGGACAACTATGTGGGGCAATGAATAGAGCCTTTGCTCTGAAATTAGGAGGATCTTAGTTCAAATACAGTTTCAGATACTTAAACATCTATGTGACCCTGAGCAAGTCACTAAATCCTGTTTGCCTCAGTTTTCTCATTTGTAAAATGAGCTGAAGAAAGAATGGCAAACCATTCCACTGTCTTTGACAAGAAAACCCCAAATATAGTCACAAAGGGTCAGACTTGACCGAAACAACTGAACAACTCTAACTGGAAGATAAAGTTATTTGCTCAGGGTCATAGTCAATATGCCTTAGAGGCAGTACTTGAATCATTTTTCCTGAATAGAGATTGGGCCTCTCTCCACTAAAAATTCTGATATCTAATACAAGAAGAATCATTTTTCCATGAGTGTGCATGGGTGTGTATGTATGCACATATATGCATTTATGTATATATACACATATAAATACAGAAATACATAAATATATATGAAAGCACTATTTATTTTCATCTTTGTATGTGTGACTACTGAATAGTACATATTTTAAAGGTTGCTTATTGGCTTGTTGAGGTTTATTTTTCCTTAGGCACTTTATTTGATCTTTCCCCTTTAAGTCTGGATACTTTCTTCAGGTACATTCTCTGTGCCTTTCAAGAGCAGCTTTAGAAGAAGAGGACAAAAGGAAAACTTTGAACAATGAAATATAATATGCTTTTCCTTGTGGGACATAGACAAAGACAGTCTCTACTAATTAAATTGCCTTGGCTTCTGAAGGAAGCGGGTGATAGAGCTACCTCCACAGCCAACTCAGCCTCAAACTTCTGATGAAGTTATTTCTGTTGCCTAAAAAGTATCTGGCTGCTACACTGAAGGACAGTGAATGACAATAGATGAGGCAGAGAGAACCTGGTATCTCCCTTAATAAGAAAAATGAAGACTAATCATTTCCAATTTTACAAAAGAGAAAAAAAGACAAAATCTTGTTTACATATTTATGACTGTGTAGATTCCTCATCAGATAAACAAGAATTGTGTTGTGATTCAAATTCAGAAAATATAATCATAACAGTCTTCCAACAATACAAAGATATCAACTCCCTAAGAATACAATATATAATGGGGGAGAGGTGATGTTTCTCCTATAGAATTGGAGACTTTTTCTGTGTTTGGATATCTTTTGGAAAAGTTTCATAATAAAGCCGTTCTCCAAAGACATAAGAGCTAGCATAAGCTCTTGGTGCCATTTTAACCTGATGCAAATTATGAAATGACATAGAATATGAGGTAGCATGATATTGAGATGGAAAGCTCAGATTCTTCAGCTAATGGACCATAGGTAAAATCCTACTTCTGATACCTCCTACCTAGGTCACTTGAGAAAGTCATCAAAGCTCCTTAAGCCTGTTCCTTGACCTTTTACAGATGCTGAAGTATTGCTGTCTTGCTTCCTGTCCCTTCATTAAACTCTATCCCTAAGTTTTCTCCAAGAAAACATCTTCAATATTTTAAATAATCTTTTTTTATATTCCTTTTCCCATTTTTGAATAAGGGGGTTGAATATTTAAGCCTGTAATTTATATTATAGGCAATAAAAAGCCACAGAAGATTCTTAAAATATCTTGTAAGCTTTCCAATAGTAAAGGATTCAAGCTTTAAACCTACATTTTCAGGCTCTAAGTTCAGGGATCTCCTTTACTATGTTGTTGTCATCGTGACATTTCACTTGTGCCTGACTCTTTATGACTCTATTTGAGATTTTCTTGGAAAAGAATACTGAAGAAGTTTGCTATTTCCTTCTCCAGATCTTCTTACAAATGAGGAAACTGAGGCAAATGGGAGTAAGTACTCAGGGTTTCACAATAAGTGAGATCAGCTTTGAATTCATTAAGATATATCTTCCTGATGGTACATCCAGTGGTCTAGTCACTGTGCAAGCTAGCTGTCCTCCCTCCCCAACTATTTCACAAATTAATCAAATTTGGTTTCTTTTCTTTAGAAGAAAATTTAAAATGTCCTTTACTAGACCTGTCATCGACCATAACCTATTTGTTTCCATCAGCCCTACCTTTGATAACCAACAAAGATGACAGACTTGTTCAAAGGCATCAAGCTATAATGGATAGAGTTTTGCTTACAGTCAAGAAAAGCTACATCATTATTGTTATTATCTCTGAAGAAGTCTTCAGTGTTAGGTGTGGTTAACAGAGTTGATAAAAAATTAATCACTGAAGCAAGCAGGAAGAAGGCTCTGATAATGGAGATCAGTTTAGTTCTGTGGTCCCACCCTCTAAAGGTAATCCAGTCAGAAATCCAAGCTTAGGTCAAGACTTTCAAGCTAATTTTTCTCTGTAAAATAACTTACAGCCCATGACTTTGCTGCTGTTTTCATTTGGATCAGCCTGCTATAAATAACACTAACTCATATTGTCTTTCTCCTTATCCTCCCTGCCTAAATCACATGGTGTCTCCCCTAACTCCACTATGCTTCCCAAGCCCAGTTCTCTTCCTTACAGTTAGCTAACTCTTTTAGGGTGCTGAGTCTCTTTCAGGATTTACTTTTCCAGCTAAAGGCATGTCCTAACCTCATGGGATACTCCCTTTCTACTGAGTAATTGTGAGTTCTTGTCTTTCATATGTTCTCCCACTCTATTTCATATTTACCATTCCTGGTATCCATTGTATGCCTTCATTTTGTCTGTAACCTATTCCCTGAAATAAGTCTACTTTTTGTCAAATAGAATTACCATTGTGATTTCTTCACATGACCAAACCCCAACTTTTGGTCTCTGCCATTCATTTGGTGATAAGCCCCACATCATAGATCACATCATTCTCCACACAAAATATCCTTTTCACATATCTACTGATCAAAATCAAGTCCATTATTCAAGAACTGGCTTAAATACTACTTCTAAAGCATTCCATGATGTCACAAACCTGACCTGGTCTGAGTTGAAATAACAATTCACAATACAACATCTTGACATATAGCAAATGAGACATTATTTTAAGAATTTAAATAAATAGGGGGTTTGTTATTTCATGAGGAAATCCATTTTATCTGTGGATCACTAATTATTTAGAATTGTTTCTCTTGTATGAAACCTAATTTTGCTTTTCTGCAACTTCCTCCTACTGTGCCAACCAATGAGATTAAGGAAAGAATGTCTAATATCTCTTCAGCGTGTCAACCTTCAAATGTTGAAAGATAGATCTCTTTCCACCTTCCCCTAACTTTCTAAGTCCCATCTTTTGAGTCTTCTCTTCTCCAGGAAAACATTACGAATACTTTCAAATGATCTTCCTTGAAATTCCTCTCCCTTTTTTGAATGATGGAGTACTCTGTACTGCTCTTATAGAATTTCTTATGTTCAGCCCAATATTTTTGTAATTCATATATATATATATCTTATTTCTCTCGCTAAAATATAAACTCTTTTACACAGGGGTCATTTTGTAAAAGATCATGTAGGTAAGCTCCTCAACTGTGGATTGTTCTATTCATTAGATTTTTTTGTCAGTGCCTGGCATGTAGTAGATACTTAATAGATATGATTGATTGATTCATGTAAAAAGCCTCCTCATTATGCTGAACTTCTATATATATCTGGAAGGCATATTGATAGTCCAGTTGTGTACTTACCCTCCACTAATCCCTTTTATTATTTTTATTTTTTTCAATTAAGAAATATTTATTCTTATGCTTACCTATCTCCCCCATTAGTATGAAAAATATATACAATATATTTGTATAACATATATATGTTATGTGACAAATTTGCATAATCAAGAAAAAATAAATTCTCATATTGGCCACTACTCTCCTTTTCTCAAAAGGTTTATGATTTCACTGTTGTGCTAATCCTCAAGTGACAGAGACCTATTTCATACTTAAAGTCTCAAACTATATTAGCTGCAGTTTCCCAAAAACAGTTCCATGTTTTCCTGTATCTGAATCTTTGTTCACATGTTTTTCTCTGCTTTTAATGCTCTTGCCCTCTCCTTTCTCCATCTGTTAAAATCTTACATGTACTTCAAAATTTTATCTTGAATGTCATCCCTCTATTCCACCCAATGATTCCTCCTCCAGTCTCCCCAACTGGATATGCTTGTTTTAACCTTTGTTCTATTTCTACTACTTTTAACAAAGTAAAATGCAGGGGGAAGATCTAAATACTGGACAATCCTACACAGGATGAGCAATTGGACATCCTACATAGGCATTCGTGGAGATCTCATGGTAAAGTCATGAAAGCTAGATTTGTGTGCTCTCCAGTAATGGAGGAAATTAAAGACCCAGCTGCCAAATAGGAAGTCTAAGAAGTAACAGAGATAAAGGGGAATACAGCCAGCAGCAATGAGTTGGCAGAATCAAAGATAACAGGCCAGGAAGAATCATCAGTCTGAAGCCAAAGCCAAGAACATAAATAGGAAAAAGAACTGTTATTTATTTGGAAATGCAAAGTTTACAAAGTACTATGCATATACATCAAAACAGAATTATTGGCAAGCCAAGTGAAGGACCTGAGCTTAAGCAAAACATTTTTAAAAATAGGAATAAAAATAACACCTAACCAATTTTGCTTTGAGTATCAGATTATATATATATATATATATATATATATATATATAAAAATCATGCAGTAATACCTGTTCTCAAGAAGTTTCCATTTTACTGGGGAAAATAAGAAGCTAAATAGATATAAATATACACGATATATACAAAATTATTGAGGAAGGAAAAGGATATTAGCCCTAACCTAAGGCTTGCAAGATTTCTCATAAGGCTTCAGATGCAAAGTGTTACTTGAACTGTGTCTTAAAGGAAGGTAGATACTCTATGAAATGGAGATGAAGAAAAATTGCATTCCAAGCTTAGGGAACAAAGAATAGGAATGGAGGACTGTGTGTAAAGGACAGTGAAGTCAATTGAAGAAACTATACAGTAGAGAAAGGAAGTAGTAGTATAGAATGAGGCTAAAAAAGACAGTCAGAAAGAAAGGCTGGAAAGATCTTTACATGTTACATAGAGAAATTCTTATCATTTGCACTGCCCATTTCCCATGTTTAGATTTTTCTTCCTTCTCATCAGCATCTCTTGGTTTCCCTGGTTTTCAAGTCTTAGCTAAAATCCCAAATTCTGTAGGAATCCATTGCTAATAGTCCTTAATTCTAGTGACTGTTCTTGGTTACTTATCTCTAACTTATCTTGTATGTAGCTCTTCTATACATGGTTTGCATATGTCTCCGAGAGTAGACTGTGAGCTCCTCAAGGGACTGTCTTTTGCCTTTGTATCTACAATGCTTAACACAGTACCTGGTACCTAGAAGATAGTTAATAAATATTTGACTAATAAATATTTGACTAACCAATTAATTTTATGTTTTATCCTAGAGGCAATAATGTGCTACTAGACTTTTTTAAATATGGAGGTGACATGGTCAGATCTACATTTAAGGAAAAATCACTTTGGCAGCAGAGTGGAGGATGAATTTGAGTGGGGGAAGAGACATGGCAGATAAAACAATTAGGAGGCTACTGCAATAGTCTAGGCAAGAAGTGATGAGTTGGTTATATAATTGGAGAAATGAAGCTGGGGATAGAGATTTTTTGGAGGCAGAAATGGAAAAATATGGCAAAGGATTGAATTAAGTGAGTAAGAGAAAGTGAACAGTTAAAAATAACACCTCAGTTTCAAAGTTGGAAGGTCAGAAGAATTTTAATGCTTTCAGCAGGGAAAAAAAAAAAAAAAGTATGGAAGAAGGAAACAATTAGTTCTCTTCTGACCATTTTAAGTTTGAGACTTCCCCAACATATCTACTTTGAAATGTCAGATAAGCACTCAGTGATAAAGCATAAAAGTTCAGAAGCCACTTGAAAAAAAGATAACAATTAAATCTATGATGGAAAAATCAATTCCCTCACACTACAGATAACATACATCCAGTTAAAACTAATCTTTATTTCATCATTAGCTTTTCAAGTAACACATTACTAATTTTTGATTATATGCTACCTAATTATTTTAGTCCTGTGGACATCAACTTCCCTATGCTCATAAAATGCTCAAAATTATTGATAAAATGAGGAGATTTAAAACATTTTTAATATCTGAACCAAGCCAATAGTTTGGCATCTTCTAACAAAATCATCTGGGTGATTGACAACTCAGTAGTGAACTGAATTGATTAGACACAAAAGCATCATGCAAATATGACTTCTACCTAGGAAAACTTGGTCTGGAAACATATGATTACAGCAATATGATAAAAAGAATGTCAAATTTCAGAGTAAGGAAGAACTCAGTTCAAATTCAGCCTTTGACACTTGTTTGTTGTATATGATACTGTGATGTCACTCAAGCTCTCTGTTTCCTCATTTATAAAATGAGGGTAATTAATACCTGGAGTGTTTACCTCTCAGGATTATTGTGAAGCTCAAATGAAATAACAAATATTCAAGACATTGGGGATTTTCAAGCTTCATGTAAATGTTAGCTATGATTATTGAAGGACTTGGATGTCAGTACTGGGTGTTGTAGCCACAAATGCTGTTTGCAACAATCCATCCAAGGAAAATTAAATTGAATCTTGCCTTAAAGTATAAACATACTTCTCATTGTCAGGCTCCAGTTAAAGTAACAAATTGTTTTGCTTCTCTTTTCAAAAAATGAAGAATTCATTCATTTGTGACCAAGGCAATTTGAAAAAATAACTTTAACCTTTTTTCTAATAGATAAAAAGCATGAAAATTAAAATTAATTGTGAAAAAACATTTTAAGAGAAGACATTTTTTCCTTTCTTATGCATTTATAGATTACATAATTCTATCTGAATATACTAACAGGCACAAAAGTGTCAAATAAGAACATGGGGTGTATGTGTGTATGTGTGTACATATGTGTGTGTGTGTGTGTGTGTGTGTGTGCTTAGGAAATGAGAATAGTTTCTTTGTGAACATTTTAGAAAGACAAAGATCTTGTAACTGAGATAATGCTCAATAGAGAGAAATATAAGTCTTTTTAATCTATTTATCTAGCTGAAAGATAATAATAATTAATGTACCACCAAAGAAGCAAGAAAGGGTGGGAAATTCTGACTCACTTTATGATTTAATCACTTTTGGCCCTATATTGGCCAGGGGTGAGTTTTCCCTTTTGGGCCTCAGTCCCCTTTTTACAAAAATAAAGGGAAGTTAAGGTAAGTCATCACCAATATCTTTTGCAGTTCTAAAGCACAATTATTTTATGCATAAGTAATCAACGTAAATGTCTGTGACAGTCATAAAAGTCCTGTTGGTATTTTTTGTGTAGCCTTCCTTATAGGGTAAATGCATGATACTAGGAAGGAAGAATGAAGGCTTAGGAAACCACACTAAGGCCCAAATAATTTAGACACTTGCCATATGGTTACCAAAGCATGACTGCCTAATGTGTAGGAACATCAATGTCTTTCAATGATGCAATAATAAAAGCTACAGCATTTGTTTAGGTCAACACATTGGCAGCTTTTTCTGGTAACCTAGAAATGAATGACCTATATTTTGTCCCTTCCAGATCTGAGGAAAATATATATTTATATCCCTCCAATTTCTCTTTAGGTTCTCCTTTATACACAACATTGTAAAGTCATTCCAAAATGAATAATCACTTTAAATCAGCACAAAGCCTCCATATTGTGTATTCAAAAAGACTTACTAATTAACTGATACTAAGGAGTGCTACAGATACATAGAATTCTATTACTGATATCTGCTATTAAAGATACCTGTTCATTCAAAACAAAGTCCACTTTTTCTAGATGCTTTTTTCTGTAGTTTGAGGGAAGAAGTGAGTGTACACTTCTGGAGAATATATCTGGAGCACAATCTATACAGATGCATCCCAGAGGCTAGTTGGGTTGGAATACAGGATGAATAAGTGGAAAATATGTGAAATTAATCTGGAAGGGGAGGTCAGAACTGGGATGTGAAGAGAGATGCCCACCACTTAAATGTTTTGCTGTAAATTCTCATGAAAGTTCTACCATCCTAAATATTCCCTCATCCTAATTCAAGTAGTTAAACGGCAGGACCATCCACAAAGTGAATATTTCTTACATACCAATATTTTTAGGTTAAAATCAGATGGAGAAACCAAGATGCTAAGTAAAAGAAAATTAGTTAAAAGAGGAAAAAAACTCCACCTAACCCTGAACTTTGACTCCCTGTCAAGTGTTGGGCTACTTTTAGCTGATTGATAATATTTTGAGTAAACCATAGAAGATACTTTTCCTTCTTTAACCTCAACATGAGGACATGACAATGTTATATAGAGGAAGACAAAAGTTAAAACATCCTGCCATTCAAAGTGCTATTTATCATCTCACAGGCACCACAGGTTAGGAAGAACATTGGCAAACAGGTGTTGTAACCTGTGTTACAGTAAAAGGGAGTTTGAAACTGTCATATTTAAAAGAACCGAAGAGAAGAAAAAATAAAACGTTGAAGAGGTAAAGAAATGACAATTGTGAAAGGCTATCAAATGGGGAAAAAAGGATTAGAATTTTTCTATTCATTCTAGGAGAACTTTAAAATGGGAATAATTTAATTCTCTGTTAGAAAAACATTTACTAATAAATAATTAGAGCTGGAAATAATTTCTCAATCAATAAATATTTATTAAGAATCTACAATATAACACATGTAAAATGTATGGGATTGCCTGTCATCGGGGGAAGGGAATGGAGGGAGGGGGGGGATAATTTGGAAAAATGAATACAAGGGATATTATTATAAAAAAAATTACTCATGCATATATACTGTGAAAAAAATTCTAAAAAAAAAAAAAAAAAAAAAAAAGAATCTACAATATTCCAGACACCAAGTACTAGCAATACCAGTGCACACATATGCCTGACACATATTAGGTACTTAGTAATTTCTTGCTAATTGATAGATTTTCAAGTAGAAATTAGAGGATCGTTTTTCATAAATGTTCTAGAAGGGATTCCTGTTTAGGTCTGACTAGGTTATCTATAAGAACCCTTCCCACTCAAAAATTCAATAATTCTGTCACCTGAATATTTTGTACAAGACATTTAAGTAAAGCTTACAGACTCTGGCCTTGTGATAAAATAATAATTTAAAATCATGTAGCTTTTTTCCCTTTATATCTTATTAATATTCAAAAGAACCACTGGAATTTCAGAAACAGGTAAACCTAATTATAACTATATGGCCAGTCACACTACACTTGATTTTTGAAAAATTATAACTGACACATATATGAACAAATGTAAGTGGTCCTCATGAGACAAAAATCCTATTACATCACCTACCCCATTACATCATGGTGTGTTATGCTCACTTTAATTCTGAACTAAAATTCACCTCATCCTAAGGTTGGCTCCAACTAGATTGTCACTACTACAGAGGACAACAGCACTATCAGGTGATAACATTGTCCATAATGTGATTCGGAAAGTGGCTGAAGACTGCTGTCTTATTAAGAAGGAAGTCAAGGATTGTAAGAATGATTCAGCCCTTGTGTTTTTGAGCTTTAACAACACTGTTGGGTTACCACCACCCCACAATGATTCTGGAAACTCATAAAGGAAATTCTGCCCCTTAAATTACTTACTATTTACCATCGATTCAGTACCCAACTCTAAATAAGGGATGGAGTCAAGTTCCTAATTTATTAGTACAATTAGTAATGTAAATGAAGGCTGAAGCTAGGGCTTTCCCTTTTCTGTTCTTTCTCTCTCAGCCCTGTGAGGGGTGAGGGACTAATTTCTTGGTTGAAAGAATGTGCATCTTGCCAACAGCAGGCACTCACCTTTGTATTTATGTATTTTTGTTAGAAGCCTACTGCATATTTTTAAAAGTAGAAATATCTTATCTTGGCATTCAAGGCTTTCCATAAATCTGGTTCCAACATACTTTTGAGTTTTATCTTAGATTACATGCCTTCAAACACTGCTTCTAAAGACAATTCTATTTCTTTTTCTTCACCCTCCTGATATCATCTCCACATCTTGTTTAGTGATGATGCATCTCAAATTTCAGCCTGCTGTGAGATGATAAATAGCCAAAACAGATACCCCCCACTTCCATGGATCCTTTCTTTAAGATCCCAGAAAAGGTAAACATTTAAACATTTCTCTTAGAAATTTGCTTGAAGTTTTCCTTTGGATTTATCCCATTTTCCTTTTGTTTTATAATTTTTATATTGTATATAGTTTTATAGTGCATCCTCCCACATTTAAGGTAAAAAGTCCCTAAGAGCAAGGATTGTACTTACCTATTTTTGTATCCTCAGGGCCTTGTGCATATAAGCACTGAATAAATCTGGTTGAATTAAATTAAAGGACTGATTACAAGATCAGAGATTTAGAACTCTGATATAAAAGACAAGAAGAGGACATTATTTAATTATTGGACAACTTGAGCTTTGATGAAAAGTGCAAGCTAGCTGACATTCTCAAAAATTATAATAAACGATTATAGATATAAAATGCTTTCTAAATAAAATGTACTGCACAATAATGTGATGCTGTTATTTACATTAATGGTAATCAAACATTCAATTTGGAGACTGCTTCTGGATGGCAAAAGATCTAATAGACCATTTACTTTACTGGCTTCTTTTCATTGAAGAGAGGAATGAAAAAAACTCATTACCAACAAAAGTGAATGTAGTTCAGCTCTTAGCAAGACACTACCAAAAAATCTCTGAATTGGACAGAAATGTCATGTGCAAATTATTGATTCAGGGATAAGAGTTGACCTGTGATTTCACTGATATAGAGAATTCTTTAGTAGGAAAACTGCCTCTACTAATGGAAGTCAATATTTTCTCTTATAGATAGGTGGTATAGTAGATAGAGTTCTGGGCCAGAAGTCAAGAAGACCCGAGTTCAAATTTAGATTAATATCTAAATATCTAAACATAGATACGTATTAGCTGTGTGACATTGGGCAAGTCACTTTCCTTAACTGTAAAATAGGGATAATAACAGCACCTACTCCTAGGATTATTGTTAGACTCAAATAATCCTCATAATATTCATGAAGCACTTAGCACAGTGCCTGGCACTTTTTCCTCCTTTCCATTTTTCTTCTTATATTCCCATATTCTTCTCCCTTCTTTTTTTCTTCCTACTTCCTTTTTTCTTCCTCCCTCTATTCTTTCATTTATGTCTACTTCCTTCTTTCTTCCTCCCTCTTATCTCTCTTCTTTTTTCTCCTTTGTTCCTTCCTTCTTTCCTTTCTTCCCTTATCCTTCACTCCCTCCCTCCTTCCTTCATAGATATTAACTATACTATGGATATATATGTGTGTGTGTGTGTGTGTGTGTGTGTGTGTGTGTGTGTGTGTGTATGTATGTATATTCCCAGAACTGGAAATACATGTAAGACTAATTTCTTTGGTTGAGAGAATACAATGATCATACAACAAACATATATGCAAATAACAAATACGTAAAAAGAAACAAACAAAAAAACACACTATAAATAGATTTGTATGGGTATGTTCATATGGGAATATCTGTAAATAGGAAAATTAGTCAACTAAAAATCTCAGAAAACATATAGTACTGAAAAGATAATTTGAATACCTTTAATTCTTCCAGAATATGAGGAGAAATGATTGAGAACTATTTCTCTGGATTTAAAAGTTACCTGCAACTGGCCTCCAAGTATCCCTGGAAAATCTAGCTTTAAATGGAAACAAAAAATGGGAATTAGAGACTTGTCCTAAACCTAACTATCTATTTAGATTTTTCAAGCTTCTCTGACCTTCTCAGATACTTCTGAAGAACTCACCTATTCTATTAATATTTCCTTTCATAAAATATTGTGTATATATATATATATATATATATATATATATATATATATATATATATATACATATATATATATGTATATTTATGTGTGTGTGTATATGTATATAATGGAAACAGACAAGAGAAACAGAGTAGAGAAGGGAGGTGGGAGAAGGAAGGGAAGGAGGAAAAAGAACAGAGCGAGGGAGAAAAAAGAATAGAGGAAGAGAAGGACAGAGGAGAGAGAGAGAGAGAGAGAGAGAGAGAGAGAGAGAGAGAGAGAGAGAGAGAGAGAGAGATAAAGAGAGACAGAGAGGAGAAGGTGAGGGAGAGGAGAGAGAGTAGGAGAAAAAGGAGAGAAGGAGAAAGAAATGGAAAGAAGAAGAGAAAAAGATGGAAGGAGAGAAGGAGAGAGAAAAGAGGGAGGGAAAAACAGAGGGAAGGAAAGATGAGGGGAAAAGCAGAGAGAGAAAAAAATAAAGAAGGAGGGAGATCAAAAAAAGACTGACAGAAGTAAAGGGGTATATGGGGAGACAAAGTGGAATTGCAGATAGAAACAATTAAGAACTAGATCCAAGTCTAGCATCTGATTCTTGGGCTAGCTATGTAGCATTGGAATAATCACATTCTCTAAGGGTCACAGGAACTCTAGGACTACTTATAGTCTTAAAGATCAAGAGCTGACTGGCATTGGTAGGGGATCTTTCCTCACTGGAAATTTCCTTATATAATAAAAAAGGCAAAAAGTAAATTATAAGTAACATATTATGCTAAATATGCTTTTGTGTATATTATTAATATGTGTGTATATCAACTTAAATTGATTTTGAAATTAATAATTATTTAATTAATAAAGATATTAATTATCAATCATTAATAAAATTAATAACAGTTTGGTTTAAATATATGTGTATGTCTAATAACAATAGCTAACATTTATATGAAGCTTGAATGTTTATAAAACGATTGACAAATTTTATCTCATTTGATTCTCATAACTATCCTGGAAGATAGATCATATTATTGTTCCCATTTTACTAGATGAGAAAATTGAGGCAGATAGAGGTGACTTGCCCAGGATCACACAGTTACTGTCTGAGTTGGATTTGAACTCTCACTATTCCAGTTCCACCTATCTATCCATTATACCAATTAGGATTTTGCTTTTTTGTTTGTTTGTTTGTTTGTTTGTTTAGGTGGAGATAGCTCTGGTCTGCTTTGGGGGGGGGGCGGTATTTCTTCTTGATTCTGGCTTTTTAGCATCTTCAGTTTAAATTATCTTGAAGATTTCAAAGAATGTGAATTTATTTAACTACTAATTCCCATTACAGTATGAAGCATCTAACAAATAAAAGAGACCCCGCCTGAGTCCTTTGGAGTTCTTTTAAAAGTATTTTGGACATGGCATGTCCAAATTTGTTATTCCAGAAATCTTATTTAGTATTTGCATGTCATAAGAAATATTTTAAATGAATCAGCATGCAGTAGAAAGAGTGGCCAAATCCTTTAAGATGACATAGGATATTAGATTTCTTGAACTTGGCAAGAAGAGGAATTGTGATTATGAAAGTCAACAATCTCTTGAATGATAGGACCCATAAACCTCTACCTATTCTCTTCACTTTGTTCAAGGTATTGCCCTGTAGACAGTCTCTCAAACAAGATGCTCTCTTTCTTTTCAATATTCTGCACGAATTTCCTCTGTCCCTCTAGCAATTGCAATCCATTTTTTTTCTACTTTACGTAGCATTCTTTCACACCAACTTGGAGATAGAGAAAATGATAACAGAATATGGAGTTAGAAGGCCAGGTTTCAAATCCAAACTCTACTCTTGTTATATCATCGTGGATAAGTCATTTCCCCCCATTGTCAACCTTAATGTTCTCATGAAAAATTTGGAGGTAAACCAAAAAATCTCTGTGATAGTCAAAACAACAACAATTCTCTGGCTTGCTGGGTATAGTCTTTTTTGTAATGAACTTTCTTTGCTCTGTTCATGGCCCCCTTTTCTACATATAATCCCACTCTCACTCTTTACTTGACTCCACTCAAGTCCAATTTGAAATCTCCATGTTACATTTCAACTTTTCTAATCAGTTCTCTCTTGCCTGTCATAGAGATAAAAAAACCAATCAGATGTGCCTGGCTGAGATCATTCCATGCACTAAAAAATACCAGAGGCCTTTTTTATGGGCAACTAGGTGGTAGAGTGGGTAGATCCTAGGACTCTGAGTCAACAAAATATGACATCTGAATCCTGTCTGAGACACTTACTTTGTAACCTTCACCAAGTCACTTACTGTAAAATGGTGATAATAGCACTTATCTCACAGAGTTGTTGGGGGAATAAAAAAAAATAGTAATTTTAAAGTGCTTTGCATACAATAAAGCACTATATTGCATACAATAAAGCTACTAGCCCAAGATCTATTATCTGGGACTTCAGGTAGTGTCACGGAAAAGAACAATGGGAAACCGTGACAGTCCAGAGTCACTTAGGAAAACTGTACTTCACTGTATCTTACACTCAAACTCTGATCTGAAGATGAATAAACAATAGGCCCAGATTCTTCTGGAGATCTCAAAGTGTCTTTGACCCTCCAGAGATTACAATGAATATTAGGTGGAGATTGCTCTGGTCTGTTTTTTTTTGGGGGGGTACCTTTTCTTCTCTTTCTCTACTTCCTAAAGTTTTGAGTAAACCATGTTTTCTCTTTATTGAATAACAATACACCAAATAAAAGAAGTGTATTATTTTAGTACCTTAGTACCAGTGGTCAAATTGAAGCTTCTCCAAACAACTCCAAGTGCTGAAAAAAGGAGTTTCATCAGATAAGAGCATCCATAGCAAGAATTCTTATACTAGGATTCATTATTTTCTTAATAGTTTGATAAATGGATTAGAATATCTTTGGTTACTTTATAATTCTATGTAATATTCTTTTAAAAATAGCAATAAGAAAAGAAAAGAAATTAAAGGAATTAAAATAGGTAATGAAGAGATAAAACTTTCATTCTTTGCATATGATATGATGATATACTTAAGAGAATTCTAGGGAATCATCCAAAAAACTACTTGAAACAACACACAAAAATCTATCACATTTCTATATAATACTGAAAAAGTTGAGCAGCATGTGATAGAAAGAGAAATTACATTTAAAATAACTATAGACAAAATAAAATATTTGGGTGTCTCTCTGCCAAGAAAAACCCAGGAACTATATGAACACAATTACAAAACACTTGTCACACAAATAAAGTCTGATCTGAACAACTAGAAAAATATGAATTGCTCATGCTAATAAAAATGACAATTCTACCTAAAATGGACTACTTGTTCAGTGCTATACCAATAAAACTGCCAAAATTATTTTACAGAACTAGAAAATATAATAACAAAACTCATCTGGAAGAACAAATGGTCAATAATGTCAAGGTAATTAATTAAAAAAAATAAAAAGTACCAGACCTAAAGCTATATTATAAACCTGTTGTCTTCAAAATCATTTGATATTGGTTAGAAAATAGAGTGATGGATCAGTAGAACAGATTAGATACAAGATAGATAGATAGATAGATAGATAGATAGATAGATAGATAGATAGATGGATGATACAAAAATCAATGATTATAGCAATCTAATATTCGATAAATTTTAAAACTCTAGCTTCTGGGATAAAAACTCACTACTTCAAAAAAAATTGTTGGTAAAACTGGAAATATATCAGCAACTTTGCATAAATCTTCATCTCACATCCCATATTAAAATAAGGTCAAAATGAGTACGTGATTTGGGTGAGACGATACCATAAGCAGATTAAGAGTACAAGACATAGTTTACCTATGAGATCTTGGAGAAAGGAGAAATTTATTACCAAAGAAGAGTTAGAGAGCATTATACAATGCAAAATGGACAACTTTGATTACATTAAATTAAAAATGTTTTGCACAAACAAAACCAACATAAACAAAATTATAAGGGAAGTACAAAGCTGGGGGAAACTTTTTTACAGACTGTTTCTGATAAATGCCTCATTTATAAAATATATTTTAAAATTGCATAAAATTTATAAGAATACAAGTCATTCCCCAATTGATCAAATGTCAATGGATATGAACAATTTTCAGATAATGAAATTAAAGTCATCTAAAATCATAGGAAAAGATGCTCTAAATTTCTGAATTA
This sequence comes from Sminthopsis crassicaudata, assembly GCF_048593235.1. Classification (NCBI taxonomy): domain Eukaryota; kingdom Metazoa; phylum Chordata; class Mammalia; order Dasyuromorphia; family Dasyuridae; genus Sminthopsis; species Sminthopsis crassicaudata. Next base: position 555,485,277 of record NC_133619.1, read on the forward strand.
GAGAAATGCAAATTAAAACATCTTTTAGGTATCACCTCATATCTCTCAAATTGGTTAAGATGACAGGAAAAGATAATGATAAATGGGAATGTGGGAAAATTGGGACACTAATGCATTATTGGTGGAGTTGTGAAATGATCCAGCCTTTCTGGAAAGTGATCTGGAACAATGCCCAAAGGGCTATAAAATTGTGTGTAGCCTTTGATGAAACAAGAATACTATAGGGTCTATATTCCAAGAAAATCATAAAGGAGGGAAAAGGACTCACATGTGCAAATATGTTTGTAGCAGCTCTTTTTATGATGGCAAAGATTTGGGAAATGAATTGGAAAATTTCCCAACAATTGGGAAATGGCTGAATAGGTTATGGCATATGAAAAGAATGGAATATTATTGTACTATAAAAATGATGAACAAGCTGATTTTAGAAAGCCTTACATGCAAGATTTACATGAACTGATACTGAACAAAACAAGTATAATCACTAGTGTACACAGTAACAGCAAGATTATGTGATGATCAACTATAACAGACTTGGTTCTTCTCAATAGTTCCAAAGCACTCCTAATAAACTTTTGGGGGAAAAATTCCATCTGCATCCAGAGAAAGCACTATCTAGAATGAATGTAAATCAACATATGTTATATTCATTTTTTTTCTTAGTGGTTTTTCCTTTTTAATCAGACTCTCCCAATATGATTCATAAAGAAATCTGTATTTTTTTAAAGAAAATAATGTACATGTATAACTGATGAGGAGTAAATTGGAGGCTCTAAGCTGAGATGGATCAGCTCTTCTCATCCTGGGTCTGATTAACCTCTCTCCTTCCCCAAAGTAACCAAGGGCAGGTTCAGTAGCGAATGAATTCGCTACTCAATGCTGTATCAAAAAAAAAAAGTCTTTATTGATAGTAAAGGTTTAGACAGGCATTTGGCCTCCAGGAAGGCCAAATAGCCTGGCAAGGGGATGCCAGTTGGCAGGCACAAGGCTGGTGTAGACCGAGTGCGAGGATTCCATTTTTTACACCTTCCTTTTGTACATAACTAGAGTCATAAAAACAACATTTGCACAGAGATGTTATCCAAGAAGTTCTGGAGATATTTGTAAATAAGACAGGAATTTCTCTTTATCATTTGTATCTTAAATTATCTCCTTTTACTCTTCCTCAAACAAGAATTTCCTGTTAATTATTTTTATCTTAAATTATCTCTTTTTTTGACTTTATCATAACCAGAAAGATAAAGAAAACAGTAATTTTTTTTTAAAAATTGAAGCATGATTCTGAGAAGGAAATTCACAGTGTGAAACTTCCAAAAGGTCCATCAGAGAGACAGAGAGAGACACAGAGACAGAGAGACAGAGGCAGAAAGACACACAGAGAGAAGAACAGAAGAACAACAACAGGAGGGGGAAAAAAAGAAGAGAGGGAAAGAGAGATGAAAGGAAATATATATATATATATATATATATATATACATATATATGTGTATATATATATATACATACATATGGAGAGAGAGAGAGAGAGAGAGAGAAGAAGGACGAGGAGGAGGAGGAAGAGGAAGAGGAGGAGGAAGAGGAGGAGGAGGAGGAGGAGGAGGAAGAGGAGGAGGAGGAGGAGGAGGAGGAGGAGGAAGAGGAGGAGAAGGAGGAGGAGGAAGAGGAGGAGGAGAAGGAGGAGGAGGAGAAGGAGAAGGAGGAGGAGGAGAAGGAGGAGGAGGAGGAAGAAGAGGAGGAGGAAGAGGAGGAGGAGAAGGAGGAGAAGGAAGAGGAGGAGGAAGAGGAGGAGGAGGAAGAGGAGGAGGATGAGGAGGAGGAGGAAGAGGAAGAGGAGGAAGAGGAGGAGGAGGAGGAGGAGGAGGAGGAGGAGGAGGAGAAGAAGAAGAAGAAGAAGAAGAAGAAGAAGAAGAAGAAGAAGAAGAAGAAGAAGAAGAAGAAGAAGAAGAAGAAGAAAAAGAAAACCCTAATCTAGAAAAAAAAAAAAAGATAGCAAGGATTTTCAAATGTCCACAAGACTTTATCATTAATAGAGTTGATATGAACTAGAGTCATTCTGACAGTGACATCTGGTAAGTTGGGAAACTGGTTGGACAAAAAAAAAAAAAAAAGGAGTCAATCTAGGGTAGTTCCTTAGGATCTGGCCTTGATCTTATGGCATTTAACTTTTTCATTAATGATTTGGGTAAAGGAATAAATGGTATATATGAATCAAAGGTGGAGATATAATTAATGCACTAGAGGACAAAGTCAGTATCTTAATAAAAAAAATTTAACTTTACAATTTATGATTTTCTGCTGAATCTTCTAAGATGAAATTTAATATGAATAAATGGCATGTTTTACTCTTGGAATCAAAACTCTGATTTTATAAATAAAACACTGAAGAGCTATAGTTAAACAGTAGTTTTTATACAACACATCTGAGAGTCTTAACAAGTGGCCAAAAAGGCCAATGAGATGCATTAAGATAAAATGTTCCAGTCTAAAGAGTTCATTGTTTTGGTGTGCTTTTCTTAGATCTAACTGCACTAGTAAATTCTTTTCCTTTCTCAAGGCAATATTTTATAGAGGTGTTGATAATTCAGAGCAGAAATTCTTAATCTGAGTCCATCAACTGGATTTCAGAGGGTTCATCAGATAGGAAAAATATATATATAATTTTGTTTTCATTTAACTAACTGAAATTTAATGTTCCCTTACAACTGAAGAAAAAAAAAAGCCACCCCATTATTTTGAGAAGGTCTTGGTAGGGCTTTTTGTTGTAGCTGTTATTTTTGTTTATCTGTTTGTTTTTCCCAGATGGGAGCAGGGAGAGGGAGAAAATAATTACTTTTTTAAAATTAAAAACAAATTACAAAATTAAATTGCAAATTATAAAAATTCTACTCTCAAACCACCTTCTATATGAAATCCTTTATAATTCTACCTAACATTTTCCCACCACCACCCATTTATAAATTATTTTGTATTTATTTATTTTTGAATATGTTGGCTTATCCAATAGAATATAAGTTCCCTGAGGGCAGTTTGTTCTTTTTCTTTTGCATCACAACACCTAGAACAATGCTGGCCCATATTAGGCACTTATAATAAAACAAAAATATTTATTGTTTAAATCATATATTTTGACATTCAAATATACATACAATACTCATTGGACTAAAAAGCCATAGAGGTCTCTTAGAACTGTAAGAGCTTTTGATTAGGATTCTGTGAAAGATGCTAACTGACAAGACCTAAGCATCTCAAACCTAAATTCTTTGAAGAAATAGAAAGCCATATTTTTTCATTTATTCTAAAAAATGTTTAATTTTTTGGCACCAAGTCTCTACTTTCCTCACTAACAGGTACAAAAGAAACCTCTATCCAAAAGAAAATTGTATTTTCTCAATGCATTGCTAACATTTGCTAGGTACACTCTCTTGTTGCTAGCAAATGTCAGGCAAGCTTTGCTTTTCTAACTAAAACACATTCTGGATATTAGTTGGCAGAAATATAGCTCCAACTAACTGAGATATTTATCTATTGTCTCTATGTGCCCACTGCTCTGGTTACCTTAGAGATCTCTCTTCTCACCATGTGCTCTTATTCATAGCAAATGAAAGACAGAAAAACCACCCTAATAAGAGATTCCTCATTTATTTTTTTTCCAAGAGGTTGATGGTAGGTCTCTTTACTTTGATATCTCATTTTTTTTACAAGCCAAACAATACCTTTTAGGTGACTTCAACTAAACAAAACAGAGCCTGGGTTTTTAAAGTTTTTTTTTTTTTTTTTAATGTCTTGTTCTTTTTTTTTTCCCAAAGGAAAAAAAGAAGCCATTATACAAACTATCAGGAATAGTATAGTGAAAGGCACATAAAAGATTCAATAAATGCCTATTTAATTATGGTATTTTAAGATAATGAAAAATATCATTCACCATAATAAATGATGAACTTTTTCAGAGTATGAAGTGATGACAAGTAAAGTGAACAGAACCAGGTGAACAATTTATATTGCAAAAATAACATTATGTACAAAATAATAAAAAAAAAAAACTATCATTTATATAGCACTTTAAAGTTTGTAAATCACTTTACTTGATTGTTACCATGAGAAGTAAATGCTACTGTTATTCCCAATTTTTCAAAGAACTTTATATATGTTACCATTTGGTTCTTAAAGGAAGTCTATAAGATAGAAGCATAAGAAAATAATAATAATAACAACAAAACCTAAAATTTATATAGCACTTTAAGATTGGAAAGCACTACATAAGTGTGGGTGTAGACAACTATATATCTAGTTTTATTTAATCTTCACAAAAACTCAGTAAATTTAAAAGATGGGAAAACTGAAGCATATTGACTTTAAGTGGCTTGCTCAGGGCTATACTTGAGTCAGAATTGAATTCACTTAAAGGTGATGGATTCAAAGTGCAAAATTAAACATATTTTTGGACATGGTAAATAAGAGACTTTTTTCCTTGACTATATTTAATTTTTATGGATGTTATTATCTTTAAAATTTGTTTAATAAAAGAAAGGAGTAGCGAAGAGAGAAAATAGATGTTTGTTTAATGTTAGTTTATTGACTGATTAAAAATAATGGCCTTCAATGAATTTTGCTGTAAAAGTTAATGAGTATTCCCTTTTACTCCTCTTTCCTCTCCTGACCATCAACCTCCACAGAAGAATTAACCCACTGCTATAAGATTTTAAAGATACTAAGTTCATTGTTTGATCAATATGGAAAATGTGATAAATTGAAAGAACCCCAAATTTGGAGTCAGGTGACCTAGGTTTGAGTCTCTGCTATGTAACTGTTAACTGTGGGTTCTGAGACAAATTTTTTATCTTAATTTGGGCAATTTCCTTCTCTATAAAAGGAAGAAGTTATTTGAAATGATGTATATGATCCCTTCCCTTTTTTTTCTGTCTAAAATCTGTTCCTATAAACAACATATTGTTGGATTCTAATTTCTAATCTGTTCTGTGATCTTCTTCCTTTTTATTGGTGAGCTTATCCCATTCATATTCCCAGTTATAGTTGATAGCTGTGTATCCCATATTTTTCTACTTATCCTTTTTTTTTTTTAACCAATCTCTTTCTTAAAAGCCCATTTTCCTTCTGACCATTTCTCCCCTTAATCAGTTTAGTCTTTTAACCCCATGGACCCATAGTATGCCAGTTTTATTCATGGAATTTTTGTTTCTGTTTTTGGCAAAGACACTAGCATGGTTTGCCATTTCCTTATTTAGTAGGTTAAGTAAATTGAAAATTAAGTGAGTTGCCCAAGTATCTTAGGTCAGATACTAACAGGTTTCCCTGATTCTGATCACAAAATTCTATCAACTGAGCAACATTGCTGCCTTCTCTCTTAAACTTTCCTTTTTCTTAACCCATCCCCCTTCTATTTGCTTGTTACATGAAATGAATTTCTGTACCTGTGTATGTGTGTATGTATATGTATATATACATATACATACGCACACACACACACACACACACACACACACACACACACACACCTTCCTTGAACCAATTCAGATGAAAATGAGGTTGCAGCATTGCTATTTTCTCTCTTCATTTTCCTTTCCATCAAATACACTCTTCCTTGCAAGCCTATATGTGATACAATTATCTCCATTCTTCCTACCCTTTCCCTTCTCTCAATGAATTCATTTTTCTCACCCTTCCATTCTTAAGCTACTAAGAGCCACATGAAACCAACATTCAAAACACTAGAAAGAAAAATGAACATTAAATTAAATCTCAACTTTTACCTCATACTCAGCAAATCATCAAAGATGACATGAAATGGAACAGTCAATTGCAGATAAATTGTCAGAAAAGAGATATACTAATACTTTATTGGCAAAGCTGTGAAGTAGCACAATAATTCTAAGAAACAATTCATCATTATAAAAAAATCATGTCATTTGACCCAGAAATGCCACTACTGGGGTTATACTCAGAGGTTGTTAAAAAGTAAAAATAAAAATCGAATATATATCAAAATAATCATAACGTAACCCCATGAAACAGAAAAAATGGAAAAAAAGTTAGTATTCAGAGATTGCTAATCAAATCATTGAACAAACTGTGGTATGTGCATGTAATGGAATGTGATTGTAAATGAAGAAATAATAATGACAATGCAATGTGATTGTAAAAGAAGAAATAACAATGATATAGAATTCAGATGAATACAGAAAAGATGCATATGAACTGGCAGAGTGAAATAAGCTGAACCTGGGGAGATGGGGGAAAAACACACAAAATTGTTACAGTAATGCTAATTAAAAGAGCACTTACACAAGAAGCAGAACACTGAGCAATTTTAATAACCAATATAGTTCCATAAAATAGGCTATGAAATCTAAATCTTTGATTTTGGAAGAAAGGTTCTCAAGAGAATTGCAAACTATCAACAAATATATGAAAAAATAATAAGAGAAATGCAAATCAATAACCCTGAGCTTTCACTTCACACTTAGCAAACTAGTAAAAATAACAAAATGTCTTGGAGGGACTGTGGGAAGTTATACACAATAGTGTATTGTTGGTGTAGCTATGAATGGAAAGCAATTTGGACTTATTCAAGTGACCAAAATATCCATTATTTTGGTCCTGAGATTCTTTGATAACAGGTATACTTTGAGGCCATTGATAAGAAAAATTTTCATTATATCCCCAAATATTTATTACAGCACCTTTTTTTTTTTTTTTGTAATGGTAAACAATGAGGAAAAAAAAAAGTTGGTGCCTATTAACTGGGGAATGCTCAAGTATATTATACCATATCAATGTAATGAAATATTCCTGGGCAGTAAGAAACTATAAATATGAGAAACAAAGAGAAGCATAAAAAAAACCCCGATACTATCTGATACAGAGTAAATTAGGCAAAAACAATATAAACAGTTATTACATCCATGTAAAGGGAAATAACCATGAAATAATCAAAAGTGAATTTTTCAAAATTACAAACAAGTGTGTCCCCAAAGACATAACATATGAAGACATCTCCCTCCATTCTTTTGCAAAAATGGGAAATACATGAATGGAGAAGAGCACTTTAGGAACAAATTCTTATTTCATCATAGCATTGCAATGTCTAGACCTTTCTCAAATGCATAAATTAGACTTTTTGAAAGCATCAGACACAATCAACTATCCAAAAATTATTTAAGATGATGACACTGCCACATCATATCTGAGTGAATATCACTCCCATCATCATTAGAATCAATAATTCCAACATTGCATCCATTATTGGAAAATATTAGCTAACTAATTTAAGAACCATTCAGGGCCAGTATCAAGATGGTGGCAAAGAGAAGGCAGGTAATTATTTAAATTCTCCCCAATTTTCTTCAGAAACAATGCAAAATCAACCCTCTAAAAGGATTCTGAAGTGACGGAAGCCATAAAAGGATGGAATGAAAAAATTTCCTAGACTCGATAATATAGACTTTCTAGAAAAGTCTATCTCATTTGAATAAAAGGAGATTTCAGCCTAGGGCAGGTGTTGTCCATACAAACCAGGTTTTCTTCAGTCAATTTTCTTTCCCCAATTTTTCCTCTCCTACTTTTCTTGATATTTAAAATCCTTTTTGATCTCTTCCAAAAAACTTTTTGGGCTTTAGACCAATTCATATTCCCCTTTGAAGCTTTGTATATAGGAATTTTGACAGTATTGTTCTTTTCCGAGATTGTGTTTTGATCATCCCTGTTAGTACTCTTATTTTTTTGCTCAGTTTTTGAAGTTGAATTCTGCACCTGAGTTACAGGTGACATTGTTCTAAACTTCTTTCACTGGTGAGTGAGGTTGGGCAGGGAAGTGGAGAGTTTGGATTCTGATTTTCTATACCAGGTCTCTGAGGCTGACAACTTGTCCACTGTGCTAGGGTGGTCTGTCCTAGTCATGTTGGTTGTGCTCCCAGGTTTCTCAAGGTAGTTTGCCTTCTGTACTGAGTCTAGATGTCTTACAGATAACCTGCCATTCTACTTGTCTTGCTGAGCCCAGACCATGGGGACTTGACTGGTGATCTGTGCTGTGGCTAAGAACCTCCTGTAATTCAGGATCAGAAAAATTTTAAAAATCAAGAAAAGTGGCAGGAGAAAAATTAGGGAAAGAAATGAGTTATATAAGAGAATTAAGAAAAAAGTCAACAGTTTGGAAAGGGAAGCATAAAAATTGACTGAAGAAAACAATTCATTAAAAAAATAGAATTGACTCAAAAAAAATCCACTGAAGAAAACAACTCCTTTAAAAGTAGAATCTATTGTGTAGTTTAACAGGAAAGTGATAAAGAGGGAGGGAAAAAGTGGAGAAGAGAAAAATGGAAGAACTCTTGTTGAGGGGAGGGTTGGATTAAAAGCAATACAAGGTAAAAGGCAGAAGCAAAGCAGAGGAGTCGGTAGAGATAGGAAATAAGAGATACAAAGAAATATAATAACGATCAAGAATAGAACTTAGAAAAAAGCACAGCAAGTCATCACTAATGTCATGCAATGAAAATAGATTATCAAAAAAGAAAAATAAAGAAACCACACCATATGCCAGCCATATTAATTAATCAATATTGTTTTAGACTATTTAAAATAACTAGATAGTATGAAGTTGGAATATGTTGTATAAAAAAATGAGTTTGTAGAGTTATAAAAATATGGAAAGATTAGACTTAAGAAGGATGATATTATGCACCATCATAGAAATAGAGGACAAACAAGTATAGTACAGCCTTACAAACAGGTATATGAATGTATATGTGTATATATGTGCATGATTATAGATATCTATATATATGTATATGATGTATATTTATTCATTATATTTGTGTGTCTGTATGTGGGTCTGCATTCATGAATGTGTATATGTTTTATAGATAAATAGATACATACATATAATATTTATACTTAATTATAGCCTTCTAAGGAAAATAGGAAGGGAAAGAGGGGGAGAATAATAAAATAAAAAATGCATACCAGAGAACAAAAGAAAATCTACAAAGAAGCAAAGATGGTCAGTTCTGAACATAATCGTATTTATTATATAGGCTTTCTTGAAATGGAAATTTATTTTCTCATATTTTGAATACTCAGTTTCTGCTATATACATGGCAATTTTTTTCTGTTTTTTTTTTCTATTTTGTTTGTTTTTCTATTTTGAAATGAATTTTTTTAAAGTAAAAAAAAATTAAATTGACCAAATGGAAAAAGATATATAAAAGTTAACTGAAAATAATAATTCCTTAAAAATTAATATTAGTCACCTGTAACTCAGGTGCAGAATTAGTCAAGCTAATGACTCTATGACATAGTCAAACAAAATGAAAATAATAAAAAAAAAAGTGTAGGAAAAAAAAACACAAAATATCTCACTGGAAAAACAACTGACCTGGAAAATAGATCCAGGAAAGATAATTTAAGAATTATGATATTTAAGAATTATCATATCCCTCTATTCTTTTGTAATATGGGAAGTACATGAATGGTAAAGTACTTGCTTTATCTTTCTCATGGTCTTTTTCATTTGTTCTGATTTTTCTTTCACAATATGACTAATGTGTAAATATCTTTAACATAATTGCATATGTATAACCTATATCAAATTGCTTGCCATTTTGGTGATATGGGAGGGAAGAGAGAGAGGGAGAAAAATTTGGAACTCAAAATCTTATAAAATTAATTTTTGAAAATTATTTTATATGTAATTGAAAAAAGGACTACAAAAGACCCATTTAAATATACATGATATGCCAGTTATTAGGACAAATGTGTTCAAAGTTTCTTATATTAATATTGTTCCAGTAGATTTTAAGTTCCTTAAGGATTGAGTCCATTTTCTCCAGAGCACAATGCCCAGAACATCAAAAGCATTTAATAAAGGTTTATATAATTGAATTGTCAAGGACTGGTGATATTTGTTTAATGTAAGAACACTAGACTATATGTTAAAATGGAACTAGGAATATCTGGAGTCAGAGCACCAAATCCAGTTCAAAGCTCTGCCATTTACTTCTTGCAGGGATATGAAGAAATCACTTACATTTACTGGACTTCACTTTCCTTTTCTATAAAATGAAATTGTTTGAAAGAAGAAGGAGGAGTAGGAGGAAGAGTAGAAGAAGGAAAAGAAGGAGGAGGAAAAACAAGAACAAGAAGAATAAGAAAAACAGATATAAGAAAAATGATTGACATTTCCCTAGAGCTTTCAGTCTTGTAATTTATAAATATTTTCTAATTTTATCCTCACAGCAATCCTAGGAAATGTTATTATTATCCCCATTTTACAGATGAGGAAACTGAGGCAGATAAGAGTTTAAGTGACCTACTCAGGATCATACAACCCATAAGTCAATAACTGAGGTTGTATTTGAACTCAGGACTTCCGAAGTCCAGGTCCAGTCCTTTATCTACTCTACCACATAGGAACAACATAAAACTAAAGATCAGTAAGGTCCCTTCTAACTCTAAATTAATGTATGATGCTAAAATGATCCTTCTACTGACACTTTTAGTCTTAGAGAGTAGACTAGACTTAGCAGCTACTAAGTAAGCTAGTAAGTAGACTAAGTAGCTACAGTAGCTAAGTGACTAATTTATGATCACATAGATAATAAGTATAACTATCAGGATTTGAACTTACTTCCTCTAGATGTTATTATCCACTATGCCACAATGTTTTTCATTCATGGAGTATGTGTGTACGTGTGTATATACAGCAAAGTTAGATAAAGATAAAAAAGCATACTTTTAACTCAAAAAACTTACAATTTGGAAGCAAAAGATGACATATGAAAACAAAAATTGGAACATGAATGAGAATATTAAAATCACATAAAATAAAATGCTATGAGAGGAAATGAAGGAAACACTATGAAGAGATAAAAAGAAAGAAAACTAATCTATTTCTATTTTTCTTCTCTGATTAAGAGCTCACCCTAGGTCAGAACATATATAATGATTTTCTAAAGAATCAAGTGTATTTCTCTTTACTTCTTTTTCCCTTTTCCTTTCCCTTATTTCATTCTTTCCCTACCCACACGTTGAACCTTACTTAGCACTACTTATTAGCCCAAATCCATGCTTCAATGAGATCACTTTCTATAATATCTCTCATTCATAATATGATCTTTATACATTAGTGCCTTGCCTCTTGGTATTCTGCATACCTGCAATTTCCTGCCCAAAATCTCCTATCAGAATTCTGTCCAACCTTCAGGGTACACTTCTAGCTTTTTCTCCTATTTAATCTTTCCTGACCCATCCAGTTCAGACTATCTCTATTGGTTTGTATTACTTGATAATTACTTTATGTAGATAAAGTCTTTGTTCCTCAGTTTTGTTTGTGGATTTAAGCTTCTTGAGGGCAGGATCACTCCTCATTTATCTTTTTATCTTCTCCAACTGGGAATACAATGTCTAGCACAAAACATCATCATCATAGTGCTCTGAATGACATAATGAACAGATAAATGGAAGGATGGATGAAAAAATTCACCCAAGGTGAAATGACTTGCTGGCCCTAAATTCATAAGTAGATATCATTATTTATCAAGTGAATGTTAAATGTTAATGTTAAAATAACTTCTGGGGCAGCTAGGTGGAGCAGTGGATAGAGCACCAGCCTTGAATTCAGGAGGACCCCAGTTCAAATCTAGTCTCAGACATTTAACACTTCTTAGCTGTGTGACCTTGGGCAAGTCACTTAACCTCAGTGGGGGGGGGGGGAGAGTTAAAATAACTTCTGAGAAGGATTCAGAGAACACCTTTGTACACTGAGATTTGGCGATAACTAAAGATTTAATGAAAAGAAAAATAAGTATACCATGAATAGAGGAAGTCATATATAATGTATTTGGACTCAGGAATACTAAGCTTCAAGTTCTATCTCTAATGGTTCCTACCTGTAGGACCCTAAACAGGTCACTTAATGTCTCAGTCCTTTAATCAACTCACTAAGACTATAAATAGCAGAGAATATTTTTTACCTGCATCAAAAGAAAGATAGAGCTATTTCTGCCAGTTAACTCTCATGTCATTTTTGACAAGTAATTTAGTTCTTTAAGCCTCAGTTTCCTCATCTGTAAAATGGGGGAGGGCTGGACCAGATGACCTCTAATGTCCCTACTAGCTCTAAATCTATGACTTGAAAAATTCTAGTCTTGAAGTTGGGAGACTTGTGTGTAAATCTCAGTTCTTTACCAATTAGTAATATGACCATGGATAAGTCATTTTCATATATAACAGTGAAACCTCAATTAAGGTCCCTATGCCCTATACTAAGAACATCTATTGACTGGTCAATATGCAGAAAATTAGCAAACTTTTGTTTATGTTGTTATTCCTATTCCCAAATTAAGAATGGGAATATATATACATATATACATATGTGTATATATATATATATTCCTTTTTATAAGGAGAGAAGGATGGTGGTGTTTTTGTTTCTTTGTTTTGTTTTTTTTAATGGTAGGAAGGTTGGTATAATTTCTTTTAATACTTATTGGCTTAATTGTAAACACTGCAGCTCAGCCTTAAGCTTAATATCAGATTCTTCCTGATCATTTCCTGACCCTTAAAAGTCTTCTGCATTTCTTCTCCTCTTGACCACAAGCCTGTGCTTTGACAAGCACTTAGACTGTTTGTTCAGCATTCATCTCATAACAAGGGAATGGGTAGGGATTGCTTAGCCAATGAGGTATGGTCAAAAGGGCAAGTGAAAGGCTCAAGGCGCCAGAACCTACATTAATGCCATGGTGATTAAGTGCCAACTTCAAGAACCAGTGCTCTATAAAAAATAGGAGCTATCAATGTCAGAAAGCCTGAACTCATCACCATGCTTCATAAACAAGGCAAAATGCAATAAGTTGCCACAATTATTCCTTCTTTTGGACCATGGAAAGGGATAGCACTAAAAATTGCTAATGACCCACAAGTACCCATTAGGAGGCAAAGATGGGAAAGAAGTGCACATGTGCAAGTATTTGACTCTCATCCCTGGTCTTATTCTCTGAATTTGTGCAAGAATCAGAGAGAAGGATTTGCTAATTTTGCAATACTTTGATGGCTCAAGTGGACAAGGCTCAGTAGACCTGATAGCGGACTGGACTGTTTGGAAGCAGATAAATTGCAGCTTGAGACATAAAATATAGATGAACTGAAGACATATCAGCTTATAAACCACAAAGCAGCTCTTGGTGCTCCCCTAATGCTGATCTTAGGTAGATGTTTATGAGGAGATTAATGATAATCATGATTCATCTTTATATGTCATTTTTAGTTATAAAATGCCTTAGTGCAAATTATCTCATTTCATTCTCACAATAGAAAATAGGAGGAAATCAAGATTCCCAGAATTTAAGTTAGTTACCTAAGGCTATATGAGTAGTAACTAATAATAGTAATAATAATAATGATGATGCCTTATATTTATGTAGAATTTTAAAGTCTTATAAAATGATTTCTCTAAAACCATGACATGAAATAGGCAATACAAAAATTATTTCCCCCATTTTATAGATGATATAAGTAGGGCTAAAATAGATTAAATGACTTACTCATGGTTAAATAGCTAGTAAATGTAAGAGTTGATATATGAATTGAGGCCTCCTGATTTTAAGTCAAATATTCTCAATATGACACAGATTTAGAGCTACAAGGGATGTTAAAGGTCATCCAGTACAATGTCCTCATTTTACAAAGAAAGAGACACAAAGAGGTTCAGTGATTTGTCAAAGGGGAAATAAGCATTAAGAGGCAGATAAAGGCTTTGACTTCAGATTTCAAGCCACCCCTCTTGCCATTTTTCCATATTGCCCTCCAACTTTAGAGGATGGATGACATGACTTGAGCTTCATGGACTCAAATTCTAGTGATTATCATACTATATCATGATGCATCTAAAACAGGGATTTTAAATTTTTGTTGTGTTATGGACCCTTTTGGAAATCTGGTAAAAACTATTGATACTTTCTCAGAATTATTTTTTTAAATACTTAAAATACAATATATAGAATTACATTATGTTGAAAATATAATAAAACAAAATGTAAAAAAATAACAAATTTATTAATAAGCAATGAATAAAAGAGTAAATAAATAAAAAATGAGAAATACTAAAATAATGAGCAGCATCTTATCATATTTATAAAGGTTTTCTTTGTGGCACCACATAAATGGACTTCCTCACAATAAACCCAGTACCCACTTCATTTAGTCATCTGTCCACACTATCCTGCACACATTCAAAGTTTATTGCAATTTCAGTGCTGTTAATTCTATAATCTTTTCCACATAGAATGTCCCCAGACCTACTATAAGCCTAATTATCCTTCAGGATCCAACCCCTTGAAGGACCATGGCAGGCCACACTGACCCTCCTGCTCTCTATATTCAAGTCACGATCACAGAACTGTTACAGAAGGGTTTCACTAGTTAGTATTGCCTATCCAAGAGAAATGGAAGGCTCTTGAGGATTGAACCATGTTCTTCTATTTATTCCTTATAATAGAGAGGATCATTTTTTCATCGAATGAATAAATGAACTCAAAGAATCCTTGCTGACTGATGATAGCCATGGAATTATAGAGCAGGCAGATAAGTCTCTACAGGAGTTGAAAGTTAAGCCCATAGGACTAACCCTACACATATGCAAAAGAGAGTTCTTTATACATTATGATCTGACAATTGTTTCCTTCTAAACACAATCAGCACCATCTTTCCCTGAGGACTAAAATTCCAACCATTGGAAGGTGATTTATTTTCAGTAAAGCATTTCAATCTCCAGGAATCTCCTACTAAAATTTAAAAGGCCCTGAAGAAGTAAAATATTAAAGTATAACAAATTATTAATAGTTTGATGTCACCTGTTTCATGAAAACTTTTTTGATCCTTCACAATATGGCCTCCAGTTGAACGTGACCCATCCCTCCTCAAGCTTTCCTACAAGCACTTTATAGGAATCTTATTTCTCCTATCATATTCAACTTTCTGTAATACTTACTTGTATACATGTTATTTCTCCACATTAGACTCTCAGCTCATTGAGAATAAAAGAGCTGTATTATTTTTTGTCTGTGCATCCCTAAAATATGACACATGTATGTAGTTGTTATTACTGTAATTCAATCATTTCTGTCATATCTGGCTCTTCATAATTTCTCTTTTAGGGTTTCTTTAGTGAAGATATTAGAGTGGCTTGCCATTTCCTACTCCAGCTCATTTTACAGAGAGGAAACTGAGGCAAACAGGGTTAATTAAGTAACTTGGCCAGGATCATATAAGTAGTAAATATCCAGAATTGGACTCATGAAAATAAGTTTTGCTGATTCCATACCCAACAGTTCTCTTTCCACTGAGAGCCACCTGGTACATAGTAGGCACTCAACATATATTTATTCAATGTATTTATATCATATGTATTTATTGGCTAATTCATCAGTGAAAAAGCACTTACCATGTACCAACCATGTACAAGCAACTATGCTTATCAAAAAGAAATATAAAATACAACCTGCCTTCAAATCATTAACATATTAATGACATAAAATTATATATGATATATAAAATATACATTCGAAATTTTGGAGAGAACGGCACTAGCAGCTTGGGGAAGGCTACATGTTGGAGGCAGGGAGCACTTCAGCTGTGGTTGAAGGAAACAATGAATTATAGGAAATATAAGTCAGGTTGGGTGCATGTTATAAAGAATTTTAAAAAGCAAAGAGAAGAGTTTATAAAACAATAATCATTGTAGTTTATTGAGTAGGGAAGTTATATCCTCAGATCTATGCCTTAATAAAAATGACATTAGTGACTGTGTGAAAAATAAATTGTAATGGGGAGATATTTGCTATGAGGAGAGAAAGAAATGAAAGAATGGCGGAGAGATTGTGGCAGTTGAAACAAAAAGATTTGTCAATTCAGTGGATATGTGGGGTAAGGAAGAATAAGAAATCAAGGACAACCCCAAAGTTGTGAATGTGGGTAACTCAAAAAACATGGAAGTTTTTGACAGAAATGTAGTTTGACAGACATTTGAAATTTGACAGAAATGACGTTTAGGAGGGCACTATAATAAGTCCTAGAGACACACAGACTGAGAATTCATAGTAGCAACAATGGTTTATAGATTATAGAAAAATAATTTTATGTGTACATATGCATACATACACATATTTATTATTTTTAATTATAAACATGCATGTGTATATATTTACATACATATTTACATGTGTGTGTTTTAAATGGTAAATATTAACCCATAGTAGTATAGGCTAAACACTAACTGAGTGGGACAGATAGTAAGTGTTAAAGGAATTCAAAGAAGTGGAATAAGATTAGAAACTTCTTAGAGAAGATCATGCTTTAAATATAAAAAAAAATTATAATCAGAACTTATAAGTATGTAATCAAATAAAATATTTTCTTTCCATCATTTTCTTTTGCTTTTGACAGATAAGGCAATGAAGGCTTAAGAGTACAAAGGATTTATTCAAGATCAAAGAGTTAGGAATAGAGCCGGGTTTCCTGTCTTCTAGCTTGGTGGGCCTTTGAGAAAAGGCAATACTTACAGGAGTGAGAAATAATTGTAAAGGTAGGGAATGGAAGGAAAAAACAACAAAATGAGTATAGAAATGTTTGTGGTGAGTATAAGAGAAAAATGAGTAGACCCATTTGGCTAAAATACAATGGATACTAGGAAATTTATTCAGCAATAAATCTTGAGTAGCCTTGAATGTCAGACTAAAAGGTTTAACATTTATTCTGTCAGCAGCAGTAAACCTCTGAAGGCTTTTGAACTGGAGGTTAGTACCTATAAAACAGTGTTTAATAGAATTAAAATCAGAAAATCAGAATCAGACAGTTTCAACTGTTTATGTTCTATCTGTAGCCATCTAAGCCAACCAATATGAACAGAACCAAGAAAACACAGTATACAATAACAGCAAGATTGTTTTAAGAATAATTTTGAGTGAGTCATTTTGATTATTACAATATTGAAATTAACTATAAAGGATATATAAAGAAATATGATTATTTGAATCCAGAGAAAGAACTGATAAACTGAAAAATGTATAGAATAATTTTACATATGTTAAATTATTTATATCTAAAGATAGACACCTCTGGGATATGTAAAGAAAATAAGAAGGGAATAAAGAAATTTATATAACTTTATTATGTAGTTAGAAGGAATATCAAGTTATACGTAATAAATTTATAGTTTCACATACAATTATCTTTTTATTATATTGTGTTATGGAAATGTTATTCCATCAGTTAAAAATAAAATATTTTTAAAAAACAGTGTCTACAATAACCCCCCAAACTCCCAGCAAACTCAACAAATAAACATATACCTTATCTTGAAAATGTCAAGAGAAAACCTATTATCCCTGACAGTAGCTCATTCTATTTTTGGAAAACACTAATTATTAGGAAAGTATTCTTCATATTATGCTTAAATTTGCTTCTTTGCAATTTTTACCAGTCACTCTTAATTATGCTGAGCCCCCAAAACCCCTATCTAATTATTCTTCTACATAATAATACTTCATATACTCAAAGATAATTATCTCATCTTTGCTTTCTCTTCCCCAAGTCTTCTCTTTTCTAAGCTAAAAATCCTTAGTTCCTTCAAAGTATCTTCATACAGAATGATCCTGCTGTCCTTTAAAGTATTCACTATAAATGCTCCAAATAAATATCCTTTCTAAGTGGGAGTACCCAGAAATGAATAATGCTCCAGATAGCATTTGAATAGGAGAAAATACAACAAGACAATAATTTGCTTTTTTCACAAGGAACAACATTCTCCAAGCCCATTCTCAGCACCTTGCTGACATTTCAACAAGTAGGGTTGGGATACCTAATGGATTTTTTTGGGGAGGTCCACAAGGACCACAGAGTCAACCTAGGAATTAAGATGTGAATTTGAAAGTAGAGTCCCAAGCATCTGGGAAGCACTATGCTACATTGGAAAGAATACTTAATCCTGGGCTCAAAAGACTTGAGTTCAAATAATATCTTTGTTATCTTCTATATGTTTGATCATAGGAAATTCATTTAACCTCTCTGGATACCTCAGTATCTTTAATTGTCCAACTGTGCAACTAACTGTACATTTCAGCTCCTGTGACCTAAGATCACAGATCAGTGGTATTTCTAGGGTTTAGAGACCTAGGACTACTGTGAATTATGGAAGAATACATCAATATTCCTTTCCATTTGGGAAGTATTGGCATTCCTGGTTTGACAGAGTTGGGGATATCCTTAACAATAATGATACATATTTTTATTCAAAGTTTAAAAAACTAAAGCTCTTTTAAACATGTAACTGGAAAAATCTGCAGGTTCCTCACATAACCTGTTTAGTACTGTTTTTAATTGAGGTCAGTGAACCCTAAGGATTTTACACTAGCTTTCACTGGATCTTGAACCAGAAGGAGCCTCAAAACTCACCTGGCTTTACTTTCTAATTTTTTAGAGGAAATCAAGGTATTCCTGTGTGTTTGTATTACTTAGGGATAGAGTTATGATGTAAACTCATGTTTTCTTTATTTCTTTTTTAACTCTGGTTTTCTGATAACAAATTAAGTACCCTTTTTAATACAACATATTTGTTTCTTATTCCTGTATATGTTCTGCTGATAAAAGTATTTGATAACACAATAAAAGTAATCAGTGATTGATTTTTTATCTGCTGGAAAGAGAAACAGATCCACTGATGATTTAAAAAGAATGGTCCCCCAAATGAATACTTTCTCTTAACTCAAAAACAAGAGATTGAGCATGTTTGCTACATGACTGAAAATCAATGTGCCAGCAAGGTTAGGAAAACATTCTCCCATGCTAAAGGGATCAATGTAAAGGCCAAAGACAGATAACTGGAGTTTGATGAGTGACAATCAGATGAGTGTGGTGGGATTGAATGGAAATATTGTCCTTCAAATTCACAGGTAAGTTCTGCTATTTACATACATTTTGCTGAACAATCAATGTTCTAGCTTATATAAAAATAATCATATGATTATAAGTTTGGTGTTAAAAAGAATCTTAGAGGTCATTTAATCTTATCCATTTCATTTTTCATATGAGAAATTGAAGCTCAGAGAAGGTACAGAATAATATGACTCGTGCAAACAGTTGCACAAAAACAAATCCCCAAAATATTAAATTATTAAGCAATAATTTTCTAAAAGAAGATAGCTTACTCTCATTTCATTTGGGCTACAAGAATATTTTAACTGAGAAACAAAAAGAAGGAAATTCAATAATGAATTAGCATTATTTACTGTTGAGTGTTTTGATTTACTTTGAATTACTTAACAGTTGTTAAAATGACTTGGCAATTTAATTACCGAAATATAAAGTATAGTAACTAATGTTTATTCATTACTATGCAAATTACACATAAAGAAGGATCTTTGGATACTTACCTCATATTCTGCTATGAGCTGTTTTTAAATGAGGTATAAATTGTTAAGCTTTATCATGTATAAGATACTTCAGAGGATCTCAAAACCAAATTAGTAAAATGACCCTCAGAAGGACATATCACTCTTTCTTTCTCTGTGCCATCATCTGTGTGTGTGAATGTGTGTGTATGTGTATGTATAAAACATATACATGAAGAAACACATGTATATTTTGGCATGCATGCAGTTTTATTGTGTGGGCGTAGCATTTCTATGTCAGACACACGTGTGTGTGCATGTGTACATATATATATATATATGTGTATATATATACATACACATATATAGATATATATATATATATATAGTTAGCATTTGATAACATTAAGATTTGACAAGCACTTTATTTATTCTACCATTTTATCCACACAACAACTCCAGAAAGTAGGTTCTACAATTTCTCCATTTTATATGTGACAAAATTGAAACATAGATATATATGCATAAACGAATATCATTGTAATTCATCATTTCAAAGAGAATCAATGACATCCCAATGTCTTGATCATCAATGTAGGTGAATAAGGTTTAAGTATGGCACAATTGCACAAAGCCATCAGCCTTACTCTCTCTTCCAGAACTGTTCACATACAGAGACAGGACAAACATCAAAATGACCAGCACTGGCCCAGGATGCAGTGGATGATCTTGGGGTTTTCAATATCTGATCAATCTCTAAGTACTCCACAGCATCTTCTTTAGCTGTGTTCAATGCTCCTGGAATAAATTGTTCTCTTCTGCATATTCTTCCAGGGAAATCTTCATATGCTTGGGGTAGACATCCCACAACTCAATGAAGCATTTGAGATCAGTCAGTTACTCTCAGCCTGGTTTAGGTCATCTGCCAAGGAGACATTACTGGGATATGGCCACTGAGCATGCTACAAATCATAAAGGTATGCATACATATGCATATATATGTATGTGTGTATATATGTATGTATACATGTATCCAAGGTGAAGGATCATACAATCTATCTTGTTATTGCTTTCCAGCATTTAATAATTTTTATGATTAAAATGTCAATAAATTCTTCCTTATATTTAATTACATTTCTTTATCCTTCTTTTTTGGGAAGGGGGGAACAGACCACATTCAATACCTTAGGTTATATTATTCAGTCACCATCCATTTTAATATTTTAACATTTTTTTGTGTGTGCTTTTTAAAATTTATTTATTTTTTTTAACTTTTTTTTTTTTTGACAGTACATATGCATGGTTAATTGTTGACAACATTATCCCTTGTACTCCCGTCTGTGCTGAATTTTCCCCTCCTTCCCTCCATCCCTTCCCCTAGATGGCAGGCATTCTCATAGATGTTAAATATATTATAATATATCCTAGATACGATATATGTGAAGAATCAAATTTTTGTTGTTGTTGTATAGGAAGAATTGGATTCAGAAGGTAAAAATAACCTGGGAAGAGAAATAAAAATGCAAACAGTTTACACTCATTTCCCAGATATTTTAATATTTTAATGTCCTCTTTTACATTATGTTTACCACTCTAACAATGAAAATAGCTCATATTTATATAATGTTTTACAGCTTATAAACAGAGACATATGCTTGCCATAGATCATATAGTCACCATCAAAATGGAGGAGATCCAGCAAAGAATCTAAGTTAAGAAGATTTTTTTTTTTTTTATAGATGGTAAGGTCTTTCAGCTATTTTTCTTCTTCCACTAATTGTACCAAGTTTTGAACACTGAATTTACTAAATAAAATATAGGAAAAAAGTACCCCTCCATACAGGGGGGAAAAGTGACTATATGAAGAAGGAATATAGTCCAATGCATGATATATGACTGGGTAGAGAATGTATAACATTCATTCATCAGTGTATATATCTTAGAAAAACACTGCAAGTAGACATTAAAGTATAGCTGTAGCTAAAGATAAGGAAAAGAGTTTGCTGTTGTGCCTTTAAGAAAGGACCAATTTCTTTTAATGACCCAAAATTCTCCTTGAAACAAAGACACATTTTTTAAAATTCTAGTATTTTTCTGGCATTGTTCTATGGCAGTGAGTCATGGAACATTACAGTCTAAAAACCAGGGAAGTGGAACACAGCAGAGATGAGCAAGCTGTAATGCATGAATAAGGAAATATGAAAGTGAAGTGATGAGGAGGAAGTCATCAAAGAAAAAAATGGAAGAAAAAAAAACACAGGTAGATCGCATGAATTGAGTATTTCATGAACAATGGACAGCTTGATTCTCTCTTCATTAGTGCCTCAAGAGAAAGTAAAAAAGGCATTCCAAAAAAGCATATTAGAAATTCTCTCACATTATTGTAACAGGATATCATTTTCTGATTGGAACAATTTTATTCATATAAATTAACAAACGTGCTAAGTTGCTCAGTTGATAGAGTTCCAGAAAATCTTATTCTAGAATAGAATCAGAGTCGGAAAGACTTATTTTAATGAGTTCAAATCCAGCCTCAGACATTTACTGACAATGTGAACTTGGCTAAATCACTTAATCCTGTTTGTCTTGGTTCCCTTATGTAAAATGAACTAGAGAAGGCAATGCCAAAGCATTCCAGCATCTTTATCAAGAATGCTCCAAATGGGATGTTACAAGTCAGACACCACTGAAACAGCTGAACAACAATTATTCATAGAAAGGGTTAAAAAAAGACTGACTGAGAAATAAACACTGAGAAGACAGTCCATAAAGAAAAGATACTCAGAAAAAAAGTGGCTGAATTATTCTGTTCTCTAGTATCTAATTTCAACATGAGGGTTGGGAAGACTGTGAAATTGATCGATGGAAAAAACTAATATTTAGAACTGTGATGACTATGGGATAAAAGTATATTTTGTGGTTGTGACTTGACTGACAGAAATGAGAGTTTGGGCTCTCAGCCTAAAATAGAAATGAATAATTTCACATGAGATACTACTTTGGAACAGCAGAGTTAGTCGGGATCATACCTCTGAGTGGAAGACCAAACCAGAAAGGAATATTACCTTAGTAAGACTGCATTCATCCAGTTATCCCTTTCACATCATGAGGGTTAGGGTCATGGTGCCTCCATAATTTGGAAAATCTACATAAAATTTTGATATTCCCTTGTTACCAAAGAAGTCGTCTGAATTTTTTTTCTCTTTTATGGGTAATTTATGAGTTATTTACTAGTACCTTACTGTAAAATTTGGGTTAAGTATTTGGTCACGGGCTTTGTGTCATATTGGCCTTTGCATGCCATCTGCAGTTTCTATAAAACTCCCCAGAAGACCCCATTTAATCATTAGATCCTCACAAAATATGGGAGGTAGATGCTATTATTATGCCCATTTTACATACTAAAGAGCCAAAGTAGAAAGTGATTTGTTTAGGGTCACATACTTAGCAAATATCTAAGGCTTAAGTTGAACTTGTCCTCTTAATGATAGGATTAACTCTTTATTCACTGCCCCACCTCTTTCTTTCTGTGAATAAAATGGAGAGAAATAAGTGATATGATAGTTCCACAAAGTAAAATTGGAACTTGTTGAATGAGCAGATTTAGATTAATTGTCAGTGAACTAGTGTGAATTTGAAGGGCAATATCTAATGAAATGTTCCATCCTGGAGTGCTCAACATTTTAGCATCAACTTGAATAAAAACAGAGAAACTACAGAGGTAATTAACACATGAAAGTTGTTTTTTAAAAATCCTTGACAAGCTAGAAGTAGGGACTGATCAGCATATAATTAACTTAATGGAAAGAAATGGAAAGTTTTGCATTTTCATCAAAAACTTAAATATATAAAGAGGACACAAGGATAAACAACTGTTGCATGATCTTAATGGAATAAAAATTCAATGCAATGGGTGGGGGATGCTGACACAATTAGAGACTGAATTAAGAGAGATAGTGCCCAGGACCAATCTTTGCTATATTCTATCCTAGTCATTCATTCCATTTCTAGAAGACCACATTTACTCTTTAGGGAGAACAGCCTTAATTAAGTTGGAAAATGTTCAGTGTTGAGCAACCTAGATAGGGAAAATATTGGAAAAATCACTGGAAGGAATTTTTAAAATGTATGACTCATTTTAAATCTAGAGAAGAAAAGATTTAGGGGAAAACTTTATTTCCTTCAAATTGTTAAAGGGCTCTCAAAGTGATATGTGCTCTGATGAAAGGGGGAAAAGAAGGAGCAAAAGAAGGAAGCTGTGGACAGGCAGATTTAGGCTTGATGTAGAGAAAATTTTCTACTCAGTAGAGGTATACAAAATCAGAAATCATTGCCTCAAGGTAATGGGTTTTTCTTCAGTGGTGATCTTTGAACAAAAGCAATGCAACTACTTTATGGGAAAGTATTGATTAGGTAAGGGACAGACTAAATATTCCAAGAAGTGCTATCTCTCAACTTTTATGCTACTGTGTATATGAGTATAAAGAATCTGAATTTTACTGGGAAGGAAATATGAGACAACTGAAAAATTACGATCAGAAGAAGAATATGGTCAGACTCATGCTTTAAGAAAACTGATCTGGGAGAATTCACAGAATATGTGTATTTTTTAAATTTAAATATTTTATTTTTCCCAATTACATATAAAAACCATTTTAATTTTTTTTTAATTTTGAGTACCATATACTCTCCTTTCCTCTTATATACTCTCCTTTCCTCTTCTCCCTACTCCCTAGCTCCTATTGATAAACAAGAAATTTGATATAGATTATACATGTGTAATCATTCAAAACATATTTCCAAATAAGTCATGCTGTGAAACAAAACAAAAACTAAAAAAAAAAAAAAAAAAAAAAAAAAAAAAGAAAAGGTAAAATTTTAAAAGCTAAGAAAAGTACCTTTGATCTGCATTCAGCTCTACCAGTTCTTTCTCTAGAAATGGATAGAACCTTTCATAATATGTTCTTCAGAATTCTTAGATCATTTTATTGCTGAAAATAGCTAACTTATTTACAAGAGATCACCATACAGCATCACTGTGCAATGTTTTTTTCTAGTTCTGCTCATTTCACTTTGTACCAGTTCTTGTAAGTCTTTCCAAGTTTTCCTGAGAGCATTCTGCTTGTCATTTCTTGTAGCACTACAGTACTCTATCACAATTATAAATAACTGATTTGGCCATTCCTCAATCGATGGACATCACCTAAATTTCCAATCCTTTGATATCATTTAAAGAGTTGCTATAAATATTTTTGAACACATTCTTCTTTTCCCTTGTCCTTTTTCTTTTTATTTGGGATATACACTTAGTAGTGGTATCACTTGGTCAATGGGTATACATGATTTTATAGCCCTTTGGACATAGTTCCAAATCATTCTACAAAATGGTGGAATCAGTTCACAACTCCGCCCACAGTGCATTAGTGCCTCAATTTTCCCATATTCTCTCCAACTTTTATCATTTTCCTTTTCTGTCATTTTAGCCAATCTGAGAGGTATGAGGTGGTACCTTAGAGTTGTTTTATTTTGCATTTATCTAATCAATAGTGATTTAGAGCATTTTTTCATATGACTTTACATAGCTTTTATTATTTTATCTATAAACTCTCACAGTATATATTTGAGTGGCACCATGGATAGAGTTCTTGACTTGGAATACCGAAAGCCTAAATTCAATGTTTGTCTCAGATCTTTATTAGCTTTGGAATTCTAAGCAAAGCTCTTCATATCTGTGAGTCTCATTTTCCTCATCTGGTAAAATGAAGAATTATACTTCTCTATATAGAAGTGTGTATATATATATATATATATATATTCTATAGAAATTTGGGCTCTAAATCTTTGATCCTATCAGTTGAGTAAGAGAAAAAGTGGAATGAAAATAAAGATCCTGGGAGAGAGACTGGACTGAGGAGAATGGCAAGAGACAATGAGGTCCTGGATTGATACATCATTAATGGGGATGGAACAGAGAGGTCTAACATAATTACAGTTTTTTTTCCTGTTTACTTTTCTCTTTTTTTGGGGGGGGGAGAGGTGTCTTGAATAGGACCAGTAAAAAGTATAAAATAATCTCACAGGATTTAGAACTCATTTGATGTGAAAGAAATGAGTTGTTTTTTTTTAAAGTGATTTGCCAATTCCTTTGCTTCCAAACCTTTTGTTCTTTCTATTATACCACACTTCCACTTGATACCTACAAGCAAAAATTCAGTTTTTCCCATGGGAGTTCCATTTGGACTCCCTCCTTCAACTTCCTTGCCCCTACTCTACCATATTAAGCTGTGGAAATGCACTATGACTTAGGATTTTGGCATTTAAAATATCCAAAGTGATGATATAGCTGCAGGGAACAGATGGAAGATGAACGCAGTATCATAAAATAAAGGGTCACTTATGAGGTGATTGTACAGTAAAGCAGAGGGCTTTCCTATTACAATTTTGATGAAAACTGGCAGAGTTTCTTTTCATTTGGAGCTCTGAAATTAAACAGAGGTCAGGCTTTAGTTCTTTACAATGCTTCTCTTGAAGTTCAGAAAATAGAATGATGCCAAATGGATTCCCCAAATGGATGAAATTACAAGATCAGAACAAAAATTGTTACCATCATCATTTGTTTTTATTAATAGACTATCATAAAATTATTATTAGACTATCATATAATAGACTATCATAAAACAAGGCGAGAGTGAATTTCTTCGAATATGGACAACTGTGTGACACTTTGATCATCCTGAACTACTTTCTAATACAAAACCACTTTTTTTTTATCATCACTGTAGTTATGACTTCTTGCCTTTTAGCTAAAATCAGCCATAGTTTTCCTAGAGATGTCATAAGATTTAAAAAAATCATAGACTCCCATCTTCTAAGAAGGAATCAAGGATGACAGGATATCCAAATTATCAATAAATATATTTATATAAAACTTTCCCTATCCATCCCACTCCAAATGATTATTGGCCAGGAGTGAAGGATAACATGGACAGTTGACACTGGTGCTCATGGATTACTAACAGACTAAGTAAAAACTTGCATAATTTCTATGCAGAGTTTATAAGAGCATATGACCAAGAATCACATAAAATGAGAAGGCATTGAAATATTATTGAGAGAATAATAATTTCACTGCAAATTTAGATTCATTAATGAAAACATATAGCCAAAAATTCTGAAGAGTTAATACTTTAAACTTCCTGCCAGGAAATGGACTCAACAAGCATAATAAGATAATAGGAAAATAAGTAACCTAAGAAAATATTCATATACAATAAAAGTTGTTCTCCTCTAACAATAAAGAAATAACTAGTATTAGGGGAAATGGAGTTGAAGTAATAGACTACAGACTACTTTTATATTTGGTTTTATTAAAATAATAAATTAGGTATCTACTTCCAAGTAGCTGATATCAAAACTGTGAAAATCTTCAGTACCAAAAACAAATCTCATAATACAGTGAAAGTTTTCTTTCTTATAAGAAGCACTATTAAAAGATAATTCATCTTCATTCTCAGTGAGCAATGTTTATCTTGGTAACAAATTATATAGCATAGGGTTAGCCATGTAGAATCCATCTTATAGTAAGGATATTTTTAAAAAATCAATAAGCATTTATATTTTAAATGCTAGTCATTTTATTTATTTATTTATTTATTTTTTAATTTCATTATTGTCTCTACTTATACACACCAACTCTATTTCTTTTCTAGGACCATACTGGATAAATACAGAGGAGTATATTACCAGCATATTGGCCACTAGCTGATGAAATATTTACAACAACAAAAATATTAAATGACACAAAATACAATATGGCCCTCAATCCCTTGGACCCCTTTTAACTTCTTCATTGATTATGGTTAGAAAATTGGGCAGAAAGTGTTAAAAATGACAAAGTGTTTGGCTTTTCTATGAACTTCAATTATTTACAAAATGTGAAAGCCCTGCCCAGTGTCCAAAGAGTGAACATAAAGAACTACACCATAGGGGGCAGCTAGGGGGCAGCTAGGGGGCGCAGTGGATAGAGCACCAGCCCTGAATTCAGGAGGACCTGAGTTCAAATTTGATCTCAGACACTTAACACTTCCTAGCTGTGTGACCCTGGGCATTAACCCCAGCCTCAGGGAAAAAAAAAAAAAGAACAATAGCAATATTCTCACTACAATTTTAAACAAAAGCTCCAAAGAACTTACAACTAAGTGAAAGACTGACGAGGCAAATAAAAGCGCCAGTATTATTATTTTCAAAGTATCTAAGTGGTGCAAAAGATAAAGTCCTGAACTTAGAACCAGGAAGATAAATCCTATGAGTTAAAAACTGGTTTTAGATATTGATTAGCTGGGTGACTCTGGGCAAGTCACATAAACCTGCTTGCCCCCTAGCTGCCCCCTATGGTGTAGTTCTTTATGTTCACTCTTTGGACACTGGGCAGGGCTTTCACATTTCTCATCTGTAAAAGGAAATGGCCAAGGATTCTAATATCTTTGTTAAGAAAATCACAGAAGCAGTCATAAAGTTGGATAAAATTAACATCACTCCATAACAACAACAGTAAAACAACAACTAGTTGTTTTCATCAAAGCCAAAAGAAGCATCATTTAGGTCACTTAGTTATAGGATCTAGCAGTGTCTATGCCAAACATGATAAGCAAAAAGACAGCCATGAAGATAATTGTAGCACCAATGCCAACATTTATTTCAGAGCTAGAGAAATTGTCTGAAAAACTTGACAAAATTCAAAGCAGGTCAATACATATCTTGCTTCTTGGTGACTTTAATGAAAAGTTCTGACACAGTGGAATGTTGACAAAGGCTATAAAATATTATTCAATGTTAATGAAGGAGAACAAAGACTTGTAGACTCCTCAAATGCTTAATGCATTGAATTCCTGAATACCTTCTTCAATAGGTGAATTTCAAAGCAGTCACCAAAATAAAAAGTGAAATCAGCTCTATTTTTCCAAGATGTTGAAGTGATTTACAAATTAGTGATCTGTCATATACAGAAAATTTAGATAAACATGGGAATACTTATATTAACAATTAGAGTGAAGAAAAGAGAATTGGAACATTAGGTACCTATGAAAGCATATAATCAATATAGAGAGGTAACAAAATTTAAAGCAAATACAATAGTCAATGCAAATACCACAATACCAAAATTAAAAATCACCAAACACCATTTCAATTGATAAAATAATAAATTGTTTTAGGGGAATGTGCTCTATAGGAGGGGACACTTGGTATTTGTTAGTAAGTATCTATAATGTCAAGACAAAATATAGCAATAAGTTTAAAAATATAGCAGTTGCCTTCTAATCAACTCTGATCTAATTAGAACTAAGGTTAAAATCAATATTATATTAGAAATATAAAGATAGGAAGAAATAGCATGCAATTACAAACATTCAAACTAGTTACTTATAGCCCTAGATGGGTAAAGAAAAGTATTGATTCTAATTTACCATTTCCTACAAATATTAACTCAACTAATACTGATGGGGGTTGAGGTCTCTTTAAGATTCCTTTCTAATTGCCCAATCCATGGCTGACCTTGATTCACAAATCCTGGTCAAAGGCACCCTTTGAATATCCCGCCCAGCCCCACCATCAGCTCAGCTTCTCCCAGCCCTCACCTGATCTGAGCTAACTGAAAAGCCCGCCAAGAACTTGGGGGTACCACCCATCATCTTCTAGGTATAAAAGAAACGAGCCAGAGGGCTCTCTTTGCAGGAGCTCTCCCGCCAACACATGGTATCCTTCCAGCCATGTAAGGGTTCCTGCCCGCCCAGCAGCCACCTCTGGCCCTGGCATCTTTCTAACTGAACTTTACTTCCAAATTTCTACAATAAACCTTTTATTTATCAATCTAGGTTTTCGGGCCTGTAAATTCATTTACAAGGGACACTGTGCCTCATGGGATTATCTTACTAAATATGCATGAGAAATGGGGTTCCCCCTTTCCTTTCCCTCATTAACATGACAAAATATTGATGGAGGCCAAAAGAGTCTGAAAAAGAAAAAAAAAAAAAGAGCAAACAGTTGATATTTTTTAAATAGGAAGAAAAACATGGTAGCCAAGGGCAATGCTAGTTTCAAGTCTAAACTGCTTTTTGTAATACTAAGAAACTGATGAGCAGTATTGATCTATAAAACAATGGCAAAAAGCTGTGAAGAACAGCATGTTCTGAAAGCTAAACATCCCCAGAACATTTATAGATGAAATTGGAAAGATGATGGTACATAAATGAAAAATCAAAGAAATCTACCTACATTTCTATAGCCACCTACTTTCATCAAATATGATCATGTTATATCATATTCATTTTCCTTTCAGACATCTTATTTTCAGATGTGCTTTACTTAAAAAATGGAAATAGCATCTGAGAAAATGAAGTCAGAAAGAACAACTTTATTAAACTCAGTATACATGAAGATCTAAAGTAAAGACAATACAATTATGAAAACATCATGGTATCTGTTTTCAAGAGAGAAGAAAGAAAGGGTAATGTTGAACAATTAGAGAAAAATCATGAATAATACAACTTCAAAAATGGGCACAAGGACAGGAGGAATTCAACCATTTTTACAATAACTTGCAATTTCATATATTTATTTTTTCAACCATATAAAATACTTATGAAAATGGTCTTTATTCATATTGAGACTTACTCCATATTGAGGAATCAAAAAATTTTCATTTTTGATGGAACTGTGAAAATGGAATAGACAGACTTTTGAAAGCAGAATCCGCATTTATAGTTACCCAACTGACTGTACATAGAAAATATATCATGAAAGGTAGAAGAATATGGAAAACTGTCTGATGAACCTCTGATTAACAATATCAAGTAAGAGATAAAACAGGAAGACAAATTCTAGCTACAAATTCACTACCACTAGAATAGTTTGTCTAAAGAACCATCAAAATAGAAGAGAGATTGCTCATAGATCAGGAGGTCCTAAAGATTCTCCTTCTGGTGTTCAAATCTCAGATAGATATTGAGCTGCAGCCAAACTTGAAGAATAGAATGGATTGTTCTAGGAAAGTTCCAACAAAGTTCTCCTGCTGATGCTCCATCATCAGAAATCATGAAGCGTTATCATGTCCCATAAAACAAAATTATGGGCATCTCAAATGGGAATTGAAACATAAAGGGAGAATATGTATGTGTATATTTTCACATATATACACTCAGACATATATATACATACACATATATGTACATATACATGTATGTATATATACTTTTATTTATATGCACTACAGAGTATTATAATTCAAAAGTTATATAAAGGAAATGACTTTAAACAAAACGTTTTAGAAATGAAAGGAAAGGAAGTTAACTGTTCATCTATCAAAAAGGAAGGGTAACATAGATAAGCTAAGAGTTGTACTGATATCCAACAGATGTTTAAAAAAATCCCCTATAAAGCCCTCCATTTCATAAGGTCAATCCTCAGGAAAGAATCATGGAAGAAAATGGGAAAGGATCATATTGGATTAGAAAGTATTATAGGATTTCAATTTGTACTATTAGATGTAGTAACCACATTGATAAAATTGTGAATCTATTGAAGTATTCTCCTAAAGTGAAAAGAACACTGCACTTTTATTTGTAGAGTCTTGGGTCTATAATTCCATGAATTGTTTTAAAAGTCCCATATCAATTACAAAACTAATAGATTCAATTTCAATTCAACAAAATGGTTTTGTTATATATAATGTTAAGATGGAAGATTCAATTACTAGTACGCTTTATGTTCTACCTGATGGGAAGTCAAATGAACCTTTTCAAAAGATATGAGATTCAGTGTCCTCAGTTGTAGAATGAGGGAGTAGGTCTAAATGGTCTCCAAGGTCCCTCCTAACTTATAAAAGTTTATTGTCTGTACAAAATTTAAAAGCAGTGGAATACTTTTTAATTATGAATCAAAAGATCTTAGGGTAAATGATATGGAGTAAGAAGGGACCTTCTAGTTTAAACCCTCCATTTTACATAAGGGAAAACTGAGGACCAGAAAGGTTCTAAAATTTGCCCAAGGTCACTTAGGAGTTAAGTGGCAGAGAGAGGCTAAAATCCCAGGTTTTCAAATCCAAAATTCATTTGCCTGTATCATGATTATAATCAGAAGATCTCTTGAATTTAGCTTTACTGTTTATAAATAGCAAGTTATTTATGTATTCTGTGCCTCAAGTCCCTCATCTATAAAGTCAAGATAGTCAGGCCCTCTCTTAAGGTGTTATGAGGGTCAAATCTGCTAAATCATTCTGCTCTGGAAAGCAGAAAGCCCTCTACACAATATCGGGTATGATTAGTTTAGGTTCTAAGATACCTAATATCCTTTCAGCCATAACAGTCTATAATTCTCAATTGAAACATTTTTCCCCCAGGCTGACATCTGTATCCTAGCTATCAGATCAGAAACAAGGCCCCACGGCCTCATAAATTCATATAAAAGTGACTTGTACTAGAAACCATGATTTGTTATACTTGTACATGCTGGCTGGTACTAGCACCTTCATTAGCTAAATGGCAATGCCTATTAACAGGATTGATAGAAGGAGAAAACTGAGGCTTTCCAGGGTAGTCAAAGGTTTTCTTTCAACTTTCAATGACATTGTTCTAGCACATTTCCAAAAGGGGAGGGAGTCATAATCAAAAAAAAATTGTACTTGATATACACAGTGGGAGTTTAAAATTTTAAAAAGAAATATGAGGGCTCATTGCTATTGTAATTCTTAATTTTTAATTCTTTTCCAAATATTTACTATTTAACATTTTGTACAATCTATCAAAGACAGGCTCAAGGAGAACCCTGAAATGTCTGACCATATCACTCCTCTGCTCAAAAAGCTTTGTGACTCTGTTTTGCCCTCTCTCTTGGGGATTATCCATTACAACTCTATCCTATCTATTGGTTTATTTACCCATTATTGGGTTTACCCAGTACAACTATACCCCAAGAGTTATATCCCTCACAAAGACATTCCACCTGCCTTTAGGTGGGTTACCTGCTTACCTTTTCTTTTCTGTCTGTTATTTATTGTGTGTTATAAAATAATTAGGAACTCTCCTTTCTTTGCATCTTCACCCAGGATTATATATTGTAACTGTCCCCAAGATTCCTGCCTTTTTCCTGGAGCTTCCTTTCACCACAGAATCCTGTCTTAACACTTTATCCCTACCTGCCACTTAACACTTGGCCTAATACCTACTAAAATACCTTCCATATTTAGAAGAGTAACAGTCAAATAAACATATATTGCTCCTGAAAGTTATGGTAGATGAGGACTACCGATGAACAGACTAAGTCCAGAAACACTTGCAGAGCTATTCTGATTATGGTTCATGATTCTAATATTTCATTGTAACTGGAATAGAATAGAGAAAGGGCACAGTCAAAGTTATATTAAGATGAACAATGTTATAAAGTAGATAGGTGGTGGTCTGAAAGAAGGGAATAAAGTGTTACAAGTTGGCAAGGGCTTTCTTAAATATTGGTTCAAGAAATTGTGTCCAAAGGGCTATTAAACTGAGCATATCAGCATGAAGCTAGTAATCTGAAGTATTCCAAAGAAAGCATAAAAGAGGAAAAAGGACTTGCATGTGCAAAAATTGTTTGTAGCAGCTCTTTTTGTGGTAGCAAAGAATTGAAAAATGAGTAGATGCCTATCAGTTGGGGAATGAATGAATAATTTATGATATTTCAAAGTAATGGAATATTATTGTTCTATAAAAAAATAATGAAAAGCTGATTTTAGAAAGCCTGGAAAAATTTATGTGAACTGATGCTGAGTGAAATGATTAGAACCAGGAAAACATTGCATACAGATTGTGTAATGATCAAGCATGACAGATTTGGTTCTTTTCAGTGGTTCAGTGATCCAACGTACTCCCAATAAATTTTGGATGGAAACCACGATCTACAGTCAGAAAGAGAATTATGGAAACTGAATATAAATCAACACACGCTATGTTCACTTTTTTTCATGTTTTTTTTTTTTTTTTTTTTTTTTTTTAATCATGGTCTTTCCCTTTTGTTCTGATTTTTCTCTCCTAATAAAAGGAAATAACATTAAAAAGTGAATGTACACATATAACCAAAAAAAATATTGTTTTTACATGTAACTCAGGAAAACAAAAATTAAAAAAAAAGAAATATTGGTCAGAGAGAGAATTACTGCTCAGGAGGATTTGATGCCAGTGTAAATGATTCTCCAGAGCCTGGAGAATGGGTGGAATGGGGGACAGGGTTGGAGAGTAAAGAATAAAGTGAATCAATCAATTCTTGTTTACTGGTTAATTTAATTGATTACACCAGAATCTTCCAGTTTTTAGCTAAGATCAATTTGGATGACTCAATTTAACAAACATTTTTAAGGTCTGTTATATTCAGAAAATAAAAGTTCAGTTAGTTGTCCCTGCTGTTGAGAAAGTTTACAGTCTAATTGAGGGATGTCATACAAATATGAAAAATATAGTATAAATTTATGTGATCTTGGAAAGTTTCTTCAGTGTTCCCCTGCTCAGTTTCTTAATTTATAAAATGAGGAGATTTAACTGATAATCCTCAGCTCACCCCCTCCTATCATCATGATGAATTCTGACTCTGGAAAAACAGGGCTCTGAAAAATGAAGTTCTATCTTATTTTGCCCAGACAAATCTTCCCTGTCACTTTCAGGCCACTTCCAAACTGTGTAGCTACCTTGCACACACCCCATGCTTTTCTTTTTCTGATATACACTTTAATAACACACTTTATGCATTGTTTTCCTCCATTAGAATCTCAGAATCAAAGCTGCTTGTAGCAGAGACTACCTTGCTTTCCTGTATTTGTATTCCTAGAACTTAATACAGTGTCTGGCATATAGAGAATACTTAATACATGCATTATCATGTCAAAATTCTAACAATATTTAGATCCCTATTCAAGAAAAGTGCTCTCCAAGCCTATTTTCTTATCTCTAAGATAAAAATAAAGACCCTTGCCCAGAATTGCTTTAAGATTAAATGAACTACTGTGAATAGCAATTCATCACTTATTAAATATTATATTAAAAGTGATATGATATTAATAACTAGAATATATAAATTCTATTCTATAGAATTTTATGGACCCCCCCTCCCAAGGAGTTACAAATAGGGAATATCACTTGATATTAGCAGGACATAGCCAAAATGAAATTTTAGATCTCTAAAAAAATTTGTCCCAAACTACCTTCTCGTGCTTCAAGTAAATTTGTTTTGAAAATGTCTGGCCTAAATGGCCACCCAAGAAATAAGTCTAATACTAATCAAAATAACAGTAGAGCCTTACTAGAACAACAACTTTTTAAAGCTTCTATATAATACAAATATGGGAAATAGGTAATAGGAATTGGACTTGAACATCTGGTCAAGGGAGTGTTAATAAGAAGCACATTTAGAAAAATTTACTATAAAAGATGAACTAGAATAGCAAAGTTGTTGAAGTCTATAGGTCAGACAGTGAGAGACCTGGTACATACAACTCAACTTCTAAGAGAAGTAAAAAAAATATGAAACAAACATAGGAAGACATCAAAATTACTTTAAATTAAATTCTAAAATTTTAGATACTAACTATACTAGCCATTGGTAATTCATTTACTCTCATGGCTTCAGATGTCTCCCCCCCCTTGCTAAGAGATGATTCTCAAATTTGTCTCCAGAAGTTATTTCTTTCCTGAAATCCAGCCATGTAACTACCTTCAATTGCCTGGATCTTTCCACTCAGATATTGAAACACCCAAACTCCACCTGCAATGCAAATTCTGCAGGCCTGAAATAAAAGGCATTACCTTTTAAAAAATATTTTTTCTTCCCCAAACTTTCCAAAATTATAAAAACTCCTATTTGGAAGAAATCTTAAGTTTGGAGCCAATAAAAGGAGAGAAAGAAATCAGAGAGGACTCCATTTTAAAGATCATTAGGTATATACCAAATATTTGAAAACTGCCCACTCCTCTTCTGCTCCACTGTTAATATCTGCTCACTCAGCTTTCCCTTCAGACCAGCAATAAATTGTTCACAGACAAGTGATTGACACTGAGTCTCCTAATAATCTTCTTGCCTTAGGGTCAGTGTCTGCTGAGTGAGAATATTTAGCCTAGAGACTATGTCTATGATTGGTTCTTGCCATACATTGCTTTGGCCACTTTCACACCCTGCCTGCCTCTTCCCCTTTCAATGATGTAAATCTATTAAATTCCAGAGCTTGCTGTGATGGTTTAGCCATAATATTATGGTGTGGAAGATAAACAGAAAATAGCATTGGTGATAAGAAGGTCATAACATGCACTAATATTCAATAGTAAGTGACTATTGTTATAACTGATTCTAACTCTGTTTCTCTAGGATTTTCTATCATGTCTGATACTCAGTACCTACTCTGGGATTAGTCATCCAGAATTAAAAACTTGTCTTCTTTCAGCACATTGATGATGAAGGTCCTCCAAGTCTTCATAGAATTTTTCTTTGACCTCATCAAGGCTCATCATGGTGGAGCACACACACTGATAATGTGATAAAGCACTTTCCTACAAGTGGCAGTCACATTGTTGTAAGCCTGTTGTCCACACTTTGGGGAGGTGTACAAGCTTTCTGACTTTGCCAATTGCAAAACTTACACAAGCTTCACAGCACCTTTCATCACAGTGACCACTGTGTATCCAACTCCAACTTCAATAAACTGACCTTCATTTGAAAGTTTTGTTTCACTCAGCACTGCTATTTGGATGAAGTAACTGCTGAGTTTTTTATGCAACAAGAGAGGTTCATCTTTTAGTTCTACTGGAATTTGCATTGTCCAGGAACATGAGCACATGTACCAATGGAGAAAGGAATCATCTTTGCAGGAGGTAGGTGGTATTTTATCCTCATTGTACAGCTGAAGAAAAAGAAGGTAAGGCTCAAAGTCATATAGTTGAGACCAAAATTGAAATTAGGTCTATCTAAGATCACCATGCCATGTGATCTATCCACTGTCTCTGCTTCATGATTTTCTTCTTTGGACCAAAATTAAGGACCATGTCTAGGTGAAGGGGCAGGTCAATACTCTGAGAGCCTCCATAGCTGAAAGAGTTGTGGGGCAGTCTTTACTGACATAGGTGTTGCTTGTGGATTGGGAATAAAATAAATTGGAGGCAGAGGGAAGAGGAGAGAGGTCAGAGAATGCAACTGCCTCTCAGTCTTCTTGTATCATCATCATCCTCTCACATGAAGAGATCCATTCTACAGGTCTGAGTTAGACCTCGAGCATCCACTGGCAGGTGGCCCCCAAATTGCAACAAACCAGAGTGAGCTTATTATAGTTATCTGGCACATTGGACACCATTTAAATATATATATATTGTTTCCCCTCAATTAAATGTAAAAAAAATTAATATTTTTATTTTCAAAATTTTTGAATTCCAAATTCTCTCCATTCCCTTGCCCTATCATTGACAAACCAAGAGTGATTAGATATGTTATACATGTACAATCATGCAAAATATATATTCCATATTAGCGATGTTATAAAATAAAACATAAACAAAAAAGAACAAGAAAGTAAGTGAAGAAAAAGTATGCTTGAATCCTCATTCAGATTCTATCCGTTTTTTCTTTGGGATAGATAGCATTTTTTTAATAAGTTTTTCAGAATGGTCTTCAATCATTATATTGCTGAGAAGAGTTATCATTGACAGTTGATCCTTATATACTATTACTGGTATCAATGTTCTCCTCATCTCCTTTTACATCAGTTCATATAAGTTTTTGCAAGTTTTTCTAAAAGCAGAATGTCATTTGTTATGGGACAATAGTTATTTCATCACAACCATATACAACAATTTGCTCAGCCAGTCACTAAACTATGCACAACTCCTCAATTTCCAATTCTTTGCCATTCTTAAAAGAGTTATTATAAATATTTTTGTACATATTTTCCTTTTTATTTTTTTTCTTTTGGAAATACAAACCCAGCAATGGTATTTCTTGATTTGAATGCTTTTATTCCCCTTTAGGCACTATTCCAAATTGCTCTTCTTCCAAATCAGGTTACAACTCTACCAATGGTACATTTATATCTCAATTTTCCTACATTTCCCCCAATATTTTTAATTTTCCTTTGATGTCATATTTGCTAATCTGGTAGGTATCTATCACCCTGATAGTTCAGACTTCTTCTAATCTGCCTTTCTCTAAATCAATAGTAATTTAGAATATTTTTATCTGACTATAGATGTCTTTAGTCACTTTATCTGAAAACTGTCTGTTAATATGTTCTGACCATTTATCAATTGAGGAATGGCTCTTGTTTCTGTAAATTTGATTCTGTTCTCAACAAATTTGAGAAATAATATCTTTATCAGAAAAAAATACTTTTTTGAAAGTATTTCAGAGTGTATATTCTTAAATTCTTTGCCTGACACAGTCAACTTTCACCCTTTTATTCCCACCTCCCAACCATCCAAGTCTTACTTGGAATAGGAAGGGGAAATAAATGTTTGCTAATTAGACTGATGCTCTGTATATCTTATTCAAACTATTATTTTCAAACTCCTTAATGCATTTTAAAATCTGCTCTTTTTATACTTCTGCTGAAGATTCTTGTCTTTCACAACCTTCCTAATATTAGTCATTCTTATTATATTATTCTTTCTTATACAATTTGATTCAAAAATGTTGAAATGTATCTATGAATTTTTTTTCTCATGGCCTTTATTAGCTAACGTACCTTCCTGCTGTCTTTTGCCAAAATCAACTTTTTTTTTTTCTCTTTCACTTCTCTAACTATCTCATAGATTCCTAAGCTTCATTCAAATTACATTTCAAATTTAACTTCTGTAAGAAAGCCTCTTCTGGTCTTCCTCTAGTCTCTCCCTTTATCTTATTATTATCTTCCCCAATAGTTAAAATTACCTTCTATCCGTGTGTGTGTGTGTGTGTGTGTGTGTGTGTGTGTGTGTATGTATACAAAATCAAGTACATAGTTTTGACATGGGGTTTCAACCATTAAAAAGTGAACTCTTCAAAGATGGAGCAGATTTTCCTTTGCATCCCTCATGATTATTAGCATGGTTTCTCACTCATACTCAACACTTGATAAATATATGTTTTTTTTTTTTTTTTTTTTTTTGAGGCTGGGGTTAAGTGACTTGCCCAGGGTCACACACCTAAGAAGTGTTAAGTGTCTGAGACCACTTGATAAATATTTGATGATTGACTGGTTGGTTAGAATTCAATGTGGTCTTAGCTGTTTAAATCTAAGACTTTTTTCTATTGCTTCCATAGAATCACTTACTGAGTTGTCAATGGAGTTACCATCAAGGTGAGAGCAAGATCAGAACATCTTTTCTATCCTATCACTCCACTCAAATGAGATTCAAAAAGCCAGTTTATTTTAATTGAACATGGTGGTCAGTTTAGTTCTTTTTCTACCTCAATCAGTCAAAAATTAAACATTTATTTTTAAATACCTACTATATGCTAGGCACTATTCTAAGTACTGTGGATATAAAAGGAGGAAACTAGATTAGATGCCTTTTCGCCTTCTCATTCATTTCCCTTCCCTTTTCTTATTTTTCCCTTTTATTCTGAATTTGAAGAATGTTTGTCATTATCACCTTACTTATCTGCATCTTTGCTGGGAACTGAAAGAAAGGGAAAAGAAGAAAAAATAGGAAAGTCCTATGCATTCTCATTCCCTGGTTACAAGAAGTGGGTGATGAAAATGTGTCCACATTACCCCCGTGTTTTTCCTAGCACCTAATCCAGTATAGTGCACACAGTAAATAATTAACATATTTCAAATTTAAGTTGTTTGAATAGACTGCAATAAAATGAAGCAGCTCTATCTAGAATGGAAGAATTTCAATCAGATATGATGGGATTTTCTCTGATTTCTTGTAAATATGGCAAAGCATCACTTTCTGGAAAGAAGACTAATAATGCAAACTACTTTAGTTAACAATGAGATGAAAGGTATCTTCAAAAGATTCCACTGTTTTCCTAATATGAAAAAAATTCGAAACACAAGCCTATTTGGGTAACTATCAGAATCAAGTACTCCCTAAAAGAGACATGCCTTGAAGTCCAATTTCAAAAGCAATTTAAACTCTGAAGATTTGTATGATTAGAATGGACTAGACTATGCCTTGAAGCCAAAGAGCTCCCTACCCTATCGTTATCCCAATCTCTTTACTCTGCACATACACAAATGTAAAGACTTCTTTCTCAGAAAAAAGCAAAAATCCCATTCAGCTTGTATGCAATTCACTCACTGAGCAGATGACAAATCCCTCCAACGCAATTCCCTCTTCGAACAGTCCATTTCTAAAGAAAAGTGACAATGAAAAACCATTTAACCCCAGCATCTCTATGTCATTCAAGGTATAATGTGCATGAATTTCCAATTGACAATAAAAAAAAAAATAAAAAAAAACTGGATTCAGACTTTTCACTCTTGTTCCTATATCTCTTCCATTGTGCTTTGTATTCCAAAGTTATCTACTCTGTACTCACCATTCGGTTTCAGAATCATAGCAATTCCTTCTACATATTTAAAAAAGAAAAAAAATGTCATAATGTGGATCACTTCTCCAACTTTATGTATCTTGGTTTCTTCTGTGCTCATATGCATAAAAGGAAGCCATGCATTGATTAACAACATTAAGTTTGGCCAAAAAATCTGACTAAGCATTCATATGTGTGATATTTCATCATAACAGAACATCAATAGACTCTCTGATTAATTTTCCATAAAGGTTTCAAAAACAATAAAAGGCATTTGTTTTTCTTAAGTTAGCCTGAAAATTGGCTCTCTTTGTATCATCACCTTAACTAAGATATTTAAGACATCATAAATTAGTGATAAAAATTCCCTACAAAAAGGAGGGAATTTTTGATTAACAGTGTCATGATTATCATCATCATTAACAATAACAACAACAATAAGACCACTGAGGTATCCTTTACATGTCATAATGTAGGCAGCTATTTATTATGCCTTCTTTTAGTCCTGCTTGGCTTGAATCATGACTTGGTAGGAATATACAACCATCTCATACTTTTAAAATCAACAGCTTTCAGATTACTGTTAAATCTCTAAGGTAATTTTTTTATATAAAAGTAACCCCAACATATTTATAAGTCGCTCATCTTTCCTGCTCTAAATAATAATGAGCAAATATAGCCAAAGAAGTTTCTCCATGAATGAAGAAAATAAATCACAAAAATCTAGCAATTCTCTTGCCAGTAAAATGGAAAGAAAAAGAAATATTGAAGACATCATTGAAATAAGCAAGTCATATGAATATCAAAATTTTGGGAATACTCAGGTGCAAGAGAATAGAAAAAAAATGCAATTTTTGATTAGACTAATGGTATGTCAAGTTCAATACTTTTTCTCTCTTAGAAACATCTGGGAACAAATTTGGGTAAAGCAGAGTACTGGCTTTCTACTAGGCTACTTTCAAAAATCAAGATATAAAAAAGAAAAAAAAGCAACATGTTAGTAAAAAGAATGCTGGACCTGGGGTCAAGAAAGTCAGGTTCAAGTATCAACATCTAAAAGTCCTTGACTATAAGAAAATATCCTTTCTGATTGTTTTAAATTCCTTTTCTGTAAATTGGGGGCTTTTTAAACGTTTAAAAATGCTACAGAAATATTGGGTTTTATTTCTATTTTTAGCCTTCACAACCTGTGGCGGTTAGAAATTCCATGTTAGCTCTTGCCTATATTTATTTATCCTTCAAGTTTCAAAGAATTCTATGGTAGCTCCTAAGATATGGATGCTATAAAAATAGAAGATTTTACCCCCTCTTAAGGCAACGATCAATATTCAGACATCATGAGATTAGGAGCCACTCATGTAGTGACAGCTATCAAAACTGAGCAAGCATATTAAGTGCCCACCAGGTGTCAGGCACTGTGTTGGCTGTTGAAAATATAATGGTAAAAAATGAAATAGTCATTACCCTCAATGAACATAAATTCTATTGTTATAATTCAGATAAGTAAATGCAAAATATTTATATAAGTGAAAAGAAAAAAAAATTTATGGAGAGAAGGGCATGGAAGAAACTCTCAATTCAGTGAGCTGAGTCTTAACAAAAACCAAGGATTTGACATGGCAGAGGTGAGAACATGCATTCTAGGTAAAGTGTATAGCAAATGAAAAGAACCAGCGAAAATGATGGGGGTGATAGCCCCTTTAAGATTCCTTGTCTGATCAACAAATTCCTTTGGGACTGACCTTTGATTACAAGATCTGGTCAAAACCACCCTTTTGAATTCCAAGGGGAGAGATCAGTATCTGAGCCAGTTTGGGCTTGTACCCAGCCCCCACAGGATCTGAGCTGGCTTGGATTTTTCTCAACTCCCACTATCTACTCAGGTTTCTCCAAAACTGTTTCTTCCTTATCTGAAAAGCCCACCAAGAATTTGCCCAATGCCCTAGGCTCCTTGAAGCAAATAAAAGAGCCAAAGTGAAATTATCCCTTGGCAGAGAGTTGAAAGATGCCAGCAACCATGCTTTGAAGACTCTCTGTCCCGCCGCTTGTGGTGTATTTCTTCCTCTATCTAATGCCTTTTACTAACCAGACTTGAACCTTACTTCCAAACCCTACAATAAACCTCTTTTTATCAATCTAGGTTTTTGGGCCTGTAAATTCATTTACAGGGGACTCTTGCTGCCGCTAGACCTCATTTAACTTTGTATCCTTGCGCCGAATCCTAAGGGGGTTGCAGGGGAGCTCTAGTTGACTCCCTGTACCCCAATCCTGCCACTAGACCTCAATTAATCCTAATTTTAATGAGGGATAGACCTCATCATTAGGTATATACCTCATCAATAGGAGATAGAATATTATATATGAGAAACACATTCATAGTGGATCTACTGCAGAGTGGGTGATAGAAGTTCCCTGGGTGTAGGAAGTCTTTATTTTTTTATCCCCAGTAGCTAGAACAATGTAGGGTACATAGGAGCTATTAAATAAATATTTGTTGATTGATTATGGAATGAGTGATATGGAATAAACCTGAAAAGATAATCTAAAACTAGATTTTAGAACTTTAATGAAGGGCTTTAAATACCAAACAAAGGAATTTGTATTTTACTCTGGCTGAAATGGGGAGTTGATAAGAATTGTTTGAGCTGGGGAAAGACATAGTCAAACCTATGCTTCAGGAAGTTAAATTAGGCAGCTGTGGGGAATGGGAAAGAAAGGCAAGAAAGCAGGAAGGAAGGAAGTTAGGAAGGAAAGGAAGATGGAAGAAATAAAGGAAAAAAAGGAAAATGGAAGGAAAAAATAAGGATGAAAGCTATTGTGATCAACCACAAGTAATCTTTCTTTCTTTATGATGTGAACTGTTTATGTTTAGTCCAAGCAATGAATACTAATGTCATTAGATCATAGACTATAGGGTTGTAAAATACCATTGACACTAGCCATATAACCCATTTTAGAGATGAAGAAATTTAGACCCAAAATGTCTGGGGATTTGCAATTATAGAATTGAGAAAGAAAGAGCAATACTAATGTTCACACTTTTACTAAAGAATAAATAATCACAATACTTCAGGAAATATTTTGGAATATCAGAGAGCTGCTATTTTTGATTTTGAGATAATTACATCACAACTTGGGTGTGGTAACTACTGAAATAGCCTTCTGATGCATTTGCCTCCCTCATCTTCTCCCATCCCAAACCATTCTCCAGTCACCGAAGTGATTTTCCTCAAGTTTAGGTCCAGCCATGTTATATACCACCGCCAGCACCCAATTCAATAAATCTCAGTGGTCCCTATTACCTCCAGGATCAAATATAAACATTTTGTTTTGAGTTCAAAACCCTTTATAACTTTATAACTTAGTCCTCTCTTAGCTTTCAAGTTTTACAGCTTACTTTCTGACGTACTCTTTGAAACAGTAATACTGCACTATTGACCATTCCAAGAACAGAACTTCCCACCTCTCAGTTCCAAGTATTTTCTCTTGCTGCCTCCAATGCATGGAGAACACTCTCTTTATCTCTACTGACTTTATCTCTACTCTGGCTTCCCCAGATTCCTTTAAGTTTCAATTGAAATCTCGCCTATTGGAAGGCATCTCCACTGCTCTGAATTCTTCTGCATTCTATCTTGTAATTATGTCCTATATTTTTGCATATTTCTTGTTTGTACATACCTGTTTGATTATAGTCTCCCTCATTAGATTATAAATTTCCTGAAGGCAGGCCTCTTTTCATATCCCCAGTACCTCCCAGAGTGCCTAGTGTAAAGGGCTGAAACTCTGAATCAGACAACCAACCACTTAAGGCTAATTACCTATTGGAAAATAACTCTATTAGCATGTTTTGAATTGATTAATTGATGAGCAGAGGAATGAAAACAGGTAGTAGGAACATCAAGGATAGAAACAGAGTTTGAGCTTGCAGGGATGTGTTTCAGAAGTGATATAAGAGCAGTATGTATTAAACAAATGTGAATTTAGCTGATGTTTGGTTATCAAAAAGGAGGAAAGCAGGGAAGCTTATATCTGTAGGCATAAAAGATTTGACATGTATCTCCTGAAAAAATCATCATGCATACGGTTTGGCCTTGAGATTTGGCTTATTTTACCACACATATAGCAAACACCAAGAAGGAAACAGCAGTGGTGACATTCCTAAGATCAAATGTTTTCTTGTTTATTTTTGTTTTTCTAGAACAATTTAACTGAATCATGAGTGCAACTAAATTTATCTCCAGGTTTCTTGTTTTCAAAGAATGCCCGAGTGATCTAGATGAGATGGGGAAGAAGAAAGGAGTAAAAGAAGGTTGGACCAAAATGTTAAAGTACTCTTCTAATCCAGCAAAGCAATGCTAGTCTATAACCCAAATTGATCTTTAAAGGAGGGAAGAACCTACATGTATAAAAATATTTATAGCAGCTCTTGTTGTTGTAGCTAAGAATTAGAAGTTGAGGGTATCTCCATCAATTGGAGAATGGCTGAATAAGTTTTGGTATATGAATGTAATGGAATACCATTGTACTTTAAGAAATGATGAGTAGGATGATTTCAGAAAAACATGAAAAGACATTCATGAACTGATACAAAACAAATAATAATACTATATGATGAAGAATTTTGAATAACTTGGCTGTTTTCAGCAATGTAATGATCCAAGACAATCTCAAAGGACTTATGATGAAAAATGCTATTCTCCTCCAGAGAAAAAAATTGGTATTATCTAAATATAGACTAAAGCATACTATTTTTCATTACTCTTTCCTTCCTTCCTTTCTTTTTTCTTGATTTCTTTCTTTCTTTTTTCTTGTACAAAATGACTAATCTGAAAATGTTTTACATGACTGCACACAATCTATATCAGATTGCTTACCACCATCTCAGGAACAAGAAAGAGTATCAGGAAGTTAAAACTTCTTTTAAAAATGTTAAAAATTGGGGGTTTTGTCTAAATGGGGGAGGGAAAAGGTATTGCTTTTAAAAACTACATACTTATCTAAGTTCAAATATATAGCAGGTAGTAGAACTGGGGTTCAAATCTAGATTTTCT
Source organism: Sminthopsis crassicaudata (assembly GCF_048593235.1). NCBI lineage: Eukaryota > Metazoa > Chordata > Mammalia > Dasyuromorphia > Dasyuridae > Sminthopsis > Sminthopsis crassicaudata. Next base: position 555,530,242 of record NC_133619.1, read on the forward strand.
GATTCCAAATCCATTTCTCTTTCTATTACAGCACATTTAGAAATGAAAGGTTGAGACTTGAATCCCTTGTCATGTTTCCCTGGGGAATCAGTACCTCACTGCTAAACTGCTTGAACTGCTGAAGATTAAAAAGCATCAGAAGGTAGTTATGTGCTGACAATCAGCAAGTTAGCAAGTGGTCTATGTTAAGTTGTGACTCAGATTTTTGTAGATGACCCAATTAACTGAGAATTCCACCTTTCCTGGAGAATACATACTAATAAGCCGCCTATGATACTCGGTTGTATTGGAGAATTTGGTGAACGATTCCATTTTTGCTCTCTACTCATCCATTTAGATTTTTACAAGTTTGATCATCTCTGCTCTCAGTTTTTATTTTAACTTCCCTGGGTCTATGGTTCCCCAAGTCTACAATAAGGGAAGTAGATTAAAGGATTACTAAGGTCTTTTCCAGCCCTAAATCCTCAGTTATTTTATCTCTTCTGATTGAATGATCTATGTCTAAAGGAACTAGTCAAGGCAGATAGGAGGCCAATACTGTTAGCCCAACCCTAATTCTATTTTGTCTGAGATTTTCTTCACTTCTTTTGTAATAGATCCATTACACTGAGCTTCGGAGAATATTGAGCCCTCTCTGTTCCTCTTCTGTGCTACTATCAGTTCTTATACAGCCTAATAAAGGTGTGAAACCTCTCTTTATACTACCTGAAAAAGTGAGATTTTGTTTGTTTTCAATGACTTTAGAAGAAATTATGGAAGAATGGATAGCATGTTGGTTTGGGAATTCTGGAAGACTTGAATTAGACACTGTTAACTGAAGTAATATCCAATCAGTGATTATATCCTCCTGGACTAGCTTATGCAGTTATCAGTGATCTCTTAATTGCCCTTTCAAATGGACTTTTATTTATTCCAAGCCTTCTCCACTTCTGTGTAGCATTTGAGCTTTTTATCAGTTTCTCTTGGTTATTCCCTCATCTCTAAATCTCCTTAACACCCCATCATTACAAGCACTATTCAGTCTCTTCTACTGGTTCTGCATTAGAGGGTATAGGGAAAGGTGGGGTGGGAGTGCAGGTAGGAAGGGAGTTGTAGCATAATAGTGTCTGTGGAGGCAGAAATAGCTTCAAATCTCAACTCTGATGAGAATACTGAATTTGGAGTCATAAAACCTTACTTCAAAATAAGACTTTGCTACGTGTTTGCTGTGTGACCTGAGCAAATAACTTAAATCTTTAAATCTTTATTTCTCTATTTATAGAATAATGGAATTATACGAGGTGATTTCTGTTTCCTTTTAGCTCTAAAACTTGTGGCCTTTGGTCCTGCTTTTGAACAAAGGGCCTGACTTTCCCCACCACGTAGAGAAAGGGCTTGAGATAATATGATCTTATAAAGTAAGGATAATCTGGTCATTGAAAATGGTTCTGACAGCAATAATATCTCTGGTGATCACTCTGTGGTATAAGACATCAAAACAGTTTTAATCAGGGAGTCACAGCTGTCTGAAGATGGGTATACTCACTTCCTGATAAGTTCAATTTGCAGGTTTCAGTTGAGAAAAAGCCCAGATGGGGTCTTTAGATAGTTTTAGATATTCCTCACCCACCAGAATTGTGACAGACTCAGCTGTTCACTTGAGCCTCCTTCTGCCTCCCATCATTCAGTGACTGAGGGACATGTAACAGAGTATCTGCTAAGGGATCACCTTGATACATCTGGGCCTTGGCTGTGCTCTGTGAAATGCTACATTATAGACAGATCCTAGCAGATCCACTCCTCTCCTCGGTTTCTAACATCCCTGTTTTATTCAGCAAATGGATGGGTATGCCAAAAGGCTTCTCCAGAGGGGGCTTGGGGAAGTAATGGTTTAGCAGCCTGAGGACTAATGAAGTTGGTATCAGGGACTAGGCTCCAAATAAGGCCTAAGAAACAACTCAGTAAGAGAGATTTGCTCCTCTGCAGGAATAGCACCTTTCTGCCAGACATGCCAGAGAAGAAGTTGAGGATTGCCAAGAGTAAATCTGGATGGGGGTGCATCTCTGAAAGGCTGGGTTGTACATTCTCTGGAAACTCTTCTTTTCTCTGTGGTTGTTTCCAAGATTCTATTTTTCTTTTGCCTATTTTTTCCTTCACATCCTTTATTGGACCTTAATCAAAATCAGATTCAGCAATTTAAGGAAGCACTGAATGAAAATTAAAAATTGAAAAGACATTGAAAGGAAAGTTAAAGCTTCACCTAACCTTTACATAAGATAGACAATGGGAAAAAATAGATAATTAAGTAAATAGATAAGTAGGTTGATATATAGATAGGCAGAGGCAGAGATTATATTTTTATTCCCAGACCTTAACACAATGCCTGGAACATAGAAAAGGTTTAATAAATGTTAGCTGAGTGACCGGGGACACCATTGCAGACAGCAACCACTCTGCAACTTGCTTAAAGGCTTAAATTACCTGAGGACACAGGTGTATGCAACTTGTCATCATACTGCTATGTCTGTGCAAAAGGAAGGATTTGAACTCAGGTGTTCATCCTTGTAAAAATAACTCCTTATTCCCTACACTCTTCTACCTCACAATAATGATAATCTGAAAATTTATATTTAATATCCTAACTACAAAAACTTCAAAATGTTGCCAATGAAATCATATAATCTCAAGGTTGGATGATAGTAGCCCCACCTCTGACTGATGGATTAAATCTCTTGTGCAGTGAAACAAACACTGGCTTTGAAATCAAAGGACGCATGTTCAAATACTATCCCTATTAGTTAATAGCTATGTGAGTTTGGCAAGTCAAATAACTTCCCTGAGTTTCAGTTTCATAGTCTGAGAAAAATATGAAAATTAGATAAATGGTTTTGTCTGTGATGCCATTATTTCTATGAATTCTATGACGTTTCTTAAAAATTAGCCCTTTGATTTCTTCTTGAACATCTCTTGTGATGAAGAGCTCAGCAGGACACACATTTGTTTTTCTTGACTCCAGAAATCAGAACTGGGAGCACTGAGTAGAAATTGTATATGGACAGATTTTGGTTTGATTAAGGAAAAAACTTATGGTAATTAGAACTATCTGCTCTCACCTAAGTGAATTAAACTTATTCTCTGATAGTGTTCTGGATCTTTGCTCAGGCTACTTGATCATTCAATCAACATACATTTATTAGGCATCTAGTATGAACTAGTTATGAAGCTACAAAAACCAAATAATAAACAAGCAAGCAAGCAAATGATAGATAGAAAGATAAAGGAAAAGGAAAGGAAAGGAAAGGAAAAAGGGAAGGGAAGAGAAGAGAAAGGAAGGGAAGGAAAAAGGACAACTTTGCAATGCAAGCTGCTAATTCCATGCCTTTACCCTTTACACAACTGTTCCTTAAACTGGAATGCTCTTTCCTTTTCATTCCAGCCTCATAGAATTCCTAGATTTCTTCAAAGATTGATTAAACACATATCATCTTCAAATGGGCATTTCTTGATTGCTCTATTTGTCAGCAACTTTTTCCTCAACAAAATCACTTTAAATTTATTTTGTATTATATTCTATTTTCTCATCTTTACAAATCTGTCATATTTCATCAGTAGTATAGAAATTCCTTGACAGAGGGTCAGGCTCTTTTTTTTTTTTTTTTTTTTTTTTTTCAAATCCCCAGCATCTAGCACACTGATTAGAATATAAGAAGTCCTTAATAAATATTGTTTGACTAACTGATTAATTGATAAGGAATATCAAGTAGGGAAATGATAAGGAAATAAAAACTGAATCACCATAAATTAACATGCATTGAATGCATTGTATCACTAATGATAATAGCTTGTGATTACATAGCAGGTTTGTAAAGCATTTTCAAATATCATCTCCTTTTATCCTTACAACAAGCCTTACAAGTTGAGGAAAGAGGAAACTGAGGCAAGCAGCAGGCAAGTTATTTACTTAAGATGTCTCATCACTACTAAGTACCTGAGATAGAATTTGAACTCATGTTATCTTGACTCTGATGGTAGCCCTCCATCTGCTATTCACTCTCTTTGCTAGTGTGTAAACACAAACAGTTTCACCCCTCTGAGTTTCAGTTTCTTCTTTTGTGTTATGGGCAAAATAGCATCCACAGGACAGCTAAATGGTACAATGGATATACCACAGACCCTGGAGTCAGTAGAACCTAAGTTCAAATCTTACTTCAAATATTTTGTAGCTGTGTAAGTAATTTAATCTTGATTGTCTAGGAAAAAAAGGAAGGAGCGAAGGAAGGAAGGAGAAAAAGAATATCATGCACTGTTCCTGCTTTCTAGCATTGTCAAGAAAGTCCTTTGTAAATCTCAAAGGGCTAATAACAGATAGGAGAATGGACCCAGCATTCTATGTTATATGATAAAGGAACTTGGAGTCAAAAGATGTAGAATCAGTCTCTGCTCAGCCACTTGCAAGGAATGAAAGCTTAAATAAGTCAGGCCTTCATTTTCTCACTTGTGAATTAAAAAAGCTGCACTAAACAAGATAATATCAAACATACTTCAAAATACTCCGAACCTCAGTTTTGTTCAAATAAAAATAGAACATTTGCACCCTCTTCTTATGAGGCTATCATGAGCAAAGTACTCTGATATTGTAAAATACAATTCTCCTACATGTTCTATCCATATGTGAAAGTCAAAAGTAGAGAGGAAAGGAAGGGTTTAACAGAAATGAATGAGTAAATGAATAGAGCCCCAAGGTTCAGTGGTTCAGACATTCTAGCCTATAAGTCATAGTGTAGTTTTAAGTTTTAATAGTTTAAAATTGCACTGAGCTTTTGGGGATAACTGTATAAGTGGTTCCACCAAATACTACCATACTACATGACCAAGAAGAAAAGGGACATTTCCCCATTCTCTCTCTCTCTCTCTCTCTCTCTCTCTCTCTCTCTCTCTCTCTCTCTCTCTCTCTCTCTCTCTCTCTCTCTCCTATCAATTATATTTCTTAAAATTTCCTAATACTAGGCTCAACTTTTCTTTTTATGAGGCTGCCTGGTTCAATTAATTAACAATTTAGCCACATTCTTCTTTCTATACACACAATACATCCTACAAATGGCAAATGCCCAGCACCTCTCTCTCTAGCACAAAAACAAACTAAAATGTGAGGTTGCCTATGAGATGGGAATGTTGAGAGGATTTCTTTGATAAAATAAACTAATTGCAGTCTCCAGATGTGATCTGAGCAGGGCAAAAGAGAAAAGAAATCTTGCCATCAGCATATCTGATGGAATACAAGTGCTTATTAAACAATTAATCCATGTACATAATTTTATTAAGCCTTTTATGAGTTACAAAGAAAAAAGGTACATTATTCTTAGGCCAGAGATGTTTCCAATCCAATTAGGTAAAATGAAGTAGTAGTGTCAGTAACAGTGATGATAGTAGTAGTGATAGTGGTACTTGTTGGGGAAGAAAAGGAGAAGGTAGTAACAGGCAGTTTGTCAGTCATGGTAGTAAAAATGGTGGTAAAAGAAATGGTAGTGGTCATAGTAACAGAAGGAGTAGCAATAGTAGTATCAGTGATGGTAATAGTAATAGATGGTGGTGATGGAGAAGGAAGTTTAGCAGGAAGTTTGGGCAATCATGGTGTTGGGAGTGGTGACAGTGATAAGATTTGTAATTTGTAGTAGCAGTAACAGTAGCAGCAGTGGCAGCAGTAGCAGTGCCAGTAGTAGCAGTGGCAGTAGTAGTAGTAGTAGTAGTAGTAGTAGTAGTAGTAGTAGTAATAGTAGTAGTAATAGAGTAATAGTAGGAGTAGGAGTAGGAGTAATAGTAATAGTAACTACTATTTGTATTCTACTACTCAAAAAGACATTACTGTCCACTTATATTCACATAGTACTTTAAGGTTTATACAATGCTTTGCTTACCTTGTGAGATAGAGAGTACAAGTATGAATGTATATATTTTTTGAACCAAGGAAATCAAGGGTCCAGAGAATTTGAATGACTACTTATTGTTTACATAGATTTGTTGTTTCGGTCTTCAGTCATATGTGGCTCTTTATGGCTCCATGTACCATAGCATACCAATACCGTCTCTGGGGTTTTCTTGGCAAAGATACTGAAATGGTTTGCCATAATCAGTGATTTAAGGCACAGAGGTTTATGTATTCATCTTGCTGGTGGAAGGAAGGGACTGAAGGATTAATTTTATTCTCAGAAGATTTAAGTGAGTTGCAAATAGCCATGTGGGGAATCCAATCAATCCACAAATATTTAAGTGCCTACTATGTGTTGGACACTGTGCCAGATTGTGAGATTATAAGCAATGAACAATTCTACTCAATGGGAGGTTATATTTTAACAAGGGAGACACATACACAAATCAATATACACAGAGTAAAGGAACTATGAAGTAAATAAAAACTAATTTGAAAAGAAAGATGCTAGGAAAGAGGGAATCAGAAAGGGTTTCATGCAAAAGGTGGTCTTTAAGCTGGGTCTTGAAGAAAAGAGAGGAATTCTGTAAAATGCAGAATTACAGACATTGAGGATAGTCAGTGGAAAGGCATGAAGATGTCTGTCCATAATATGAACCACTGATATATCTATTGCACTTTAAGTTTTTTCAAAGCATTTTCTTCTCAAATAACCTTGAGTTAGGTGCTACATTTATATTCATTATTATTATTATTATTATTATTATTATTATTATTATTATTATTACTACTACTACTACTTCCTGGACATCTAGGTGATGCACTGATAGAGCACTGGCCCTGGAATCGGGAGGACTTGAGTTCAAATGTGACCTCCGAAACTTGCTAGCTATAGATCCCTGAGCAAATCACTCAACCCTATTTGTCTTAGTTTCTTCATCTGTAAAGTAAGCTGGAGAAGAAAAGATCAAACCACTCCTGCTAAGAAACCCCAAGTTGGATCACAGAGAGTTAATTGACACAACTCAACTAACACCATGTCCATTTCCCCATTTAACAGATATCAAAATTGAGTCTCTGAGAAATAAAGTAATTTACCCAGGCTCACTTTGCTAATAAGTGTGTGCTCAGTACTATGGTTCCAACCCAGGTCTTTAACTCTAAGATTCTGCACTTTTGAAGATGTACTGCCTCTCACACACTCTCACACCTCTCACACCTATCTACTTATCTTATTTCCCAATCAGTAGTGTATATTTCGTAGGTCCTGCCCTCAATTTTATGTGCAGATAGCACTAGACCTAATGGACAATGCAAGCTCTTAAGTGCCTAGAAAACAGAAAGGCTGTGATTGATTGTCTAACAAAGACTTAAAAGTTCTGAAGGAGTCCTACTTTCTGTTCAGTATGTGATTTTTTAAACAGTTTTTCCATAGGGCTCATGGACATTCAGTTCCAGTCCAGAGTGCATTTCTACTTCTAAGGTATAAATATAGCTCAAGTTCCCAGTGAAAATGCTGACAGCATCTAAAGAATAATGGTGTGGATCAAAACCACGACCAAAACAAACTTAACTGGGAGAGGGTGGAAGTAATTTACCCTGAGTAAAGAAAATATAGTTAATATAATTATGGGCATTAAATTAAACAAAATTAGATTTCAATGAATTCAAATCAACACATATTTATTAAGTCCCAGGCACTGCACTAAGCAATGGGAATACAAAGACAAAAAAAAAATTTATAAACTGTGGAAATGAAACAGGCCCTGTCCTCAAAAAGCTTATATTCTGTGAAGGGAAGATTAGAGTTGGGGAAGCCCCAGGGAAATACATGAAATATATTTGAATAAAAGTAAAATTATTTCCAAGAAGTTTATATTATATTCAGAAGAAACAATACACAGTTAAATAAAAACAAACTACATACAAGTTACAAAATGTTTTTTGTCCTTTGTTCTCAAAGAGAACCCTGATATCAGGGAGAAGATGCCATGAAGTGAAGGAGAGCTGTGCAAGGTCCAGCACACTTTCCCCTCCAGAGCCATCAGTGTTCAGTGACAAGATATAGATCAGGATAACTAGAGATGGCCCTGAATGGAAGGAACGAGGGAGTGAAGAAGGAAGGAAGAGAGGGAGGAAGGGAAAAAGGAAGGAAGGAAAGGAGGAAGGGAGGGAGGGAGGAAGGAAGAGAAGGAAGGAAAGAAGGAAGAAGGGAAGGAGGGATGGAGGGAGAGAGAGAGGAGGGAAGAAGAGAGCAAAGAAAGGGATGAAGGGAAGAAGGAAGGAGGGAAAGAAAGTAAAGGAAAGGAGGGAGGGAGGGAGAAAGAAGAAAAATTTGAAGGAGAAAAACATGGGATTTTGCAAACATATCTTGTGTCATTATAGGATTTCCTTCACAGAGTTTGATTTTAAAACAATCTTTCTCCTCAGCCATAAATGTTTGAATCCTCATTAAGCAGGAATGCCATGCTTGATATAAAGGCCTTACATCATTCAGAGTTTGGCATAATGATCTGTTCTCATGTTCTGCGTGTTATAGATATGAATTGGTGTGTCTGCTAGCACCCAGAAGACAGGTATAAGGACTTAAAAATATTCTTTATATGGCCCCAAATGCAACCATACGTGTCAATAGATATGTAAACATATCATAATTATGATTCCAGGTACTCTAAAGGCACTGGAGGATTTAGATGTCATAAAAGAAATTGAAGACATATTCCCAGCTTTCATAGAGCTGAAGAAATTGGAAAAAAGGTTACATAGAGATGAGGAAAAATCAGGAATAGAAAGCAAAGTAATTTGAAGAGTAAGACACTAAGAACTTTAAAAGGAGCAGGAAATTCCAAGGCAATTGATTTACTATCTGATAAAAGCATTGTCCCTGAAGTCAGGAAAACTTCAAATTCTACTCTGTGATTCTGGCCAAGTCACCTATTCTCTGCCTACCTCAGTTTTCACACTTGCCAAATATGGAGAATAATAGTATCTATTGCCCTGAGTTGTTGTGAGAACAGACTCATACAACTATTTTGGTATAGTGTCTGGTGTAACCACTTAACTAAATGCCGCCCCCCCCCAAAAAAAAAAAAAGAAAGAAATGAGATTAATCGACATATTTATTTTTTCAGATATTTTAAAATATTTAAACTACCTGGTCAATTGTATTTTAATTCAAGGAATGTCTACATGGATTGATTCAACTAATATTTATGAAGTCCTTACTATGTGTCAAAGTATAATGTTAACTTTTAGACAAGAAACAAAGTTTAATTCAGAAATGCTCCCTGCCTTGTAAGAGACAAGTAAAGAGCTAAGACATAAACACAGAAAACTAAACTATCAAATATTTTTAATGAAGGGGAATGAATTGAGATCTATGATTTATTTATTTGGGGGAACTCTTACATTAGTTATAAAACTTGTGATCAGGAAAGACTTCAAAGAGGAAGTACACTATTTAAGTCATCATCATCACTATCAAGATCATGATAAGAGCATTTTACACTATATTAAAGTTTGTAGAATGTTTTAAATATATTATCTCATTTGATTCTCACAATAATCCTAGGGAGTATCCTAGGGAGTATTCCTGTTATTCCCATTTTGTAAAAGAGGAAACTGAAAATTACAATGGCTATTAATTGAGACTAACTTTTATAATGCTTACTGTGTTAAGTGCTTAACTATTATTATTTTATTAGCTCCTCTCCACAACCCTGAGAGATAATAATGATAATAATAAAAATATCTAACATTTTGTAGTGCTATGTGGCAAGTACTTTAAAATTAGTCATCATCATCATCATCATCATCATCATCATCATCATAGTTGATATTTATATAACACTATGCTAAGTGTTTTATAATTATCTCATTTGACACTCACAACAACTCTGGTGGTTAGAACAATAAAAAAAACTTACAATTATTTAGCATTTTACTATGTGCTAGGTACTTTAGAATTAATCATATTCAAAATAATAATAATAACATTTAGATAGTACTTACTATTTGCCAGGCACTGTGCTAAATGTTTTACAATTTTATCATTTGATATTCTCAACAACCCTGGGAAATAAGTGGTATTATTATCCTCATTTTACAGAAGAAAAAAACTAACAGACAAGTTAAATTACTCATCCAGGGTCATATAACTAGTAGGAATCTCAGGTCAAATCTAACTAACTCCGGACCCCTTATTCTACTGCACTATCTAGCTGCCTCCCTTCCTTGACAGTCATATTTGCTCTTCTAAAACATTCTCTTCTCTTTTTTAAGTTAACATTCTTCTTTCTTTTATTTCAAAGCTCAACTCAGTTACCACCTCCTCTAATAAAGTCTTTGGTGATACATCAAACTCACACTCTAGACTGAAAGAATTCTTTCCCTTTCTACATTGCCTTAGAATGTTTTGAAAATATCTTCATTGACCCATATCACCCTTCCTCATATTAGTTCTCTGTGTACAACATATTCTACTCTAGTAAAGTGTAAGCCCCTTGAGAACAAGGACTATGACAATTTCATTTTTTTTATCCTCAACTTTTAAACACTGCCTTTCAGATAGTTTTTGAAACGCATTTGATTGGAGTCTTGCTATTCTTTTTGTCACCAAAGTTGGATTTTCTCCCATTAATCCAAGTCTCAAGGGACCTCTCCCCCAAGTTGAAAATGAAAATGTAATTTCCTCTTGACAGACAGAAGTTCCAAAAATACTGTAACATTACATCTGTCAGGTGCCATTAAAAGGTTACTTAAGTCCAGAGTTTTCCAAAATGTTTTCTTACAATTCTGCAAAGGGTCATGGAAGCCAGGAAATATCTATTTTCTTTTGTCCCTAGTTAGATGTGAGTTAGGGTGTCATGGATGGGTAGGAAAATCCCCACTATTGCTTCAGAGATGATCTGATTGTGGTCCTTGGAAAAACCTGCCATGGATTCTATTTAATGAAATAGAAATGAGTGTTTAATAAAAATCTTCAATAAAAAGACAAATGGAAAATAAGCAAAAGAAAATTTAAAATAAAACATATCCTTCCTCTGCCAATTTAAATCCTAGATAAATGATACTGAGCAGATTAATTTGCCTAAGACTTCCTCATCCTTAAAATGAAGATCTACCTACACACGGTCCAATGCATGGTTAAAGGGGCTGGAATATCAAATATGGGGTCAATACGACTCAGGTTCATGTTTTTCTTCTTATACTTATTGGTTGGTATGATCAATGGAAAAGTCATTTCATCTTTTGATAAGCTGAACAGCTTTAGTTTCTTGATCTAGAGTATGGGGATAATAATTCCTGCAGCATCCATATCACATGATTGTTGTAAGGATCGAGTGAAATTATACACAAAGTACCTTGCCAATCTTAAAGTACTATATTAATGTCAGATAAGAAATAGAAATAATAATAAGTAATCTTAAAATGCTACTATGCTATGATCATAACCCAAACTTCCTCTTTCAATCAGTAAATGACATCAAATATAGCTGTATAATATAGTTGTTATAAAGAGAAAGAGTTTTAGAAGGTTCCTGAAGAGGTTACCAACCCTATCACCTCCAATAAACACTTTTCCCAGTGATATTGGTAAGTGCAGGGAGGACACAGGTTAATATTTTGGTGAGGAGCTTTAAGGTTATTTCCCAGACATCTGAAAGGTCACTGCTCTGAACTCTCTGCTCTATTCCTTCCTATTTTTCCTATTCTTTTACTGGATCAGGGTTTGAAGGGCTCCATGGTGTTGGAAAGAGGATAATCCTTACTTTAAAAAAATTTTTTTCTTGTCCTTCAATATTCTGAAACACATAAGGAGCTCTTAAATGCCAAGGGAAAGGTAAATGACAATTATAGAAGTGAAATTAGTTAATTCCATAAGTGGTTAGTGGTACTGTGTACTCAGTACTATGAAAAACAGAAAAATTTAAGGTGTGACTCTTTCTTTCAAGGAGCTAAAAATTGACTTTGGGAAATACTCCCAAATTGGAAATAAAAAAGGAATATGGGGCAATATAACTTAGTACCTACCTACCTCATCTGAGTTCATGTTCCATTTCTGACTCATACTAGCTATGGATTGGGTAAGGCAGTTAATTTCTAAACAACTCTGACAATAAAGAGCAGGTGTTAATCTTCATTGAAAGAGGGTTTCCTCATTGAGAGCTCCCTGTCCAGTCATTTTTCTGTCCTATCCAACTCTTCATGGCTCCATTTGGCATTTTCTTAGCAAAGATATTGGGAGTGCTTTGCCTTTCCCTTCTCCAAATCATTTTACATATAAGAAAACTGAGGAAATCAAGATTTTAAGTGACTTGTTTAGGATTACAGAGTTAGTTAAATGTCTAAGACCAGATTTTAACTCATGAAGGTGAGTATTCCTGACCCTAGGCCCATCACTCAGCTGTCTGAGAGTTCCCTACATCAATCAAATCCTAATTTAAGGGGAGAGAGGTAATCTTGTTGAGACATGAATTTGATTCCCTGACTCAATAGTTCATGGTTGGTGTAGTCCCAAAAGGAAAATTGAAGAAAACAGAGGTAATGAGGTGTTAATTTGTTAACAAGGTGTTAACAACTTGTGATACTTTTTACAACATGTAAACACCTTTCTCTAATAGAATTAAAGGGAGGAGCCTCACTGGGTGGGTAAAAACTGGGCCTGACTTTAAAAAATAACAAAGCTCTAGATGAGTTTGGGAGATCCAGAGAGTGAAGACCAGGAAGAAATAGGTGAAGGCAATCCCTTGGTGTGTGGGAAATGATTTTTTTTTTCTCTTGGCTAATTGGATATGCAGCTTTGAAGATCAGCTACTTACCACACTGAATTGAGCAGTGAGCAGAGACACAGACTTTTTGCAGGTACATATAAGTATCTGTCATATACATACCCATACACACCCAGCAGACACTCTAGACAGACAAAGATACCTAGAGGCAAAGATACCTTTACAGCTTTCAGTGGAAGGATTTTTAGAGAAAAGAGGAAAACCACCATGGACTCAACACAGAGTTGTAAAAAGAATCAAGAATCTAGTTGTACTGCCCCTACTACTACTTCTCCCAAATAGACTGCGTACTTAGGGAATTTTTTTGAGAAATTCAAGAGAAAAATAATTTCCTGGCCCTATAATACCAGAGTAGTAAGTAGCTTTAATCTCAGCTGTTTATATGTGTGCCTCATCAACATTTCCATATCTATTCTTCTAGTGGATACAGGAGATTATATATGATTCGGAGAGAGGATGTTGTTTTGGAAAATTTTCCTCACAGTTGTTCTTAATGCCATCTTATTAAATGTCTTTGCTTAGAGTCAATTGTGTCTACTGACTAAGTATTGGTTATGAAATATACTATTGGGGACTCATTATATTAATAGGAATGTAGCCTCAGGCACTAGCTTTGTGACCCTGAGCAAGTCATTTAACCTTAAATTTGCCTCAGTTACCTCATCTGTGAAATGAGCTGGAGAAGTAAATGACCAACCAGTTCAGTATCTTTGCCAAGAAAGTCCCAAATAGGGTCACAAAGAATTGAACATGACTGAAAAGACTAAATACAATGATAGAATCAAAGGAGACTTTTAAACTTGAGATTAGCAGACATCTTCTGAGAAATCCAACCCATGATGTGGCCATGATGAAGAAATAGCCCAGAGAGGATGCTATGCAGACATATATATGTATATGTGATTACAAATATCTATATAAATATATATGCATATATGTATGTGTATGTATTTACACCTACAAAAATAGAAAGAGAACTGGATGGATTTTTTTAAAATTTAGTTTAAGTTCCAGTCTTTCCATTTATTACTTGTCTGACTTTGAATCTATCACTTTCCTCATCTATAAAATGATGTTAACAATACCTATTCTGTTTTACCTGTTTTGAGAATCACATGGGAGAATACATAGAAGACATATTATAACCATAAAGGATTGTAAAATATAAGCTATTATAAAAAGGCAGCAGAGTATTATGAACAGGACCTAGGTACAGGATTTAAACACAGAGAGACTCTGATTCTCAGACTTAGGAGCTTACTATGATTGTGAACTTGAACCAGTATCTTCATCATTCTGGGTTCCTTTATATAATGAGCAAGTTGGACTCAATACTCTCAGGTTTCTTTATGCTCTAAATTGTGTGATTCTATGGGCAATTCGAAAGAGTACATCATTAGCTAGATGGCATTGCACATAATCTAAATGTCATAGAAGTCACAGATATATGAATGCCCATGACTTATTCTTAGGAAGACATCTTTATTGGCAGGAAATTCTTCCTGGTATTGAACAGGCTTCCCACATCTAGCAATTCATAACCAACAGAATCCTCAGAAAAAATCAGGGTATATTGGTTGTGACTTTCGGCTTGATTTCATATTCAGAATCTCCCATGAACACATACCCTAGATAGAAAAGGAGCCATAAGGAGATGCTTGCAAAGTGCAATTTGCACCATGGCCTTCAAGATGTAGTCATTCAGAACAGATGCTGCTCACCATGCTCAGATCTGTAGATGATCTAAGAATAGTCACCAACATCTAAATGAAGCAGCACTTGATGGTCTTGGTGTGTGTCTCTAACAGCATGAAATAAACATTGGAGACAATGAGAGGAACCCCAGGAGAGTTCATAGATCTAGCCCAAGAGAGACACATATAGAGTTTGTTTATAGAAATGAGGATGGAATTCAGCAATGATTGCATTGTACTAGCAGATCTATAGTCAAACACATGTTTGAGAGGAGTTTTAAACACTTGGCATCCAAATATATTTAATTCCTCACCCCACCTCCAATACTTTTTCAGAAATATATACATATAAAGTAAATGATATAATTTCTGGATCATTTTAAACAATGTAATTTTTGAAGCAGACATTAATTGATTGACCAATAATCTACTAATATTTGCATGGAATTCAGGAGAAAAGGAGTTTGAATCCTGACTTGGACAATTATTAGCTATGGTCCTATTTAAATTTTTTCATGTCTCTGTTTCCTCATCTATAAAAATGGGCAATAATAGCATTTACATCACAGAGTTATTGTATGAATTAAAGGAGATAATATGTTTAAAATACTTTATAAACCTTAAAGTACTATATAAATGCCAACTATGATGAGAATTATAATGTTATATTTACTAAGTACCAACTATGTGCTAATATACAAACACAAAAATGAAACAATCCTATGTGCAAGAAGATTATATGTTAATAAAGAAGATGATACATATATAAGTGCATATAGAATAAATATATAGTGAATGAATTTTTGTTGTTGTTTATCTGTTTTCAGTTATGTCTGACTCTTCATACCCCAGTTGGGGTTTTCTTGGCAAAGATGTTTGAGCAGCTTGAACACATTATATGATTATTAAAGGTGTGTTGAATTGACTATTTTTGATGCAAGGTTATCATTAAACTCAACAATTAACACATCATGCTATAATGCAGAGATCTCAATGGCAATTAAGACAAACCAGAGATTTAACTAGCAATTTTGATCCATAGTACAAGCTACTGTGTTTATTTACTTCTATATCCTGTATATGTAATCTGTTTCAATGATCAACACCTCCATTTTTCAGCAAAGCATCAAACCATTTTCATGATTTCTTATTCACAATATAGTTGAAAATCTGATATTTCTTTTCTACTATTTTCATTAATTCTCTTGAGATTCTAGGCTTTTTGCTCTTTTCTATATTAATTTCATTACTATATGTTAATTAAATGTACCTTTCAATAAACATTTTTAAAGACAAATATAAATAACAGGAACTCAGAGTTAATAGGAAGAAGGCTAAGGAGGGCAGGAAAAAACCTCAGGACATTGGCCCCATAAAGCCATTGTTAGTAAGGCTCTCATTGTGATTAGATGGGACTAGAATATATCTGGGCTGGATTAGAAGTTGTAGTAATAGGGACAGGGAAAGGGGAATAAAATCTATCATCTGGTAGCTTCCTATTTAAGTGAATTATTCCTTCTAACTAGTCACTGTTCCATTTTTTCCTATGTTGATAAGTATGCATAAGTGCCATAAGGGTTTTGAAACATGTAGTATCCTCAGACAATGCCCAGGTCATTTTACCATAGCTATGGCTCTGGGAATGACTTTCTGCCCCAATATTAAATGATCTTAGCTCATTATACAATTTTAATATTTATGTCAGAGTTTTAGTTTTTTGTCTCCTTGATCTCCGACAGGATAATAACCCATTCTGGATTTCATTCTCTGTTGTAATCTCATCCTGGAACCAGACATGCTCACCCTTGAACATCGATCTGTCATAGAAGCACCCTTCTCCCACTGGTGATATACTCACCAAATTTACATTTTAGCACAGACTGGCCAACCTTCACTCCCCTCCAAGCTGTGCTTTTGATTTTCTGGATTCTATTTTTATTGCTTACTTCTGTATATTGTCTTTCTCAATTAAATATAAGCTCCTTGATTGCAGGGGCCAGCTTTTCTTTTTGCCTGTACTTTCAGGCCCAGTAGTTAGCCTAGTAGCTGATACATATTAAGTGCTTATTAAATGCCTTATTAAATTTTCCTTCTCCTTGCTACTGATGTCCCTTTTCTAGCAGCATGGTTTATTCAACTTTCTGTTTGCTATTTCTAGTCTTCCATGTGCTGGAGAACAAGATTGCTAGTACAATTAGAACAGTGTGAAACAAAAGTAAATAGGATCTGAGTAAAGAGTTACTTAGAGAATTTCCTATGAAGAGTTTTGGTGAAAGAAAATTGTAATATTGATCTTGTCTGCTTGGATTTTTTTGTTTGCTTCAAGATTGCTTATAAAGCTATTTGTATGCTGTTTCCCTTATTTGAATATGAGCTCCCTCATGGCAAGAATCATGTTTTCATCTCTTTTTGTATCCCAAAGGCTCAGCATGGTGTCTGGTCCATTAACAAATACTTGTTGACAGAATGAATTCAGTTATCTACATGTATCCTACCTCTCCTTACAAGAATGTAAATTCTATGGGGACAGAGGTGGTATATTTATTGCATTATAAATTCTATATATTCTCCCAAATTGTGTGCATAGTAAAGACTTAATTATTCATTGAATTTGCTACTCCAGAATCTTGGCTATGTCCCCAGTGGCTGAGGGTACTATATAAGGCCATAACCAAGCACATCAAATAAGTTAAGTGACCTCCAGCTAATGGAAGCATTACTGTTGGTATTCAACAGGAACACTCCTTTTTAGGTCACAAGTTCACAGACTTACTTTTAAGAAATTCCATAAATCAGCTATTCTAACACTTTGGTAGATTTCCCATGAAAAATAAAATCTCTCTTTGGGGAAAATATATAAATATAAACATATACATATATGTACACATATATATATATATACATATATATGTATATATATAAATATATTGGATATGCTATAGGCTAACATTATCAAGCAGCTTTATTAAGTTTTGTACCTTTCTATCACACAGTAATCATCATGCTAGAGATTACAGAGCAATTATAGAGCTAGTCCCCTAAGAATTCCTGTAGTACTGAAGGCAATAAGAAAAAGAGAGAGACAGAAATGGAGATAGATGGAGACATGACAGAAAAACCCCCTGACTGCTTTACAGAACATTCTCCAATTTCAAACTGAGAGCAGAACAAAATGTTGAGGCTGTCAATGCTTCAGCTCTGTCCCATCCTCCATTATTTGGCAGAATCAAAAGCAACTTTGCTGCAGAAGAGATTTTCAGACTCAAAATCTGAAATGATATGTTTTAAGAAGACAGATCCTCAAATGCAATGCCCTTGGTGCCAGGGCTGATGACTAAGACAAACTGATTCCTGGACGATGGCATGAAGTTCACTCTAAAGTGCCCAGAGAACAACCCTATTAATGCACAGCAGAATAACAAATAGAACTGCTAGTTTCCTTCACTATTCAGCTCAAGTACCTCTTTTTCCAGGAGGCTTTCTCTCTAATCTTCTCCCCAGCTTCATGTTAGTGTCTGACTTCCATTTCCTTAAATTTCGTTTTATATTACATTTATTTTATATGTAGACATTCTTGTTGCCAAATTTCCTGGAACTGTCAAATTGTTTGACATTAGAAACTGATATGAGTTTCAGTGGAAATGACATTAAAAAGAGGCCTCTGACCATCTGCTTTGCTGCTGTACCCCAAGGACCACGGGACTTTTCCATCTGATTCACAGCTGAAACCTTCCATTTGTGTTGCCTCCCCATAACAATGTGAGCTCTCAGAAAGCAGGAATAATCTTATTTGTCTGTTTACATCTCTGTGCTTAGCACAGTGCTTTTGCATATAATAAATAAATTAATCATTAATTA
The DNA here is from genome assembly GCF_048593235.1 of Sminthopsis crassicaudata. Lineage (NCBI taxonomy): Eukaryota > Metazoa > Chordata > Mammalia > Dasyuromorphia > Dasyuridae > Sminthopsis > Sminthopsis crassicaudata. The sequence continues at coordinate 555,548,490 of NC_133619.1, forward strand.
ATTAATGCTTTAAAAAATGCATTCGCATCCCCATTTCCCACACAATGAAAGTTCTCCAAGGATAGAAATTTGCTGAATTTTCATCTCTGAATTCCCAGTACCTAACCTTGTAGCTAGCAAACAGTAAGCAATTAATGAATGCCTCTTGATTGGATGATTGATTGAGTCATAAGAAACAACTACAGCTTTATTTGTTAGGGCCTTCCTTGTCTCTTTTCCTGCACATTGGACTCCAAGGAAGAAATGTGTCCTTTATGCCATAAAGTGACATACCAGAATTTTTCTTTGAGATTGTGCTCAGTTCTCCTTTAGGGTACTGTTAGGCTGATCATAGCTAATTTTTTTTTTCATCTTTAAAGCTAGGGATAAAATTAGATGATTTCTAAGTTTTCTTCCAGCTCTAAATACTATGCTCCAGTAATGAATATACAATATATGTTCCAGATTTCTTTGAGTGTTCATATCCTTTACTCGAATGAACCCTGAAAATATTAAATTCACTTTTGTGTTTCCCCTCAGCAGCTGAACAAAGAGGGTACTCCTTAATATTAGTCCCTTAATATGGCATTCTCCAAAAACTTTTCCCTTTGGCAAGCAAGTGGCTCAGTATAGAGAGACCAGAGCTCTGGACCTGGAATTCAAATATAGCCTCAGACACTAACTAGATATATGACCCTGGGTACTTAATCTCTGTTTCCCTCAGTTTTCTCAAATGTAAAATGAGTATAATAGCACTTACCTCCTCTGAAAATCAAAATGAGATCATTTGTAAAGCCCTTACCATGATATCTGGTACATAGTAGTAGGTACCAACCCATCCAGTCTTCTTCACCTTGTTCCACATATACCATAATTTAGCAACAATGACCTCTTTTTGTTCCTTGTACAAAACACTCCCTTTTCTTTTGATTGACAGACCCTATGGAATACTCATCTGGATGCCACACAGATTCTGTGATACAGGTCAAAAATTGTATTAAATCTATAAAGGAAAACGCCAAAAGCACATACTACTTCCATCAACCTCCCTCTAATTATTCTCTTATGTGGACTTCTTGATCCCAGAGGCAGCTGTGGTATAGTAAAGAGAGCAAATCTTATAGCCATGAAGATCTCAATTCAACTTTCACCTCAGAGTTATAATAGTAACATAACCCTGAACAAGTCAAGTGCTCTGACCAAGATTCAGACCAGAACCCTATTCTGGCTAAATAAGCTAAATGAGACTACTCATTTTTCAAGAAGTCCCTTTTATCCCAGAAGAATACTTCCCCAAAATAATAATTCATATTTCTATAATGTTTTAAGATCACTACGTAATTTTCTCACCAAAACACCATGAGTTAGATAGTTTAAGTATGATTCCACATTTTATAGAATGAGGAATGGCAAGGGAAGACTGAAGTGACTTTTCTAAAGGAATACAGCTGACAAGTGTGAAACCAGATTTGAGAACAAGGTTTCATGACTAGCAGTGTCTTATTTTTCCACTCTCTCTCTCTCTCTATCATCACATTGCATCTCTATAAATGTTATTAATATAACTACATAGCATTATACATATATATGTAACTTTATACACATCCCACACACCCTCAAATGGATTTGTAATTTCATAAAGTTGGAGATTTCTCAAGCAATGGAGATAATTCATCTATCTTGCCTTTTTTGCCACTCTTGTCCATTTTCTCCCATAATTTCATCAAGGAACTCACTCCATGTGCTATATGCCTTCCTTATTTTCTTCTGTCATTATGAAGTACTACTGGAATCTTTATACTGTCCACCTTTCTTACCTAGCTGCTGTCAAATAACTAAGCCATTTTTTCTTTTTATTATATAATTCCCTGAGGACATCTAATATATATTCTTCTGTAGAGTTCTATAGAGGGATGCAGGTAGGAGCTAATATTTTTCCCATTTTTAGAGATGGGGAAACCAAGGTTGAAATAAAATGATTTGCTGAGTGTCACACAGAAAATAAATATCTGAGATAGAATTTGAATTTGGTTATTCCTCACTCAAAATCTAGCTCCCTATTTATTATATTGCCTAATGTTTCTCGTCTCATTTTTCTTCTCTTCTCCTTTTCATCCAAACTTCTTCTCATTTCATTTCCTCCTCTCATTCTCTCTCTCTCTCTCTCTCTCTCTCTCTCTCTCTCTCTCTCTCTCTCTCTCTCTCTCTCTCTCTCTCTCTCTCTCTCTCTCTCTCTCTCTCTCCTTTCTTCTCCTTCCTTTGATTCTCTTTTTTCTCTCCCCCTCTCTCTCTTCTTCCCTTTCTCTCTTGTTTCTTTCTTCTCTTTCTCTATCTCTCTCTCTTTCCCTCTGTCTCTCTCACACACATACATACACACACATTTCTATTAGTCTTCCAGTTAAAAAAATGCTTTCCTCACAACAACCCTATGAGATAATGGTTGTTCCTATTTATGGATAAAAGATTTGAGTCTCAAAGGAGCTAAGATTGACCAGAATCACAGAGCAGAAGAACTCTTTCCATTATACCTCACAATTCACAACATACACCCTACCTATGTGCTAGAACCAGTGAGGCCAGATGGACTATAATTGTAGATGGATATCAATTTAGGACCCCAGACCATGCAGTTTTCAGCATCCTTCTAAATATGGTCATTTAAACATATCATATCCTTAGTTTTACATTGTTAATGTTAGTGGTGTGAGAATGTTATTCAATAAAATGAGAACTTTAGTCTAATAATTAGAAAAATTTGGAAACAATAATTTAGGGATAAGAGCACCAATGCATAGTTAGCTCAATGAACCTGATGTTCACAGGGGAAGCAAAGAGACAGACATACACAATGCTTTTATGTCAAGTCCCCATTAAAATTCAGACCCCTAAAGGTGTAGCTGTGGGTTTTGTACACAGTATATTATACTTTGGGCACAGATGATGTTTAAAAAAAACTAACAACATAATCAGGACAATGGCCATGAGCACACTGTATCAGCTGACAATGCTGTAATGGCCTTGGTTTCTACCCTAGTAACATGAATCTATTTGGAAGGATACTTTGAAACAACAAGAGCTACTAAAGAGCCTTCAGTCTGCTTTTCTTTTAGAAGCCTCTGTTTTTATTGATTTTCCCATTTTAACAAAAAAATATGTACCTTTCATTATATGAGGCACATGGTGGGAAATGTTAAAAATAATATGAATGAGTTAGAAGAAAAATGACTTTGAATACACTGAATGCCATACTCGGAGATATCACTGCTCACTATTATTACTGTGTCCCTTATGTCCACTTCCTAGAAGCTTCCTTAGAAGAAGTTTTTTTTCTGGAAGATTTTCTGAAGTAATCTTCCTGTAGAAGATTAAAATCATTGAATATCAAAGTTAGAAGTGATCTCAGAGGCTAATCTAATCCAAACTTGATATTCAGAAGAATCTCCCCTGTATAAATTTGTCAAACAAATGGAATACTCTAATAAGAGAGAAACACCATCATCACGATTATCAGCATCAGCAGCAACAGCAGCATAAACATATTTATATACAGTGCTTATAATGTATCAGAGAGGGTGCTAAGCACTTTACAAATATCAGCTCATTAGATATTCATAGCAACACTGGAATAAAGATGCTATCATTATCCCCATTTTACAGACAGAAAAACTGAGGCAAACAAAGATTAAATGTCTTGCCCAAAGTTTCACTAAGTGTCTATTATCCTCTTTGAACTTCGATCTTCCTAGATCCAAGTCCAGCACTCTATTTACTGTACCAATTATGTCATGACATGACATAACTCATAAGAAATCTGGTAATGATTTTAAGAATACCCATGCACATGTGGAATTGGGACCCTTAGGAAAAAGGCAGCTATGTGATACATTGTAGTATTGAATTTGAAGTTAGGAAGATGAGATTGCATCCTATCGCAGACACTTAAAAACTGTTTGACTTTGGCTTGGTCATTTGTTAAATGCTTTTGTTGCCTCATCTGTAACATTGAGATAATAATAGCATCTGATTTCCAGGGTTATTATGAGGATCAAATGAGATGACATATATAGAGTGTTCTAAAACTTTAATGTGCTGAATAAATGCTAATTGTTACAGTTGTCATTATTGTCATCATCGTCATCATCATCATTGCTGCTCTTATTGATATCCTTAAAATTGCCATAATCATTTGTAGGGTAGTCATATGGGAACAATATTAAATTTACCCTGCTTTACTTCAGAGCAAAACTATAAATAATGAATAGAAGGCACAAGTAGACACTGAACAAATGTCTTTGGATGGATAGATTGATGGATGGATGGATGGAGAGATAAATGGATAGGTAATATTTTCATGCTATTTACACGCAAAGTGTAAAAGAACATTAGACCTAAAAGGGGGCATTAATGCTCATTTAGTCCAATTTACATTTTTAACAAAAACTGAATCAAGGTTTACCAGAGAGGTGATGTAGCTTATAACTGCACAGCAAAGGCAGATCCCCAAGTCCCATTTCATTGCTTTTTCTATCCTACTACATTGTTTCCTTCCTTGTTCATCCTTATCTTTTTACACCTTTAAATATGCCATCCTTTATATCCAGAATGCCTCTTCCCTTCTCCTTCCACTCTCGCTTGTGTCTTCAGAAAGTCTCTGGAGGTATATTCTCTAGGAAATCCTTCTCTTCCCCATCTTTATTGCTCTTTCACCTAAAATTCTCTGAAGGTGTTCATCACATTGTTCACCACATAACGTTGTAAAGAACGGCAAATAGAAAGACTTCAGAATATCACAGAATTTAGAGTTACCAAAGTCATTAGCACACATTGATTCCAACCATATCTATAAAATAATCCCTACTTTAACACACTCTACATGTAGTTAATGTCATTTTCCTGAACATCTCCAATGAGTGAGAGAGTTTGAAGTTCTCAATAAAATGGTGATGCACGTTGATAGTACTTAGTATTGTTTGATGGTCCTTTGTGTGATACCATATGCATGTCAACAATCAGAAAAGTCTTGGTTTCTTAAAACTTTAAGACAATATATATCTGAAGATTATAGTCACATCAAGTTCTTGTCTTCTTACAGCTGGAGCAATCTTTCCTCCTCTGCTCCATCCAGCTCCCACCTTAGGCTTAAATTTGGCTTCTCAGTTGGAAAAAATTGAGTCGGGAAGGAAAAGGGAGATCCAAACACACTCAGAGAGAGAACAACTAAATTTAATGCCCAAATCCATCAAAATTAAATTAGAATTTAAGAGGAGTTCTGGGGGGCAGCTAGGTGGCGCAGTGGATAGAGCACCAGCCTTGAATTCAGGAAGACTCGAGTTCAAATCTGATCTCAGACACTTAACACTTCCTAGCTGTGTGACCCTGGGCAAGTCACTTAACCCCAGCCTCAGAGGAAAAAAAAAAAGAGGAGTTCTGTGAACGATACTGACAAGGAGGTAACTATACGGCAAAGGGCACCAATGAAGGTAAAAATTACAAAATAAAAAAAAAAAAAAAACAGGCTTTGTTAGTGACCAATTTCATGGAAAAAACTGAAATCCAATTCCCTTTACTTTCTTCCATTGATGCTGCTTTAGATTATTTGAGCAAAGCCAGGGTTACACTCAAAACACATTTCAAAACCCCAAAGTTGTATACAGTAAGAACCATTCATGGACTACCCAGTGACCATACTGAATAAGCATTAGTCCACACATCCTCTGACTTGCACAGAAGTTGAAATGCCAGAAACCCACAAGCATGAAATTCTAGAATATAATACTCTGAATCACAAATAACCCAGTTCATAGAACACAAGTAGTTTACCAAAAACACAATTCTGGTGCACAAGGAATAAATCCCTGCTGTCCAATCCACCCATTTGACTTTGACTTTCACAAGCAATCAGAGAGAAGTAAGCCATTCAGACACTTTCTCCACCTGCTCCTCAGATCTCTGTAGAAGAACAAGTTAGGGAGGAACAGAGAGGTGGGACATCTGGTATCTATTCCTGGCTCTGTCTTTGACATACTGTTCCACCCTGGGAAGGCCTCTGACTTCCTTTGTCTTTAGGCTCCCCATCTGTAAAACAGGGATAATAACATGGTACCTATTTGTTTCTAAGGCACTTCCAGATCCTCTGATGAAAGACTACACACAAATGCAGAGCTGGTAAGACTATTATTAAATCAGGAAGACTTGAAAATTGCAAATCAGTGTACTCATCACTATTAGCCTGTCAAAGGGAGAAATGACAGTGAAGTTCCCCTCTCTGCTGTCTCTGATATCAAATATTGCTGATATGCAGGCAATAAGGGGGGAAATAAAACATCCATCCATTTTAATGATCATCCAAATTCAACTCATCAATAGTCCATTTAGATCAAGTAAGCCCTGTTCCTGTTTCTCTGTCTCAAAAAAATCTCAGGATTCACTATTATAGAAAAAATATGATACATTATCTTCTCATAAATATATTTATTCTCCTCTCCAAAGCTTCACTCCTCTTGCAGAATCTCAAAAAGTCATCAAGAAGGTACTGAGAACTCTCAGCTTTTTGCCACACCAAACTGGGAATCAAAAATCTCAAACTTACAGTACAGTGGTGGACAGGCATCCAGGCAGGGGGTTCCACTGAACAGTTCTGCGATGGACATTTCCCCTGGTTCTGCTAAAAAAAAGAGGGAGGGAAAAACAGAATTAATATATATCCATATGATGTATATGACATGGATCTAAGTCAACTTTTATGGTTTGCATGTTTTATTATATCAATTTTGAAAAAAGATTTCTGCTATCTGGACCTTTCATGCCTTGTCTTCCTCTCTTCATGGAGGAAGTTAAGTGAAAACAAAAATAGATGCCCAAATGTAGAACCAAAGAAACTCAGAGCTAGAAGTGATCTTAAAGACCTCATCAAATCTCAACATTTTTCTAATAAGGGAATTCAGTACCAGAAAAGTGAAGCATCAAACCCTTAGACTGTGAGTTCTTTGATAGAAAGGACTATGTGCTGTTGTTTTTTTTTTTGTTGTTGTTGTTGTTATTGTTTGTTTGTTTCTTTTGGGGGGTTGGTATTTCCATAGTTTACCACAGTATCTAACACATGCTAGGTACTTTATAAATGTTCCTGACTGACTGACTGATAAACATCACATAGGTAACTGGGAAAAAGAGTTAAGATTGGAAACCAAAAAATGAGACATTCTAAGCTCCTTGTTTCCTGCCTGAATATCCTTCCTCTTAATCACTTGCATTGGCTTTATGTCAGGTGATGTTTAAAAAGACTTCTGAATTTGAAGGTAAAAAAAGGAGAATTCAAATCACATTCTGATGTTTAAAAAAAAAAACAACTAAAATAATAATAAAAATAACAATAACCTTTATATACCTTTATATGCCATTTAAAGTTTGCAAAAATGGTTTACAAATATTATCTCATTTGATTTTCACCATAAGCTTAGAACATAAATGCTATATTATCCTCATTTTACAATTAAGGTGAAGGTTAAGTGATTTTCCTAGGAATACAGAGCTAATGTTATGCAAGATTTAAACTCAGATCTTTCTGACTCCAGGTCTATCACTCTAACCATTAAGCCACCCATCTTCCTATATGATCTTGAACAAGTGATCATATTCTGAAAGAAGTTTTTTTACCTGCCAGATCAAAAGATTGGTCTGTATCAGGGTTTCTTTCTTTCTTTTCCCCCCTCAGGCAATTAGGGTTAAGTGACTTCTCCAGGGTCACACAGCCAGGAAGTGTTAAGTGTTGGAGGTCAGATTTGAACTCAGCTTCTCCTGACTTCAGGGCTGGTGCTCTATACACTGCACCACCTAGCTGCGCCTATATCAGGGTTTCTTAAATGTTTAACACTCACAACTTTTTGCCTGAGAAATTTTTACATCACCCCCAGTATATAAAATAAGTATACAAATCAAGCATTTACTAATAATCATAATTTCACAACTCTCACATTCAGCTATGAGACCTCATATGGGGTTGTGTACCACAGTTTCAGAAGCTGGAGTCTAGATGGCCTCTGAGAACCTTTCTAGCCTTAGATCTATATCTATACACAAACACACATACATATGGATGTGTAAATATACCTACGGTGTATGTGTATATATGTGTGGGCATTTAGATGTCTAACAACATTCCCTATTACCACCCCCTATAAATTCCACTATAAATGCTTTGTCATTGTATTTCATGTTTGTATCCAGACTATCCCTTCCCTCCACCTAGGGTGAAAGGCAATTCACCTCTGCTCAAACCTATTTGAATGGAACACAATAGACCAGAATTCACCTTAGATTAAATTCTTTGTTAGGTCCTCTGGTTGAATGAGGCAGCAATTCCCACCTAGTTAGAAGCTAGCCGTTTTAGCAATCTCATTCATCAACAATATCCTTTACTTACTGACTTGGCCTAGTAAAGAATGAGCATCTAAGAAGGGAAAAGCTCCCTAATAATTGGTTATTTAATAATAATTTCTCTCACTTCTAACTATCCTTTCTTGCTAATAAACAAGTCATAGATGTCCTTCCTAATCTTTCCCATGACTAGAAGAATATTTTTAGAGGATTCCTCATTGAGTATGGATTGGACCAGATTTCCTCTGACATCTCTTTCAATTCTGGGAATTAGTAGTTTTGGTCAATAATGATGATTATAAAAAATTAATCCATCTGTAGGTATTTTGTTTATACTGAAATCAAAAGATAAGCTAACTATATGAGATCATGTTCAGGAATCATTACTTATTTACCTATAAGATTCACAAAATGCATGCCCTATAAGATAGGGGTTGTTCTCTAAGTGACAGTTGAAGGCAGATAAATGGAAGGAGCTCATCTGTATGCAAAGCCATTCCTAGGCTGCTGGGAACCCTCCCTCCCCCCGCCCCTATCCTCTCACTCCCACACACAGCCAGCCTGCTGGAGGCAAGTGCTCAGGGAGGCTGAAGGGCAAGCCTTCCTTCTGTGGTTCTGCCAACTGATTCCAAAAAAAAAAAAAAAACCCTGAGGTTCACTTTCCTTTTTTCATTCATTCATCCCACAAACATTTACTTCAGGACCCCTGCCACCATCCAGCACCTCCTTCAGAAGGAAATGGAGTCAGCTAGCTAGCCTGAGCAGCCTTCTAGATTTTGTCTGAAATAAGAATTGGACTAGAGAAGAGAGCACTCAACATAACTTGTCCTAAACTGAACCCAGCCTGCAATGACTCTGCTGACATGATTTGGAGACTATGTGCCAATCTGCTTGCATCCATGCAAAGATGTAAAAGAATACTAAAAAATGAATGTCTGTAGAAATACCTATGTAGATTATATGTATATGCATATATTTATACACATGCATATGTATATATACACACTCATGCATATATGTGTATATAGACAGGTGTATCTATACATTATGTGTGTATGTTTGGATCAGACTTTTGATTTCATTATCAGATTTTTGATTTCATTATCAGAATCTCGCTAATGAATATAGGTACCTTCTTTGTGATTTATAGTCATTGTTTTTTTAGTCTTATAGTTTATTTATAGTTGTTGGAGAGAAAGATTAAGTGACTTACCTCATTGTCACAAAACTAGCATGTTGAAAGCAGAATTTAGACCCCCCCCCAAGGACAGCTCTCTGTCTACCATACCATGTTTTTGCTGTTAAGTTGTATTTGACTCTCAGTGATCCCATTTGAGATTTTTCTTGGCAAAGATACTGGAGTAGTTTGTATTTCTTTCTCTAGCTCCTTTTACAGATGAGGAAACTGAGGCAAACTGGGTTAAGTGACTTTCCAGGGTCACACAGCTAGTAAGTATCTTAGGACAGATTTGAACTCAATAAGATGAGTCTTCCTCACTTTAGGTCCAGCAGTTCATCTACTGCACAGCCTAGCAACTCTTTCTCTTATTTGTCTCTCACATAATCTTCTGTTTCACCCCAATGTGATATCATTGTTTTCTTATTTGATATTCTGACTAGGGTTGGTTTACAAGAAGATTGCAAGGAGATGGAAATAGGAAATAGCTATATAAAGTGTTTTTAAAAGGAAGATGCCAAGTGAATGCATTTGCCTATCTATCTGGGAAAAAAAAAAAAAAAAAAAAAAAACACTGATCTGAGCACCAAGAGATTGACTTTAATTCCAACTCTTCAGTCACTTCCCCTCTGAATTCTCTGTATATCTCACCTTTGAGGCTCTGTATGCTTATCTTTAAAAATGAGACTGGATGAGATGATTTCCTTAGGTCCCACCCTGCTCCCATTTGTAGTGGTTTTACAGTTAATTAGAAAACAGCATTGGCTTGATCAAAACCAAGGTTCAGCACCCCTCTGGCACTGATCTGATTAGCTGTAGGATCCTGGACAGCTCCTTGGGATTCATTGCTAAAGAAAGGGGTTAGATCAGATGATCATAAAGGCAGCATGGTACATTGGAAAAAGCTGAATTTGGAGGCAGAGAATGTGAGCTAGAATCCCAACTCTGCCACTCATTACCTGGGTGACCTTGGACAAACAACGGCCTTAACTTCCCTGGGTCTCAGTTTTCTTTTCTTTTTTTATAAAATGAGAGGATTGGCAGGATCCCAGAGGATTTGTAATGAAACATACTATCTACACTCCTTCTAATAAGTGATGTACTCAAGGTGCAGAATGAGATAATATTTTCTGGGCTTCACCAATGGGGAATTTGTTTAGTCTATTGTTTAGTTATTTTGGTCATGCCAACCTCCTCATTTGGGGTTTTCTTCACAAAAATATTAGAGTGGTTTGACGCTTCTTTTTCCAGCTCATTTTACAGATGAGGAAACTGAGGCAAATAGAGTTAAGTGATTTGTCAAAGGCCATATGGCTAATTAGTATCTGAGATCCACTATATCAGGTACTTACCCTTTGCTTGACTATATATATTTATCATAAGAGCTTTTACTTTTTAATTGGGGCAGAGAGAGAAAATAGACTTTTGTAACTAGAAACATTATTTTAAATGAGGAGTTGGATTCTATGACTCTGGGTTGATGACAGCTGGTGGCATGCAATGATGAAGTTTGGCCATTTTTATGAAACACTGGGTTGCTTCGACAGGCTGGTGTGCTCAAGCACTTTCCTATTCCCTGGCTACAGGTTTTTTGACATTCAAGTATTGATATCTTTCACACTATTTTCACTCCAGGGCCTGTGCAGATGAGCCAAATATGCTGGGCTCTTATCCCTCAAATGGATTCTTTAATCTTGCAAATGTAAAAAGACCTGGGCAATGGCCAATTTCTGTTAAAGAAAATTTTTAAAAATCTCCTGTTTTGCTTTTTTCTCCAACACTGATTCCTAGGGGGGGAAAAGGATAAAGGAAACCTTGCTTTATCAAAGGTCATTCACTAGTTTCAAGAAGAAGGGGAAAAAATAAGATTTAGACTACCCAAGTAAATGCAAACATACATGTTTATTATTATTATTATTATTATTATCCCTTTTTATTTATTTTTCTTTTTGGGGAAAGAGAAATTTTAACATCCTACTCACTTGCTTGGTAATATGAGGTATGGGGAATGTAGAGCTATTCAGTAAAAACAGCAAAACAAATTTTAAAAAACAGTAAAAGAAAGAAACTGGGAATAAAAAAGGAAACTGTGGAAAGAAACATTTCTGGACTATGAGTTAGGAGATCTGACTACAAGTGCCAGTTCTTACAGTTACTCAAGGTTTGACTTTTGACAAATTCACTTCTATATGACTTAGACAAGTTATCTAAACTCTCTGGGCCACAGATTCTGCCCAGGAAAAATAAGAGGTTTGGACCAGATCAGTGGTTTTCAAAATGTGGTCCAGAAAATCCTGAGAGTCTCTGAAACTCTTTCAGAAGATCTATAAATTCAAAATTATTTTTTTTCTAATATGGTAAATAACTATAAATATAACTCACATAAAAACTCTTTGGACAGATCCTCAATAATTTTAATAGCATAAAGACACAGTTAACAAAAGTTTTGAGTACCATTGGCCTAGATCACCTCCAAAGGAGGACAGGAGAGGGAGAGAGGAACAATCATTTGATTGATGTCTACTATATGATGGTTGCTGCACTGTGTTTACAAATAATATCTCATTTGAGTACATGAAATGGCCCTTACAACTCTAAATCCTTAAAATTCATGTCTTTCAGATCCTCTTCTAAATTTCAGGATTTTTTTTTCCTATGTACAGTCTGGGGGTTGGATTAAATGAGAGTTGTAACTGGAGGGGGGATGACCCATTGAGCTTTATTTCACTTTTTATTGACCACATCTGTATTTCTTCAGCAAATGAAGACAGGCAGTAAGAATAATTAATAATAATTGGAAGCTCCCAGATAATACACATATTTCTGCTCTTTCCAACTTTAGGGGTTGTACATCAATTGAACTTCCCCTTTCCTAATGTTACATTGCTCTTAGGAGCTACTTAGGCAGTTTGGTGGCACAGTGGCCTTGGAATCAGGAAGATAAATTCAAATTCACACTTAGATTCTTACTAAAAGGGTATTCCTGTGTAAGTCATGTAATTTGTCTGCCCCAGATCTTCAATTGTAAAATGGGGTTAATAATAGCACCACCCATCTTGCAAGGTTACTGCTGAGGATCAAGTGAGATAGTATTTCGAAAGCATTTAGCATAGTGACTAGAACATTATAGGCATTTGATAAATGCTTATGTACTTGGTAACTCTCACCAAGTAACAGTCATACCAACAGTATTTGGCTCAGTACTGAAATCTCTGTTTCTCTTCCTTAGGATAGTGTCTTGGGAACTCTCTCTCCATCCATATCACTCCCATTAAATTAAGAGAATAAATTCTTATGCCTTCTTGTTACTTCTAGCATCAATTATAACCTTCTCTGTTTTGGCATTTCAAGTCCTTTATAATCTTACCCTAACCTACCGATCTTTCCAACCATATTATACTTTACTCTTCTTTACAAACTCTAGAGTACAATAAACTAGAATCTTTTAGTTCTTCATACCCCTGCTAATCTCCTGTCTTTGTGCCTTAGATATGACCCATCCAGGAGAACATTCCACTCAGGGAATGTTCTCCCTCCTCAGTTCTGACTCTCATTTCCATCAATACTTATTCAACTCAAGTGCTATCTTTTTACAAGGAGCCTTCCCTGAATCTTCTTGTTACTAATGCTACTTCCTTAAAATTTTGTATTGGATTGGATTTGTACATATCACATATATAATATATATATATGCATGTATATACATGTGGATATGTGTATGTGTATGTGTATATATATATCTGGAGAGACAGAGAGACATACAGAGACAGACACAGAGAGAGAGTTGTTTCTCTCAACAGAATTTAAGTTCCTTAAGGGCAAGGATTGTGTCTTTTATTAAAATGTTTTGTATCCTCAAGACTTAGCACATTCCCTGTCACATGCTGCCTGTCACAGGGCAAGCACTGAATAAATGCTTCTTATTGATTAGTCAGTTATGATTTTAATCCCAAAATCAGAAATCTCTTCCTGTAGATTCCTCCTTCCTCTGATTTTGATTTTAAAAGTTAACATAACAATAATAACTTATATTTATACAGCATTTTAAGCCTGTAGAGTACTTTTAAAGGCATTATTTCATTTAATCATCAAAAAATCAGTCAGTCAATAAACATTTATTTAGCAACTATTATATAGTCAGGCACCAGTTGATATAAAAGGAGGTAAAAAACAGTTCCTTCCCTCAAGGAATTTACAATCTAACGGGGAGAGAACAGCAAACCAATATGTATAAACAAATTATAAACAGGAAAAATAAAAAAATAATCAAGAGAAAGAAGGCACACGAATTAAGAGGGATGAGGAAAGCTTCCTGTAGGAAATGGGATTTTAGTTAGGACTTAAAAGGAAGCTAAGAAAGCCAGGAAGTAGAAATGAGGAAGAAGAGTATTGCAAGCATGGGACACAGCCAGAGAAAATGCTCTGAACTAATAGATGTGGTTCCCTTTTGTTGGAACAGTCAGGAGACAGTGGCACTGTACTATTTGATATTTCTTTGGCAAGAAATAAAGTAAAAAAGGACCAGAAAGGTAGGAGGGGAGTTAATTATGAAGAGTTTTGGATGCCAAACAGAGCACTTTGTATTTGATCCTTAAGGAATAGGAAACCACTAGAATTCACTGAATAGCTAGGATGACATGATCAGATTTAGGAAAATCACTTTAGTGGCTGAATGGGTGATGATAGACTAGAGTGGGGAGAGACAAGGCAAGCAAATCTACAATCCGGTTGTTACAGTAGTCCAGGAAGTGAGATGATGAGGGATTACACTTAAGTGGTAGCAGTATCCGAAGAGAAAAGGTGGTTTGTTTGTTTTTTTTCAAGAGATGCTGCAAAGTTGAAATCAATAATCCTCAGTGCTAGATTGGAAATGAGGCGTGAGAGATAGTGAGGAACTCAAGATTGTTGCTAGGGTTTAAGTCTGAGGGATTGAGTAAATTCTATTATTATCTCTACTTTCAAAAGGGGGAACTAAGACTCAGAAAATTTGACTTGTCCAAGGCTATAGTTAACATAATAATGATAATATTAAATAATACACTTTTATATAATAGTTTAAAGCTTGCAAAGCATTTAAAAATATCTCATTTGATCCTCAAAATAACCCTGGGGGGTAGTTACTATTATCTTCTCCATTTTACAGATAAATAAACTGAGGCAGAATCTAAGTGGCTTGCCCAGATATAGACTACTTTGAGATCCTGAACTAAGATTTTAGCTTGGGACTTCTTGTTTCCTAGTCCTCTACTGTATTCACCAACACCCTATGTTTCTCATACAGTATTCTACTTCATACTACTTGTCCCAGATACCTCTCCTGTAAATCACTAATGTACCTAACTCTGACATTCTGAAATTCTTAAACCATGAAAGTAGGAGAGAACCATTCTGGAAAGCAATTTGTAATTGTGCTGTCAAACTCTGCATACCTGTGTCTCTCCTGGGTCTGTATCCCAAACAGATCATAAATGAGGGAAAAGGATCTGCATGTCCAAAAAATGTTTAGTTTATAGCAGCCCTTTTTGTAGTGGCAAGGAACTAAAAACTGAATGGATGCCCATCAGTTGGAGAATGGCTGAATAAGTTATGGTATATGAATGTTATGGAATATTATTGTTCTGTAAGAAACAATCTCAGAAAAGGCCTGGAGGGACTTAAATGAACTAAGGCTAAGTGAAGTGAGTAGAGCCAAGAGAACATTGTACACTGTAACAATAAGATGTGATAATCAACTGTGATGGACTTGGCTCTTTTCAACAATGAAGTGATTCAGAGCAATTCCAATAGACTTGTGAAGGAGAAAGCCATCTGCACCCAGAGAGAAGACTGTGGGAACTCAATGTGAACCACAACATTTCATTTTCATCTTTTTGTGGTTGTTAGCTTGCCTTTTTTTCGTTCTCATCTTTTCTTTTTAATAGTTTTTCTTGGGAGGCATGATAAATGTGGAAATATGTATAGAATAATTGCACAAGTTTAACATATATTTAATTACTTGCTGTCTTGGGGAAGGGGTAGGGAGAGGGAGGGGAAAATTGGAACACAATGTTTAGCAAGGGGGAATGTTGTCTCTGTACGTATTATGAAAATAAAAAGCTATTATTAAAAAGTCAACAGTTATATCGTGAGATTGTCCATTTTATAGCCTTTTTATAATAAAGTCAGTGAGGAATTTAAAAAAAAAACTATATTTTGTCTCTACAATTAGGAGAGTAAATGGGATTATGACCTCTTGATATTTTGGCCAAGACCTAGATGAAATTCATTTGAGGATTGATTCATCCCTCAAGCAAATGTTCTTCATTGTTTGTTCTGTAGTCATCATATGCTAGTTTTTATTTTTTGTTGATATAAAATTATGAGCCTTATTTCAAATTCAAGTTCTTCCATCCATTAACTTTGTGATCCTGAATAAATCACTTAATTTCCCAGTCTGAATTTCCTCATCTGTAAAATGGTAATACTAATTTCCATACTGTCTGCCAACCAAATTGTTCTAGATAAATTACTTCACCATTTTTAGTACCATAAAAGTGTCAGCTGCTCATATTAATAGTAGTCCACCATGGGAAGTACTCACCAACTTTGTGGTCTCATCTTCTGATTGACTGGTTTCGCCTAAAACCTAGAATCTAAGAAGGTAGTCCAGACCACAGATGTTTTCATCGCTTTCTAGGCTACATTCCTGATAGTCTCCACAGGACTTACTTTATCATGACAGCTTCTTTCTCTCCCACCCCTCTTCAGACTCTTGAACACCATGATTTGCTTTCCCCAATTAAAAATATAAGCTCAATGAGATCAAAGACTATCTTTCTTTGTGACTCTTTTGCTATTATCAGTGTTGAACATATGGTAACTGCTTGTTGACTGATAGCTATAACACTTAAAAGTTCTTTACAAATGATGTTTCATTTGGTCCTCACAACAATCCTATGAGGTAGGTATCACTATTATTCCTACTTTAAAGACAAAGAAATTAAGGTTCACAAAGGTTAGGGAATTTGCCCGTAATAACATAGCTATCAAATATTAGAGGCTAAATTTGAGCTCATCTCCCTCACTTCAAAACCAATATTCAATCCACTATACCACCTAGTACCTACCACAACAACAATTTGCCTTTTTAAAAATATAATCATGTCTTTAAATTGTTCTTTGATATTAACTTATCCCACCAACTTACTTTCCATAAGATATATGCTGGTATAAGCGCTGAGACAGATAATAGATCAAATATAGATTTTAAACATAGACCAGCATACATACATAATACAACAGGGAATACTGTCCTTTCACTTTCAAAAGACAAATAAAAACATTTGCCAATATATATTGGCCAACTGACAATTTAGGAAACATTGATTAAGCATCATTTGTGTACAAAACCCTGACCCAAGCAGTGGAGGAATTTACTTAATACCTAATTCCTGCTTTTATGGAGATTGCAATAATTTTTCTTGACTATACATTATTGCTATAAGATTCTTAGTTGTCCTGATTTGTTTTTCTTTTTTAATTATGGAGGTAAAGAATAATAATGATGCCTCCCCCAAAATTGAAATTTATTTTTTTAATGTACAAGAAAAGATAGCAGAGTAGGAAGTAGTTCAATTGAACTTCTCAGAATTCCTCCACAAAAATTAAGAAAATGCATCATTCTGACTCCTGATTAGAGAATACAAGGGAAATAATCTCTTTGATTCATTTTTGCAGCCCAGGGTGACATATGAGGGCAGACACAGATGTCTGCAGACCCTGGATATGGGATCTAGCCAAGAAGAGCCAGACAGAGCGTTTCAATGTGCACAAACTGAATGATGGCAGAAGTTATGATCATGAGTAAGAAGGTATTTTAGACTTAGAGGACTTTGACCCTTAGTACTGAGTGCAGAAACAGATGCCAAAGGTCAGCTCTGTTATTTATCTAGTTCTAGGTCACAGATCTAGAACAGACTGAGGAAAGGACCTATATTTAGGGTTGGAATTCCAGGGTAAAGAGTGCTCATGTGCCCCAAGCTCTGCTAGAAAGGAAGAAATTCAGCTATTGTCTCTCTCCTCCCTCAGTAGTGGAATGGAGTACAATCTCAATTCTGCTCCCCATTCTATTCTAAGGGCTGCAGAGGAATGACCATAGCATTGAGTCTATACTTCTATAAATCTGAATTGACAGAATTTCTAACTGGCTGATAGTAACTGAATTCAGCTCCCATCTATTGGACCGCTAATCAATAGTAAGCCCACATACATATGGATATTTTACACAAACCAGGAGGACAATATTATGCTGGATCATACTAGTTTATGAAACTGAAAACTTTTGAGACTGAAAGCTTTCAAGATTCTCAATTTATTTCTAAAATCCTAGAATAACTACTTAACACTTAACACCCCCAATAAATAATCAGTAGACCCAAGAGGGCACAAAATCAGCCCAAGCATTCCCTCAAGAAATCTGCATAGTCTAAAAGCTTAATATATGGTTCAAAGTCAGGAAGTAGGTTGAAAAAATGAAGAAAGAAAAATAATCCCATTATTAAAAAGTTATTAAAGTGACAAAAATGTTCAGGATACAAACCTAAAAGAAAAGATAATTCCAAACCATCTACAAGCAAAGCCTCAAAAAAAAAAAAAAAAAGCAGTTTGGATGCTAATAGAAAAACTGAAACAAGAATTTTTCAAAGTTTTATGTTATCTTTTAAATATGTTGAGAGTACTACTGAAAAAAAATGAGTTATGGAAGAAAGAATTGAAAAGAGAATTAACAGCTTGGAACAAGAGGTACAAAGCTATATGCAAAAAAAAAACTTCTTAAAAATCTGAATAGACTAAATAGAAGTGAAAGAAGCCATGAGCAACATAAAAGAAAAGTCAGAAGGATGGAGGGAGGGAGGGTTTAGAATATGTGAAGTCATCATCATGAAAACAATTGACCTGGAAAACAGATTTAAAAGAGAAAAGAATCATTAGATTATCTGAAAGCCATAATCAGAAAAAGAAGTTAGATATGGTATCCTAAAAAATCATGAAGTAAAATTGTGCAGAACTATTAGAACCAGCAGGCTAATAACAAAGAATTCTCAAGTCATCATCTGAAGAAAAAAAAGAGAAAAAATACAAATGAAAACTCCAGACTTTAATCAAAAATAATAATAACAATAATGACAATCAGCCAGAATGATATAATTGAAATACCAATGCATAGTCAGAATCACAAAAGATTTACCATTCACACCTACAAAGGAGGAGAATATTGTAGAATTATTAGAATTAGCATTAGAATATTGTATTCTTTAAGACAAAACATATAAGCTTACAATCAAGAGTAGCATACCTAGCAAAACTGAGGATAATTTTACATGGAGAAAAATGGTTCTTTAATAAAGTAAATGGTTTCTTTAATAAAGGATTTCTAAGCATTCATGATTAAAAAGGCCAGAAACTTTTTGTAGAAACTTTGAAATTCAAACACAGAAGTCAAGAGCAACATTGAAAAGTCGCTATGAGTGAGCAAGCATAAGGGACTAAATAAGTTCCTAAATAAATAAGTTTCTAAATAAATGTTATCAAATTTTAATTTTAATATGAGGAAATGGCATATGTGGCTCCTTAAAATTCTATTATGGTCAGAATTGAAAGGAGTCTAATAAAACAGAGGGACCAGAAATTATTTTGTTTTGTTTTAATTATCTTAAAATAAGAATGAAAATGGAGAAAGGATGGAATCTATAACAAAGAGAAGAGATAAAATATTAAGAAGAATTATCTCATATAACTGAATGTGGAAATAGAAGACTACACAAAGACGAAAGCATAGAGAAAGTGGGAGACACTTCAACTTTGCTCTCACCTAAATTGGACAGAAAAAGAATCCAAATGTACACATAGGTAGGCACAAAAATATGTTTTTCCTCAATAGGGAAAGAAATAGCAAAAGAGGAGAAAAAAGAAATGATAAATTAAGCTAGAGGTTAGTCTTAAGTACAACAGATTTTAACTTAGGAGGGCAAATGTTGAAAAAAGGCCAAAAAATGAAGAATGAGAGCCTATCATTGGGCTCTTGGTGAGGAAAGAAAAAAAGGGCAGAGGAGCACTGATATTGAGCACACTCGTTCTCTCACCAAACTTCCCCAGTCAAAAATTTTTTTAATAAACAAAGAAGAAGCCAGAGCCACAAAAAATGATAAGTATATGAAAACAGGATGAAGGGAAAAACATAATTAATGATAGTAACTGAATTTGAATGAGAGAATGATTAGCAATAGACAGAAACACATTTGAAACAAAGATTCACATCAAGTTAAAATAAGGAGCATGAATGAAATTTATTAGGCTTCAGGTAACGTAAAAAGGTCAGGGATAGAAATTGTAATCTCAGACTAATAGCAGAAATAGACTTAAAAGAGTGCTGCTAAAGTGGAACCATAAACAATGAATATCAACATAAAAATATTGGCACCAAATTGCATAACACCTAAATATGTCAAGAAAAAATGAATTATAGGGAGAAACAATAAAACTATGAGTGGGAAGACTTCAATTTACCCCCTTTCAGATTAAGATGAACACAAAAATGAACAAGTAAAAAATAAAGATCTGAATATGATTTTAGTAAAGTTAGATATGAAAACTTTTATATTATTGAATAGGAATGGGAGAGTACAAATATTTATCAAAAGCCTTAATAAGGTAATAAGATTTGTCAAAATTCAATCTTGACTAGGTCATAGCACAGAGTTATTAATAGCAATTCTTCTTTCTCAGGGGTAACAACACCTGGGAGAAATGACACTTTACCGTTCCATCTATGTAATTAAAGTTCTATTGAAAGGTGGGTAGCTGAGTTTTTCTGAAGAAACAGATCAAAATGAATTCACTATATAAACTAGTAATGCAATGATTACAATAATGTAAATGGAAAAAATGGAATGCTGTAAATTTAACCTAAAAAAAAAGATAAGGAAAAGCACTTTCTTTCTTTCTTTCTTTCTTTTTTCTCAGAAGTAAGGAACTATTGGCAAATATTTTTTTAAATAACATCAAAGAGAGGTAATATGTCAGTTAGTTTGGCTAAACTGATTTTTAGCTTTTAAAAATTTTTATTTTAGTAGATAGCTCATGGAGTAAAGAAGGTACAAAGGATATATTTCGAAATGAAGAAAATATAAAAACAAGAAATATTGATTAAAAGGAAAAGGAAAACAGGAAAAATGTAAATAAAAGAATAGAAAGTATGGAGGAAAGACTCTTTAGGCAAGACTATTGTTTTTATTGTCTTTATTTTTAAAAATAAATTCTCAATGTCTAGCAGAATTCTTTATATATTGTAGGCACTTAAGTATTTCTATATACTGAAGTGCAATATTCATGGAAAAGAATAATGGAAGCTGAAGCTATAAAGGTAGTATATTTACACTCTTTGTGGGCTGTTGAATATAAAAAGGAACTTTTAAAATTATTCAGTAAGCAACTGAGAGCCACTATAATTTTTGAACACTGGAATGACAGGAATGAAGTCTATTTATGATAAAATGGTCTTTACTTAAGATATGAAGTTAAATAAAATGTAGTTCTTCTCTTGTATATATTTTTGCATGTTTAGGTGTATATACAATGCTGAAAGAAAGACCAAAAGGAATGAAGTGAACATCTTAGGCATTGGGAGAGAGAGCTAATAGAAAAGTTGTAGCTTTTTCTCTGTAGAAAAAAAGTGTACCATCCATAGAATGTTCTAATAGGTAAACAGTACCAAATGGTCTGACGATATGCTTTCAGCAGAATACCAGAGAGGAGGCCCACTGAGAAACTCAAAAAAAGCAGAACAAACAAAAAAAATATCTTTCTTCTGTAGGAGAAAGGCTTAATAATCATGGCATACCACAGCAAATAATGGAGGTAGCTGATAAAGTAGGAGAAAGTCTTACTAATTGTTCACAACATAGCCTAGTAAATATTGAATGGAGGATTAGATGACTGCAATGAAATCTGGATGGGTAAAGATAAGCTGGAGGAAAGATATGATGCCAGTATAGAGTAGTTGAGATTTGATGCCCAGTGAGGGACTGAAGAGGCACAATTTCTATCAAGGTGGAGACTTAGCAGAGAACAATTCAATATCAGCACCTTCAGAGATATGAGTTTCCCTCTCTTGCATGTGTTTCAGCTATATAATTTCCCATCTTCCTTATATTTCAATGACTTATACATTAGTTTTCTGCATACAGAGCACTTAGATACCTTAAGTAAGAAGAGTTATTTGTGCAAAAGTGATCTCCAGATATCTTTGGGAAAGTTTCTGATATTATTTTTATTACTTATATATTTTCTTTAAATGCTTTTATTTCAAACTAGGTATGTTCTTCATCTGATTCAACACATCAGTATCTGTAACCAAAGATGAATTTCAGGGGCTGCATGGTGGAGAGAAGACTAAAATATTACAAATTCATAATCTCTAGCATTCATTGCAGTTCTACATCCTAAAGAAATCTATTCCCCCTGGCTACATACAAAATATACCATAAGCCACTGGTCAGATACATTTTCAGGTAAAGAAACAATATTTAATACTTTTCTAGATGGACAATAAGACCTATTTAAGGTGCATAAGCAAAATCAACCAAAAATTTATTCTATTTGGTGAATGGTTGAATACAACTATGATTGAGTAACCTGAAACAAGAAATTGCACATAAGGTGGCAAAACTTAAAATTCTGTCAGCAATCCTTTGGCATCAAGAGTGCATTCTGTTTTTTATAATGGAAATTTTATATTGTTCTCTTATGGATTATTACCTTGTTTTTTGTACTTAACGATGACTAATTCTAGTTTGGTAAGAGTGTATCCTTGATCTGGACAATTTTGATGCTTCCCCAAGAGTAATCCAACAATTGATCAAGGATTCCCATTAACAAAAAGATTTATTTGTATAATATCTACCTTTTCCCATCCTTACAATGGAACATGCAGAAAATGGAGCCTACCTTGATGGGATTTTGCTCAGGATTTAAAAACTATTTAACTATCAAATATCAATCTCTAATCATCACTACTCTCTATTTTTTTCTTTCTCAAACATTGTTTTATTGATGCCTTTGAATTCACAATGAAATAATTTCTAACCTTAATTCCTACTCAGATTGAACTCTCCCTTATGACAAAGAAAAACAATTAAGCAAATCCATCTGCTACAGAAACTTTGCCTGACGACATATATAACATTATGCTTTCACAGTTACCCACCTTTCTGTGATGAGAAAGAATTTTTTTTGTTATCTTTTTCTGCTCTCTTTTATTAACTTTCCCTTTGCTCAGAGCTTAACTTCCTTTTTTTGGTGATATGTCCATTCTTGTTCTGCAACACTTCATAAGTATCTTTTTACATTTCTTCAAATTCTTTATATTCCTAAATTATTTGTATACTATACCAATCTATTATTTGTTTTCAGTGGTTTCCTAATCAATGCATAACTATTTTATTTCTAATTCTTGATTTTCAGAGTCCAAATATAAAATCAAACACATATATGAATGTAAATATTGCATGTGTATACATACATATTTAAAATGTATATATTTTATGTATATGCACACACATGTATATATATAAGCCTATATATTTTATATAAGTGGGTATATGTATGTATAAGTGATAAAACCAGTGGTAAGATCTTTAAGTCAAAGAATAAGAACTTTAGAGTTATTTTAATTTTGATCTCTTTTGCTATTAATTATATAGAACATATTTTCATGTATTTATATTATTTATTTATTGTGCCATTTAAAGTTTACAAGTGTTTTTTGAAAACCATGTGCTCATATTCTTTGACTACTGATCTCTTGGAGATCTCTCTTAATTTTCAATCTTTCCTTTTCCACTGACTCATTCTCTATTACTTATAAGCATGCTATGATCAATAAAAAATCAATAAACTTTAACTTAAGCCTACCATCCCTTCTTGCTGTTAATCTATTGTCTCTCCTTTTTTCACAGCCAGATTTCTAGAAAATTTTGTCTGCAGCGGTTAGCTTCACTTTTTCCCATTTCACATACACATCTCAACCCCTTGCAATCTTGCTTCCATACTCATAACTCAACTGAAGCTACTCTCTCCAAGGTTACCAATGAAGTCTTAATTGCAAAAACTAATGGCTTTTTCTTAGCTCTTATCCTTTTTGACCTCTCTTTATGATTTGAAATTGTTGACTATATTCTCCTTCTAAACCCTATCTTCTTTCTGGGTTTTTGTGACACTGTTCTTCCCTTATTTCTTCCTACCTGTTTGGCTAAGCCTCCCCAGATTCCTTTGTTATATTATTATCAATGTCCCCCCCCAAAGTTTAGGAAATTTCTGTACTGGACTTTCTTTTCTCTCCCTTCAATCTTATTCTTGGTCATCTCACCAACTCCCATTGGTCCAAATATCACCACTAAGCAGATGATAGTCATCCCAATTCTTAACCATACATACTTCATTTCAAAATCAACTTCATTTGGTAGCTTGTACCTAGATGAGCAAACCTGACATTTTTCAAAGAGAACTCATCATATTTCTCCTCAAATATTATTTTTTTCCTAACTCCTTTGATTCTCATGAGCATACTATCATAGTTTCCAAGACCAGGTTTAAAATCTGAGAATTATCTTCAATTATTTCTTTTCTAAAACCTCTCCATATCTGGTTAATTGAAAAGTCTTATAAATTCTACCTCTCCCCTAACCCAATCACCACTCTATGCGGGTTCTCATCATCTCTCACCTGAATTCCTGCAATAGCTTCCTCATGTTTCTCCCTGTCCACAGAATATCCTCCCTCTAGTCTCTCTACCACATAGCTGCCAAATTGATATTCCTAAAAAAAAAATCTGATAGCACCAATCTCTTACTCAAGAATTTAAAAAAAAAAAAACTTTCTTTCTTTAACTTAGCACTTCAATGTCTTCCTTTGTCTACCCTCTCATACATATTGTATATTATGACACTGTGTATTCTAGCTAAACTGGCTTCTTTGCTGTTTGTAAGTAATTACATTTTATATCCTTCCTTGGAGTATTTGTGCATTCTGTACCAGATGCCTGGAATTCCCTCTTAAAACTTGTAAAAAAAAATCACTAGCTTCCTCCAAAGCTTACTTCAGGTATCAACTTCCACTTGAAGCGTTACCCAGTTATTAGTGCTTTTCCCCAGAAAGAGTACTTTTGTACATTGTATTAATTTTATTATATTGTATGCAATTTTTTGTTACATATAATTTCTCCCCTTTAAAAAGAATACTATCTGAAGGTAGGGAGTTAATACCTAGCATGGTGCTTGGCACATTGTAGGAAATTAATAAATGCTTGTTACATGAATGAATGATCATCAAATATCTGTCTATACAAGGCAAAAGGGAGATATTGTAGTGGAACACTGGATTGTGAGCACAACATTTTGGGCTTAAGTTCCAGCTCTAGCTGTGTTGCCTTGGACAAGTCATTTTACTTTTTGGGGATTCAGTTTTTCTCTATAAAATAATAGGATTATAATAGTTGATTTCTAAGGTCTTTTATATGTCTAACATTGTGAAGTTTTATGCAGCTGAAAATAGTCATAATTCAACTAGTACCCAGAGAGATGAAATTCAATGGTCACCATCAGGATTTTCATTATATTATATTTTCCCTAAGTACCAAGTCATTTATTAATTTATTCCTTCAATTATTAATTCATTTCTTCAAGGCATTATTAAGTATCGATTCTGCACCAAGCAAAATACCAAATACTGGTTCCCTACCTTCAGGAAGTTTATTCTCTATTGAAACTATGTACACATAGACAATTAAATACCATAGATATAGATTTAGATACAGATAGTACATATATATATATATATATGATATATATATATGTAAAATATATATATATATATGCACATCTATATATATACACACACACATATATACATACACACTTATTTGTCAATTTTGATAAGGACAGGACACTAGTAACTAGGTAGAACAAAATAGTTTTCTTATAGGAAGAATACTTGAATTTGAAAAAAACTTTAGTTCTATGAAGTCTTCAGATGATGAAGCTGATTCTCAGAGGTGTCAAGGGCCTGTGATGGGTTGGAAAGATCACTGGATTTGAAATGAAAAGGAGAGATTTCAAATTCTGGATCAATTAAATCCTATCTATGAGATACTGGACATTTAACTTGTGCTCCTTCTGTCTTTCATCTGCAAAATGAAGTTGAACTGGATGACCTTTAAAAAGATCTTCCTTCCAGCTTTAAAATTTATGAGCCCAGAATAAATTCAAGCATATCCTTTGACTTAAGAATATCATTACTAAGTATGATTCACAAAAGAGGTTTTTAAAAAAAGGAAAAGGACTTATATGTACAGAAATATTTATAGCAGCTCTCTTCTCAGGACAAAATTTGAAAATTGAGGGGATGATCATCAATTGGGGAATGGCTGAATAAATTGGGACATATGATTATGATGGAATATTATTGTTTTATGGGAAATGATTAGCATGATGCTCTCAGAAAAAATGCTAGAAAATCTATGAATTCAAGGAAAATGAAATGTACCATATACAAAGTAATGTCAATGTTTTAGGATGATCAGCTTTTGTAAAAGACTTTGCAATTCTCTGTGGTACAATGATCCATAATTACTCTTAAAGATTTAGGATGAAAAATCCTATCCATACTTAGAGGAGGAACAGATTCTATCTGAATACAAATTGAAGAATTCTTTCTCTCCTCTCTTTCTCTCTCTCTTTTTTTCTTCTCTCTTTCTCTCTCTGTCACTCTCTCAAACAAACACATATTTGCTAAGTGATATCATTCTGAAATTTGGAAATTATTTTAAGTTACCTCAGGAACCAAGGAAAATAATAAGAAAAAAATTACTTTGTGATCCAGAATAGTTAATACCAGAATATTAGGAAAACAGAAAACAATACCAAATTTCAAATGTACATAAATAGCTGAACTCAAAATTCCTAGTACTTTGTGAATGCTCCCAGCTGAAAAGAATTTATATGGGTTTGGGGGAAGGTATATAAAGGAGAAGGCCCTTAATCTGAAGACTTATTTTATATTTGTTTATGCTTATCGGACTACATTATACACAAGGCACTGAATTAAGTAGGCCTTGGGAATACAAAGACAAAAATGAACCCAAAAAATTCTTGTCTTCAAGGAGCTCGCATTCTATTAGGATATGCAATATGTATATAAGAGAGTATGAAGAAAATTGGTGAAGAAAAAAAGCACTGAAATTGTTTCACAAAGAAAATGGTATATCATTTGAAGAAAGGAATAAAAGAATTTTGTGAGGTGGAGATAAAAACAACAACAACAAAAAAGCTAACATTTATAAAGCACTTATTATGTGCCAGACACGATGTTAAACATTTTACATATATTTTAGGAGAAAATATTCCCAGAACAAAAGAAAGGCTGTGCAGATACATGGAGGTATATTCAGGAAAGAGTCATTCTGTTAAGCTTCATTTTAGAGTTCATGAAAAGAAATGTGAAATAAGGCTAAAAAGATAAATATGAGCCAGATTGTGGAGAACCTTAAATCTCAAGTTAGAGAGCTTATTTTTTGTTTTTATATGAAATCATTTGAATGAATTACTAACTGTGAATGGAAATTTTTTTAATGTCTATTATGTATGTCACTATGCACAACACTGAGCAATTGGGAGCCAATGAATTCTTTTCCTAATCCAGCCTCAGACATTTACTAGCTGTGTGTTCCTGGGGTAAATCATTTAGTATTTATTTGCTTTTACCTGAATTATAAAATAGGGATGCTAATAATAGAAACTTCTTTTTATTGTTACAAGGATCAAATGAGATATTTATTAAGTCCTTAGCAAAATTCCTAGCATACAGTAGAAGCTTGTTTCCTACCTTCCTACAATTTTTTTCTCATCTTTCTTAGCTTCTGAAATAACTTAAAACAAAACAATGCCAACTTTTTGAAATGGCCTGCTAATTTTAGATCTTATTTTTTTGTTAAAGTATTAATTTTTTTTTTATAAAATGGAAAGTTTGTACTGAAGTATGCTTACTTTCTCAATTTGTTTCTTATGCTCAATACATATACTTAAATATCCATTATTGGATATTTCCAAATAATGGATATTTCCTTTACTGACCAGCATTTTTAAAGCAAATCACAAAGAAATATCTGAAAGGAGAGGGTACTAAAAACTGTGGAGATTGGGCTAGGTATCCTACAGGAAGAAGTATGTAAGATAAACCTTGAATAAAAAGAGAATTCTACAAAACAGATGAGATAGGATAATTCCCTGGCATAGGGACAAGGATAGAGATGGGAGTTGGGTTGTTATATAGAGAGACCAAAAAGTAAACCATTTTGGGTGAGTGAAACATAAAGTACAGGAAGGAATGCAAAGGCAAGAAAGAAAGGGCTGACAATGGATTTAGAAGGGTTTTAAATGTTAAATATAGGAGTTTGTATTTCATTTTAGATGCAATTTTGACCCATTGAAGCAAGAGAGTAATCAAACCTGTACTTTAGAAATATTATCATGGCAGTTATGTGAAGAATGAATTAAAAAGAGAGACTAGAGGCAGGGAGGCCAAAAAAAGGCCTATAGCAATAAACCTAGAGAGAGGTAATAAAAGATGATAGTGTGAACCAGGGTTCAAAAATTGGAGAAAGGGGAAAAGATGGTTTAACAATGTTATAAAGGTAGAATTAGTACACACTGACAACTGATTGGACATAAGAATGATGGAAAATAACTACAGATTTGACCTCAGGTTTCCCTAACTCCATATCTAATGCTCTATCCACCGTGATACTTAGCTCCTTACCCAAAATGAGTTTGGAGGAAACAATAACTATCTTGTCATTTCTACTTTTCACAACATCTCTCATGTCCCACTTCTCTCTACTCTTGGTTCAGATTCTTATCATCTCTTTCCTAGACTATTGTGATAGTTAATTGATTGGTATCCCTATCTCAACTCTTCTCCTACTCTAGACTATCTTGCACACAACCACCAAAGTAACTTTCCTTAAATGTAGATATGATCACATTATTCCCCTACTCAATCAGCTTCTCCTAATTGTGTTTTTTGCACTGGCATTAGTACATGTCCAGTGTTTTCTACCTATCTACATTTCCTGATTTCCCTGGATTCTTTCTTTACTCAGTTCATATTCTACTACACTTTTAGGCATAATATAATGTCTAAAATAATCTGAGCGCTTAGTAAATGCTTATTGCCTAATAGAGCCATCCAACAGATTTTAATAGAATAGCAAATTTAGGCAGATAGGAATTTTTTCTGAAATATATTTCATGTCCCCATTTTACAATTGTGGGAACAGACAAAAAGTGTTTTATGTGCCTTGGCCAGTGTCACATGGCAACAATGTGTCTTTATGATTGAAGTAAGGCATGTAAGAGTGAGTTGTCCAGGGTTTTTAAATTTTAGTGGAAAGCAGATGAGGAAACTCATAGTAAATGGCTCTGTCTACTCAGTAAAGTATAAGATGAAGTTCTCTGATGTAGAATATCTGAAAGATGTTTTGGGAGTACTGAGCAGAGAAAAAAGAAAGCCTAAAACAGCCACTTTAGGAAGTATGGTAGAGTAAATCAGGAAAGACTAAAAAGGATGACTTTGCATCAAGAAAAACCCAGTTGAAATTGGATTATGTCAACTGGTACCAGAGCAAATCATCACAGTTGTTTGACATCTTTCAGCACCATTTGGCAACAATAAATATCACTTGAGTAAAACTGGAAAAAAAAATTTGATGAGGGCAATCCACGGTTGGGCTCTGACAAGGCATGGATGATGATGGGCCAAAAGAATTTGAACCCAAGTTCGCTGATACCACACTTTCTACTCTTTGCACTGTGCTTTTCATAAAGGAACTTCCAAAAGAACTGGTTTGTGGAAATTGACAAACTATAGCAGAATAGAAACAGAAATGGTCTTGAAGTCAGGAAGACTTGGGTTCAAGTCTTGGCTCTGACACATTACTGGCCATTACTCTGGGTAACACTACTTTCACACTCTAAAAGTAAAAATTGCAGAGGAAATGACAACCTGTATAGTTAGAGGGAATTCCCTGATTCCTGATTCAGGAGTTCCCTTTAACCATGAAAACCACAAGTCTAGTTCATACCTTTGTTTATAGATTAAACACAACATAAAATGCAGGGTCAAAGAGAGTTAAGCTGAAAAGTTATAGGGAGCTTTGGAAGTCATCTATTCCAATCTGCTTTTCAAGATGAGGAAAACTGGTGCTCACTGAGTTTTCAGTCACTTTGCCAGGGCATAAAATAGAGAAACAACTTCTATACATTGTTTTCTCTTCCCTTCCAGGGAAAAGTTCTTTCCCTTCCCTCCTTCACATCTGTCAAATGAAAGGGTCAAATTATATGGCTTCTAAGATCCCTTCCAGTCTGAACTTCTGAGCCCATGATTTTACATATATATATATATATATATATATATAACTCTATATATCCTACAACTGATTCAAATCTGGGGCCCAAAATATTTTGCTTTGCAATCCAGACTTGTACCTTCTGAGTGTGCAAACCTGGGGATTTTATATATATATATATATATTTACACACACACACAATGTGCCCTTTCAGCAGATGTAGAAAGACACCCCAGTATCCCTGAGAATCTGCAAAATAAGATGACTATCTTATTTTACATACAACTGTGTGTATTTAGGAAGAAATTACTACACAGCAATTTAAGTCTCTAAATTGCAAGTCAGGGTTGGAAGAAGCTGAAAAATCACTTTCAGAAAATCTTTTAGGTACTATTAATACTCCTGTGCTGTCATAGCATCAGCCACTATCACAACAAAATGACACAATAGGAATGGATTGTAGTAGCACATTGCTCACTTGTGGGGAAAGTGAATCTCAGAAACAGTAGTAATTATTAAAGTATTAGACCAATGGGTCCAAAAAACCTGAGTCCCCTTCCTTTGACATGTATCAGCTGTGAGACATAAAGCACATCACTTTCTTCCCTGAGTTTTGGTTTCCTAGCAGTATAATGGAGTTATTGTCACATAAGGCTATTGCAAAGATAAAATGAGATGATATATACAAAGTTTTCCAGGAATCTTTCAGTGCCATAGAACTATTAGCAGTACCAGCACTACCAACATGACCACCACCATAGTCATTACCATTATCATTACTG
The DNA here is from genome assembly GCF_048593235.1 of Sminthopsis crassicaudata. Taxonomy (NCBI): domain Eukaryota; kingdom Metazoa; phylum Chordata; class Mammalia; order Dasyuromorphia; family Dasyuridae; genus Sminthopsis; species Sminthopsis crassicaudata. The sequence goes on from NC_133619.1 coordinate 555,579,238, forward strand.
ACAGCTAGATGGTACCATGGACAGAGCTCTGGACCTGGTCAAGAAGACCTATGTCCTAAATTTAAAGGAAATGTTTTGCATAACTTCACATGTGGTTTCTTAATTGAGGGTAGGACAGAGGATAAGAGAAAGAACCTTGAACTCAAAAGTTTTAAAAACAAATGTAAAAATTTTGTTTTAAATGTAACTGGGGGAAATCTTAAAGTAACTAATTAATTTTGTCCAAATCCAGCCTCAGATACTTGCTAAGTAAGGACAAGTCATTCTCTTTGCTTTAGTTTTCTCAACTGTAAAATGGGTATAATAATAGTCCCTACATTACAAAATTGTGAGATCAAATGAGCTAATATTTGTAAAGTACTTAGCATAGTGCCTGGCACTAAATAAATGTTAGCTATTATTACTATTTATTATTATTATTATTATTATTGTTATTATTATTATTATTATTATTATTATTATTATTATTATTATCAGCAGCAGCAGCATTAATGAGGTCAACCTAAACAAAAAGTCAAGGATTGCTTTGCTCATAAGCATATAACACTTGGAAGAAGTTCTAAAAGAAATTCTTCCTTTCCAACCAGAATAATACTCCTTCACATAAATATCTCTTTTAGATGAGCAAATTAGCAACTAATGGAAGGCATCTGAAATGTTAGTCCCTCTGAACAAGGTCAAACCTTGGCAGAAATAAAATGCCACTCAGAAGCCAAGATCAAAGTAATTCTCTGCTGTTCTCACTGCTACCATAGAGATGAAGAAAAAAAAAATAGAGATTGAGGAGACTTAATTCTCCTGAAATTTATAATTAACTACAAGGGAAAAGGGACAATTACCATATTTCTAAAGAATAAAAGAGAAAAAAAAAGTTGAGTTTTTGACAAGATATAATTACTACATATTAAATATGCAGAGCACATCAGTCTGCCCCATGTAATTTTCTTCAGGTTACAATAAAAAGAAAAAAATACCTACACATATAACTAGGTTGGTGTTTTCCAAAAACACATACATGTGCCATCACCAATTTGCATTTACATTCCTCTAATTTAAGGGACTGAGATTTTTCTGGTATTGTTATCTCACTGGGAAATAAATCTGGAGAAAGCAAAACAAAAGAAAAAGAAAGAAAGAAAGCATACTCTCCAGCTCACCTGCCACATCTTTGCAAGAGAAGCATGAATATGTATTTTCCTAGGTCATTGTTAATCAATGAAAGAATCCACCTCCTTTTGTAAGGCAGCTGCCAGGGCCAACTGCAGTCCTCCAGTAAAAACCTACAATTAAACTTCTGAATGCTGTAAATCTTACTTCAGACTCAAACTAGAACAAATCATATTTATACCAATCCAGGATTGCCTTATTTGAAAGAACTAGCAAGAAAACACTGTAGCTTGAAATACTCAGTAGGTTCACAGTGACAACTCAAGATGGAGAGTTTCTTCTACTTGAACAGGCCAATAAAGGTTTCAGCTTCCCTCACTTAATACTACAATTCTCTACCACTGCTGCTATCCCAGTGGATCCCAATACATCCCTTCTTTGTCCAGATTCTTCCCTATTTGCCCCTTCAGTTACACCTTTAAAATCTCCCCTGCCTTATAGTCTCCCCCTCCCCCATCTTGTAAACAAAACACCTTCCCCCACCCAATTTTGTATCCTTTTCCCACCCAATTTTGGATCCTTTCCCCACCCAATTCTGGATCCTTCCCCCTAAGCTCTGTTTTTCCACTTAACATTAGCAGAAATCTGTCTTGCCTCTGAGTACTTCAACCTCTCTAAATGCTCTCCTGATGTTGGGTCCTTCTTTCATTCTGCCCCTTCTCCCTTGATGGTGATGATAATTGGTCCAGATGATAGACCAAAATGACACTGATGAGGTCAGGATAGCAATTCTTAGTTCAAAAATAAACATGTGACAGATTTACAATGGTCATTCTCTTTACCAAAGGGGGCATTTATTTAGAAGAGGTAACAGACAGAATGGGGAGGTAAAATTGGCACCAAAAGTGGCAAATATGAAATAGAGTTGGGAAAGTAATAGGGTTACCAAGGAAAGGAATTTGGGATGATCCATTAAAGGAACATGCCATGAGGTCTTAGCATGCCATTGACTGGTAGGTTTGATCCATGGAGGAGTTTAGCAGATGAAACAGAATTAGCTATGGTAAGGAGAAAGAAGGCACTATGAGAAGGGAGAGAGAGAGAGACCTCATAGTGGCTTAGTCCTGAAAAGGAGATAGTAAAGCTCATCATGAGCAGATCTTTTATAGAGAAAAAAAAGTTGAACATATGAAAGATGTAATTACTTCATATTAAATATGCAGAGCACATCAGTTTGCCCCATGTAATTTTCTTGAGGTTACAATGAAAGAAAAAACCCTACACATTTAACTATGTTGGTGTTTTCCAAAAACACATATATGTGTCATCACCAATTTGCATTTATAGTCTTCAATTTTAGGGAGTTTCTCAGGGGAGGAGGGGAAGTACCATGGAGATCAAATGAAGAGATCAAAGAGTAGCCAGATAAAATATTTGGCTGACCAGGTCCCGGATCTGTCTAAAGAAATGTTAACAAATATCTATCTCAAAGGTGGTTTGAAGATGCACAGAGGTTGACAAGAGAGGTTGATAAAAATTCCATCCTCACAATCTCTGCACCAATAGGATAGTCTGGAACTTGGTTATATCTGATAATAGCTGGTTGAACTTCTTCATGACAGTGAAGAGAATATGACCACATCAATATCACTATGTTGGAGTCAAGGTAACAGTGTGAACAACTGTAGCTAATAAGATCCATATGAGCTCAGAATGCTCTACCAGAGGTAAGGTACAAATGGTCCAGTTTATTTCCACATTTCTCCATGATTTTCTATGATTTGGGGGTCTGTCTCAGTCTTTCTTGCTAACACTTTCATTGTCATCCTTGTAAGCATGTATTCATCCTTTTTACAAAGAGTTCTTACTATTTCTTAATCACATCAATATTTACACTTTCTACTTCAGCCACATACTGGGGATTTTCAAAATCACTATCAATGGAAACCTCCCTAATGCCTGAAATACCTTATCAGATTTTAACATATTCTTATTTTATTTTCTCCCTTACCTCATCCCTCAAATAATTATTTTTTGCACTTCTCACAACCTCCAGTCTCTTAATTCTACCATGTTTTCTCAGTGTACCCGCACTGTCCTGGACTACTTTGCATCCTACTCAGTCTTGACCTTATGGTTCTTGACTTCAATTATTTCCTTTCCTTCACACTTGAATCCTCTGCCTCTCTTCTTCCTCTTTCAAACTTTTCTGCCCAACTAGCTCTTCACCTTGTATAAAGCCTGCAATCTTACCCTCCAGCTCTTAGTCCCAAAGGACTGAATGCAGCTGGGGAAAATCGTAAACCTACAGTTACTGCATCCACTCCAAGTTTATGCTATATATCTAATCTTATGGAGGCTTCAAAACTACACTGCAAGTATTTTTCTAGTTCCCCCCTCATTGACTCTCTGCCATGCTCCTTAAATCTTCTCTCTCTTTTATCCCTTTATTTTCTTATCCCCACTCTACTCAGTTTCAGTAGGTGAAAAGTAATCTTTCAGATAGCTAAATGCCTCAGTGATAGGACCCTGAATCTAGAGTCAAGAAAACCTGAGTTCAAATTTCATCCCAATTACTGTGCAATCCTAGGCAAGTTATTTAACCTTCATGCCTTAGTTTCTCCATCTGCAAAATGAACTATCTCCCAAGTCAAGATGAAGTGATATAAAATTTATAAAGTGTTTTGCAAACTATAAGGCACTATTATAAATATTAGCTGTTAGTACAAATGACCTCCTTCCTACTTTGCCTGACTTGAGGTGACAATTCCCTTCCTATTTCACTGATGCACTCATTTATTTATGTAATAAAACTTATTAAACATATACAATGTGCAAAACAATCTGCTAGCCAATAGGGGTCAGAAGTTCAGAAAAAAGTATGTTCTCTGCCCCCAGGGTGCTTAACATCTAATTGAAAAATATTACAACTGTACTAATAACTACAACATCAAATAAAACAAAACAAGTGAAATAAAGTATGTGTGTGTGTATATATATATATATTTTTTTTTTTTTTTCTTCTTGATCCTATTTTTCTTGTGCAGCAAGATAATTATATAAATATGTATACATATATTGGATTTGTATCTATCTCTCTCTCTCTCTCTCTCTCTCTCTGTATATATATATATATATATATATATATATATATATATATATATATATATACAGAAACTTATTTCTTAAAAACTTATTTCTAAAAGCCCCAGATGTGACATCCCTCTCTTAATTGATATCTTGGAAGAGGAGGGAGAAAGAGTTCTTGAGCATCTAAGAAACTAGGTAGCTCAGTGAATTTAGTTCCACACTAAATTGGAACATTAAGAAAATCTGAATTCCAATCATGCCTTGGATGCTTATTGGTTGTGTAATCCTGAACATGTCATTTTATATCTGTAAAGCTCAATTCCCCCATCTATAAAATGAAGATAATAATAGCATCTCCTGAACAGAGTTGTTGAAAGGATAAAATGACATATTACATAGAAAAGCTTTTTTCACAAACCTCTGAGCATCACATACATGCCAGTAATTATTATGGTGGTTATAAGCTGAAATAACATTCCAAGTATCAGAGGGATAGTTGATCCAATTCTGTTTAATTCAACAAATGTCTACCATGTGGGAGGCAGTGTGTTAGACACTGGGGAGGTAAAACCAAAACAATTCTTGCCTTCAAAGAACATCTATCCTTCTCAGGAGCTGCAATGTACATAGATAGAGAAATAAATATTAATTAGAAAAGGGAGAAAGGACTAACAATTAAACATTAAGGAAGGTTTTATAGAAAAAGGATTGTAAAAGCTGAGCCATAAATGAAGATAAGGATTACAAGAAGTGCTTTGCAGGCCCAGCTGGTGGATTGTCTAAAGATAGGAGGTAGCATATTAAGTTTGGAGAAGCATTATTATTCCTCTGAAGTTATCATGGGAAGGGGAAAAAGCTCTTTCTATATACATATCACATTATTTGGTATAATTGTTGGAGACCTACCACTGCCTCTTGTCATCTTTCTCCTAAGAACATCAGCTTCATATTTCTATCTCTCTGCTGAATATCTCCACCTTCATGGACCTTTATCATCACAAATTCAAAGTATATACAGAATTCATAATTTTCTTTCTTTGCTACTCTTCCAACATTCCTGTTTCTACAGCAGGTAGGGATAGAGTTCTGTGCCAGCAGTCAGAAAGACATCAGTTTAAATCCAGACATTTACTATCCATGTGACCGTGGATGATTAACACACTTCTCTTTGCCTCAATTTCTTCATCTGAAAAATGAGAATAATAATAGAGCTTACCTCCCAGTGTTATTGTGGGAACCAAATGAGGTAATAATTATAAAACCCTTAGCACAATATCTGATTCATAATAAATATTATTAGTTAACTGTTGTTATTATAATCATCATTGCCATTATTGGTTTCACCAATATTCTTTTAATTACCCAAAGTCAGAACTTAAGAGTTAAAAATTGACTTTAACTTTTTCCTCGCTCTTACTGTAAATAGCCAATTGTCAAGTCTTGTTGCCTCTACCAGTTTCTGATATATACATCCCTTCCTTCCCTTTCTCATAGTAATCACCCTAGCATGATGGAAATCCCAGTGCATCCACAGACAGAGTATCTAGATTCAAAGTGCTGGCTCTGCTACTTATCTTTCATGGAATCATGGGCAGGGTTATCTACTTGGCACTTCATATTCTCAACCATAAAATGATCAGAATGGACTAGATGACTTCTAAGGTTCCTTACAACTTAAAATCTATGATCCTTTATTATAGCCTCTTAATTATTCCTCCTGCCTCCAATCTAGCACTTTACTAATCTGTTCTGCACATTGTTGTTGACTATGTACCCTTGATTACCTCATTCCTGTGCCCAGAAACCTTCAATAGTTCCCCATTGTCTTTTTAATAAAACACGCACTCCTTCTTCAGTGTAGGAGGCCCCTCACAATCTGGCCCCAACCTAACTGTTAAAATTCAGCCCATTTGCTTGCTTGCATTTTGTTTTCTTTCCCAGTTTTTTTTTTTCTTCTTGATCCTATTTTTCTTGTGCAGCAAGATAACTATATAAATGTGTATACATATATTGGATTTGACATATATTTTAACATATTTAACATGTATTGCACTACTTGCCATCTAGGGGAGGGGATAGGGGAAAGGAGGAGATAATTTGGAACAGAAGGCTTTGCAAGGGTCAATGTTGAAATATTACCCATGCATATGTTTTACAAATAGAAAGCTTTAATTTAAAAATAGATAGATAGATAGATAGATAGATAGATAGATAGATAGATAAACAATAGATGATAAAAAAATTCAGCCCATACTACTTTGGTTCACAATATTCATAATAATGTCTTCTCATGGCTCCATACATTTGCTCATATCATTCCCCAGACCTGAAACAGACTCCTCCTCAAATCTGTCTATTGAAGTATCTCCTTTCTAACTCAAATTAATCCCTCCCCCACTGCAATCATTAATCCCTTTCTTAAACATTTCATAATGCCTCTTTTTATCTTGTGCTCCAAACTAGCAAGGGCTTAATAAATGTTTATTGGCTGACTGTCTTGACCATTCAGCCACCAAAGCTATTTTCCTAAAACATGGGTCTTATATCATTGTCCCCCCTTCAAAAAACTCTAGTGTCTCCCTATCATCTATTAGGATTAAATTCAAAATCTCTGTTTGTCATTTAAGGCCATTCATCATAACTGCCTAACCTACTCTTCTACCTCTTATTCTACCTCATGGTACTCTTTGATTCAGTGTCCTGCTTACTATTCCATATACAAGACACTTCCTCTTGACTCAAGCATTTATTCAGTCTGTCCTTCATACCTGGAATCCACTCTAATCATCTCTGCCTCCTGACTTCCCTGGCTTCTTTTAAATTCCAACTAAAATTTGATTTCTGATAGGAAGACTTCACCACTCCTCTTAATTTAAGGGACTTTTCTCTTTGTTAATATTTCCTATTTATCCTGTACATAGTTCATCTGTTCATATCTGTTTGCTTGTTGTTTCTCCCACTGAATTATAAGCTCCTTGAAGTTAGAGACTGCCCACGAGCATATATTTAAAACCAGCAGTAAGCATCATATGTAATGGGGATAAACTGGAACCTTTCCCAGTAAGATCAAAAGTGAAACAAGGTTGCCCACTATAACCATTAATATTCAATATTGTATTAGAAATGCTAGCCTCAGCAATAAGAGTTGAGAAAGAGATTAAAGGAATTAGAGTAGGTAATGAAGAAATCAAATTATCACTCTTTGCAAATGATATGATGGTATACTTAGAGAACCCCAGGGAACCTACTAGAAAGCTATTAGAAATAATCCATAACTTTAGCAAAGTTGTAGGATACAAAACAAATCCACATAAATCCTCAGCATTTTTATACATTACCAACACAATCCAATAGCAAGAGATACAAAGAGAAATTCCATTCAAAATAATTGTCGATAGTATAAAATATTTGGGAATATATCTACCAAAGAAAAGTCAGGAATTATATGAGCAAAATTACAAAATAATTGCCGCAAAAATAAAGTCAGATTTAAATAATTGGAAAGACATTAAGTGCTCTTAGATAGGCTGAGTGAATATAATCAAGATGACAATACTCCCTAAATTAATCTATTTATTTAGTGCTATACCAATCAGACTCCCAAGAAACTATTTTAATGACCTAGAAAAAATAACAACAAAATTCATATGGAAGAACAAAAGGTTGAGAATTTCAAGGTAATGAATGAAAAAAAAATCAAATGAAGGTGGCCTAACTTTACCTGATCTAAAACTATATTATAAAGCAGCAATCACCAAAACCATTTGGTATGGGCTAAGAAATAGACTAGTTCATCAGTGGAATAGGTTAGGTTCATAAGACAAAATAGTGTACAACTATAGCAATCTAGTGTTTGACAAACCCAAAGATCCCAACTTTGGGGATAAGAATTCATTATTTGACAAAAACTGCTGGGAGAACTGGAAATTAGTATGGCAGAAATTAGATATGGATCCACATTTAACACCATATACCAAGATAAGATCAAAATGGTCCATGATTTAGGCATAAATAATGAGATCATAAATAAATTAGAGGAACATAGGATAGTTTATCTCTCAGACTTGTGGAGAAGGAAGGAATTTGTGACCAAAGGAGAACTAGAGATCATTATTGATCACAAAAATAGAAAATTTTGATTACATCAAATTAAAATTCTTTTGTACAAACAAAACTAATGCAAACAAGATTAGAAAGGAAGTAACACATTGGGAAAATATTTTTACAGTTAAAGGTTCTGATAAAGGCCTCATTTCCAAAATATATAGAGAACTGACTCTAATTTATAAGAAATTAAACTATTCTCCAATTGATAAATTGTCAAAGGATATGAACAGACAATTTTCAGATGATGAAATTGAAACTATTTCCACTCATATGAAAGAGTGTTCCAAATCACTATTGATCAAAGAAATTCAAATTATACAACTCTGAGATACCATTACACAAGTGTCAGATTGGCTAAGATGATAGGAAAAAAAATGATGAATGTTGGAGTGGCTGTGGGAAAACTAGGACACTGATACATTGTTGGTGGAGTTGTGAAAGAATCCACCCATTCTGGAGAGCAATTTGGAATTATGCCCAAAAAGTTTTCAAACTGTGCATGCCCTTTGATCCAGCAGTGCTACTACTGGGCTTATATCCCAAAGAAATACTAAAGAAGGGAAAGGGACCTGTACGTGCCAAAATGCTTGTGGCAGCCCTTTTTGTAGTGGCTAGAAACTGGAAAATGAATGGATGCCCATCAATTGGAGAATGGTTGGGTAAATTATGGTATATGAATGTTATGGAATATTGTTGTTCTGTAAGAAATGACCAGCAGGATAAATACAGAGAGGCTTGGAGAGACTTACATGAACTGATGCTGAGTGAAATGAGCAGAACCAGGAGATCATTATACACTTCAACAACGATACTATATGAAGATGTATTCTGATA